>NC_059195.1:17007388-18207388 GCF_020615455.1 Coregonus clupeaformis
CACTTAGTGTTTACATTGTCTTTTGATAGGCATAATATGAAACAGCAGTTGGCAGATCATATAAGGTGTTCTTTTGACCTTGAGGCGGCAAGTGTTCCCAAAACGCAACTAATTACTAATAAAACATGCCATTTATTTTCATGACAGTGAATGATCCTCCTCTGTCTGGGCAGGACAGCATCGAAATTAACTCTTAGCAGAGAGAGGCAGTATGAAAACGCAGCCAGGGATCAACATGAATGATAAATGAGTCAATTAAAACAGCTAACCTGCCTATTACAATTACATTTCCAATATGGTGTAGCCAAGCTGCCATGAATAACGGTTTTGGTTTAATCGGCAAGGGCCGTGCTAAGGGAAGTAGATGTTCATATCTATGAAATACACTACCTGTTCAAATTACTTCGTATTGCCATTTCATTTGTAGGTGGTTGAAATTTAACTAGAAAATCAGGACAGGGGTGAGACAAAAGACTGTAGGCCATTCATTTAGTTATGTGAAACAGTGAGGGGGATACTGGGGGATGTAGTGCAGTAGTACCTGAGGATGCCTGGAGGAGAACCACCAGGCCAGTGGGCCGGTCCTCAGTGGAAGGGCCACTCTGGCCACAGATCACACAGTCATAGAGGACCTCAGACTCCTTTACCTCAGAGGCACCCAGGTCCATAGCTGCTTCAGCGTCCGGGGATTCTAACAGACACACGACAACACAAAGGGTTACTTTTGGTTCCTCAATGCAACACTTCATTAATACCACATTAAAAGGCTTCATCAGAAATGCTGGAGATATATCTAGAATAGATCCTATTTGGAGCTGGACAGCAATTATGCATTCTAAACAGGTTTTCTGACCAATTGACATTAAAATAACATAGAGAAGACAAACATATTGGAATAAGTGCTTGGAGCTCAGGGACGATCTTGGCAAGCCATGTGTAAATAAACCAAAACATTAGGAGGTAATGTGGTGTGAAACTCTGCCGTCTTTGGGGCCGGCTAAAACAGAGTTAATAAAATGCCATTTGAGGAGGTCACTGACAGATAAGCTTGCGTTCCTTCCTAGAAATAATACCACGCTCAATTACTTTGTTATTTCCTAATTCATAGCAAAATGACTAGTTCTATTAGTGGGACACGGGTCCAAACATTTCCACTTTGGTGAAATAGGATGTATTTTCCTATACAATTGCATTTTCTCAAATACAAGATGAGAAAGGTGGGTAAAGAGGATAAGCATTGACAAAAGCTCAGGTAGCTTTCAGACATACTGGAACACCATTAACTGTACTGTAGTGGAAAGGAATACAAACATTGGACTGTGCCTACTGATGTGATATTCATTTTAAAATGTTAAAGAGTTCAATTTGAACAGCAAATATTGCATAGAAATGTCGACCCGTGTTGGAATTGATTTATTGCGTCAGGTGGACTATGATCTCGGGAGAGGTCAGTGTGTTCTAAGGGAAATGAAAACAGTTTGCATTAGATGGAACAGCTTAGGCCTCAGGCCATCAGTGCACGCAGAGCTGGAGACAAGGACACTGCTGTTGCTATGGAGGACTACACCTTGCTATGCTATTTTTCGCTCCTGTACAACATACGTGTAAAATCTTGCAGTAAACATTGTAGCATGATTGTCGCTACAACTATCCTCACTCAATTTGAATGCTTTCAGATGGCATCCTATGAAGGATACGGTGGTATTTTTAGCCCTCCAATGGCATAGCCTACAACTGCTCAATCATAAACAAATCACTGTCGAAAGTCATTTAAATATGAAAATCTATATCATAAATATTAGCCTCAAAGTCATTCCAATTTAGAGGCCATAATAAGTCATGCTACAAAACCATTTAAAAAGCAGATGCTCACAACATCTGTTGCCCGAATCAAACGCATGAATTCTCAGAAACAATAGGATCATATCTTGAAACACATGAGCTTCAGGGTATTCAAATGGTTATATTTCATGTGGCACACAGCTAGGAGTGAGAACAAAAACGCAACACAGTAAACAGGAATTCGAAAAGGGGATTTTGTCATTGCGCATAAAACACAAGACATCATTGTACCCCAATATGCCGGTCTTATCTTGGCTTTAGTTTTCCACAAAGCCCATAACCACTGTGGCCAAGACCACCGGGAGAATAATGTTTGACCAGATGCTTTTACCATTGGACCAATTTGCCTTGTTAAAAGCCCAGCGCAAATATTCATATCATCTGTGACCTTTGATTCAATCTGTAAAATAAATATAGCTCATGAGAAGCAAATGACCATTCTTTATACTGATAAGATGGATACACAAGCTAATCCATTCAATAAATGTGGGTCAATGTCAGCAAGGACACCTACAAAAAGATGGTGAAATTACTATTCAAATGATGGTAAACTTCTTCAATATCAGTGCAAATATGCAAACTCCATTTACATTGTTAAACCCTGCCTAAGTGCTCCCTCTGATCACAGAGACCATTATTCATCCACTAACCACGCTGTGTCAGGGTGGTCCCTGGGAGTCCATCCCACTATTAGTGCTTTGATCCACTGTGCACTCAACCAGCACAGCTCCAACCCCAGGGGAGTGCTTTCCTCTCATTGCTCCTAACAAGTGTAGGTAGACCATTGGAGGGCCGAGGGCTGTGGCCAGTGTCACCTTGCCACAGTGAAAAAGGCTAAGCTTTCTTTCCTTCAAAGACTATAATGGAACGAGTCCACAAAATGTCCTCAGCATGAGTGCCGTGGAGTCCACTTGAATGTTATAGCGAACCGGGCCCTGTATCCAAGAAGTGCTAGCATATATTGCACCATCAAATACATCTGTCAATACATTAGTAGAGCCAGAAGCTTGTAAAGGTTTCTGAGAAAACTGACCCAACATCCACAATAATTCATAGATGGGGGAACAATAGGACTGAGCTTTGAGAATGAGAAATGCTGCAGGACCAAATGAATCACTCCCTTACCAACATCCATGGCTGTTTCCATGAAACTCTTCTGTCTGGAGGCAAACTCAGCCAGGAGTTTCTGCTGTCTCTCTCGAGCCCTCTGACGCCTGAAAGGAAAACACAACTTAAAATCACAGAAGATTTCTTACATTTAAAACTGTCATCAATACAAAAGTCACAGTCAAACCATTTCACATAACTGTCAAAGTGTTGCATAGCGTGGAAATAGTCTGAAACTCGTGGTGACAGCACCACAAATAAAACAAACAAAACATCTTATGGAGTTATTCTAATCAAATCAAATTCTATTTGCCACATGCGCCGAATACAACAGGTGTAGACATTACAGTGAAATGCTTACGTACAAGCCCTTAACCAACAATGCATTTTTTAAGTGTTAAGTAAAAAAATTAAAGCAAATAACTAAAGAGCAGCAGTAAAATAAAATATCAGTAGGGAGGCTATATACAGGGGGTAATGTGTACTTAAAATAGAGTGCTGAGGCATATGGCCCAGGCTTCCATTATTCTGATGCAGGACTAATGCCTATTCTCTTCACTGATGGGGTTAACCCATCTCCATAGCAACAGCTTCCATGGGTAAGTGGAAATTCTTGGTTTTATTAAAACACTGAAAGCCCTTCTCTCACTGGCTAGCCATTAAATCACCACCACTCACCCACCAGTACATTACCATTTCCAGAGAGTGTTTTTCATCAGACGCCACCACAAAAGGCATACTAGATCATGTGAGATTGGCTTTGTAGCATTGGACAATGATACATACAAACTAGAAAGTAAGAGTCTATTTTGAACAAGGCTACAGTATGTGACTGGGTGCTGGGCTGTGAAGGTGATTATTTCCTTAATGTGGCTGGCGGTAGCTCCTGTGCAGACTTGAAGGGAGCAGGGTTGACTGTAAATAGAGACCCCTAATAAGAGGACATAAACAAATGGTGACAGGAGTGTCACAGCTCAGTAATTCCCACTGACAGCTTCAGGGGCACAGACAGCCCGCCTGAGAAATGTGCAGCACCCCCTTTCGGCTTCCTCTGCCATTGGCTGGCCCACAGTCGCCCTGGCAACGGCCCGATAGCAGGGCTCTACACTGACATTTTATTTGATATATTTTTTTTACAAGGAGCACGTATGCGCCTAAATTGAAGAATGTAGGCTCACAAAGAAATTTACTAGCACAATTTTAAATATTTGAGATATTAAAGCTAGAATCTTATATTATTCTAGGCACACTGGTGCTCCCAAATAAAAATTGCAGGTCGCTCAGCAAAATATTTAGGTGCATAGACGAGTAAAATGGTCGCACTGTAGAGCCCTGAGGTGCTACCTTTGTCTTTGTCTGCGGGCCGAGTCAACCCCAGGGGGCTTACAGAATACAAATTCATACTCTGCAGATGCCCTTTGACCAACTTCAAAAGAGTTTCTCATTTCAAAAGCTAATAAAGTCCTCACATTGAAACCTTTTAACGTTGATTATTATATTACAATTTAAGTGTTGTAAAATAAAGTGACACCACATAAGTTGGTGATGATGGTTTTGCAAACGGAGTGAGCGCCTGTAACAAACCTCTCCTCCTTATCCATGGTCTTCTTGGCAGTGGGGCTGTTCTTCTTGGGAGCGACGGGAGGAAAGACCTTCCCACAGATCTCCTGGATGCTGCGCTTGCTCTGGTGGCTGCGCCTGGCCGCCTTGGTGAGGATGCGCTCGATGGCGGTGATGCCGTCCCCGTGGACGTGGCGGTTTGGGTTGGCGTCCATGTCCTCCAGCCAAGTGGCCGACAGAGAGTTCTGCTTGGCCGACAGCTTCTGGTGCAGCTTGATGAGCAGGGAGAGCATGCTCTCGTGGATCTCCAGGATCTCGGTGACCAGCTGGGGAGGCGTGCCGGGCGGGACCCAGCGCGTGGAGCTGCTCTTGGGCCGCACCACCTGGCTAGCCTCGGTGCTGCTGCGGTTGATGATCTCCTGGAACTTCCTCCGGCGCTCCGCCACCAGGCTGAACACCTGCGCCTCCCGCACATTCTACAATAGCAGAGGCACACATCAGATCTCTCTCCTACACACACACAGACCTGCTTTCCAAACAATGGCCCTCTCAATAAACACATGCAGATGATGGGGAACAAGAGACACCCATGTGACCACCTTTCCTTCCAATTCATCCGGTCCTTGTCAAAACGCTGTGTTTCATGTACACGACACAAATGCCAGCGAGTACAAACACTGCTCAAATAAAACATCACAGAAAGCCATTTTGGCATGATGGATCCTGACTCCCTACATTAGAGGGAGGACATCTTGCCATCAGCAGATGGACACGGCACACATATCAAAGTCACATTAAATACCCATTCAAAAAATTCAGCTGACTTTTCAAGAGAAACCTCAGAGTGCTAGTTCATATTGTGAGAAAATTCAACCCCCCCCGCCTTACATGTGAAAAACGTTGCGATAACCTGCCCTGACAATGGACGGGAGCACTGTTAAATAAACATACATCACACAGCCCAGTCGGAGCGCCATCAATCAAGGTGACATGCAGTTAAAAAGCGTTTACCCAGAATCACATTATACACTTAATTAGTTTCAACCCCATCAGAGCAAAACACTACACACAAAAAAAAACACAAAAAAACAGACTGCAACCTAAAAATGGCTACAAATCATAAGACACAACCATGAAGAGAATAACGTTGTCATGAGTTTTTACACAACGGTCAGAACAGAACACACTGCAAGGCCCTGAGGACATCAACCAGGTCTTTCTAATAAGACCAAACAAACACTCAAATGCAAACAGCTACCTCTCTCCAATTCCCTGTCAGACGCCTGGAATTCTGTGGAACAAAAGTACGGCAAAACAACATACGTAAGTGCCTTTAACACATATGACCCTGGCAAAGAGCGACCTCTCCACAACAAAAGAGGATACGACAGGCTACATAATACAAAAATACCCAGTATACCGAACACATTGAAGGAACATTATACCTCATCTACCCTGAGGCAAGCAATTCTGAGCACAGACTCTGAACATGACCTGTACAGTAGTATGAATACATGAGTCGAGGCAGTACCACCCAGTGTGCAGGCAGGGTATAGACAGGATGTTATCTGACCTGGCCGAAGTTGGATGCCTCAGCGCTGGTGCTGGCAGGGGGCTCCCGCTCCCGCTTCACCTCGGGGGCAGTCTCAGGCACCCTCACCCTAACGTAGTTGATGACATGGTGCAGGTTGGACAGGAGGTTGGTGCCTGGGAACCAGCTGTCATGGCAGTGCTCTTCAATGCAAGGCTCCTAGTCACAGAACATGAGGCAGGAGGATAATGTGAAGAACACATAGGAAGAAACTAGAGGAAACTAATGAACGTAGTCTTTGAGTGGCTGAAAGTCTAACCTCATCCTCCTTGTCCTCTTGAACCTGGTTGTCCAAGCCCAGCTCAATCAGGTAGAGCACCATGCACAGAACGTGCTCAGACATGTTGGAGTGATCCAGCCAGATCTAAAACAAAACATTTCATTATAGTTCTGCCAAATTCAACCATAGGGCAATCTCACCATCAGTTATATCAAAGACAATGAAATTCGGATGCACAGGTGTTTGAGGGACAAATAAAGCGATTAATAATATGAATGAAGAGAGGTGTTGGAAGGGTCACCTTGTAAAGCAGTGTGAAGATGACAATGTGCAGCGTCTTGCAGTGTAACAGCCTATCCAGGCCTTTGTAACATAGGTGCAGAGGAGTCCGCTCTTTGTAAGGCGGCCATGGATTCCCTGTCGTGTGCATCCCAGACTGTTTCAAGCTGGATACAACAACAAATCAGGTAAATTCCAAGCAATAATACGGTCAATTCAAAAGAACAATCAATAGAGATCAATCCAACATCACAAACACATAGGTAATAATGTGACATTAAATAATCTCCCGAGTAATTTACCACACAAAACCTTTGCCTATGGGCTCCCAAGTGGCGCAGCGGTCTAAGGCACTGCATCACAGTGTTGAAGCAGCACTACTGCCTGGGGTTCGATCCCAGGCTGTCTCATTACCGGCCGTGACCGGGAGTCCCATAAGGGCGGCGCACAATTGGCCCAGCGTCGTCCGGGTTAGGGGAGGGTTTGGCCGGGGAGGGTTTACTTGTCTCATCGTGCTCTAGCGACTCCTTGTGGCAGTGTTTCCTCCGACACATTGGTGCAGCTGGCTTCCGGGTTAAGCGAGCCTGGTTGTCCAAGCCCAGGGGTCACCTTAAGCGAGCGTTAAGAAGCGCGGTTTGGCGGGACATGTTTCGGAGGACGCATGACTCGACCGTCTCCTCTCCTGAGCCCGTTGGGAAGATCGTAATCACGTAATTGGGGATAATAAATGCACTTTGTCTACGCAATGTAACAGCCGATCAGCTGAAAAGTCTCACGGTTATATAAAATGTGGCCTGGCTGACAGGCAATCCATCATATTCAAACAGTGTGAACGAGTAACATAAGCCTGATATCACAGACGGAGGTGGGGAAATATGATAACCTGTCATGACACCACGTTTACTACGCTCCGTACTAGAATGTAGTTTTGATGAAGTGATAATCTAAAAATACCAAACAGAAATCAAAATTATTCTTATTTCTTGTTCAACATGGATTGAATTGCTTGGATTTCTAAAATTGCCTTTGTTCAATATAGCCTACATTTGGTATTGAAGAAATCATAGAGAAAAAAAACAAAAAAAACATTACCCATGTAATCTTTCCTTGCCCTTAAACTGCTATTTCAAATTAAGAAGGGCTGCCAGGAGAGGACACTTCAGTATATTTAGTCACTTCACATCTTAAAGAGATCTTCAGGAAATTAACCTAACAGTATAGCTTTCACCCCAACCATCACATTTGTCTTCGGAGACGTCCAACCTAAATCTAACAAGAAAGGATTTCCTCAATTCTATTACAGTTTGCCATTAAGACATTTAGTTCACTGTCGAGTAAAATCATTGGAACCAACCCTATCACTATGTTGGCCTAATCCCTCTCTTCCCTCCCTTCAAGGGCAGGTGGGAACAGCGACCCTGTAAGTCTAATTTTTCCATCTATAGAACATTGCCAGGTTACAACCTATGCCATCACAACCTGCAGCTGAGCGACTCATCCATGCCTTTATTTCATCCCGTCTGGACTATTGTAATGCCCTTTTTGTTGGCGCATCTGTCAAGTGCCTAAACAGGCTACAATATGTCCAGAAATGTGCTGCACATGTCCTCAACCACACCTCCCCTTACGAGCACATTACTCCAGTGCTGTTCAACCTCCACTGGCTCCCCATATGCTCACGCATCGACTACAAAATCCTGGTTCACATCTACCAAGCTATCCACAACTCTGGACCCAAGTACCCGTCTGACCTCATTCTACCCTCCTGCACTACACGCACCCTTTACTCCTCCAGGTCCATCTCCCTTCAGCAGCCCTGCAACAGACTAAAAACTATGGGTGACAGGGCTTTCAGTTGCGCGGCTCCGCGGCTATGGAACACACTTCCAGACACTATTAAGGCTGCAGAGTGTCTGTCCTTCTTTAAGGCCCAGATCAAGACCGTGCTGTTCAGAAAAGCTTTCAAGAACCTCTGCTAATTCTGTTCTCATGTTGTCCGAATCTGGCGACACCTGTATACAGCTTTGATTTTTGTCTGTGTTCTAGGTTTTGGATTGTTTTTATTATTATTAATTTTTTTATTGCACCTTGGGTCTGAGAAAAGCACTTTACAAATTTAAAAAAGTATTATTATTATTATTATTAAGCAGGGCATGACACCCACCCGCTCGGTTTGACAATACTGAATGTACTGTTAAAATAACTATGTATTCATAAATAGTCATTCAAAACCTGAACACTATTCACATGCTTTAAAAAAAACATTAACTTCTTGCTGGAGACAATGCACTTAGTGACTGTTAACTTACAATGCTGAGTATCTGTCCATTGCTGACTGGACATCACGACGGTAGACTGTTCTGAGAATAACCATGATGGGGTCAAACTCCTTCTCCCACACCTCCGCTGGAAAACAAAGACCAATCCTTTAGGAACACCTGCTAAAAAGTCACGTTGACATACAATTCATTATTTTTTTCTCCTGAGCGCTCAGAAAGTGGTTTTAGCCTGCCCCCAAGTGGAATGTGCTATGACAGTAAATTTGGAGTCGCAATGGCAATGACTGTGTATAAACTTCAATTTAAAACAAAATCATAAGGCTGACATTAGTATAGGACACCTAATGAGCCAAATCCTGATCTGATACCATAAAAGGGACAATGCTTTATAACAGCCATGGACTTAAAAAGACACTGCTCTCAGCAATGGCCTATATCAGGTAATAGGGGAGAAAAAGGGTATTGATGTAACTGCCTGAAGGGCATCACAATTTCAAACGTGTGCAGGGCAATAATTAAGTCTTCAACAGGGACCTTGTCTTGATTCAGTCTTGTGATTTGTGCAAGTCCTTAGGTTTCTGCATGGGTAAAACTATAGTCAATTGTGGTGCATGAGTGCCCTCTCAAGGCAGACTGGTGAAAAAGCACCTGTGATTATGTTGAATGGAAAACAATATGCTTGGTGTTGATCCAACAAAGCCTTTGGACAGCATGTATTCATTAGTCACACATCGTAGCAAAACTTTTGCACCGTAGTAAAACGTTTTGAAGTGAAAACAAGAGTTTCTATTGGACAAATTCATGTAGGTCCCTCCCTGTTGAGTTCTGTTTGCTTACGTTCTTTACCTAGTGAACACATTCCAAGCCAGGAGCTACAACAGACAACTTACCTTTAGGTGTGTACATGCCCTGCTGCATGGAACCCCCTAGTTCAAACACGGGGGCTTTGAAGTCAGCCACGGCCGACAGCATCTCCTCAAAGCTGCAACTTCCTGGAACAATCCCACTCTTGGGGTTGGGATTCTCAGGAATCTGAATATTCACTTCAGGAAAGTATGCAACCAGGCAAATGTGCAGCATAATAAAGGTGATCCCAAAAAGTGAAAATGCAAGACTGTTTGCTGCGTGTTAAAATATGCAATTTTACATCGATTAAACTAGTCACAATCAAAGTCACATGTACCAACAGGGGGAAGGTCTGATGAAAACAAGGTGTTTTGGTGGGTTTTCCAATTTGTAGAACAGGGACAACACAATTACACATTCTACCAAGGGAACAAACAAGCTCTTCAGAAAAACATTTACCACTGACCACAGAAAATCTGGAGACCAAATATACAGCGAACAACAACTCATAATGAGAATCAAAGTGAGAACATACTGACCACGGGTAAGGATATTAAATTAATTATACTGGGAATTGTGAGGCTGATAAAACAGTGAGGATACGAGGTCCAACAGTGAACTGTGGGTACGATCGTTCATGCACAGTTGGGAGACCATCTCGGCTCTGAGAATCTCATCATCTGACATGCCTATCAATGAGAGGGAGAAATATTCATTACACATGTATAATCTATGGATAATGCCAATATAGTCAGCATGATACAAATATTCCAATTGTTTTTCATGTACAATTTCCTTCTCCCTTGTTGTACCTGCACTTACCCAAGTGGATGCGAAGACTGGACAAGATGACGAGAAACGTCAAGGCTCCCTCCAGCATTGGCCTCTCCTGCTCACCGTCCAGTACAGTATTCTGGTGCACAGAGGCCATGGTCAACAGGTCCACCACTTTGAATCTGTATATGAAATACATGTTACTGCCAGTAACACCTGTGGGCTACTCTTCATCAAGTTATTCAAAATGGGATTTTTCAATGGGTGATGATAAACAAGGTCAATCAAGTTCAGCGAAAAATGACAAATCGAAAGGACTTTTCCAACAGGTCCGACCGTACCTCTCGAACACTGAAGAAATGAAGTAGTCGGGATCTAGCCTTGACGCACACACCTATCGACAGATTGGTAAGAACATTTTTAGAATGGAGTTTATGACATTATAACAATCCCTAATGTTGCAATCACCTTGAAGAAAGTAGTCTATACCTGGAGCAGAAAGATGTCTGGATCGATCATAGAGTTGCAGAAGTGAGACTGCACGTAGGTCATAGCCTGTCCTTTGATTTGCAGACCATTTCTGACCCACATGTTACTGTGGATCTCTGACAGGCTTGCCTATAAGAAAAACACAAGGGACATTAACATAAAATGCAATGTACCTACTGTATACAGTACATTGAACAAACATTAAGGCATCTCCAGAGTACACAGTCACACAGGAATCCTTTAAACAGCCAGTCCTCCTACTCATATACACTAAAGGTCAATAGTTTTAGGACACCTACTCATTCAAGGGTTTTTCTTTATTTTTACTATTCTCTACATTGTAGAATAATAGTGAAGACATCAAAACTATGAAATAACACATATGGAATCATGAAGTAACCAAAATAGTGTTAAACAAATCAAAATATGTTTTATATTTGAGATTCTTAAAATAGCCACCCTTTGCCTTGACAGCTTTGCACACTCTTGGCATTCTCTCAACCAGCTTCATGAGGTAGTTACCTGGAATGCATTTGAATTAACAGGTGTGCCTTCTTAAAAGTTAATATGTGGAATGTATTTCCTTCTTAATGTGTTTGAGCCAATCAGTTGTTTTGTGACAAGGTAGGGGGGGGTATACAGAAGATAGCTCTATTTGGTAAAATACCAAGTCCATATTATGGCAAGAACAGCTCAAATAAGCAAAGAGCAACGACAGTCCATCATTACTTTAAGACAAGAAGGACAGTCAATACGGAACATTTCAAGAACTTTGAAAGTTTCTTCAAGTGCAGTCGAAAAACCATCAAGCGTTATGATGAAACTGGCTCTCATGAGGACCGCCACAGGAATGGAAGACCCAGAGTTACCTCTGCTGCAGAGGATAAGTTAATTAGTTACCAGCCTCAGAAATTGCAGCCCAAATAAATGCTTCACAGAGTTCAAGTAACAGACACACTCAACATCAACTGTTCAGAGGAGACTGCGTGAATCAGGCCTACAAGGTCGAATTGCTGCAAAGAAACCACTACTAAAGGACACTAATAATAAGAAGAGACTTGCTTGGGCCAAGAAACACGAGCAATGGACATTAGACCGGTGGAAATTTGTTCTTCGGTCTGGAGGCCAAATTTGAGATTTTTGGTTCAAACCGCCGTGTCTTTGTGAGACGCAGTGTGGGTGAACAGATGAGCATGGAGGAGGTGTTATGGTCTGGGGGTGCTTTGCTGGTGACACTGTCTGTGATTTATTTAAAATTCAAGGCACACTTAATCAGCATGGCTACCACAGCATTCTGCAGCGATACGCCATCCCATCTGGTTTGGGCTTAGTGGGACTATCATTTGTTTTTCAACAGGACAATGACCCAACACACCTCCAGGCTGTGTAAGGGATATTTTACCAAGAAGGAGAGTGATGAAGTGCTGCATCAGATGACCTGGCCTCCAAATTGAGATGGTTTGGGATGAGTCGGAACGCAGAGTGAAGGAAAAGCAGCCAACAAGTGCTCAGCATATGTGGGAACTCCTTCAAGACTGTTGGAAAAGCAGTCCAGGTGAAGCTGGTTGAGCAAATGCCAAGTGCGCAAAGCTGTTATCAACGCAAATGGTGGCTATTTGAAGAATCTAAAATATTAAATATATTTTGATTTGTTTAATACTTCTTTGGTTACTACATGATTCCATATGTGTTATTTCATAGTTTGATGTCTTCACTATTATTCTACAATGTAGAAAATAGTAAAAATAAAGAAAAACCCTTGAATGAGTAGGTGTTCTAAAACTTTTGACCGGTAGTGTATTTAAAAGACACTAATAACTGTTTGGGTATAAGGGGGAAGTCAGCCTTTCCTTTTCAGACATTGTGTGACATTCACCCACAACTTCTTCTGATATTTGAGGCATTATCAAGGCATTGAAATTACATGTGTAATGGTCCTGTATTGGTGCAATACCTGAATCTGGAGTGGATGGACCATGATCCTCATGAGCATCTCTTGGTCTGGGAGTAGACTCTCCAGGTCAAGCCCCTGGCACTTCACTGCCTGTGAGACAATATACACAGTCAACTCACTGCAAAAGAGGACTTAAAGCGGCAGGAACAGAACTTATAAAGTGTTATAGATCTACCATACCTTGCTTAGGAACATGGCGTAGTAGCGGTGCAGTGGCAGGTGAAACGTCACTTGATTTGGAGCAAGCTACAGAGAAACAGAGACCAGATATAAACACTAAAGGAAACGTTGGTCTACAAATGCTTCCTGACTGTTGTGCATATTTGCGGAGTTACCTCATCTACAAAGCCAATGGCATCAAACCAGATCTGCAGAGTCTCCAAGCAGTAACGCACCACCGTTTTGGTATATTCCTGTGTCTCCTGCAAATAAACAATGATTCATGGTGTAATCATTTTCCTAACGGTTTCTGTGCATAACACCTGAATGTCAAATAGCTTTAATGTGATGTGCATTATATTTAAGAGGGATATTGGACTCACTTTGACTTTGCAGTGTGTGAGGAGACCCCACATTGGTTGTGCGCAGGCCTCCAACTCTGCTGCAAATGCTGCATAGTATGTCTGGGACTCAAACTCCACGTGCTCACTCAACTCCCGCTTATTCAAGTTCATACCTACAGGACCAGACAAGAGCTTTCAGGGTTAGTCATCACATAACAGATAGCATTACAGTGGTCTCATTCACTAAAACAGCTTAAGGGACACAAAGACAAAGCAATGTTAACCTGGAAAACATATTTGTTGACATCTAGATAAGTCTAAGAATGGGGGGAAACCCATGTATGTAAGGGCAGTCTACACTCACATAGTGGCACTATGCTCTCTGCACCTTGCCTAAGTAAGTGGATACTCCAGCCCACAGTATCTGCGGCCAGGGGTTATTTTTAGGGTTATGGTGGACACAGCAGGAGTGCTGCACAGACAACAATTCAAATAGACACAAGGCCTGTGTTTGAGAGCATTCAATCCATGATGCATTGTGGGTAAATGGTGACTGACTGATCTACAAATAATGAGTATTTATTTATGATGCAGTCAGTCGGCAGTCACCTGCTGCAATTTAGAAAGAGCCCAAGGAGTCACATGCGCCATAATTGTCTTTGTCAGGTTCAATTACTATAAGAGTAAAATATAAAGTTGCCTTCGATGTGCCATAACATCCGTTTTGCTGGACATCTTGCTCAGCTATAGCAATTCGTGACCAACTATATAAAGCAGTGACTACCATCAACGGAAGGGAATAACAGAGGGCTAATATTGCATCATATGACTAAGCAGATAGTAACGGTCCAATGCAGCCGTTTTTATCTCAATATCAAATCATTTCTGGTTACCTTACTGTGATTGTTTTCAATTAAAATTGTCAAAAATAGCTTCTTAGCAAATTTCTCAAGCAATAATTTTGCTAGGACTTTCTGGGAGTGGTCTGATTGGGGAGGGGAAAACTGAAAACGAGCCGTTATTGGCAAAGAGGTTTGGAACTCTTTCTTATTGGTCTATTAACCAATTTACAGCCTGGTGATGTAACCAGGCAGGCCAAAACACCCTCTCTCCAAAACAGGCTGACATTTCAGGCGGTCTTTTCAAACAGCTCTTACACTAAAAAGGCATTATCATAGTTTTCACAATATTATTCCAACCTAGTGTAGAAATATATATAAAAACACAGGAAAAATCACATTTTTGACTACATTGGGCCTTTAACAGAGACAGATGACAGTATGACTCGAATAGATAAAGATCATACTAAAATCACACCAGCTATGCTACCAGAGAATAATGATTAGTCATCCTTGGGGCAAATGCTGACACATAACACAGTCCCAACTACCGCTGCTATTCAGATTCTTAAATCCACAGGGAATTACCTTGAAAGAAGGACACAAAGCTCATCCACAGCATGAGCAGTGAGTGGTCCTCCAGGAATTTCTTTGCTACACTTTGGTGTGAGAGAATATTAATAAAATCGCTAACTAAAGGCCAGTAAGTATTGTTCTTCAGCAGAGCCTCGCTGCAGTTTACCACAACATGGCGGCTGTTCTCTTCATCTGAAAATAAGGAAAAGAGTGACAGAACACAATTAGGCTCAGTAGTGTGGGAAGCAGTTTAGATTCATGAAGTCAGTGAAACAATCCACTCATCAGTATGGTCATTTAAACATAGCTCACCTTGAAGTTCACTTTTGATGAGGCAACTCTCCATCATGTAGAGGAGGACAGTGACCATGATGTCTAGTAGTTGACACTCCTCCGTCACATGACGTGCTAGGTCCTCATTGCTGAACAGCTGTACACTGATATGTACGATGCGGTTGGACATGGTATCCGACTCATGGCTTTTCATCAGAGTTTTCATAATGAATGCATAATGTTGAACAAATGTTTTCGTGAAGGTGATCTACAAAGCAAAAAAAGGACAACAAACAGGTAATAATGTTCTACATTCTACAGTCATAACAGCTTCTCTAAGCAAGAATGCAGCAGAGCCACTACACTTAGCTACAACCTGAAAGACATACCTTGTAGTCTTGATCTGGCAGCATGTTCAGTAGAAAAGTAACCATCTTCTGAGGAAACTCGTACTTTATTGTCCAAAACAGCAACTCCTCCAGAAAACATTTGTGTTTAAGAGAGTCCATAATGGATGGATCTAAGGACAGAATATACATTATTCTAACTGGTGTCTCCAGCCAATATTGAGTTTCACATAAAATATCAGTGTATTATTCATCATTACATAGAATGTAATGCATGTTATGTAAATTACCTTTGGTAGTGCTACTAAGTTTCACCCTCTTTCTCTGTCCAATAGATTGCTCCCCATCTTGATCCTCCTTTAAGAAAAACATAATGTGAAGTATTATAACTACTGTATCTATATTTCAATACTGAGAAGGCTAACTATTCTGATACAGTATTCACATACCTCTTTATTGGACTCATCAGGGCTGGCTGGTGCTGCGGCTCCTAAGGAAAACAGAGCGGAGACGGATGGCTGCCATTACTTCATTATTTCCTCGATTAATGAGTAATTGAGAAACACTACTTCCATTATGTTTCCATACTACAAAAACATGGCATGCAATCAGGGACTATTTTGAGCTCCAACTCCTAAAAGAGGGGATGAGGTCTTACCCTGTAAGACCAGAGCCCCTGTCTCAGCCCCTTGTGTGGGCTCTGCAGCCCCAGTCTGGGCCTTCTCCTCCACAGACACCAGGCCTGAGTTCTTCAGTGCTGACAGGTAGTTCTCGTAGTTCTTTTTTGCATATACATTCTCTTCTTGACCTACAGGGCATATTTACATATGAGATGTTTATTAAACTAATAGACATTCATTAGCATAACACCAATGGCATGTGTGGAGCATTGAATCATTATTGTTTGGCAATATTGATTAGTATAATTTCACCTTTTGATAGTTCCCCCAATGGTCAGAATAACATTCAACCAATGGCTTTACGAGAAAGTGGAAACAGACATACAGTTGAAGTCGGAAGTTTACATACACTTAGGTTGGAGTCATTAAAACTCGTTTTTCAACCACTCCACACATTTCTTGTTAACAAACTATAGTTTTGGCAAGTTGGTTAGGACATCTACTTTGTGCATGACCCAAGTAATTTTTCCAACAATTGTTTACAGACAGATTATTTCACTTATAATTCACTGTATCACAATTCCAGTGGGTCAGAAGTTTATACACTAAGTTGACTGTGCCTTCAAACAGCTTGGAAAATTCCAGAAAATGATGTCATGGCTTTAGAAGCTTCTGATAGGCTAATTGACATCATTTGAGTCATTGTAGTCCCGTGTAGCTCAGTTGGTAGAGCATGGCGTTTGCAATGCCAAGGTTGTGGGTTCGATTCCCACAGGGGGGCCAGTATGAAAATGTATGCACTCACTAACTGTAAGTCGCTCTGGATGAGAGCGTCTGCTAAAATGACTAAAAAATAAATAAAAATTGGAGGTGTACCTGTGGATGTATTTCAAGGCCTAACTTCAAACTCAGTGCCTCTTTTCTTGACATCATGGGAAAATCTAAAGAAATCAGCCAAGACCTCAGAATTTTTTTTTTACACCTCCACAAGTCTGGTTCATCCTTGGGAGCAATTTCCAAACGCCTGAAGGTACCACGTTCATCTGTACAAACAATAGTACGCAAGTATAAACACCATGGGAACACGCAGCCGTCATACCGCTCAGGAAGGAGACGCATTCTGTCTCCTAGAGATGAACGTACTTTGGTGCGAAAAGTGCAAATCAATCCCAGAACAACAGCAAAGGACCTTGTGAAGATGCTGGAGGAAACAGGTACAAAAGTATCTATATCCACAGTAAAACGAGTCCTATATCAACATAACCTGAAAGGCCGCTCAGCAAGGAAGAAGCCACTGCTCCAAAACCGCCATAAAAAAGCCAAACTACAGTTTGCAACTGCACATGGGGACAAAGATCGTATTTTTTGGAGAAATGTCCTCTGGTCTGATGAAACAAAAATAGAACTGTTTGGCCATAATGACCATTGTTATGTTTGGAGGAAAAAGGGGGTCGTTGCAAGCTGAAGAACACCATCCCAACCGTGAAGCACGGTGGTGGCAGCATCATGCTGTGAGGGTGCTTTGCTGCAGGAGGGATTGATGCACTTCACAAAATAGATGGCATCATGAGGAAGGAAAATTATGTGGATATATTGAAGCAACATCTCAAGACATCAGTCAGGAAGTTAAAGCTTGGTCGTAAATTGGTCTTCCAAATGGACAATGACCCCAAACATACTTCTAAAGTTGTGGCAAAAATGGCTTAAGGACAACAAAGTCAAGGTATTGGAGTGGCCATCACAAAGCCCTGACCTCATTCATATAGAACATTTGTGGGCAGAACTGAAAAAGCGTGTGCGAGCAAGGAGGCCTACAAACCTGACTCAGTTACACCAGCTCTGTCAGGAGGAATGGGCCAAAATTCACCCAACCTATTGTGGGAAACTTGTGGAAGGCTACCCAAAACATTTGACCCAAGTTAAACAATTTAAAGGCAATGCTACCAAATACTAATTGAGTGTATGTAAACTTCTGACCCATTGGGAATGTGATGAAAGAAATAAAAGCTGAAATATATCATTCTCTCTACTATTATTCTGACATTTCACATTCTTAAAATAAAGTGATGATCCTAATTGACCTAAAACAGGGAATTTTAACTAGGATTAAAATGTCAGGAATTGTGAAAAACTGAGTTTAAATGTATTTGGCTAAGGTGTATGTAAACTTCCGACTTCAACTGTATTTACCCATGCTCAGGTCCTTGAATGTTTGCTGATTCGTTAGGATCTTTGTCAGCACAGTTCTCATTGCTCCTCCCATCTTCGTCAGTTCTTCTAGGAAGGAGATCTGGGGCTCCAGCTGTTGTAAGACCTTCTGTAGGTCCCTCTCAGTTGATGTGTCTGTGAGACCAAGGTATGATAAAAGTTATGAAATTAAATGTGGCAGAAGGGCTCATGAATACAAGCAGAATTACCTACATAAGTTGTAAACTAACAATTTCTCCACAATGTTTTGTTTTGTTCTCTGAGGGCTGTTTAATTGCAATCAGCTATGAAAGGTGCTTTTAGGGTATCCTGTAGACATAGTGAGATGCTGTTTCTCCCACCTGGTTCAGTGTATCCATCCCTTAGGTACTGTATGATACAGATGATGAAACGAGGTAGGACCATCTCTGGCATCAGTAGTAAGTCTCGGGGGACTGAAGGCACATTCTCCCCGGTTCTTAACCGATGCCGTCTGCAAAACCTGACAGAGGACAACATCCATATATGTTTATTTCATAACCAAGAGAAGTACCTACAATTCATTGTGTTAGTATTTGGGAACAATTACTGGACAACCTATCTAATGGACACTAGCAGTGTATTTTGTCTTCCTTTAAAAATGCTAAATGACATGCATTATAATTTAGGCTACTAGTATTTCTGACTGCCTTGAACAAAATGTTGTGCCATGTCATCCATCAAACAAACAAAATAACTGCAGAAGAGTAAACTAATAACTCAAGAGGAATGGTGGGGAGTAAGCTGCAAAGAGGATATGTTAAAGAGCAACTCGATATGAGTCAGAAACATTTATTCTGTCAAAATGGACGAAAGTGTAAATAGTGTCATTTGTCATAAAGTCATTGTCGTCCAAAACTGAGTTTGTGAGACTTGTGGTCGTGACTGTGTCACAATGTAAATGAAGGTTCGTTTTGTTTCAATCCTGCCCACAAGTGATCATCAATTCAGAGTGCAGCTGCAAGACCCAATCATAATGCCTGTGGTTAATGTGGGTTCACTTTAGATTTACATTGTTTTACATTTTAGTCATTTAGCAGACGCTCTTATCCAGAGCGACTTACAGTTAGTGAGTGCATACATTTTCATACTGGCCCCCCGTGGGAAACGAATCCACAACCCTGGCGTTGCAAGCGCCATGCTCTACCAACTGAGCTACAGATATCCCTATTGGGCTAGTTAGGGACCATCAGTAAATTACACAATGTACATGGGACCATTTTTAAAATTCCAATAGCTCCAAATTTCAATGACTTAAATGTATAGTTGGTTTGAGTTTAAGTAATTAATATACACATATTGAAATTTCTAATGAGAAAACTAGAATGTGCACAACATGAAAATATTGTCTAATTTACATTGTGTCATTTATTTGGCGGTCCCTAACTAGCCCCAGAGACAGGCTGTCCAAAGTCAAACCAACTTCGCCATGGGCTCACACCAGACTGAATATAATTGGCAGAATAATTTGGCTAACTCTTCCCCTCTGTGAACACACACCCACATCAAACCACACCCCAAAACCAACTCACGTTTGAATTTAATCATGGCCGCTAGCATTTCTTAATGAACCAAATCTAAAACGAGGCCAAATCAGGAAGTGCAGTCGCCCTTTAATCTAAACATGACCTGATATGTCACAAGTGATTGAGTTATTCTGCAGGGAAAAAGTGTAATTATCCTAGAAACCTTGTAGGATTAGTTCATTTCAATAGTACAGTATTTGCATTGATAATATAAAATGCAAACCTTTCACAAAAATAGTCACTGACGGGGTTACCTACCCCACAACAGGAAAAACAGGTGTGTATTAATTACAACGATTCTGTTTTGCAACAAACATTTTACTCCAAACAGAAAACGTTTTGCAACGAAAACAAGAGTTTCTATTGGACAAATCCAGGTAGGTCCCTGACCGTTTCGTTCAGTTTGGTTCTTAAAGGTAAACGGTTTCTGTTGCGAGACGTAATGAATACACCTCTGCTGTGTTTATGGCCATTGCTGAAAGCTGTGTGTACTTGACTAGATTGCTGGGGTTTGGGTCCTATGACAGGGACGTGACCTAGCCTCTGATGTTTTGTTAGCTAGCTAACGTTAGCCACGTTATTGAGGCTGCGTTCAGACAGCCCAATTCATTTATTTTTTCGACTAATTGGTCTTTTGAACAACCATATCTTTTTCAAAGTGTTGGGTTCTATTTTTCTCATAATTGGATCTGTATGTGATGAATAACTTAGAAGGAATGCATTAATGATAAGCATAGGTTTGTACTATACTGATATAAATTGTTTCACATAACAGGCTGTGATTCATGTAAGGAACATTAGGGGGTAGAACAGATAAGACTTGTATTTCTTACAGATACGAACACTCTCTCTTTGTTGTCTGTGAAACCGTCCTTGAACGTAGGTACATAGAGTACAGATTGGAAGGGTGTCTTTTGGGTGCTGACTCTACAGGTTATTATGATAGCAATTTATGCCTGGGAACGGTGGAGCGCCAAGGGGTTGGGACTAACCCGTGCGCCAACGGATTGGCTGAGTAAAGTCTAAACCACACTCAGTCCTTTACTCTGATTGGCCAACAGAAGAGGTGGGAACTCTCTGTCAGAGTATTTGAGAAAGAACCTGTAAACAATGGTTTAGTTCTCTGTCTGCCCTGCGTGGTATTTCAGTGAGCCTGTATACGAACCATCATACTTATCATACATACATTTTGCATATAATAAATTTAGCTTGGATTGAATATCTCTTGATTATGTTTTCTCTTATTCCAATACCAGATTTGAATTACGCAATTTCTAACAATTGGTGACCTCTGACTGTGATCTGGTAGCGGAACTTCGCTGGGATTCATCCAGCCTATTGGACATCGCTGTCGTCGAACTGTGTGTTTCACAAAGTGCCCGGGCTTCTAAAAACACAGGTAAGCAGACACCTATTGTTTATATAACTAAAGTTCTGCATATTGGCTTTATCCAAATTAATTTTGTGAAACACCTGTTTGATGTAAGTGAACCATATTGTACGATAAATAACAATTACAGTATACTACTTCGATTTCATAATATACTATGCAAATGTTTGATAATTGTGATGGTTAAACCCATGGGAGTGCGAGCTATGATAAACTCATAGGAGGTACTTTAAAGTAGATTAGACAGTGCGAGCTATGACTTAAAACTCATAGGAGGTACTATAAAGTAGATTAGACAGTGCGAGCTATGACTTAAAACTCATAGGAGGTACTATAAAGTAGATTAGACAGTGCGAGCTATGACTTAAAACTCATAGGAGGTACTATAAAAAGTTAGACAGTGCAAGTGTTGTCGTATGCATGAGAGTGTGAATGATAAACCTGTATACCTTGATAGAAAACTAATTGGGAATTAAAACGTCTGTGGCTGTCCAAACTGTATAATTTGGGGATAACTGTTGGGTTTGTGGTTGCTTAAACCATATAACCCGTTAAAAACAATTGGGAACATAAAGCCAAAGTGATGAATTGTGTGACTGAACTGAAACGGTTGAGCTGATATGTTTGAACTGTGCCGTTTGGTGTTAGACATAGCATAATTCTGGTTTTAGGTGCTTGGGTTGAGGCTTTTTTGTTGATTATTTGATGTAATGTTTGATGTTTGACCCTGCAAAATACTGGTTAAACAATTAGACTGAAATAATTCGGTTTATCGTTTAAATATAAACATGCACCAACTTTAACTAATTAGGTGGGAATCATTTGATTTAAATAAATAGATTAAAGTACTTTAAATAACGACAGAATATTGGAAACACTAAAACGAGAAATAGCTCCTCAAAGCCCACTCCCGCTGGAGAGGGAAGAGAGAGTTGCGAGGGGAGGGGCTGGAGAGAGCGAAAGTGTGGCTTTTGGAGCCAGGAAAGACTGGGAGTTGGCTGGGAACACCACGGGGTGATTATTTGAGAGGTAATAATAAATAATAATAATAATAATATGCCATTTAGCAGACGCTTTTATCCAAAGCGAGAGGTGCATGTGGGTTTCTGATGAGGGATGTTCTAAACTTGCTCACCCGGACGTAGATGTACGTTATGGGTGAGAGAGTAGAGAATATTTACATTTGCATTTTTGGTAATTTGGCAGACGCTCTTGTCCAGAGCGACTTGCAGGAGCGATTGGGGTTGAGTGCCTTGCTCGAGGGCACATCGGCAGATTTTTCGCCTGGTCGGCTCGGGATTGGAACCGGCGACCTCTCGGTTGTTGGCGCGGCGCTATTGATCACTAAGCTGCCTGCCACCCCATATGAGTTTAAGGTTGTGGCGTTGTTTGATCATGTGATAAGGTTTAATGGGTAATCGGACCATAACTAATGTGGTTATGGAAGTAATGTATCAATAGTGGAGAACCAATAGGGGGCTCCATTGAACTATTATGGTTTATTTGGCATTTCGGTGGCATGAGGCGAAGTCAACGGCTGGTGTGGGTGGTGATCGGATGCTACTGAGTATTTAGTTTGGTAATGTTGAATGGACTATTTGTAGCGTGTTTTGGGGTTAAATAGAAAAACTAACTTATTCAATAGGGAATGGGTGAAGGGAGAGAGAGTTTTTTGCTGAGGTGAAAGCTACTGCGATTTTCATTTGGTGACGTCACTTGCTCTATGAACTGGGAGTAGTTACTTTGAGAGCATCGCAGATGGTGTGGAGTGCCTGGCGATGTATGTAAAGGGTCCCTGGTTCGAACACAGGTAGGGACAGTAGACAAAGCTTTCGCAGTGGGGCTATATACCTAGATTACTATGTGGATTGAGAAATGTGAAAGGTTGAATTAGATAGCTTAAATAGAAGTATTCTAGAAAGGTCTATGAAAATATGTTATAAGGTTACCATGCGCTTTCCCCGAAGGAGCAAGGGGAGGGTGAGAGACAGTACAGTTCAGATGGTAGGAACATCATTAAATGTATGCTTATCAACGATAGCAAGTATTTGTTTTATTAATTAGGGCATAATCAGAGAGAACAGTTAAATAAATTGAATAGCGAACTGAAATGGGTTAGCGGGAAAATATAAATGTTTGGTACATTTTAGAACGATAATGTATTTTGGTTACGTGGATGCAAGTGACATTGGCTGTTGTGATGGGGGAATAGCGCCAGCCTGTGGTGGGTTCTAGAATTGTTACATAAAACAAACGTATATTTTAAACTAAAGTGATGGAGTAGGCTACAATTATAACATTTATCAGAAAAAAGGCACAATTTAATGTGAAATAGTTATTACAATTATTATTATTGATCCAGTAATGATATAAGGATAGTAGAGGAAGGCAGGGGATTTAATCTCATTTAGGGAAGTTATATTAGGAAGAAAATACCATTAAATGAGGGAACATTTGATGTAACCGTGATTGTATTGGCTAAAAACTCAAATATGACATTTACAGGGGGGACAGGAACAATAGAAGGGGAGACAGATTTTCCTAGGGGGTTGAACAAATAATTGATAATGGATCATTTGAGATGAGATCACATGTAGCAGAGTTAGGGTAATCAATTAAATAATCATCGTATACTCGAGGAATTTTGAGTGGTTTTATGGATTAGTTATGAGGAATTAGATTGATACAAACAATTATTGATGGGTTAAGACTGGGGATATCTGTATCATGTTTTGTGTGTACTCCCATTTTTAGATTATAACCAGGAGAAAGAGATTAGCTCATCTCGTTGGAATGTTGCCCAGGGCTAGGGGGAGCAGTAGTGAAGTTAGGCAGTATTTAGGTCATAAAAGTGAGCTACCAAATTAAGTGAGGCCTGGCTATTTGTGGTTGTTATTTTTCAAATTGGGTTTTTCAAACAAAAAACAACACACCTAGTATGATGTTTATAAAGCCTTGTTGTTTAAATTTTGGGGGGTTTTCAGCAGGTCAAGGGTGATAGGTCTTAGAGGAGCACACAGTGAATTTTATGGAGTTTTTTAGGTTTTGGCTGAGTTTGGGGTATATATGATTTCTTATGAGAATGAATGTCATGAGGACTTAATGAACACTTGGGATAACTAAACATTTATGAAAAAGTGTGAAGAAGATTATAATTTGGTAATAATATATTTGATTTGAACCATTAAATAACAGAAGAGATAGTGGAGGGATGGCAATTGGATAATGAATGACCAATATTACCTAAGTGATTGTTTAGGTAGGTGGTAATAGACACATGGGCAAATCATGTGTCAAATGGGGTATGGATGGTATGGTAGGAGATGGTAGGATTAAATAATAAATATATACGAAGGAGAGGACAAAATACAAAAAAAAAAAAAAGATTAGAAATTGAGAGCTGAACATGTATGTGTGAAGATAGTTTATTAACCACACCTGTATGTCAGAGGTTTTGTGCCCCACAGGTGAACTAAAGGAGAAGGTGACCCACTCTATCTAACCAGGAGACTGAAGCAGGCCTGGCGGGAAGGGCCCTACCAAGTACTGCCTTTGCCAGCAGAATAGCTGAGATCCATCTGGGTGCATGTCACTCACTGCAAAAAGGTAAACCCAGCTACACCTGACAAACAAACACAGAGTTAGGAGAAAGAACCGATCACCACTAGGGCTCGGGGGTTGGCTCCTTAACGAAGATTCCCTTACCCTGTCTGATCATCCCTGTGTGAGTTCGATAGAAGGTGAAGCAATGGGTTGGCCTCTGGCGTCTGACATATTCTCAGGGCGAGGATTCACAGGTCTCCCGACGGTAGGTAGCTGTCTGATTGTGGGGGCCATATTCCTAACACACACAGACCCTCCTGATCAGCCAGAAGTAGTAGTTAACCTAACACAAGTTGATAAGGCATAGGAGACAGCTAGACGTAGGGAAAGGGGAAGTACTAGGGACATTAGGGAAGGACATCACCATATGCATGTCACCATGTACATCCTGGGACTATGTAGTTGCTTATACCAAGCGGGGGGGGATATGTCAATCTCCATACACAGTTTAGGGACAGGTGTAGTATTGTGAAAGTAGGGAATTATCAGAAATGGCAGTGCGACCCATATAAGGGTAGGTACTGTCTTAAAGTCTGAATTATGCTAAAACAGATTACAGACCTGACAAGTGAGATATCCTCTTCAACTGGGGCACCCTATAGAGTAAACCTCTCTGAGGGAGGTAGTGAGACAGTGCAAACTATAGACCTGAAGGAAGTAGTACAGATGGAGACGGAGTAAATAGATTTTAACCTGTGGTTGGAATGGATTCAGTATACGGTCTAAAGAGGACTGTTATGCCTGTAGGACAGCCAAACCAAGGTTAACAAATACTCTGTTCCCCTTGACAGGCTTTAACTCTCTGTCAGGTTTATCCTCCATGCAAGCCACCTGGGAATGTGGTGAAAGAGTCTTGTAGTAACTTGCACTATCTGTATCCCCCGATAACAAAGTCATCCCGACCTGGGTTGCCTCAGTTTGAAGTCACAGGGGATTCTTATTTTTTTTCTAGGACTAATAAGATAGGATACAGGGTAGGGCATCTTAGCTCCTGCTCCCACACAGAGAATATCACAACTAAAGAGACCATGACTAATCTCTCCTCTTTGTAGCAGCCAGAGGATTTTAGGAACCAAAACCAGGCCCGTGCTGACATCTGATGGTTGTGTGGTGATAACAGATTGTGAACTCACCTACATACGCAAACAATCAAACGTGTCAGAGACTGGTGAGTTGTCACGTAGAAAGTGGGACCTCCTCCCGGGATCCTTTGATGAAAGGATATATATATTGATGGGATAGCAGTACCTCGAGGGGTTCCAGAACAATTCAAAGCTAGGAATCAGATCGCAGCTGGGTTTGAATCAAGTATTTTCTGGTGGTCAACAATTAATAAAAACGTAGATTGGATAAATTATATTTACTATAACCAGCAAAGATTTATAAACCACACTCGTGATGCAATAAAGGGATTGGCTGAGCAGACAGCACCAACTAGCTTAATGACATGGCAGAATAGAATAGCTTTAGATATGCTTTTGGCTGAGCGGGACGGGGTTTGTGTTCTGTTTGGATCTCTGTGCTGTACTTTCATCTCCAACAACACAGCACCGGACGGGTCCGTGACCAAAGCGCTTCAGGGAGTGACCACGCTGGCGAACGAACTGGTTGAGAACTCTGGTATTGATAGCTCCATAAACGGTTGGTTTGATAACATATTTGGTAAATGGAAAACTATTGTTGTAACTATTCTGGGTGAAGTTATAGCTTCTATGGGTATACTTGTTCTTTGTGGATGTTGTCTTATTCCCTGTGTCTGAGGGTTGGTGAGAAAAGGAGATGGAGAAGGTGGTTTCCAAACAGATGGTGAGATACGGCCCAATCCCGGACTCCGACCTAAGGAATGAAACCAGGCTTGGTGGAGTGACACCCTAGAGGGTGTCTAAAGGGGGCAAAAATTTACTTCCCTGTTTATATTTTATGTTTTAATAATCTTATGTTTTGTGTTCTATTAATCCTGTGTTTTATGCTTTATTAATCAAGCTAACCATTGTGAATGTTTATCTTTCCTTATGTGAAGGTTTGAAGTTCCTGGGTGACTGGTAGCCAACCGTTTGCAAGTTGGGTGTAGATGGAAGGACTGAGGGTTTTTATTTTTCAGTATCATTATTGCCTATTAATAAAAGTGTGATTCTTTTTGTTTGTATTGTATTTTAATGACTGACATCCTGTGTTTTCTTATTTTGGGTTCACACCCTAGTGGGTGTGAAAAGGGGGATTGTTGGGTTCTATTTTTCTCATAATTGGATCTGTATGTGATGAATAACTTA
Source organism: Coregonus clupeaformis (assembly GCF_020615455.1). Lineage (NCBI taxonomy): Eukaryota > Metazoa > Chordata > Actinopteri > Salmoniformes > Salmonidae > Coregonus > Coregonus clupeaformis. The sequence goes on from NC_059195.1 coordinate 17,034,503, forward strand.
GAAGGAATGCATTAATGATAAGCATAGGTTTGTACTATACTGATATAAATTGTTTCACATAACAGGCTGTGATTCATGTAAGGAACGTTAGGGGGTAGGACAGATAAGACTTGTATTTCTTACAGATACGAACACTCTCTCTTTGTTGTCTGTGAAACCGTCCTTGAACGTAGGTACATAGAGTACAGATTGGAAGGGTGTCTTTTGGGTGCTGACTCTACAGGTTATTATGATAGCAACTTATGCCTGGGAACGGTGGAGCGCCAAGGGATTGGGACTAACCCGTGCGCCAACGGATTGGCTGAGTAAAGTCTAAACCACACTCAGTCCTTTACTCTGATTGGCCAACAGAAGAGGTGGGAACTCTCTGTCAGAGTATTTGAGAAAGAACCTGTAAACAATGGTTTAGTTCTCTGTCTGCCCTGCGTGGTATTTCAGTGAGCCCGTATACGAACCATCATACTTATCATACATACATTTTGCATATAATAAATTTAGCTTGGATTGAATATCTCTTGATTATGTTTTCTCTTATTCCAATACCAGATTTGAATTACGCAATTTCTAACAAAAGCTCATCTGACTGGTCAAAATACCAATTAGTGAAAAAGATCCGATTTGGGATGCCAGTCTAAACGCAGCCTATCTAGTACCCCCCTAAAATAAAGAATTTTTTTGTTAGGTTTTGTATAGCTAAATCTAAAGGTTAATGGTTTATCAAGCAATGCATGTTCAGTGACAACATACGTCAGTAAAATGATGGGGACCTGTCAAAACGGCACAGTTGCATGGTTTATAGCTAAATAAACTAGACTGACGCTCAGTAAGGCAGCATACTCCCACCTACTGTTGGTAGAACTTTGCTAGCTAGCTGCCCCATCATTTTTTTGAATTGTTTGATTGTCAGTTGCTGTCAAAAAATGCCAAGTATTAAGCATTGTCAATTAATTAGAAAGTCAATTACAATCTAGCTAGCTAGTTGACATTAGCTAGCTAACGTTAGCTAATAGCCAGCTAGCGCTCTTAAACTTACCCAGTTTCTCGCATGACATTACTGTCTCCACAGTCACAGGCCCCACCAGCCTGGCTCCTGAACATATTGAAATCATGGCCTGTGTGATCGCCGTTGTTAAAACACTCTGCACAGAGTGACATGCAAGGAGAAATGCCACAAGTCCGACAGCGGTATGCCACAAAATTGGCTGTCCAAACCAAGCCACATAAAGTAGCATTGTCATAGGACCGGAACGTTTTGCAGAACTCCTCGAAACCTTCTCCGCCTGCTATTAGACATTTGCACCAGTCAAGAGCCTCGGTGTCTGCCGCTGTCTTTTCTGGATTAAGAACACAATCAAGCAGCTCTTGAAGTTGTCGGACACCAGAGCTGTTGTCAGTCCGATTAAGGTCTGCCTTTAAATGGGCAGCAGTAGATTTCTTGTCCCGGCGTATCAGCAACGCCGCCATCATGTACTCTGGCTTGTTGTACACAAATTAATTTTTGTTGTCTTGTTGCTACCTTCTCGTGATTTCTCGCGATACATTTCGATATTGTGTTCACTGGTTGTGTTCCGCGTCTATTGTGTTCAACCCAATGACGTATATAAATCATTGGTTCAAACTCACTGACTTGACTTCATTGCAAATCAACATCCAGTTTGGCAAGTGGTCAAGCTGTGTCGTAGTTTCGGCTACTGTTGTCACGTAGGTAGCTGATCAACCGTGACCATGCAATTTTGTGGACCAAAAGTTATATAGACAAACCATCACAACCTACAATTACAGTAAACTAGCTAATCCTTAACTAGATAATGATAATTCCAGTGGTGGCAGTAAATAGTGGAATACGAAAATGTTATGCATGTTTTGCATTGCAAAAACTCGACGGTCATAGAGCGGTACTGTTTTCCTTAGCGTCTGTTGCACTTCGGATTGTTTTCATTGAGACCCCACTATTGCGGAAGTGAGTTCCATCTTTTGATGCCATATTCTAGCTCAAACTTGGCCAGCAGAAGGTAAAAAATAAAACCGACTCTTGGATTGCATTTACAGGCAGCAGCTATCGAGCACAAGCTAGCTTCCTTGATTGCTGTTGTCTTTCCGATAGGGCTCTGGGCGTTGAGTGTCTGTGACGTTAGCTGTTAGCAGGTCAACGTTTGCTATCCAGCCAGTATGAAACTGAAAGAGTTGGAAAGTTGCCTTCAACAAGTGGACGCTTTTGAAGAACCTAAGATTCTTCTTGAACAATATCCAACCAGCCCTCACATTGCAGGTAAGACTACTCCACATTAATCAATACAGGTGGCCCACTAAAGCTATGACATTACAAACGTTTGTTGTTCAAGTTAAAGGTAGACTCAGCCACAGCCAGCCATATGACATCGGAGCGACTTCTTGCTTAAATGTCAACTACAACATTAATCTGCCAAAACCTCCTAATGGCTCTTCACAATTTGTTTGCATGCCAATTGGAATTTTATGGTAATTCTAATTGCAGAGTCTAACTTTAGTAATTTAAACATGTATCTTTTCAGCATGTATGCTTTATACAATCCACAACACATTTGATGACATCGAGGGCAAATTGGTTGCAGATTTGGGATGCGGATGTGGCGTTCTTAGCATTGGAGCAGCAATGCTTGATGCAGGGTAAGAAAATAACACAAACTGTCTGTGAAGAAAAGTTATTGTACTGGAGTATTTATCTAACCACTCGCCTTGTTCTCTTACAGTTTGTGTGTTGGGTTTGACATTGATGACGATGCACTGGAGATATTCAAAAGGAACTCTGAGGAATTTGAGCTGACCAACATAGACCTGATCCAGTGTGACATGTGCTCCCTGAGATCCCATGCATATGCCAAGAAATTTGACACTGTGATAATGAATCCTCCGTTTGGCACCAAACACAACCAAGGTGAGATCATTTCACATTTAAAAGTTAATAAAACAACCTATTGATATGTGATATAAACCTTGATTGCTTTCTCAAAAATAAAGGTATGGACATGCAGTTTCTGAGGACCGCTTTAACTATGGCAACAACAGCAGTATATTCCCTTCACAAAACAGCAACACGAGGTGTAAGTTGTCAGAACACTCAATCATGGTGTACTACTCTTTCATCAACTTCTGTCATGAGTGTTGTCCAATTCCTCTTTTTGCCTAATTGCAGCACATACAGAAGAAAGCAAGTGACTGGGGAGTAAAAATGGAAGTAATAGCAGGTAACAGAAATGTCACAATGAAGCAGTGTTGTAGTACTCGAGTCCAGGACTCGAGATCCTATTTATTACTTCTGACTCGCCTTCCTGTGACTTGTTTTTGCACTTGTACTGGATAGGCTACTATAAGCAAAATATTAGCAGCACTGGGTGCGCAGAGCAGCGAGATTTCAGTTTTCTAGCAGTGGGAAGGACACACTGACGTGTGGGCAGGCTCCGCCTCCAATCATAGGCTGCGCAAGCGACTCTTGCTTCCTCGTAACCACCAGTCACCAGCCTACTATTTAGCTTTGCCTGGTTAAGAAACAAACTGGTTTACGAAATTGAAAACAATAGTATTGAGTTTAAAAGTAAAACAGTCTAGCCATGTCATTCTCTCCCCTTGAGTATAGAAAAGTAGGCTGTTTGAATTTCATATCTCTACCCTCCCACTTTCTTTCCCCACTGCATCCCATAGCCAGGTCTCCCTTTACTTTCCACTCCCCAAAAAAAACTCTACACATCAGTGGGTGACTACAAAAAAATTAGAGCTGAGAGCCTGTTTATTATTGACAATAATCTTGAACATTAAATAAAGTGTGTGAAGGACATGTTTCATAGGCTATTGCAGGCAATTATCACCATTGGGCAACAGAATAAAAATATTTGCTTTACTTCAATGCTCACAAGTCTTCCTGCCAGCCTGCCACAAGTTTTTGCTGGGCAGATTTATGCCAAATCAAGGTGCGAATATACTGTAGCAGCAAACAACCAGCACTAACCAAACTGTCTAAAGAACCCTGAATCATTTGTTTTGCTTTCACTTTATTTTTAAGTGCACATAAACCAATGTTAATGTATTTGTTGTTGAACTCAGACTTGGACCAGGACTTGATCGTCAGCCATAGAAACTCTACCATTGGTGACTAACTTAGCCATAGGGACTTGTGACTCGACCACAGCGGACTCAAGGTTTAGTGACTCGACTAAAACACTGCAGTGGAGGTGCTGAACAAGTACACGTAAATCAAACCTGACAGTGTGTTTCTCTCCTTAGAGCTAAGATATGACTTGCCAGCATCCTACAAGTTCCACAAAAAGAAATCGGTAAGAGGCAAATGTTGTCAAGTCTGTGTACCTTTGTTTCACCAAGTGCTTCTGAGAATGACTTAAAATCAAACTTTATTGGCTATTCACAAAAGTAAACTTGAAAGGAACAAGATCTGTGCTTTTGGACTCAACCGTATACACATGATTTAAAATAATTGAGGAAAAATAAAATGGCACTCTGATTAACATGTTTCTATTGACATGCACATCTTTGTATGGAGGCGACAAACAGGTGTAATATGCTCCTGCTGAAATGAAATTATAATGTTCAGACGCAGTCAACACAACGAATGAAATCCATATTTAAATAAGACAATCCCCATAACGTATGTTCAGGGTAGAAATTGATAGGTATTGACAATGTAAGATGCACACCACATTACTGATAAGGGCTGAAAACTTTCCAATCTTACATTCTAAATTGTTTTCTAGGTTGACATCAAGGTGGACTTTCTACGATTTTCCACAACATGAAGCCTCCACTGGAATGGAATAAAGTTGTTTTCAATGGGTTTCTTTTCAAATAAAATGTTTCAATGAGATGTGCTAGTACATCATTTCTAAGAACCATTTTCAGTTTTGACAACTTTTGCAGCTGGAGCATCAGCATCTTTGCACACTCCTTCAAGGGCTCGCTTCTTTGGGCTAGGAGGTGCTATTGGAGAAATGGAAGTTAAAAGGAAAATATTAGATACTCAATTGTTCCAAAGTTTCTCATTGAGCATTGGCAGACAGACATGTCTCAGCAGAATCCTAGCATGATATTGCTTGATTAACAGAACTGCTCTTACCGTCATCATTATCACTATCATCAAATTTGGTCTTTCTGCCTTGGTAATGTGATTTGCCATCACGTCCACCCCTGTCCCTTCGTCCTCCTCTCCCCCCTCTCCCACCTGATTTTCGACCACCTGTAAAGAGAGAAGAGGAAATGCACCATCAGATCAGAAATATGACATTATGAAAAAAAAAAAAATATTTGAAATCAGTTACCTCTACCACCTCTACGTTTGTTGAGAGATTCCTGTTGGTCTTCAATTATCTTTTTCAGAGCTTCCCTCTCTGCATCTCCCTCCACCACCTCCCACGTAACGTCTTCGTCTTTAATTTTCAAGTTTCCTCCACTTGCTTCCTTGGCCTTATCAAGAGCTTCCTTGGCACTCACTTTGAAGAGGATGGTACCCTTTAAGATAAATAATTATTTCCTATGACATTCATTTGTAATTGAAGGGTGGTTCAAATGGTTTATTACACTGCAATTCTTACCTCTTTGGCACCCCTGGTGAAATCAATCCATTTGATTTGACCATGACCTGAGAACACCTCGTGAAAGTCCTCTCTTGAAACACTGTCAAGATTGCCTGAGAACTTCAACAGGCATCCGGTCTGCTCGTCCAGAGATTTCTACAGTGTAAAATAAAGCAGAGGACCATTAGTGAACAACTTTAAACCTCCCTGTTTTGGGAAGAAAAATACAATGGGTTCCTGTTCAATAGAAGCAAACAGGAGAAAAACATCTTGAATTGGAGGTGGTGCTACACCAACTTCTCCAATAAGAACAGATTTGCCAGTTTCAAAATGTTTAGCCCTAATGAAGATGACCCCTTCAAAACATCTCAATAAGGATTTGTGATAGCACTTCCAGAGATCTTACCATTTCCTCTTCCTCTGCTTGTTTTTGTTTTTCGTCCTTGTCACTGTAAAACAAATTTAATTTGGAACAATTTACTTTACCATAGAAATACACTACAGAAAAAACAAACATGATTGAATGATAAAATGTAAAAATGTAATGATTAATGGTCAGTAATGTGCTCACTGTTTAGCTTTAGCCTTTGCCTCTGCTTTCAACAGTTTTCTATCCTCTGTTTTCTTTGCATGGTACTCCTCTCTGAAAACACAAGAGTGGAGTTAATTCTATTCATATCCTCTTCACCAGTATCAATAGGTCATATTAGAGACTTGGTAATTGTAGCTTAGCCTCAACCTACCTTGAAAGTACAATCATTTCATTTTCTTTGAATGATTTGGTGTCTGTGCGTGCTAGGAACTGCTTTGATGCTTCTTCAGTGTCAAAAACCAGGAATACTGAGCCCTGAAAATGGATGGAGATGCTGAGTGTTTTGTAGTACACGCATTTGTTAAATCTTAAATGGAAAAAAATATCTCCTGACAAATCTTACAAATGTTCTATAAATCTGTCCTGCAGAGTGTGCTGTCCTTTGATCTGATATGAGTGTTTTAAAACATGCGAGCGCAAGACCAAGTCAAGCTTCAGCGCTTGATCAAGACGGCGGGAAGGATAATTGGCATAGATCAAGAATTGGCCACCAACCTGTACACAAAACTCATCCTCCTAAAACTTGAAAGCATTTTACAGGACAGTACTCATCCCCTTCACTCAAAACTCAGTCACAGCAGCTGCCGGACAAGGGGAAAGACTTCTTCAAAATAAAATCTAAACTGACAGATATGGGGACTCTTATTCCAATAGCCATTAGGCGGTATAATGGATAGTCTGTTGGTCGCTCGAGTATACAGCATATTGCACTTTCACTTTAAATGTGTAGCTATAGCACTTTCAATTAATTATTGTGTGTAGTTTCTGTGTTTTCATGTACTGTCTTTTTAAGCACATGACCAAATGAATTTCCCCCTAGTGGGATAATAAAGTTGATCTGAATCACCTTGAAATTCTTTTGGAAGTTTCGTCTCATCTGAATGTTTTCTATGACGCCTTTCCCTTTCAGCCACCCCTCGATTTCATCAAGGGTTGTCTCCAACGGAAAACCTTTCTGGAAGATAGAAAATGTTTAACATACATACAAACACAGGGCTCCAAACAGCTGTAATAAGGTGCATCTCGAATCTTGGAAACGTACAATGTACACAGATTTGTGTTTGAGGGTATCTTTGTACTTGTCGTTCAGTTCTGGTAAGGGCTTGCTTGAAATTCTCCTGATTTTTGTCTTATCCTCACTCAATTCCAAAAGGCCAGTCTGGGATTTCTTCAGAGACTCAACAATTACGTTGTGATCGGTTGTCAAGCATTTCAGTCTGAAAATAATGAGAGGGGAGAGTTAGGAATCATGTTATAGCGAACAATTAAAAAAATATGTATGTAGGCCTTACCAAGTCCCAAGCTTCAATTGATAAAAGAAGAGTAAATTGCACAAACCTGTTAAACTTGAGCATGGTTTCCAGGGTCACCCATCCGTCATCGAGCTGCAACTGTTCTTTGAGGAACTTGTCTCTTGGAAGGTTGTGATCACCGAAGTAGTACTTTGAAGATAAATAAATAAAACATGCGTAAATCAGGGATGACCAGCATTATCCAGGTTAGCGGTCAGTATATACCACCATATTTTATTATACAGCTACAGTATAATACATTTTGCTATGACATAAAATACCTCAATCTGTTGTGCCACCTTCTTCTCAAGTTCAGACATTTCTTGAATTTCTGCCATGATGAGTCTGAAAAAAAGAAGTCAAAGATGGAGTATTTATTAGATCAAAAGGAGACAAATCAATATTATTGATTTATAAGCAACACTAACCAAATGGGAAATGCTTTAGCTACATGCACGAGCCGTGCCAGCTAATTACACAACGGACATGCACATGAGGTCTGCGTGGGGAAAAGCATTTGCTTGCCCACGTTTTCACTCCTGACTGAAGACAGTCATGTTACCCAGCCTAACAAGCTACCTAGTACTATATAAAGCCCATATTAATTAATTTCGTTCACTAGTGGTTACAGTAACATAGCCTCTAAATTCAACCGAAGACATGAACTAACGGGCAGTTTAGTGTGGCCAGCACGTACATGAAATGCCTCGCTCTGTCAGCTAACTCGTTACGTTAGCTTGCTAGCTAGCTAGCGTGCAACGGTTTCTTTCGCCACAGGCCTCTAAAATACAAGATAGGACGGTTCTTTACCAAATTAGATGATTTGCACAGGAAGATCAAACTCTGGCTAATTGTAACATATTTACTTACTGTGATATATTGACTTGCTACCTGCAGAGATGAATGTTGATCAGAAGGCTTTCTTCCTTCCACACAAGCTAAATCCCGTTTGCAAGCAGGTTGGTTGTCCTGCGTGCTACGGAGAACGTTGATGGCCAAAACAAATTGCTTTGGTATGCTGTTTTGCGTTCTGCACTGCAGCCTATGCTACAGTGCCGCCTAACGTCTTTGTCTTCGATGAGGTTTAACGGCGGTTGGCATCCAATAAATGTTGCATTACCGCCACCTACTAGTCTGGATTATAACTCCCTTATACTTTGCTTGAAAAATATATATAAAACAATTCAACAAATACCCTACCATCTAACACTACTCACAAAAAATAAAATGTAAAAAACAAAAAATACCATACACCACTATTTAGATCTATTTAGTCCTACTTCAGGCCAACAGCCTGAAAGGATGGGACACCACCACTTAACGCACCCTGTAACTCTTCTGATGTCAAGTCTCGCACACCCAAATATCTCTCTGCAGCTACCACCACAACCTCTATTTTCTGCGACTTACGTTCCATCCCTGCAGTACCGTTAACCATTGCTATAAATGCCAAAAATCCAATCTTACTGAAACGTATATCACTTGTTGGTTTATCCCTATGTATTGGTACAGACCTACTACTCACACCATTCCTCTCAGGATCCCTCCCCCTTGACCAATCTTCCTCTACTTTCTTCACTGCCTCAGCATATGACAACTTCTGCACTACTCTATCCCTGGAAACCTCAACCTGCCTCTCGCATGGGACATTTCTGATCCCCAGCCCCATGGGCACCCATACAATTAACACATACCACTACTTTCCCCAATGTTACACATTCCTTTGTCTCATGCCCTGCTGCATACTTCTCACACTTAGGAACCTCCCTCCTACAAACTGCTACCACATGCCCATAAGCTTGACACCTGTAACAACGTAATGTATTCGGCACAAAAGCTTGTACATGATAACTTATATATCATAACATTACTTTGTCGGGCAAAGACTCAACATCAAAACTCAAAAAAGAACAGACAATGACTCTTCTGTTTCTCCACTCACGCCACCCTGTCTGCATCGCACCAAACGAGGAGCATTACAAACACCGGGAATCTTCCCCTTCAGTTGTTCAGCTTTCAGATTTACCGCTACCCCAGTAATCACTCCGATTCCACAGCACCCAACTCTGTTTTCACCCACCCTGAAACCACAAATGGATCAGCCAAAAGGCAAGGGTCCACTTTTTCCAAAAACATAACTCCTATTTTCACAGACTCATCTTTATCCTGACCCTCTGTGCAAGCCACGGGCTCAGAGAACTTCAGGACACCTACCACCTCTTCGCCCTCATTCACTTCCATTTCTCCTCCTGACTTCAACTCACTCTGCTTACACTTTCTACCATCCTTCTTTAACAAACCATCTCCCTTTTTCCCGCCATTTTTAACCGACTCAAGTTCACCCTCTCTCTCTTAGACCTCCTCTGCCTCTCTTTTGCCCTCCATTCCTCCTCCGTATTCCAAGTAATAATATAATATAATATGTCATTTAGCAGACGCTCTTATCCAAAGCGACTTACAGTCATGCGTGCATACATTTTTGTGTATGGGTGGTCCCGGGGATCGAACCCACTACCTTGGCGTTACAAGCGCCATGCTCTACCAGCTGAGCTACAAAGGACCACGTATAAGTCTCCTTATGATAATACTGCACTTCTCCTGACATACATCTTGTTCTTGCCTTGTCAACGGACGCCATTTAACCGGCTGTCACAATCTCCGTACATTCAGCACGAACCAGCAGCTGCTTCGTCGTTGATGTTCTTCTTTATTAATAGCTACCGAGACGCTTTTCCATTTCAAACAAGCGCGCTCTCTTTCCCCCAGATTCCTCGATTCGCTTGCTCAGACCCTGTCCCCCCCCCCTCCCTCTCCCCCTCCCTCTCCCCCCTCTCCCTCTCCTCTCCCTCTCCCTCTCCCCTCTCCCCCTCTCCCTCTCCCTCTCCCCCCTCTCCCTCTCCTCTCCCCTCCCCTCCCCCTCTCCCTCTCCCTCTCCCCCCTCTCCCTCTCCCTCTCCCTCTCCCCCCCTCTCCCTCTCCTCTCCCCCCTCCCTCTCCCCCTCCCCCTCTCCCTCTCTCCCCCTCTCCCTCTCTCCCTCTCCCTCTGCCTTTTCTTCCTAACTAGGCTACCAACCGCCTTCTTGTTTTTTCACCAACCAGCGCCACCTAACTTCTGCTGAAGTAGTTTATGGCCAAAGGTTTTGGTAAATATTTTATTTACATGTGTTAATTGATTTAATTGATTCAGTGGGCAGAATTCACACATCAGTCTACGAAATCAGTGAACATACAACCACCACATCTATGTGCATCATCTTGTAGATTAAAGCTGCAATATGTAGCTTTTTGGGCGGCTTGACCAAATTAAATAGAAATATGAGTTAGTGAGCCGTCATTCTCCTTGAAAGCAAGTCTAAGAAGCTGTAGATATGTTCTATGTGTACCATTTCTATGCTTCTGTTCTTAAGTTTCGTTTTTGCATCTTTTACTTTCTTTTGTAAACCAGCTTCAAACAGCTGAAAATACAATATTTTTGTTTATTGAAAAATTTCCCAGTGGTTTAGATAGTACAATGATTATCTACATTATACTTCCATGTTTTGTCACATAAACTGAAATTAGCCATACTATTACAATTTCAGCAACCAGGAAATGGCAGAGCAATTTCTGCATATTGCATCTTTAAAGTTACATTTATTTACATTTACATTTTAGTCATTTAGCAGACGCTCTTATCCAGAGCGACTTACAGTTAGTGCATACATTATTTTTTATACCCCCCGTGGGAATCGAACCCACAACCCTGGCGTTGCAAACGCCATGCTCTACCAACTGAGCTACATCCCTGCCGGCCATTCCCTCCCCTACCCTGGACAACGCTGGGCCAATTGTGCGCCACCCCATTGTGCGCCACCCCATTTATCAAGTCAAATCATGTGCATACTGCATCAATCAACCGCAGACTGTTGCAACGTTTAGGCAGTGGTCTGCTTCAGCCTATACATTTTTGCATCCATAATCATCAGTTTGGTTTTTATCGACAGCTGTTTTAGTTAATTATTTTTACATTCAGAATCAGAGGTCTCCACAAAGGAAACCTGAATAATTGTGCATACCCAAAACCCTAAGGTTCAGATGTATGGTTGATGACATTTGTGCTTCAAATGTAGAGATTTGTCTAAAAACAGCGTGCATATCTAGTGCTCTATCAGGTTTACCAGTCTAAGCCAAAATTACACAAATGGTAATGTAAAGTGCATGAGAACCAGTGTGTTAGATATAGGCCATTCAATGTAAGTGGATTGAAAAGTATGTGCTCTTTTTGTAATATTAAACCAGCAGCAATCATTTGTCACTGAACATTCATTTTGGCCAATTGGGTATAAAAGATACTCTAAATAATGTCACTTTTTGTAAAAAGATTCTTAGCACCTGTCACACACATACATAGCCCCTGCCACTCATGGGCTGTATGGCACGAAGGAACTGCATCCGCGGGATTTAGTTGATGTTTGTTGTAAAAGTACATTGAAAGACACTACACACTGTAAATACAAATGCATCCGTGTGTTCTTGCTGGGCTAGGGAGGCTTCCCACAACCTCCCAGGTGTCCAGCTCTGGGTCATACTTCTCAATGCTCTGCAGATATGTCCCCTTTGAATAGGAATATCCCCCTGTCACATAGATGCAGCCATTGATCACTACAGCACCACACTCCATCCTCCTCTCCTTCATCACTGACAACTGCCTCCACTCATCTCTCTCTGGATCGTAGCAGTCTGTGATCGTAGTCTGTCCTCCCACCAAGTACAGCTTGTTGTTCAGAGAAACAGAGCACAGGCCATACTCTGAAAGCATAAAGACAATGATTTCCTTACTAAATATTATTTCATACAAATTAAAATAAAATGCCCACTTCCCTCAAAATCTATCATACCTGGATGAGGACTTATTGTGACAATGTTCCACTCATTTATGTCTGGCCTGTAGGCCTGAATTTTTTCATAGGTGCTGCTTCCTCTGGATCCATAGTGGCCACCGGTCACATAGATTGTGTCATTCATGACACAAGCAGTGGCATTTCCTACACCTTTGAAAGAGGAAGCATTTGATCAAAAACAGTGAACAGCCAAAACAATCCTGATTTCATTAGTACTACTCAGTAAAATATTTTGCATGTTATTTGAATATGCAGAATAACTTGAAAGTAATTATTTACAGGTCAATGGCTGAGAATCAAATAGAGTGAATGAGTGGCCAAAATAGCTTTTGGTCCAACCATGTGAAACTGACAAGTTCAAGGGCAATACTAGAGCAACACAGGCTTGCATGTTTGCTTAGGTGTCTTCTCATTGTAACAAACTCCCTGTACAGTGGTTCTGTTTATGTTTTCATACCTTGTATCATGTTGGCTGTAGGGAACCATTTCTTTTTTAAGGGGTCATAGAATTCAGTCTCAAGTTGTATAGCTCCTCCTCTGTACCCTCCTATGGCATAGATACAGCCATGTAAAGCCACAGAACAGTGGTAGTATCTGGCAGTGATCATGGGGCATCCCTCGGTCCACTCATTACAATCACCATTATAAATCCAAACTGTGTCCAGGGCTTCAATAGTCTCAGTCTTATAACCCCCAGTCACATAAATATTTGCCCCGAGTAAAGATACACTATAGCTCTCCCTTGTCTGGTCAGGCATATCTTTTCCTTGCACCCATGTGTTGCTTATTGGATCCCATATGTGGACTTCACAGAGTGGATGCCAGTAGTACCCTCCAATAACATACATGCTTGAGGACAGTTTCTTCCTGCTCGCTGAAGTCTCTTTGCAGTTGGACTTCAAAGCGTTGATAATCAATGACCTTACTTTTCCCTCATTGCCCAGTAAGCATTGTCTCTGTACATCCAGGGCAGTCTTGAAGTACATCTCATCCAGCTCAAGATGGATACAACAGAGTAGGTCCTGAACGTGATCAATACGGTTAACAACGTCATGGGTGACCCATTTGACCACGGCATCCAAGAGAACTTCATCCTTCCATACGTTGAGGTTCTTAAGAGACATGACTGAACTCAGCTTGTCGTAGTCCACCTCCAAGAACTCCTCCTGCTGTAGGAGTTCCTCAAACCTGCTGAGCATTACCCTTCGTGCCTCCCGCTCCAGCTCAGGGCAGATGTGCAGCTCAGCAAAAGAGTGCATACCCAGGCAGTTGTCCACATCCAGGAAGCGTATAAGGAAGTCTTCGCAAGCCTTCTTCACTGAGCTGAACTGTAAGAGGTCTGCTGCCTCCAGCAGGCTCTGTACATTTGTCTCAGTGATGTTCACCTTGGAAGTGTATACGTAATTCACCAAAGCACTCAGAACTTCATAATCAATCCCAGTCAGTTTGATGAGGTTGTTTGACCGCTCCTTCATGTCGGCTGTGAACATGACTTTGAAATAAGAGCTGCGAGCTGACAATGCTGCCTTGTGACAGTAAAATACTTGTCCTGTGGCACATTGTAGGGTGATGTCGGTGAATATGCCACCGAGGTAGAACTCTCTCAGAGCATCCAATAGTTCATTTGGATGGGTGATGTCACAAAAGTCATAAATGTAGCTTTCTTTTCCTTTGTCTGACATAGTGGCTAAAAAATGAAGAGAAGATAGAACATATCATTTATTGGGTTAATACATTATGTGTGTGGGGGGGCATACTTTTGTGGTGTTCATTTCTTGTGCCATTTAATTTACTATAGGCCTAAGAACATGTGAAAACAACTAACATCTGATAGCATTTAATGGCTTTTCTTTACATATTGGCTTCCATCTTTACCACAACATAGGCTACTACAATATTAGGGCTATTTATATCTATACACACATGAGTAGGCTACGATCTGAGAGTGCAATAAAGGCTCTCATGTCATCAGCACAGGACATGATTTTCTACTCTCAAACCACTGGATTTTAAACATTATTCACAACATTGTATCAATCATTAATCTTCAAATCCATATTCCCTCATTCACATTTACCTTTCCACCGTATAATGGCATGAATTGTGCTTTCTGGACTGAAACAGGCGCTCGCAGACACTAACCTCAAATTAGCTCTCAGGACGTTTGCTGCACAACGCTGTCCTATTTTGGTATCTGTGTATAGTTGGAGAGGCGCCGGCTGTCACCCTGCTCCATATACTCCAGCCTGCTTTCCAGATAATAGGCTACATACAACCAGCCAAGTAGACTGCTTCAGCGAATCACCGTTCCCGTTATTCCCTGGACACACGTTCTCCTACCACGGCAATGGTTGAGTAAAGACGGCATCGATGCGCACAAGTAGAATCCTACCCCCAAGTGAACCAAAAAATAGTATGGTTGGTAGTTTATTTTAATTTGATTGAGGAATTCCCCCACTGCAGAGTCACTTCCCATTCAGTCTCTTTCGTTGCCATGGCAGCTTTAGCCTAATCCTAATAGGGATTAACATTGCATAATCTAAAGAGAGATTGTAGTGTGGTGCCATGAACAAGCCACGCGTCAAACCTTATGACCAACAATGATTTTGTGGTTCACAACCTCACTGCTAAGTAAAATAATCTAAGTGATGGACATCTGACTTTAGCTGTTGAAATAACGGGACATTTATTAAATATACAGTACACTAAAGGCTGGTAGACTAACATTGCAGATTTCATCTCTATTGCACCAAGGGAATATTTTATACTAGAAATAGGCTAGTCACCATAGAAACATAGGGTGCATAGAAAATGTATATGAGTTTATTGGTCAGTTGAGATGGGTTGTTTTTTTGTTTCCCATTTCAGCTACCCTCCTACTGGTGTGCTGACATTGAGAAAATTTAGCAACATGGGCAAATAGAGAATACAAGAAAATATAAACAATTGTAATAATGTAAACAGGTTTTTATTAAATTCTACATATAGTCAGCATCTCTCCAATAGAAATGACATTTTTAGTAACATTTTTTCTAGATGTGTAATGTTTAATAAAACACAAATACTTCTACGTGTTGTAAACTAAGTATTGAAATGCTAAAAGGCCAAAAGAAGCCATTTAGATTACTCAAATCTTCAGTGGTTAGATTTTTAGACATTGGAATGTACTGGTCCTTCAGCATTGTAACAATGCTCTCTCATTGCCATTTACACAGAGAGCTGTGCTGCTTCTTTCACTAAAGGTTTTAAGGCACCAAGGTCCCCCAAGAGAGAGGATAACCCCACACAATACCACTGATCTCCACTACGAGCTGCAGGGGCACTGAATGACTCCATTTCCACTCCTGCCGTGGCCAGCAAACCTGAGGAAAGAGTGGGAGACAGTCAAAGTAAAATTAGTTTAAACAGTTATCCTGGTCATCTTGCATTTACAGCTGTGAGAAGCTTATGTCAAGTGCTGGCTCGGTGTAAACACATCCTGATTGGAAAAGACAGAAAAAGTAAGAGTTAAGAATGCAGACTGAAAAGAGAAATCATTCAAGTTTGATTATATCAAATAAGTAGCAAAAAAGGGGTATACCTTGCTAACCTTGTCCTGCATAGGGAGACGAATGACCCTATGATCTCGATTAGTAAATAATGTTACAATGTGAAAAATAGCTTTCTCACCAGTCACAGAGGGCAGGAGCTGAGGAGACGCCGCGGCTTTAAAGAACAGCAGGTTGCCAGTGAGAGAGACAGGCTGTCGGAACACGCTGCGGTTCAGCTCCAACAAGGCTGGTACTCCTCCCTGGACTGAACCAGTAGCTCTGTAGCTAGAGCCGTTGACAGAGATCTCCACCTCACATGCACCTTGAGTCAGACCCTCACTGTGGTTTCTGGTTACCTGAGATTTAAAAAGAAAGTCATCCATCTCAGATAAGATTTATTTATATTACACAAGATATGTCATTAATAAAATGACCTTTAGCCAAGTGTCAATGGGGGCCATTTTACCGTTATTCCAGATTCCTTGGCCAGGGTCAGTGCATTGACCAAATTGGGGCAACTCTGGGACCCATCACTAAGTAATCCAACCATTACTGCTGAAGTCATGTAACCAGAGGAATCTTTCAAGCCGTCTCCTAGTTTGTGATAAAAACAACAGACCATGTTCAGTTTGCAAGGCCAGAGCCCACACTTTTGTGATACACAATTATACCACTAGGGGTAGACAAACCAAAGCTCACAACACCATCTTCCCCTAATACATGTATGCTTGAATGGCATTCAAAAATGGCATATATTGTATATATATATATATATATATTGTCTCCTTTCCCTTATGATCACTGATCTGAGAAGACTGGTTATGTAATGTTGACACAGACTTTCCGCCACATCTTTTCATCTATCAAGCCTGATCAGCAGTTTCAGAGAAGAGTAAGCAATTTATGAATATTAGGACACAGTCTAATGCCTTGGAGTGCTTACCTTGAGTTGTGATTTTGACTTGGCTGAAGGGTTGTTTAGAGGTGGTGCATGATTTCAGCACAGCTCCTATGGCCTCTCCAAGTTTGATCCACTGGTGAGACTCGGGGGAGAATGTGCTTGCCAAAACCTGGGCATTCACCTGCACACACCAAATTACACAACATGTAACCTATCAAAGAAAGTTATACAGCTGCACCATTGAGAGCATCTTGACTGGCTGCATCACTGCTTGGTATGGCAACTGCTTGGCATTCGACCGCAAGGCGCTACAGAAGCCTCTATACCAGGTGCCATCCAGGACCTCTATACCAGGCAGTGTCCGAAGAAGGCCCTAAAATGGTCAAAGACTCCAGCTACCCAAGTCATAGACTGTTCTCTCTGCTTCCGCACGGCAAGTGGTACTGGTTCACCAAGTCTGGAACCAACAGGACCCTGAACAGCTTCTAACCCCAAGCCATAAGACTGCTAAACAGTTAACCAAATAGCTACCCGGACTATCTGCATTGACCCTTTTTGCACTCACTTTTTTTACTCATCACATACGCTGCTGCTACTGTTTATTATCCATCCCTTTATTCCTAGTTACATGTACATATCTACCTCGGACCCCTGCACATCGACTCGGTACTGGTACCCAGTGTATATAGCCAAGTTATCATTACTCATTGTGTATTTATTATTAAGCATTCTACTTTTCTATTATTTCTCTATTTTCTTTCTCTCAGCATTGTTGGGAAGGGCCCGTAAGTAAGCTTTTCACTGTTCGTAAACAGGTTTAGACTAAGCATTTGACTAATAAAATTTGATTTGATCAAATGTGGTTTGTGCTTTATTTAAGCAATAAGGCACGTAGGGTGTGGTATATACCATGGCTAAGGGCTGTTCTTAAGCACGACACAACGCAGAGTGCCTGGATACAGCTGTTAGCCGTGGTGTATTAGTCATGTACCACAAACCCCAGAGGTATCTTACTGCTATTATAAACTGGTTACCAACGTAATTAGAAAAGTAAAAATACATTTTTGGTCATACCTGTGGTATACGGTCTGTTATAAACTGGGTGGTTCGAGCCCTGAATGCTGATTGGCTGACAGCCGTGGTATATCAGACTGTATACCACGGGTATGACAAAACATATATTTTTACTCCTCTAATTACGTTGGTAACCAGTTTATAATAGCAATAAGGCACGAGGAGGTGTGGTAAATGGCCAATATACCACGGCTAAGGGCTGTATCCAGGCACTCTGCGTTGCGTCGTGACTAAGAACAGCCCTTAGCCGTGCATTCCAGCTGGTGTCTATTCCACAAGTTACCCCCGGCTAAATCTATGGCGTTAAAATGCCTATTTACTCTGTTCCACCTGACAGCACAATCCACTGTCTCAACAGCCCAGGCAGGCAAGTTATAAACTCCAGATCTCCACTATAAAAAGCATCTAGAAATTATCACATATTTCTTTTAGACTAACATTTAGTTTTCAACAGCGGAGATTTGTATAAACCTTGCTGTTTGTCTCTCCGACATTTGCAACATTGTTTCAATATTCAAATTCGATCTCCAGCTGACGCATAGTAATGAACGTGTCGGGATGAGACAGACAGGCAGCTTTTCTCAGCCAGTTGAAATCATGAATCAGCATCATTTTGATGTACACTACCAGTCAAAAGTTTGGACACCTACTCATTCAAGGGTTTTTCTTTATCTGTACTATTTTCTACATCCTAGAATAATAGTGAAGACATCAAAACTATGAAATAACACTTGTAGTAACCAAAAAAAGTGTTAAACAAATCAAAATATATTTTATATATGAGATTCTTCAAAGTAGCCACCCTTTGCCTTGATGACAGCTTTGCACACTCTTGGCATTCTCTCAACCAGCTTCACCTGGAATGCTTTTCCAACAGTCTTGAAGGAGTTCCTACATATGCTGAGCACTTGTTGGCTGTTTTTCCTTCACTCTGCGGTCCATCTCATCCCAAACCATCTCAATTGGGTTGAGGTCGGGTGATTGTGGAGGCCAGGACATCTGATGCAGCCCTCCATCACGCTCCTTGGTCAAATAGCCCTTACACAGCCTGGAGGTGTGTTGGGTCATTGTCCTGTTGAAAAACAAATGATAGTCCCACTGAGCCCAAACCAGATGGGATGGCGTATCGCTGCAGAATGCTGTGGTAGCCATGCTGGTTAAGTGTACCTTGAATTCTAAATAAATCAGACAGTGTCACCAGCAAAGCACCCCCACACCATCTCCTCCTCCATGCTTCATGTTGGGAACCACAAATGCGGAGATCATCCGTTCCCCTACTCTGCGTCTCACAAAGACACGGCAGTTGGAACCCAAAATCTCTAATTTGGATTCATCAGACCAAAGGACAGATTTCCACCAGTCTAATGTCCATTGCTCGTGTTTCTTGGCCCAAGCAAGTCTCTTCTTCTTATTGGTGTCCTTTAGTAGTGGTTTCTTTGCAGCAATTCGACCATGAAGGTCTGATTCACGCAGTCTCCTCTGAACAGTTGATGTTGAGATGTGTCTGTTACTCAAACTCTGTGAAGCATTTATTTGGGCTGCAATTTCTGAGGCTGGTAACTCTAATGAACTTATCCTCTGCAGCAGAGGTAACTCGGGGTCTTCCATTCCTGTGGCGGTCCTAATGAAAGCCAGTTTCATCATAGCGCTTGATGGTTTTTGCGACTGCACTGAAATTTTCCGTATTGACTGACCTTCATGTCTTAAAGTAATGATAGACTGTCATTTCTCTTTGCTTATTTGAGCTGTTCTTGCCATAATATGGACTTGGTCTTTTACCAAATAGGGCTATCTTCTGTATACCACCCCTACCTTGTCACAACACAACTGATTAGCTCAAATGCATTAAAGAAGGAAAGAAAATCCACAAATTAACAAGGCACTGTTAAAAATCTGTTAATTGAAATGCATTCCAGGTGACTACCTCATGAAGCTGGTTGAGAGAATGCCAAGAGTGTGCAAAGCTGTCATCAAGGTGGCTACTTTGAAGAATCTCAAATATAAAATATATTTTGATTTGTTTAACACTTTTTTGGTTACTACATGATTCCATATGTTATTTCATAGTTTTAATGTCTTCACTATTATTCCACAATGTAGAAAACAGTAAAAATAATGAAAAACCCTTGAATGAGTAGGTGTGTCCAAACTTTTGACTGGTACTGTATGTATGTATCCTCTGTCAGGTTGGATGGGGAGCATCGCTGCACAGCTATTTTCATGTCTTTCCAGAGATTTTAGATCTGGTTCAAGTTCGGGATCTGGCTGGGCCACTCAAGGACATTCAGAGATTTGTCCCGAAGCAACTCCTGCGTTGTCTTGGCTGTGTGCTTAGGGTCGTTGTCCTGTTGGAGGGTGAACCTTCGCCTCAGTCTGAGGTCCTGATCGCTCTGGAGCAGGTTTTCATCAAGGATCTCTCTGTACTTTGTTCTGTTTATCTTTCCTTCGATCCTGACTAGTATCCCAGTCCCTGCCGCTGAAAAACGTCCCCAGCATGATGCTGCCACCACCATGCTTCAACGTAGGGATGGTGCCAGGTTTCCTCCAGACGTGACGCTTGGCATTCAGGCCAAAGAGTTCAATCTTGGTTTCATCAGACCAGAGAATCTTGTTTCTCATGGTCTGAGAGTCCTTTAGTTGCCTTTTGGCAAACTCCAAGTGGGCTGTCATGTGCCTTTTACTGAGGAGTGGCTTCTGTCTGGCCACTCTACCATAAAGGCCTGATTGGCGGAGTGCTGCAGAGATGGTTGTCCTTCTGGAAGGTTCTCCCATCTCCACAGAGGCCAAGGCCCTTCTCCCCCGATTGCTCAGTTTTGCAGGGCGGCCAGCTCTAGGAAGAGTCTTGGTGGTTCCAAACTTCTTCCATTTAAGAATGATGGAAGCCACTGTGTTCTTGGGGACCTTCAATGCTGCAGAAATGTTTTGGTAACCTTCCCCATATCTGTGCCTCGACACAATCCTGTCTCTGAGCTCTACAGATAATTCCTTCGACCTCATGGCTTGGTTTTTGCTCTGACATGCACTGTCAACTGTGGGACCTTATATTGACAGGTGTGTGCCTTTCCAAATCATGTCCAATCAGTTGAATTAACCACAGGTGGACTCCAATCAAGTTGCAGAAACATATCTCAAGGATGATCAATGGAAACAGGATGCACCTGAGCTCAATTTCAAGTCTCTGAGCTCAATTTCAAGTCTCATAGCAAAGGGTCTAAATACTTATGTAAATAAGGTATCTGTTTTGTATTTTTAATACATTTGCACACAAAAAAAACAAATGTTTTTGCTTTGTCATTATGGGGTATTGTGTGTAAATGGATCAAATTGTTTTTTTCTCATCAATTTTAGAATAAGGCTGTAACATATGAAAATGTGGAAAAAGAGAAGATGTCTGAATACTTTCACTGCATATATACACACAAATAAATATCAATAGAAAACAGGTAAAACGAAGTGCAGCTTGTTTGCAGTCTTTCCAGCTTCAGTTAGAAGTGATTGTGTTAGCTGTGTTGTTGGCTAGCTCCTCTGAACAGTGTCCTGACGAGAGAGCACACTTTCTATGCCACGTGAAATCACGCCTCATTAGCTCATTGTTATCGATGTATCCAAATAAATGTCACTAGAAAACAGCTTAAACAAATGCAAATGCAGCTACTTCGTTGCTGGCTGCACTGTTTGACATGACTGTAAGTTAGCCGTAGTTGGCTAGCTAGCAAGCAAGGGATAAGAACGTTGCCAGTCAGTATGGCAATCGAACATTTAGAACAAACGACTGGGTCGCATCTCTGGCAACCGAACCGATAGAACGAAAGATCAGCCGGCTTGGGCCTAACAACATCTGTGCCAATATGTCCTCCCAACACCGGCTTCTCAGGCATTATCACTTAAATATACCACGGCTTTCAGCCAATCAGCATTCAGGGCTCGAACCACCCGGTTTATATAATTTGGAATGAGGAACTGAGAAGGATATCAAGAAGCTCTATTGTTTTGAGATGCATTGCTTTTGCCCAACCGGTTTTACTACACTTCATGTGGAAAATTAACTAACCAACTAACTAACAGGACCCTGAGCAGTTTCTACCCCCAAGCCATAAGACTGTTAAATAGTTCACCAAATACCTACACGGACTATCTGCATTGACCCTTTTTGCACTAACTATTTTGACTCATCACACACTGCTGCTACTGTTTATTATCTATCCTGTTGCCTAGTCACTTTATCCCTACCTATAGGTACATATCTACCTCAATTACCTCGTACCCCTGCATATCGACTCAGTACTGGTACCCCGTGTATAAAGCCAAGTTATTGTTACTAATGCTGTATTTATTTATTGTGTTATTATTTTTCTAGTATTTCTCTTTTTCTCTCTGCATTGTTGGGAAGGGTCCGTAAGAAAGCATTTCACTGTTAGTCTACACCCGTTTACGAAGCATGTGACAAATTAAATTTGATTTGATTTTAACTGTCTAATTGTATTGCCAAGTATGACTCACTAATGAAGACACATTCTCGAAATGAAACTATCATTAGAATCCGATCTGAACAACCTCAAGGGTTACATTTTGTGTTACATTGTGACCAACATGTTCAATTCGGGAAACTTTCAAGGTCTGGAAGAACAGTTTTTCTAACCATCGCAACACTGAAACAATCAAAGAAAGAACCCATTAGAATCGGTCACCAATAGGCATTTGCTTGACTGTAATAGGAGAGCAGAACTCACTGCTCCAACCAGGCCCTTGCCCATCACCATGTCCACAATCTGCAGAGCGATGTCCTGTCCACAGCGTGCCTGGGCCTCCTTTGTACTGGCTCCCAGATGAGGACAGCTAATCACATTGGGATGGTTCACCAGGGCACGGTTCTTTGGGGGTTCCTGAGAAAGAATGTAAGTGAGACTGGCAATATTGAGGGGAAGACAAGTAATATAAAATGTAACTTAATATAAAATATTGGTGTGGTTTAAGTGATGTGGTATTTTTAATTTTTTTAGTGTGTAGATCCAGCTTTAATATTGGAGATATATTGTGGTTTCTATCAATGTAATTGTCTGCATAATTTCCAATCGCCATATATTTTTGTAAATATATACAGTGAGGGAAAAAAGTATTTGATCCCCTGCTGATTTTGTACGTTTGCCCACTGACAAAGAAATGATCAGTCTATAATTTTAATGGTAGGTTTATTTGAACAGTGAGGGACAGAATAACAACAAATAAATCCATAAAAACGCATGTCAAAAATGTTATAAATTGATTTGCATTTTAATGAGGGAAATAAGTATTTGACCCCCTCTCAATCAGAAAGATATCTGGCTCCCAGGTGTCTTTTATACAGGTAACGAGCTGAGATTAGGAGCACACTCTTAAAGGGAGTGCTCCTAATCTCAGTTTGTTACCTGTATAAAAGACACCTGTCCACAGAAGCAATCAATCAATCAGATTCCAAACTCTCCACCATGGCCAAGACCAAAGAGCTCTCCAAGGATGTCAGGGACAAGATTGTACACAAGGCTGGAATGGGCTACAAGACCATCGCCAAGCAGCTTGGTGAGAAGGTGACAACAGTTGGTGCGATTATTCGCAAATGGAATAATTTCCCTCGGCCTGGGGCTCCATGCAAGATCTCACCTCGTGGAGTTGCAATGATCATGAGAACGGTGAGGAATCAGCCCAGAACTACACGGGAGGGTCTTTCTTGTCAATGATCTCAAGGCAGCTGGGACCATAGTCACCAAGAAAACAATTGGTAACACACTATGCCGTGAAGGACTGAAATCCTGCAGCGCCCGCAAGGTCCCCCTGCTCAAGAAAGCACATATACAGTCCCGCCTGAAGTTTGCCAATGAACATCTGAATGATTCAGAAGAGATCTGGGTGAAAGTGTTGTGGTCAGATGAGACCAAAAACGAGCTCTTTGGCATCAACTCAACTCGCCGTGTTTGGAGGAGGAGGAATGCTGCCTATGACCCCAAGAACACAATCCCCACCGTCAAACATGGAGGTGGAAACATTATGCTTTGGGGGTGTTTTTCTGCTAAATGGACAGGACAACTTCATCGCATCAAAGGGACAATGGATGGGGCCATGTACCGTCAAATCTTGGGTGAGAACCTCCTTCCCTCAGCCAGGGCATTGAAAATGGGTCGTGGATGGGTATTCCAGCATGACAATGACCCAAAACACACGGCCAAGGCAACAAAGGAGTGGCTCAAGAAGAAGCACATTAAGGTCCTGGAGTGGCCTAGCCAGTCTCCAGACCTTAATCCCATAGAAAATCTGTGGAGGGAGCTGAAGGTTCGAGTTGCCAAACGTCAGCCTCGAAACCTTAATGACTTGGAGAAGATCTGCAAAGAGGAGTGGGACAAACTCCCTCCTGAGATGTGTGCAAACCTGGTGGCCAACTACAAGAAACGTCTGACCTCTGATTGCCAACAAGGGTTTTGCCACCAAGTACTAAGTCATGTTTTGCAGAGGGGTCAAATATTTATTTCCCTCATTAAAATGCAAATCAATTTATAACATTTTTGACATGTGTATTTCTGAATTTTGTTGTTGTTATTCTGTCTCTCACTGTTCAAATAAACCTACCATTAAAATTATAGACTGATCTGTCACGTACAGAAGAGGACCCAAGAGCGCAAGTTCAAATTCAGAGTTCTTTATTCAAGGTTACAGGCGGGAAGAGGAGTCCCAGGGGTGTCAGGGGGTCTTTCAGGGTCCTCCTGTGGGTACCTGTGCTCGGGGTCACCAAATGTCCGGGGGTGTCCAGTCCAAGTGCTTAGTGTGTGTGTTCCCAGTGATGGAGCGGCGTATCGGGCTGAGGGTGGTGAAACGTCTGGGCACGCTCATCTGGTGGTCGGAGACCTGGGGAAACACACACACAACAGCAATATGAATGGCAGGCAGAAGTACAGATCAGGGCTGGGCAAATATCGTGGTGAGAGACAGAAGGCAGAAACGAAGTTACCGGAGGGGCTGAAGATCGGAGAGTAGTCGAGGTCCAGAAGGCAGGTTGGGATAGACGGGGCAGTAGAACAAGGAGGCAGTCAGAAAGGATCGGGTATCACAAACAGGAGTCAGAGCGCAGACAGGCAGGTTACTGGTCCGGGTTTGAAGACGATCTGACAGGGCTTGGCTGAAAACCAGGGCTTGATATACTGGGAGAGGTAGTGGGGAAATGCAGTTCAGCTGGCAGAGTAATTAGAACAGAGTGAGGCAAGGTGAGGATGGTGAGTGGGAAATGCAGTGCAGCTGGCCAGGTAACAAGAGCAGAGCAGGGCAGGTGGAGCTAGTTAGGCTGAGTAGAGAGAGGGAGGTGAGCAGAGTGGAAGATAATTGAATGCAATTAATGTTGCTACCAGGGAGAGAGAGTGCTCATGACAGGACCCCCTCCAAGGGACGGCCCCAGAAGTCCCAAGAACAACATCATGCCGGGAGGGTGGAGGGGAGCAGGCGGCGGGTCAGAACTCCTCCGAGCGGTCCGAGTGAATCTCCTCATCCTCAGAAGGAGCTGGAGGGTCACGGTCGGGAGACAGGACAGGCACTGAGACAGGAGCAGGGCGGGCCGGACGGCTAGGAACCCCTCTTGGACGGCCCCTACGGATTGCAGGCTGATCAGGATGTAGTCGGTGGAAGTCAGTGATAAGGGTCCGGTCCACTATCCTCCTGGCCGGGATCCAGGTCCTCTCCTCTGGACCATATCCCTCCCAATCAACGAGGTACTGAGACCCCTACCCCTTCGCCTAGAGCGGAGCAGCCGCCGGACGGTGAAGACAGGACCGCCATCTACGAGGCGCGGAGGAGGTGGCGCCGGAGCTGCAGGGACCAGGGGACTTTCATGGACCGGCTTGACCTTGGAGACGTGGAAGGTGGGGTGGACCCGCATGGAAGCGGGCAACTGAAGTCGGACCGCCGTTGGACTGATGACTTTCTGCACAGGAAAAGGACCAATGAAGCGAGGGGCCAGCTTTCGTGATACAACCCGCAGCGGCAGATCCCGGGCAGACAGCCAGACCTTCTGACCAACCCGGTAAGTAGGTGCTGGGTCCTCCGTCGGTTGGCACCGACGGCGTAGCTGGTTCCAGACTTCAGGAGCACAGTGCGAGCCTGGGCCCAGAGTGCGGCGGCAGCGGCGGGCATACGCAAGAGCAGACGGACAGGTGGCATCCGCCTCCTGGCTGGCAAACAGTGGAGGTTGATACCCGTAGACACACTGAAAGGGGGAGAGCCCGGTGGAGGAACTGGTGAGTGAATTATGGGCATATTCCACCCAGAGCAGGTGTTGAGCCCAGGCCCGGGGATTTTGGGAAGCCACACACCTCAGTGCCTTCTCCAGCTCCTGGTTCATGCTCAGTCTGGCCGTTTGACTGCGGGTGGAATCCAGACGATAGGCTGGCGGTGGCCCCAAGGAGATGACAGAACTCCTTCCAAAAGGTTGCTGAGAATTGCGGGCCCCGGTCTGACACTATATCCTGGGGTAGGCCATGGATACGAAACACATGTTCCAGGACCACCTGGGAGGTCTCTTTAGCAGAGGGTAGTTTGGGAAGGGGCACGAAGTGGGTCATCTTACTAAAGCGGTCAACAATGGTAAGGATGACTGTGTGTCCGTTCAGAGGGCGGAAGGCCCGTAACAAAGTCCAGTGAAACGTGGGACCAGGGCCTCTTGGGTATGAGTAGGGGTTGCAGCAACCCAGCAGGAGGCTGGTTGGGAGTCTTGTTTCGGTTGCAAGTGGGACAAGCTCGGATGAATTCTCGGACATCCCGTCTCATCCCCCGCCACCAGAACCGCTGGCGGACCAGATGAAGGGTGCGAGTGATGCCGGGATGACAGGCCAGACGGGATTCGTGCCCCCACTGAATCACAGGTGACCTGAGATTTGCTGGAACAAACAGACGGTTGGGGGCGCTGGTGCTTGGACCTGGCTGGTCCCGAAGAGCCTCCATGACCTGCTTCTCGATCTCCCAGGTGAGGGCCGCTACGACCAAGTGGCTGGGAAGAATGGGAGCTGTCATGGCGGTGGTCTCGTCCTTCTGAAACATCCGGGAAAGAGCATCAGGTTTGATGTTGCGAGATCCCCGGGCGGTAGGAGAGCGTGAAATTGAAGCGCGTAAAGAACAGAGACCACCGCTGTTGACGGGAGTTCAGCCTCCTGGCTGTTTGGATATACTCCAGGTTCTTGTGGTCTGTCCACACTACGAATGGTTCCTTTGACCCTCTAACCAGTGCCGCCATTCTTCAAGGGCGAGCTTGACAGCCAACAGCTCGCGGTTCCCAATGTCGTAGTTGCATTCGGCAGGGGTTAGCCGACGGGAGTAGAAGGCACAGGGGTGCATCTTGCCATCCTCAGCTGCTCTTTGAGAAAGCACTGCACCCACTCCCACGTCCGAAGCATCTACCTCCACCACAAACTGCCTTTGCTGCATCTGGCATCTGGAGGATGGGAGCAGAAGTGAAACATGTCTTGAGGATATTGAAGGCCTTATCAGCAGCTGATGTCCATTGGTACGGTTGTTTAGTGCTGGTTAGCGCCGTGAGGGGTGCAGCCACTGTGCTATAGTTTCTGATGAATCTCCTATAAAAGTTGGCAAAGCCCAGGAACTGTTGCAACTTCTTCCGAGACTCAGGAACTGGCCAGGAAGTGACAGCCGACACCTTCGTGAGATCCATCTGAATGCTGCCCTCGGTCACCACATACCCCAGGAATGAAACGGTCTTGGCATGGAACTCGCACTTCTCTGCCTTCACGAAAAGAGAGTTCTCCAGCAGGCGGCGCAGGACCAACCGGACGTGGTGCGTGTGTTCTGACAGAGTCTTTGAGAATATTAAAATATCGTCAAGGTACACAAATACGAACGTATTTAGCATGTCCCTGAGGATATCATTCACTAGGGCTTGAAAAACTGCTGGGGCATTGGTGAGGCCGAAGGGCATGACGAGATATTCATAGTGGCCGGTTGGTGTGTTGAACGCTGTCTTCCATTCGTCTCCCTCCCTCATCCGCACCAGATGGTAGGCATTGCGAAGGTCCAGCTTAGTGAATACAGTGGCTCCCTGCAGCAGTTCGAAGGCAGACGAAAGTAAGGGCAGTGGGTAGCGATTCTTAACCGTGATGTCGTTCAGACCCCGGTAATCTATGCATGGACGAAGAGAACCGTCCTTCTTGCCGACAAAGAAGAATCCCGCTCCCTGCGGGGAAGACGACGGTCTAATTATCCCGGAGGCAAGAGAGTCATTAATGTAGTCCTCCATGGCCTTTCTTTCCGGGGCTGACAGTGAATACAGACGACCCTTGGGAGGTGCTGTGCCAGGCAGGAGATCAATCGCGCAGTCATAGGGTCTGTGTGGGGGTAGAGATGTCGCCTTGGATTTGTTGAACACCTCTTTCAGGCTGTGGTAACAGGCCGGAACATTGGATATGTCGGAGGTAGCGCTAGATCCTTCCCGGTGAACGGGCAGGGTGGCCCCCCCTTAAACAGGTCTGGTGACAACTCCTTCCCACTCACGGACTGTTCCTGTCTCCCAGTCGATGTGGGGGTTGTGCTGACGGAGCCACGGGTATCCAAGAATGAGTGGTTGGCCAGGTGAGTGTAGGAGGTGAAACTGGATGGACTCCTGGTGGTTTCCTGACAGCAGGATTGTCACAGGGGCGGAGATATGAGTGACAGTGCCAAGATGATGCCCATCCAGGGCTCGTGCAGGAATGGGTTGTGTCAGTTGATGATGGTTCACGCCCAGTTGCTGTGCAAGCTCAGGGTCCATGATGTTTGCTTCGGCCCGGAATCCACAAGGGCGGCCAATGTATGAGTCTTGTCAGAAAGCTGAAGGCGGAGATGAAGCAGGGTCTTTCGGATGGAGGGAGACTGAAGGCTTGTTGAGCTCACCCGGATCTCCCCTACACCTGGTGAGCTGCGGCTTTTGCCGGACAAGTAGCGACACGGTGATTCTCGCCACCACAGTAGAGGCAAAGGTTGGAGCTTAGACGGCGCCGACGCTCCTCGGGAGTCAGAGAGGCACGGCCAATCTCCATGGGCTCAGGCTGATTGAGTTGGCTATGGGACTTGACAGGCAGGGGCTGGACAGAAGCGGTATCGACCCGAGTACGGATGGCAGGTTGACTGAGACGGCCTTCTCCCTCCTCCGGGTCTGTATACGGCGGTCAATGCGAACGGCAAGGTCAATGGCGGCATCAAGCGTTGAGGGCGGGTCATGGGAAACAAGCTCGTCCCTTGATATAGTCCGCCAGGCTATGGAGGAAGGCTTGCACCAGTGCCTCTGGGTTAAACGAGCTTTGACTGGCCAGGGTACGAAAGTCAATGGAGAAGTCTGCCACTGTCCGATTGCCCTGACGGATGGTGAGCAGAGCTTGTGACGCTTCGGCTGTTGGCGAGCCTAGGTCAAAGACCTTTAACATCTCCTCCTCAAAGGCACTGAAGGAGGCACAGGCTGGGGTTTGCCGGTCGAACTTCGCCGTTCCCACAACCGAGCTCGACCGGTGAGATGTGTGATGACATACCCCACCTTGGCTCCCTCTGTTGAGAAAGTCCTGGGCTGTAGTGCAAACTGGATTCGGCAGCTGCTCAAGAATGGTCTTACTTGCTTCTGGTTGCCATCAAAACGTTCCGGGTTCCCAATCCTTGGTTCAGGAGCGTGGGGATCTGGTGGCAGCACTGCCGGGCCTGCAGCATTGGGACCTCCAGCGGAGGGATGAAGGAGTATCGGTGGTACAGGAACAAAAGGACCAGGGGGGTGCAGGTGGAGTAGCCGGGCTTGAGAGTAGTTGCAGGGCTTGGGCTAGCTGTTGTTGCTGCAGTTGGAACTGTTGTTGCTGCTGGTTGAATAGCTGGAGAAGGGAAGCGATGTCGCCAGCCATCCGATTTATGTCTCCCTCAGAGCGTCCAGTCGCTGTAGGGCAGTCCTCTCTGGCTCTTCCTCCATCGTGGTCAGGGAGTGCGCTGGGTCCATGATGGTCAGATCGTTCTGTCACGTACAGAAGAGGACCCAAGAGCGCAAGTTCAAATTCAGAGTTCTTTATTCAAGGTTACAGGCGGGAAGAGGAGTCCCAGGGGTGTCAGGGGTCTTTCAGGGTCCTCCTGTGGGTACCTGTGCTCCGGGGTCACCAAATGTCCGGGGGTGTCCAGTCCAAGTGCTTAGTGTGTGTGTTCCCCAGTGATGGAGCGGCGTATCGGGCTGAGGGTGGTGAAACGTCTGGGCACGCTCATCTGGTGGTCGGAGACCTGGGGGAACACACACACAACAGCAATATGAATGGCAGGCAGAAGTACAGATCAGGGCTGGGCAAATATCGTGGTGAGAGACAGAAGGCAGAAACGAGTTACCGGAGGGGCTGAAGATCGGAGAGTAGTCGAGGTCCAGAAGGCAGGTTGGGATAGACGGGGCAGTAGAACAAGGAGGCAGTCAAGAAAGGATCGGTATCACAAACAGGAGTCAGAGCGCAGACAGGCAGGTTACTGGTCCGGGTTTGAAGACGATCTGACAGGGCTTGGCTGAAAACCAGGGCTTGATATACTGGGAGAGGTAGTGGGGAAATGCAGTTCAGCTGGCAGAGTAATTAGAACAGAGTGAGGCAAGGTGAGGATGGTGAGTGGGAAATGCAGTGCAGCTGGCCAGGTAACAAGAGCAGAGCAGGGCAGGTGGAGCTAGTTAGGCTGAGTAGAGAGAGGGAGGTGAGCAGAGTGGAAGATAATTGAATGCAATTAATGTTGCTACCAGGGAGAGAGAGTGCTCATGACATGATCATGTCTTTGTCAGTGGGCAAACGTACAAAATCAGCAGGGGATCAAATACCTTTTTCCCTCACTGTATATACAGTGGGGAAAAAAAGTATTTAGTCAGCCACCAATTGTGCAAGTTCTCCCACTTAAAAAGATGAGAGAGGCCTGTAATTTTCATCATAGGTAATAACAAAAGTTTCTCAGTACTTTGTTATATACCCTTTGTTGGCAATGACACAGGTCAAACGTTTTCTGTAAGTCTTCACAAGGTTTTCACACACTGTTGCTGGTATTTTGGCCCATTCCTCCATGCAGATCTCCTCTAGAGCAGTGATGTTTTGGTGCTGTCGCTGGGCAACACGGACTTTCAACTCCCTCCAAAGATTTTCTATGGGGTTGAGATCTGGAGACTGGCTAGGCCACTCCAGGACCTTGAAATGCTTCTTACGAAGCCAGTCCTTCGTTGCCCGGGCGGTGTGTTTGGGATCATTGTCATGCTGAAAGACCCAGCCACGTTTCATCTTCAATGCCCTTGCTGATGGAAGGAGGTTTTCACTCAAAATCTCACGATACATGGCCCCATTCATTCTTTCCTTTACACGGATCAGTCGTCCTGGTACCTTTGCAGAAAAACAGCCCCAAAGCATGATGTTTCCACCCCCATGCTTCACAGTAGGTATGGTGTTCTTTGGATGCAACTCAGCATTCTTTGTCCTCCAAACACGACGAGTTGAGTTTTTACCAAAAAGTTATATTTTGGTTTCATCTGACCATATGACATTCTCCCAATCCTCTTCTGGATCATCCAAATGCACTCTAGCAAACTTCAGACGGGCCTGGACATGTACTGGCTTAAGCAGGGGGACACGTCTGGCACTGCAGGATTTGAGTCCCTGGCGGCGTAGTGTGTTACTGATGGTAGGCTTTGTTTCTTTGGTCCCAGCTCTCTGCAGGTCATTCA
Source organism: Coregonus clupeaformis (assembly GCF_020615455.1). Classification (NCBI taxonomy): domain Eukaryota; kingdom Metazoa; phylum Chordata; class Actinopteri; order Salmoniformes; family Salmonidae; genus Coregonus; species Coregonus clupeaformis. The sequence continues at coordinate 17,066,034 of NC_059195.1, forward strand.
TTAGGTCCCCCCGTGTGGTTCTGGGATTTTTGCTCACCGTTCTTGTGATCATTTTGACCCCACGGGGTGAGATCTTGCGTGGAGCCCCAGATCGAGGGAGATTATCAGTGGTCTTGTATGTCTTCCATTTCCTAATAATTGCTCCCACAGTTGATTTCTTCAAACCAAGCTGCTTACCTATTGCAGATTCAGTCTTCCCAGCCTGGTGCAGGTCTACAATTTTGTTTCTGGTGTCCTTTGACAGCTCTTTGGTCTTGGCCATAGTGGAGTTTGGAGTGTGACTGTTTGAGGTTGTGGACAGGTGTCTTTTATACTGATAACAAGTTCAAACAGGTGTCATTAATACAGGTAACGAGTGGAGGACAGAGGAGCCTCTTAAAGAAGAAGTTCCAGGTCTGTGAGAGCCAGAAATCTTGCTTGTTTGTAGGTGACCAAATACTTATTTTCCACCATAATTTGCAAATAAATTCATTAAAAATCCTACAATGTGATTTTCTGGATTTTTTTTTTGTGATTTGTCTGTCATAGTTGACATGTACCTATGATGAAAATTACAGGCCTCTCTCATCTTTTTAAGTGGGAGAACTTGCACAATTGGTGGCTGACTGAATACTTTTTTCCCCCACTGTATAGTATCTCACAAAAGTGAGTACATCCCTCACATATTTGAGTATATCTTTTCACGTGACAACACTGAAGAAATGACACTTTGCTACAATGTAAAGTAGTGAGTGTACAGCTTGTATAACAGTGTAAATTTGCTGTCCCCTCAAAATAACTCAACACACAGGCATTAATGTCTAAACCGCTGGCAACAAAAGTGAGTACACCCCTAAGTGAAAATGTCCAAATTGGGCCCAATTAGCCATTTTCCCTCCCCGGTGTCATGTGACTCGTTAGTGTTACAAGGTCTCAGGTGTGAATGGGGAGCAGGTGTGTTAAATTTGGTGTCATCGCTCTCACACTCCCTCATACTGGTCACTGGAAGTTCAACATGGCACCTCATGGCAAAGAACTCTCTGTGGATCTGAAAAAAAGAATTGTTGCTCTACATAAAGATGGCCTGGGCTATAAGAAGATTGCCAAGACCCTGAAACTGAGCTGCAGCACGGTGGCCAAGACCATACAGCGATTTAACAGGACAGGTTCCACTCAGAACAGGCCTCGCCATGGTCGACCAAAGAAGTTGAGTGCACATGCTCAGCGTCATATCCAGAGGTTGTCTTTGGGAAATAGACGTATGAGTGCTGCCAGCATTGCTGCAGAGGTTGAAGGGGTGGGGGGGTCAGCCTGTCAGTGATCAGACCATACGCCGCGCACTGCATCAAATTGGTCTGCATGGCTGTCGTCCCAGAAGGAAGCCTCTTCCAAAGATGATGCCCAAGAAAGCCCGCAAACTGTTTGCTGAAGACAAGCAGACTAAGGACATGGATTACTGGAACCATGTCCTGTGGTCTGATGAGACCAAGATAAACTTATTTGGTTCAGATGGTGTCAAGCGTGTGTGGCGGCAACCAGGTGAGGAGTACAAAGACAAGTGTGTCTTGCCTACAGTCAAGCATGGTGGTGGGAGTGTCATGGTCTGGGGCTGCATGAGTGCTGCCGGCACTGGGGAGCTACAGTTAATTGAGGGAACCATACTGAAGCAGAGCATGATCCCCTCCCTTCGGAGACTGGGCCGCAGGGCAGTATTCCAACATGATAACGACCCCAAACACACCTCCAAGACGACCACTGCCTTGCTAAAGAAGCTGAGGGTAAAGGTGATGGACTGACCAAGCATGTCTCCAGACCTAAACCCTATTGAGCATCTGTGGGGCATCCTCAAATGGAAGGTGGAGGAGTGCAAGGTCTCTAACATCCACCAGCTCTGTGATGTCGTCATGGAGGAGTGGAAGAGGACTCCAGTGGCAAGCTGTGAAGCTCTGGTGAACTCCATGCCCAAGAGGGTTAAGGCAGTGCTGGAAAATGATGGTGGCCACACAAAATATTGACACTTTGGGCCCAATTTGGACATTTTCACTTAGGGGTGTACTCACTTTTGTTGCCAGCGATTTAGACATTAATGGCTGTGTGTTGTGTTATTTTGAGGGGACAGCAAATTTACACTGTTATACAAGCTGTACACTCACTAATTTACATTGTAGCAAAGTATAATTTCTTCAGTGTTGTCACATGAAAAGATATACTCAAATATTTACAAAATGTGAGGGGTGTACTCACTTTTGTGAGATACTGTATATATATATATATATATATATATATAAACATACATACACACACACACACACACAACCGTTCAAAAGCTTGGGGTCACTTAGAAATGTCCTTGTTTTCTAAAGAAAATCATTTATTTTGTCCACTAAAATAACATCAAATTGATCAGAAATACAGTGTAGACATTGTTAATGTTGTAAATGGCTATTGTAGCTGGAAACAGCTGATTTTTAATGGAATATCTACATAGGCGTACAGAGGCCCATTATCAGCAACCATCAGTCCTGTGTTCCAATGGCACGTTGTGTTTGCTAATCCAAGTTTATCATTTTAAAAGGTGAATTGATCATTAGAAAACTATTTTGCAATAATGTTAGCACAGCTGAAAACTGTTGTGCTGATTAAAGTCGCCTCTTCAATGCCAATAGTGTGCAAAGCTGTCATCAAGGCTACTACTTTGAAGAATCTGAAATATAAAATATATTTTTGGTTACTACATGATTCCATATGTGTTATTTCATAGTTTTGATGTCTTCACTATTATTCTACAATGTAAAAAATAGTAACAATTAAGAAAAACCCTTCAATGAGTAGGTGTGTCCAAAATTTTGACTGGTAGTGTATATCTTTTTTTCTTTATTATTTTCCTGCTAACCCTACCACTCCTACTACCCTAATTGGAGTAAACTAATGTCAACAACACTTTGGCTTCTACATTTTACAGACACAGTATAATTTACATTAGTTATCTTGTTTGTTTTTACCCTCAACCCCTCCCATCCATCTCTGAAGACCATCCAGTTTTGATTTGTTTTGTTTCACAAAAGTTCTGAACCTTTCTATTCTCAAGATTGTACATTAAAGATAAACATTTTTGCTAAAAGTATTATTAATCAATTGACTATGACTTTTCAAATCACCCAGCAGTGCTATTTGCAGAGTTAGCTCCAGGTAAATATTGCAATTCTTCAGCCATTCTTTTGCGACCAAAAACTATCTACAGATGGACCGTACCAAAACAAATGATCTAATAATTCTGTCTCTGCGCATCAAAATATGCAGAGCTGGGATGGTTGTATCCCTATATACATTGCATTCGGAAAGTAGTCAGACACCCATTCTAAAATGGATTTAAAAAATGTTTTTAAATAACTCAATCTACACACAATACCTCATAATGACAAAGCCAAAACAAGTTCAGACATTTTTGCGAAAGTATTAAAAATAAAGAAACTGAAATACCTCATTTACATAAGTATTCAGACCCTTTGCTATGAGACTCAAAATTGAGCTCAGGTGCATCCTGTTTCCATTGAGCATCCTTGAGATGTTTCTACAACTTGATTGGAGTCGACCTGTGGTAAATTCAATTGATAGGACATGATTTGGAAAGGCACACACCTGTCTACATAAGGTCCAACAGTTGACAGTGCATGTCAGAGCAAAAGCCATAAGGTCGAAGGAATTGTCCGTAGAGCTCTGAGACAGGATTGTGTCGAGGCACAGATCTGGGGAAGGGTACCAAAAAATGTCTGCAGATCCTTGATGAAAACCTGCTCCAGAGCGCTCAGGACCTCAGACTGAGGCGAAGGTTCATCTTCCAGCAGGACAACAACCCTAAGCACACAGCCATGACAACGTAGGAGTGGCTTCGGGACAAGTCTCTGAATGTCCTTGAGCGGCCCAGCCAGAGCCTGGACTTGAACCCGATCGACCATCTCTGGAGAGACCTGAAAATAGCGTTGCTCCCCATCCAACCTGACAGAGCTTGAGGATCTGCAGAGAAGAATGGGAGAAACTCCCCAAATACGAGTGTGCCAAGCTTGTGCTGCCAAAGGTGTTTCAACAAAGTACTGAGTAAAGGGTCTGAATACTTATGTATAATTTGATCTTTGTTTTTTACTTTTTTATAAAAATGTGCAACAATTTCTACAAACTTGTTTTTGCTTTGTTATTATGGGGTTTTGTGTGTAGATTGATGAGGGGAAACAATTATTTAATCCATTTTAGAATAAGGCTGTAACGTAACAAAATGTGGGAAAAAATTAAGGGGTCTGTCTGAATACTTTCCGAATGCATCATTCTATTGGTTGCAAGAATTCTGTATAATTTCAATTAAAAAACTAATTTTGAATCCAGCGTTGTTTTGTGTATCAGTTCATTAACCATGTGCCATGGAGTCGGTACATCGCAAATCTCTTCCCAACTATTTTGCAATCTGTATGTCACAGCTGTAAAAATGTTGGTCCTTAAATGAAAATGTTATACTTTTTTTTTTTATCACTGTTTTCTTTAACCAATTTTGGTCTTTAATGCACAGACAAGTTCCTTACTTTCTCCTCTTTCCACTTTTGTGGTAATGCTCCTATTAGTTGGTTGTAATTTTGGATAGAGCAGACATTTCCATATATTTTTGTTAGCTGCATGCGTGACATAACTCCACCAGACCTATTTATGTTATCATTTACAAAGATTAGACCTTTTTTAAACATGTTTTCCAAAAATAATGTTTATTTTATTAATTAGTATATTTGAGTTTAACAATAGTATTTGTTGTATTATTTGTTCTGTCTTTTTTGGTGGATTAAACTGAAATTGCAACCAACTTTCTATGGCTTGTTAAAAATATTATGTGATGTGGTATTCTTGCCTCGACAAAAACATCGAGGCCAGCCCCTCCACACTGTCTAGACTCCAAAGCTCTGAGGAGCGCATCCTCATCGATGATGCCCCCACGTGCACAGTTCACGACCTTTACACCTTTCTTGCACTTTGCAAATGACGTGTCGTTCAGTAGTCCTAGGAGAAACAACAATTTAACCTCAAGTGGAAAATGTTTTTTGTTTGTTTGATGGTCGATGTAATCACTTTCCACCCTCCAGTACTACAACCATGCTACCTCTGTAAAACTCACCAGCTGTAGAAGGCATGAGGGGAGTGTGGACAGTGATGTAATCACACTGGGGCCACAGCTGCTCCAGAGACATCTGCTCCACCCCCCAGGTAGCAGTCACCTCAGGAGGGGTTATTGGATCATAGCCGATGGTCTGTCGAAAGCTAATTCAGTTACCACTATTGTGCTACAGTTGACAGCTTTTAAAGATCGTTTTACTTTTCACAGGATTATGAACTGACCTTCATGCCAAAGGACTGCATTCTGATGGCAACTTCCTTTCCAATTCTTCCAAGTCCAACTATTCCAAGTATTTTGCCGTACATCTCTGCGCCCATGAACTGCAAAATCATTAACACAACTTTGACCCAGGTCCCTGAAGAGTTTGAGACTCCATAGATTTAAAGATCAGATTTAATTAGTGATGATTGGATGGACACTGGGGTAGACCACGTGACAGTAATTGCTTTGTGTGTCAAAATAAAACTCCTAATGGAGGGAAGCCAAAATACTCTTTACCTTTTTACGATCCCAGTTCCCTGCTTTCATGGACATGGCTGCTTGTGGCACATGTCTAGGAAGATAATGGTTTTTAATGAAGTTATATCAAACTTTCCTGTAAAAGTAGGATGAAAAGGACAGATGGGGGTGTATAGTGCAAAGCAATGTCTAACCAATGCCATGAAATATGCCGAGAGGTAGTCTGTATCATCTGTTGTAGTGTCTTACCTTGAGAGGCTCATCAACAGGGTACATGTCAGCTCTGCAGCACTGATTGTGTTGCCACTTGGTGTGCTATAAAAGGGAAATTACACATACAATAGTCTAATATTCAGGGAAAATACATATCTGTGGTGATTTGATTTAGACATAGGAGTTGCCTTAAAACTATACACGGATGCATCAACAACTTAGGACTTATTTCGAATGATACTATTATTTTGCAAACTTACTTCATGACAATTATGCCCTTTATGGTGGCAGCATCCACATCCACGTTGTCAACGCCTGTCCCAGCTCTTCCAACAATTTTGAGGTTACCAGCAGCATTGATGACATCAGCTGTCACCTTTGTTGCAGATCGAACCACCAGGCCATCATATTCCTGGAGGTGGATTGAAAAGGAAAAATTATGAGCTGCATAGTGATGCCAGTGCATGAAAAAAAAAAATTGTTCATTGGAGTAATTTGAAGAGTTTAGGAATGAATTTATAGTTGGAATTGTTTCATGAATCAAACACATTCAAGTTATTGATTTGGCATCACATGGTGTCACGAGGAAGACAAGCCAAATATTAGATTAGTTGCCTCTGGTGTAATTGATCAAACTATGTATAGCCTACATTTTGAAAGTACCAGGTAGAACGGGTAGAAAGCCCCAGTCTAAATGTAATCCTATACGAGGGAAATCAGTCATTTCTGGCGCAGTTGCATCAGATTTCCAAGGCGGTACTACTATAGCGCGACACCAGAGAGGTCAGGATCGCACATGCAAGAATCCACTAAACTGCAATTGCTGTAAATCATCCGCAAAATAAAATCCAGTTGTAGGTTATTCAACCAATGACCAAACGCGATATACTTTTTCCATTTTATACATTTGATACCAACTTTGAAATGTTGCACATTTTAGAAAGTCATCGTGCAACAAAAATGCATGTCATGCCCGAAATGTTTAATACGAGGAATGCGTGCAAATGAGAAAATATGTAAACCCTTACCTTGATCTCCGCAATCAAGTCATCCTTACTCATGTTTTGCTTCTCTGTAACTTGGATTCCATTTTCTTGCAGGATCTTCTTACAACAAGGATCAACAATTTCACTTATTAAAATGCGTTTAATGGATATTGGGGCCATTTTGCTGTTCTCTCAACAGTTGGGTACAATTTCACAGATGAATGAGTGAACCGTTTTACGTAAACTGATGGACACGCTGAAAAGTTCTCAGTTCAGTTGGTTTTGAATAAATTAAAATAAAAACTCGGCTAAGGACTGCCCCTTTCAAAGTAAACCCGCCTCTTCTCATCTCCAGTTTTCTGACGTGATGCTAAAACAGGGAGAGGCAATATAGTGTAGCTGTAACCACATAAATGGTCTTTGCTATAATTTGTTGGACCAGAAATACTATGCAATCATCACCTGGCAATGTTGTACAGTAGTAATACAATTCTGCTGATTATTTGTTTTAAAGACAGATTTTATTTATTTATTAAAAATGTTCAAAACTGAATAAAAATTGTATTTGTGTGCAAGCCACACTCCCTTAAACATGGTACATTTGTAGCTGATTTCTCAAGAACATCAGTTCAGATTTAGTGAGCCAGCTTTCAAAGTCTGTGATAGGCTCCCTAAGCCAAGCACAGACTTAAGCACCTCAATTAGACTGACTATCACATGACAGGCCTTTCTCTGTTCATTACTTGGAATAAAGCTGTAGCGTCAAACACCACCCTTAACATTACCCAGTCTTTCTATGGTTATGCAGTTAGCTGATCTATAATTTCTCCTTTTAAAAAAAAGAAACATTATTTATCTAGTGGTCTCTGTATAATCTTGAATAGATATCTAGTTTACATACTTGTATTGTCTATACATATAGCTGGGCAAGCACTAGGAAAAGAATGGACTAAAGGAGCCTAACTTTACTCCTTATAGTCCAAGGATTTTACATGTTCTGTTTGAAGGCGAATTGGCTCTGGAAGCCAAAACAGACAAATACGCCAGCTAAACGTGAATCGAAGCTCAATTGCGGTATGGATCTAAAAACATAAATGTAAAAATATTAAAGCAATAACTATGCATAGCACACCACAGCATAACAACATTGTTATTCCATGACCATAACACTGTTGTTGTTTTTTCGTTTCTCCCATTATCAGTGCAAGCAGTTGAGCGGAAATGTTTAGGGATGCAACCACCAGATCTCCGAGAAGTCACTGTTTTGCCCAATGCCGAATGGCTCCGAATTCAAGGTAGTTTGAACCAGGGGAATAAAATTAAGGAGAGTGTAAAGGAAGCATCCAAACAATGAGAGGCTATGCACCTGAGGTCACCTGTAGACTTTCCATCACCATGAAGAAAAACAATGCACAATACAGTAATTGAGTACACCGAGAGATCAAGTGGTTTGTGATGATGTGGCTCAGTTGGTAGAGCATAGAAACTGCAATACTAGGGTTGTGGGTTTAATTCCCACATGGGAACCAGTACGAAAATGTATGCACTCACGACTGTAAGTTGCTGTAGATAAGAGAGTCTACTGAAAAGGAATGAATAGACCATTTCAGTTTTCACATCGAAATATGTTGCATTTGCAAAGTTTTTCAAGAAACTGGAAAAAAGATCAAGTAAGTATTTGTATATTCCAGAAGTATTATCAAATTAACTTTTTTGTACAGATAATTATCACTCAAGTTACAAATGCTGGTAAACACTCAAACACAGTGCTTCGGAAAGTATTCAGACCCCTTTACCTTTTCCACATTTTGTTACAGCCTTATTCTAAAATTGATTAAAAACAAAAAAAAATCCTCAGCAATCTACACACAATACTCCATAATGACAAAGTGAAAACAGGTTTTTAGGGAGGTGACCAAGAACCCGATGGTCACTGACAGAGCTCTAGAGTTCCTCTGTGAAGATGGGAGAACCTTTCAGAAGGACAACCATCTCTGCAGCACACCACCAATCAGGCCTTTATGGTAGAGTGACCAGATGGAAGCCACTCCTCAGTAAAAGGCACATGACAGCCCACTTGGAGTTTGCCAAAAGGCACCTAAAGACTCTCAGACCATGAGAAACAAGATTCTCTGGTCTGATGAAAACAAGTTTGAACTTTTTGGCCTGAATTTCAGCGGCAGGGACTGAGAGACTAGTCAGGATCGAGGCAAAGATGAACGGAGCAAAGTACAGAGAGATCCTTCATGAAAACCTGCTCCAGAGCGCTCAGGACGTCAGACTGGGGCGAAGGTTCACCTTCCAACAGGACAACGACCCTAAGCACACAGCCAAGACAACGCAGGAGTGTCTTCGGCACAAGTCTCTGAATGTCCTTGAATGGCCCAGCTAGAGCCTGGACTTGAACCTGATCGAACATCTCTGGAGAGACCTGAAAATAGCTGTGCAGCAACACTCCCAATCCAACCTGATAAAGCTTGAGAGGATCTGCAGAGAAGAATGGGAGAAACTCTCCAAATACAGGTGTGCCAAGCTTGTAGCATCATACCCAAGAAGACTCGAGGCTGTAATCGCTGCCAAAGGTGCTTCAACAAAGTACTGAGTAAAGGGTCTGAATACTTATGTAAATGTGATATTTCCGGTTTTTATTTTGTATAAATGAGCAAAAATGTCTAAAAACCTGTTTTTGCTTTGTCATTATGGGGTATTGTGTGTAGATTGAGGGGGGAAAAAACAATTTAATCAATTTTGAATAAGGCTGTAACGTAACAAAATGTGGAAAAGGTCAAGGGGTCTGAATACTTTCCGAAGGCACTGTACATTTAGTTAAAAACCATTTCACTATTAGCGGACTGATATTGACGTCTTCAGCGCAGGCATTTTTTTTATTCTGCATCCGCACAAAACAGTAAGTCTCATTGAAGCCTAACAATCTGGCAGCAGTTACCAAATTGAATATCTATGTCATAGACTACCAAATACTCTACCATGAAGTCGAATTAATTTAAATGTAGTTCAAATAGAATAGACTGAATGCTATCATTGGTTTAGTATGATGAATGGTCTCGTCCCTATTAGGGCTAGGGAACATGAAATAGAACGTGAGAAGCTGGAAGACAAGAAAGAGGCAGAGGAACTCCAGCGACTAAAATAGCTTTTTTCTGTGGGAGCAAGGCATGCAGGAGCAAAACTAAAAAGCGCAGCAGTGAAATATCATGAAACACATGTTAAGGTATTTGGATGTAATCAATGTTCAAATGTCTTACTCACTAGAGCAAAATTACACAAGATTCATTGGTGTATTAATAAATCCTGCATTTGTATTTAAAGAAGCGTCTATCTAACAGAGATATCATTAGAGCAATAGAGGCACAAAAGCAAGAGATAGAAGAAGAGCGCAGGAGGCCTTTTGCAAATGCAAAACAGAAAGTTGTGAAGTTAAGGAAAGACAAAGAGGAAGAGCTGTTCAGGTGAGTAGACCTAGGATGAGAAAGGAAATCACATGAGAAAACATTTGAAGTACCACAATAAGAAATTGGTATATCTGTGGCATCACTAGTCAACAGTGGTCTTACAATTCTGAAAGTCTCATGGACATAGATTTGCTAAGCCTCTTCTCCCTCCTAAGACAGGTCCATATGCACAGGGAGAGGATCATGAATAAATTGGCTCCACAACAGCAGGAGCAGACGGACAATGAGGAGGAGCTCATCGCCAAGGCTATTATTGCTCAACGTGATGCCAGACTGGCACAGCAGCAGAAGGAGATGGCTATGCTGGACTCCATTGCCTCACAGAGAGAAGCCATGGTATGGCATGTGGGGGTCAATCGCAAGGGGTCAATCAGGAGCTCAAAATATTATTCTCACCAAATTCAACTCTGAATTAATATTTATCAAGGAATAGGCCTGTATGTTACTAAAAACATGTTCCATTATCACAATTACACTGGATTTGTTATTTCAGAGACAAGAACAGGTGCAGAAGGAAAGAGAAGACAACCAGAAAGCCCTTGACATGCTTTATGCCAAGAAAGAGGCGGACAGAATATTTTTTGAAAAACAACATCTGATGGCACAGAAAATTAGAAGATGGAAGAACTCTAAAAGACTACGTTCGGGATCATCAAATGGTGAGCTTGGCTTGTATTTGCACTTTGCCTTTCCATGATTACGTTTCTTGATACTTTTTGGTATAATATCAGCCATTTTTGCAATGACACGTAGTGGAATGTGTCAGCAACTGCTACACTTATAATTAAGCAACATAAGATTTCATTTAACAATTTAAATATTTCTGTTTAGGTTGAAAAACATGCCAAGGAAGAACACATTAGAAAACAACAGGACTTTGAGACCAAAACTGCAGAGCTCATTGCTGTGGAGGAGAAGCAGTTCCAGCAGTATGCAAATGTAGCCGGCGCGGTCTGCTCGTTGCCGACTACTGCGTTGTGTTCCGGTGCACTGAAGACAACACACTGGCGTACTTGATGGCACTTTATTGTGTACAACTCTCTCAATCTGTTCAACATCAAAGAGAGAAAATGTTCAAAACTCTACCCTCGACCAGAAACAGCCTCTCCCAGCCGAATACAATGCAGACTCAGTATAATCACATTCAAAAATACAAGGAATAAAATACAACATCATTGGAAAATAAACATTGCATCTGGGGTATATCTTATGTATGTGTCATATTCACGTTATCTCTGCCAAAAACTCTGAGCTTTTAGCCTTTACATAATACTGTGCAACATGACATAAACCATCTTTCAAATAGGTAGTACATACAGTAATATGCACGAAGCAACATGTAATCCTTCACATTTGAGCTTTTCAGTGCCATTAAACACTAATCAATACATGAAAACATTTTAAATGAACACATTTTTAACCTGATATAGGGAATACATACCTGTTCAACATCAAAGAGAGAAAATGTTCAAAACTCTACCCTCGACCAGAATCCGCCTAACATAAAAAAGAACAACGTGGGCTTCGTCACAAGAGGATAGAATGATGATTGCTAACTTACAGCTAAACAGAACACGAGGTTAGCTAAGTTAGCAATTTCTCAACTCTCAAAAATGTCTAAATTCACGACACAGCTTGATTAAATGTACGTACACTCATCATATAATATACATACAAGTTACTATGTGCACTGAAACGTTTTAGTTTTAACAGGTATATCAAGTTTATGTCACGCCGAAGTGAACACGTACCTCTCCCAGCCGAATACAATGCAGACTGAGAAAAGCATGACCTCCTCCGCATATAACCAAACCAACTCTAGAGGGCGCACTTACACAATTAAACTCTCCCAATATCTGTAAACTACACAAAATGCTGAACAATACAATATTTTGGTGAAATCAACTCACAAAATAAAATAAAAATAGAAAATGAACGGTTGCAAAAATCTGTAATTCTTTGACCTGTTACATTCACCCCTCTTTAATTTCACCAAAATCCTTCACACTTCGAGGGTGGAAAATAACCAAAAACATATAGAATAAAACTCTTGTCCACTTGGTCCAAGATAGCCCTGGGACTCCATTTCCCATATACAGCGTATAAAGCTACTTACAAAGTAAGTTAAAAGAAAACAGCAGTTGATCAGGCTACTGCCCCTTCTAGTGAATATGATGCCTTATACATCATATGAAATCTTGGAACACTTTCCCTCCATTATGAACATCTCATGACCCAGGTCATACTACTGGTAATAAAGAAAAATATCTCAATCTCAAAAATGTATCTAAAATAAAGAACGGAAAGACAGTGACCTTCTGACTCCTGTAACAAAACCCTTGGTGAGTGGTTTTTGCACCATGTTCTCTATCAAGCGATCGACTGCCTTAACAACCCTGCCAGTACGTGTTCTGACAACCTGACTTTCAAACCCTTGTACTTGAGGGGTATCTGACTATCAATCAGTGTAACAGGTGAATTGACGTCCGAAGACCCTGTCTCATCTAAGTCAGGAACATCAATTGGGGCAACAGAGTCAGTGTCAGTCATGTGCAAATCAGGGGGTCACTGGAATCCGACAAGTCTCTCACAGGTGAGTATTCATTTTCCCCTTGGCCTCTGACCTCTTTAGACTGGGCTCTCGTGGGTGTCAGTTGAACAGACTTCCTGGACAGAGAGTGGGGCGTCTCATTCTCCATCTCAGACTCATCAGCTTCTCCAATAGACTCAGAGTCAGAGGATGCGTTTAACCACGAACATGTACGGTCCTCAGAAGCATCTACTGCTAGGCCACTCAAAGCATCAACAGAAGGAGGCTGAAACTCACTGGCCACATCCGAGGCAGCTCCATTCGTCTCTTCATCGCTTAGTTCTGGCATGGGCAAGAAGCTCACGTCCAACATCAAATTCCGATGAACAACTTTTGTTTTCCCACTTTCGTCTCTGACTTTGTAAACGTGAGTCTGAGGGTTCCGGTCTATGATGGTATACATAGTGGCTTCCCACTTATCCGCTAACTTCCTCTTCCCTCTCTCTGCTTTATTAGCTAACAAAACTCGGTCGCCAACGTTCAAGTGGGTTCCACGAACTCTCTTGTTGTAGCCATCAGCTTGATGTTGCTGTCCTTTCCTCGCATGCTGCTGAGCTATGTCGGCAGCCACATGGAGGTTCGCCATCAGTTTCTCTGCATAGGTCTTATAATTCACCACGACTGGATCCCTCAAGACTTGTTTGAAGACCATGTCTACTGGGAGTCTGGGCACTCGACCATACATCAAATAGAATGGAGGATATCCAGTTGTTTCATGAGTGGTGGCATTATACGCAAAAGTCAAAGTCTGTATCTGTTGGGCCTAGTGTTGCTTAGCTGTCAGGGGTAGGGCACGCAACATACTGCCAAGTGTCCTATTGAACCTTTCGGTTTGCCCATTTCCCATGGGATGGTATGCTGTTGTGTGTGTTTTCTTAATCCCTGTGAGGCTGAGGAGTTCAGCTATGAGTTTGCTTTCAAAATTGGCCCCTTGATCAGAATGTATTCGCTCTGGGAAACCGTAGATGCAGAATACGTTATCCCATAACTTCTTCGCTATTTGCTTTGCAGTTTGGTTTACGCAGGGAAAGGCATGAGCCAATTTTGTAAAGTGGTCTGTTATGACTAACACATCGACAGATCTTTGCTTACAGTCCTCAGCACTCCAAAAATCAATGCACACCAGCTCCATGGGTGCCGAAGTGCGAATGCTCTCCAAGGGAGCTCGGGCAGCTGGTTCAGGGGTCTTTGCAAGGATACAGCGTTGGCAGCATTTCACATATTCCTTGATGTCTCTTCCCATTTGCGGCCAGAAGAAACGCTGTCGGGCGAGGTGTGCTGTTCTAGCCTGCCCTTGATGCCCAGCGAAATCATGCACACCAGCGAGAGCTTTGGCCTTCAAGCTAGCAGGCAGCACAAACTGATACCTCTTCTCTCTGCTTAATGGGTCTTTGGTTACCCTATATAGGACTCCGTCCTGGACTTTTAGATGATGCCACTGCTTGCACAGTGTCTGGGTCGTAAGAGCTAACCTCCTCCTCCCTCGCCTAGGTGGTGGCTCACCCCTCTGAATGAGTGGCAGGACTTCCCTGATAACTGGATCTATTTCCTGGCTGTGCCTCAGCTCGCCGATGGAGAGGGCTGGAAGTGTGTCTTGTTCTGAGGGCACCGCCTGGGGAAGAACATTGAGAAACTGTGTTGCTCTTATCTCTGCTCCCTTTCCCACTCTACATGAGCTTCACAAGCAGATTTCACATGAGAGGGTTCTTGACTGCCGGCCAGCCTGTCTTGAGTGGGGTCCATAGTTACACAGCACCCTGCATCAAGTGCCTGGAGACACTGGGTCTTACTCCGGAAGAGATCTTGGACTTTCTCCTCTTTGGTTCCCTCCGCCTCGGCCAAAAGACTTCCATAGGGCTCACTGATCAACCTTTGGCTCACTGATTTAGCAAACGGATCTCTACTCAGGGCATCTGCCACAATGTTCTTTACCCCAGGAATGTGTTTGATACTGAAGGTGTAGGGGGAAAGCTTTGCCACCCACCTCTGTTCGCAAGCGTCAAGTTTTGGTTTGGTCATTATATAGGTCAAAGGATTATTGTCGGTCCACACTGTAAAAGTGTGGCCTTTCAACCAGTGGCTGAATTTTTCACAAACACTCCATTTGAGCGCCAAGAACTCCAGTCGGTGAGCAGGATACCTCTTTTGTGAGCCAGTGAGGGTCTTGCTGGCAAAGGCGATCGGGCGTGCCTTCGTTTCTCCTTCTGGTATCTGGGACAGAACTGCCCCAAGGCCATCAAGAGACGCATCAATGGACAAAACCAAGGGCTTAGTAAAGTCTGGATGGCTAAGGACCACACAATTCAGGAGCTTCTCCTTAAGGCTGGCGAAAGCGGAATCGCAGTCAAGGGTCCAATCCGCAGGTTTGAGCTTTCTGTAGACTCCCGCATTCTGACTATACTTCCCGGCCTTTCCTCTCCGTTTCTGGCCAGCTGTGAGAGCAAACAGGGGTTTTGCGATGGAGGAGCAATTTGGTATGTAGTGTTGGTAATAAAATACCATCCCCAGGAACGACTTCACTCTGCGAACTGAAGGAGTGCAGCCATCATCTTCCATCAAGTCCCTCTTTGACATTTTGGTGATGACCTCGACCTTCTCTGGGTCAACAGCAACACCGTCACTGTCAACGATGTGTCCGAGAAACTTCACAGATCTCCGCAACAGATGGCATTTTTTTGGACTCAACTTCAGATTGTGCTCCCGTAGCCTCTGGAAAACAACCTCTAATCTGCTGAGGGCCTGCTGTTCATTGGGGGCAAATATCAAGAGATCATCTAGGTAGCACAAGAGACTGCTGAAGTTAAGATCGCCAAAGATACTCATCATCATCCTCATGAAGGACGCTGGACTGTTGCAAAGCCCCTGTGGCATTCTGTTATACTCGGGCAGGCCTAATGGTGTTGTGAAGGCGGTATACTTTTTGTCCTCCTCATGCATGGGCAAGTTATAAAATCCAGACGTGAGGTCCATGGTGCTGAAGACAGCATTACCGCCAAGGGCAGCCAAGCAGTCCGATTGATGGGGCAAAGGATGAGCATCCTTGATAGTTCTTGCATTCAGCCATCGAAAGTCTGTGCATATCCGGAGGTCGCCATTTTTCTTCCAAACCATCACGAGTGGAGAAGCATATTCACTCATTGATTTCCGTATGATTTCCTGTTCCTCCATCTCGGTGAGAACTTGGCGCAGCTTTTGATAATGGGCTGGCGGCACTCTGCGATATGGAAGACGGAAGGGACAGTCGTCAGTGAGGCGGATCCTATGGGCAAAGCCCTTGGCTTCTCCACAGTCAAGATTATGCTTTGAAAATATATCCTGATATTTCTCCAGCAATGTCACAAGTTGGAGCTTGGTGGAGGGGCTCGCTTCACAATGATCAATATCGACATTTCCTAGACCAGACTTCTGCAGTCTGTCTTTCAGGTCACCGTTGTCGTCCTGTTTCACATGAGTCACTCCAACAGAGCCAGCATCACTCTGACAGGAACCCTGGAACAGTGTGAGATCTTCAGCTGCAACACAAGTAGAGACGTCCGCAAGCTTGCTGTTCCTTTTCAGTGTGAGTGGTTTGTCTGAGATATTAGTGACTTTCATGGGGGTCCAGCCATCTCCCCATAGCGGTGTTACCACTCTCCCCACCATAATGCCCCCGAGGCACACACCTGGAGGTTGTAGGCTCCACCATAACTGTACTCCCAGGTGACTTGGGTATATTACTTGGCAGTCTTCCCCACAGCAGGTACTCTTGTTTGGGAAGGAGAGTCACCGCCTGAGTTAGCTTCACTGTCCCTACTTTTCCTGGAACATCTTCACCCCTCCATCTTGTGAGACTGGTCATCATTTCTAGAAACTGTTCGCCATCTGGAGACCCTTTTGTGTTGCTCGAGATAAGTGTCCAATAACTGTTCTCGTTTTTCAGCTGATGCAGTACACGTTTCAACATGTTGGTGCCTACTATTATGTCGTCTTTCTGACCAGTGATCACCAGAACTGGGACCATGCACTTCACCCCATACAGACTTAGTTCCATGTCATACATGCACTTGGGGCGCACTTGTACTCCTCCACAGCCAACAAGGATGATATGCTGTGAGAGTTCTTGATGTAGGGTCAAGACGCTATCCGATAGTAGTCTCTGCTCTGCCTCTTCACTTATCGTGCAGGCCATTGAGCCTGTATCGAGGAGCCCTTGCAACTGAGCACAGCCATTAACTGTCACCGGTGCGTGAAATAACTCACTGAACGTCTCAACTCTGTGAATATTCTGAACAATTACCGTGCAATTATCAGACATTGCTTTACAGACATTGACATACATCTCCTTCAATTCTTCACTTTCTTCAAGGGTTGAATCTTCAACGCTCACACATCCCCTTTCCGTATGTGAGCTATCTAGTTTAAACTGGCTCCACCTTGCTCAGAGTTAGGTGATGTGTGCGTTAACTGTGGCTGAGCGTTAATTCTTGGCCGGCGTTGTTGGCATTCTCTCTTCCAGTGGCCGGGCTTGTAACAGCCCATACAGAGGTTCGCCTGTCTACAGTGTGCAGTAGTTGAATGTTCGGCAGACTGACAGACTTTACATCTACTCTGAACAATGGCTGCTGGCCCCTGCTTGGTGGCACGACTGCTGTTGTGTGTGCCGTCTGCTCTAGCACACGGTCCAGCAAGCCAATGAGAGACTGCATGCAGATGCTCTCTGTCTGAGGAGAGGATGGAAGCCCCATTGCCTTTGGGTAACCAGTAAGGTCTGTTGGGTTTTCAGCAGCGACCGTCTCTGTGGTTAATGCCTGAGCATGTGCACCAATGTTCTTTGGCCGATAAGATTTGGCTTGACACATTGTTCTAGCCTCTCTCTGATGTTCAACGAGGTGTTCATGAATCTCATTTGCTGTCCACTTTTCAGCTGTTTTGCACTTTAGGACACTTGCAAGAGCGGGGTCGGGACAGTGTTTCACCAGCATCATTGTGACTTCGTGAGAGGGGTCCTCAATGTTTCGCCCCTGCCTTCTCAGACACTCATCTGCGACATCCACAGCCTTGTTCAAGCGTATCCAATAGTCCATGGGACTTTCTCCAGCCAGAGGAAGTGTGTTATAGAAATCTGCTAAAGGCATAGAGGAGTAGGTTAACTCACTGAAATGTTGTTTCAGAATATCAAAGACGAGCTTGGAGTTCTCAGCTGGCTGCAGCGATGGCATACTGCGCAGGGTAACTTTAACAATGTCTCTAGCCTTTCCCATTAGTCTTGACATTATCTCCTGGGAGTGCTCTTGCGGGTGTACACCCCTCTTATTCAGGTAAACGCTCATAATCTCTTCCCACTCATGCACTGTGTGTTTGTCTGTTCCATCACCCCTGAAGTACGGCGGCTCTTTGACATCTGTCTTCATGACTAACTTTACTCCTGTCATGTTCAAATCAGACTGTCCATATCCTAAGTTCAGGCTAGGCGTAGGAGTGGTTTGGTTATCTGCACTACCAACAGATCTCTGTAATTGGCTAGCAATGTTCTCTCCTATTTCATGAGCTAACTGTGTGATGAGACTCCCTAGGTCTGCAGAACTCACATGTGAACTAGACACTGGCTGACGTGGAGAATGTTCATCTGTTTGGGTGTGAGTGTATGAAAATGCAGGACAGCCCACTGAACTAACGCTGCTTGCAATGTCTGGAGCATCTCTTAAGCTACTCATGTGTGGTGCGGGGGAATATTCATCAGTGCGTAAGCGTGTGGACGAGAGTACAGGTCTGCCTAGTATACCAGCACCCCTAACCGGCGTGCTCTCCACCATACTCATAAACCTGCCCCTCCCCAGGCTTACCCCTGCAGCATCTCCAACACTAAATGGTGTCTGCGCATCCTTGCCATCAGCCATTTTTTTTTTTTTTTTAAATAGAAAGTTGTAATAGACTATGGTAATGATATGTGAATCACCAGAACATGTGAATATGAAAAAAAAATTTGTACAATGATAGAAGTAGCTGAGGTAAGCAATTAAGAGCTACAATTTACACATTAATGTTTGCCCTTATACTTGTCAACGTTCCGAAGAGGTTCCTACTCGTCACAGCAACCACCGGCGATCACCCTGGCGATGATCTGAAGCGAAGATATCCGGGTCACGGCACCAATGTAGCCGGCGCGGTCTGCTCGTTGCCGACTACTGCGTTGTGTTCCGGTGCACTGAAGACAACACACTGGCGTACTTGAAGGCACTTTATTGTGTACAACTCTCTCAATCTGTTCAACATCAAAGAGAGAAAATGTTCAAAACTCTACCCTCGACCAGAATCCGCCTCTCCCAGCCGAATACAATGCAGACTCAGTATAATCACATTCAAAAATACAAGGAATAAAATACAACATCATTGGAAAATAAACATTGCATCTGGGGTATATCTTATGTATGTGTCATATTCACGTTATCTCTGCCAAAAACTCTGAGCTTTTAGCCTTTACATAATACTGTGCAACATGACATAAACCATCTTTCAAATAGGTAGTACATACAGTAATATGCACGAAGCAACATGTAATCCTTCACATTTGAGCTTTTCAGTGCCATTAAACACTAATCAATACATGAAAACATTTTAAATGAACACATTTTTAACCTGATATAGGGAATACATACCTGTTCAACATCAAAGAGAGAAAATGTTCAAAACTCTACCCTCGACCAGAATCCGCCTAACATAAAAAGAACAACGTGGGCTTCGTCACAAGAGGATAGAATGATGATTGCTAACTTACAGCTAAACAGAACACGAGGTTAGCTAAGTTAGCAATTTCTCAACTCTCAAAAATGTCTAAATTCACGACACAGCTTGATTAAATGTACGTACACTCATCATATAATATACATACAAGTTACTATGTGCACTGAAACGTTTTAGTTTTAACAGGTATATCAAGTTTATGTCACGCCGAAGTGAACACGTACCTCTCCCAGCCGAATACAATGCAGACTGAGAAAAGCATGACCTCCCTCCGCATATAACCAAACCAACTCTAGAGGGCGCACTTACACAATTAAACTCTCCCAATATCTGTAAACTACACAAAATGCTGAAC
Source organism: Coregonus clupeaformis (assembly GCF_020615455.1). Classification (NCBI taxonomy): domain Eukaryota; kingdom Metazoa; phylum Chordata; class Actinopteri; order Salmoniformes; family Salmonidae; genus Coregonus; species Coregonus clupeaformis. The sequence continues at coordinate 17,085,961 of NC_059195.1, forward strand.
AATACAATATTTTGGTGAAATCAACTCACAAAATAAAATAAAAAATAGAAAATGAACGGTTGCAAAAATCTGTAATTCTTTGACCTGTTACACAAAGAATGTGATCGATACATACAGTACTTACTCCGCAAAGCTGCCAGCAAGGGAATTGGAGGTGGTCTTGGCCCCATCTTTGGAGGAGTTACTTGGTTCAAGATGACACTGGTGTCCAGATGCCCAATTATGTCAGCAGTATATCTCAGGAAGTCAAAGAGCTGAATGAAACATGGTATATTCAGCAATCCAAGAAAAAACTTGGATTCACATGGTAAAGATCTGTTCAAAAGAGCAACATGGGCTGCATTTACAGATCTTTTTTTCACTAATTGGTCTTTTGACCAATCAGATCAGCTCTGAAGGATCTGATGTAATTGGTCAAAAGAACAATCAGTAGAAGAAAGATCAGAATTGGGCTGCCTGTGTGAACGCAGCCATGGTCAGGTAAAGCATGATTAGAAAAATAAACCATTTATTACACATACAAAAAAAGAAACTTAATAGGCAAGTTCTTGACTGACATAGTGGGATGATTGCAGTCTTTTTCAGTGCTCCAAAATGATTAATCTCAGAATTATGGGAATGTAGAGATAGTGATGTGTCAGAAAAAAAAAAGTGTTTCATTTTGGGAATATACACTCAGTTCAATTAAAACTAGTGCATAAATTGGGAAACAATACTGATAGCCTGGTCCTAGATCTGTACCTACATGACAATAGTCAGAGTTGGATAAAGTACAGATCTGGGACCAGGGTATATAGTTCACCGGTTTCATTTTAATATAGCTTCCAATTGGCTCATTCATCCCCCTCCCTATGAACTATTCCACCAGATTAAAATGTGATGCATTAATGTTCTCTATATCTATTGTATAAATTGTCACTCTTCTGTTAAACAAACTATAGGCAATAAAACAAAATTTTTAAACATATCCTTTTATTTCAAAACAGATGTTTCATTAGGGAATATTGAATTCTGACGGTTTATACAAAGCCAGTGGTTTTCATTTATAGTTCAAAGGAAAGTAACACCAGTATGAACTAACATGGTGGAACATCACAGCAATGCATTTACACCTTACTCTGTTGAGTGATTTTTAACATTTTAAAAGATGTACTGGGGGAAATCTGAACATAAACCGGCCTAACAAAAATGCATACAATAAAAAAAACAATGTCAGTTTCTAACTCATTTGAGACTGAGGTCAGGAAAAAGTTATGGTTCCCTGAAACAGCCAGGTAAACAATTAAATGGTATTTGTATCTGTAACGCCACAATAATTTTACAAAATGTCTGAGCTCTTATCAGCCCTTCAAATCAAATTGAGCATTCTCTCCTGACATCTACACTTAAGTCAGACAATCATTTCATATGTAGCACTTACAATATGTTCTGTGACAAATAATGAGATGGTTGGTAATTCAAACACTCAAAATGTTTAAAATATCCATGATTAATCATACTGGTGATGTATCCATGTAATATTAGTTAAGTTAGGCATTAAGCCCAGAAAGAATACAACACAGGACATCAAACTCATCCCTTCCACTACAATTATCCCACAGGAATAACACGTCCCCTCAGTACGAGACCAGACAAAAAAAAGAAAAAAGAAACCTGACAAACATTTTAATGGCAGAAACATTCCTTCCTACAGTCACCTGTTCAGTCATTTCACCACTTCCTTACTCCACTGACCATTACATTCCCAACATTTGTAAAATTAGTCTGACTGAACCCCCCCCAAAAAAACTAAAATGTCTCTTAGCAGTCAAAACTTATGAAATCTTAATTTGTACAAATATTCCAGAACTGGATCTGTTGTGGTATCTATTGTCTAAAATCGTTCTACAGCAGAACCTCCCACATTATTAGGCATAAACGTGTGAATTTTTCAGTTTGATAATGGACAAGAGTGAATATTTACTGGACTAATCACTGTCATCAGAACTTGAGCTGTACTTATTTTTCTTGCTGTGGTTTTTATCCTTCTCTTGGCTCTTTGACTTTTGATTCCGTTCAGGGCTTTTCCCTGCGTCTTTGGACTTGTGAGAGGACACCTTTTCTGGGCTGCCCTCCCTTTTCTTCTTGGAGATGGGGCTCTTTCTACCCCTGTCCTTCCCTTTGCCTGCCCCTTCGCTCTCAGAGTTGCTGCTCTTGGACCTCCTTCGTCTGCGAGTGTCTTCCCTGTCTCTGTTCTTTGTCTGATGAGATGAACATTCTTTGCTATGGTCTCGATTGTTGCTCTTACTCCGGGAGCGCCTGCCTCTACGGGAGTCTCTGCTCTTACTCTTGTCTGGACTCCTTGTCCGGTCTCGGCTCTTGGATCTACCTCTCCTCTTGTCCTCTCTCTCTCTGTGACGCAGTCTTTCATTGCTCTTACTGCGCTCCCTACCTCGCTCTCTGTCCCGTCCTTGCTCTTTGTCTCGAGATGATGCATGTCTCCCCCTGTCCCTGCTTCTGCTGCTAGATCGGTTTCTGTCCTTTCCAGAGTTCCTCTCCTTGCTTCTAGACTTTGCCTTGAGCTTCTCACCATTTCTTCCTTTGGTCTCCTCTCGGTTCTTGTCAGCCGCAGTGGGTTTAGCGCGTTCTTTACTTCTATCACTGTCTTGAGTTCCAGACTCTGTGGCTTTTTCTTTATTGAGGTCTCGGTCCTTGCTTCTTCTTCCCCTCTTATCATCCCCTTTGCTATGTTTATGATCCCTCTCTCTACTTTTGGACCTAGCACTTTTCTCTTTGCTCTTACTGCGGCTTCGAGATTTGACCTTCTTTGCCTTGTGTTTGTCTTCAGTTTTAGAAGGGTCCTTTTCTTTGCTCTTCGATCTATGGGAGCGACCTTTCTTCTCCTCTCTGTTTTTACTAGGGTTTCCAGCAGCGTTTTCATGCTTGATTTCAGAGGTCTTCCTCTCTCTTCCTCTTGGAGCTATGCCACTCTCATTCCTGTCCTCTGTCATGTCACCCCTACAACATAAATACAGAGTAAAGTCACCCCCACAGCAAATGCACAATCCAAGTTAAGACTCTTTGAATAGACCTTAAATAACTGGCCCTTGGCTGATGATCACTTTTGGCAATAGGAGAAATTAGGCAATACTTGATAAGCTGCTTAACTAGATAATAATAAGCTGCTTTATACTTCAACAGCCTGATCAGTCCAGCACCGGCAGTTCAAATACTAAAAATAAAAAAGTAAGACTTACTTGTCACCCTTGATCCAACGGTCTCCGCTGGATGCTCTTGGTGCCCTTTGTGCACGCTGCATCTCCTGGCGCCAGTGTGGAGGAGTCTCGCTGCGCTGGAAACGGTCCCTTGACCTTGACCTGGAGTGTGACGGAGTTCGGTACCGCTGCCAGAAATAGATTAAATTAACATTAACTTTCTAGACCCTTGTTTCGCAGAAACTGTATGATAGTACTGTACTTGTTTGACAGTGCACTTACTCTTGGACCTCTGCCTTTAATCGTCCTGCCTGATCTTGTCATCAGAAGTCTCCTCTGATATGCTGACTGAGAATTAAACATTCTGCAACAAAGCAAAAATTAATTGACATGAATACACTGTAGTTCCCAGTTGTAAAGGTTCAGAATGAACTGGAATGTTGTTCAGTCTTGTCCATGAACTCACCTCTCCCTAGGCTTTTCCCTCTCCCTCTTTTTTTCCCTCTCCTTTCCAGCCTCATCTTTTTGCTGCTGAGGACTTCTCCTCATAAGGAAACTATTTTCTGGGATAACGGGGATTTCCTCTGGTCGTACCGTAGACGTAACCTCTTCCTCTTTCTCATCACCACTGCCAGGCTCAGACCTACAGACATAAAAAAAAAGTATATATATATATACACATATATACACACACACCTTTATTTAACTAGGCAAGTCAGTTAAGAACAAATTCTTATTTACTATGACAGCCTTACAGACCAGACTTAAAACTTATGCTCTAATGAAGGCTGTTGTGAGAGTTCACATGCTACGAAACACATTAAAACAGTTAAGCCACAAACCTTTTATCTTTCTTCTTCTTCTGTTTCTTGTCCTTCTTTTTCTTGGACTCTTTCTTGTGCCTCTTCTTCCGTTTCTTGGATTCTTTATCAGAGTCACCCTCAGATTCAGAAGAGGAGTCGTCAGAACTGTCAGAGTCACTTGAGCTGTCGCTGCCACTGGAGACGGCCTGTTGTCTTTTTTTCTCTTCTTTTTTTGCTGTAAAAATGGTAGAGGACACTTAACATAAGTGCTTAGGATACCTTTAAAAGTTCTGATCCTGATAATAAGACAGTCCAAGATCTCCAATCTAAAGCAATAACAAGCTTAAAACACCTTGCCTTTTTTTTATTTATCCTACAAACCTTTTGACTTTGGAATGAGCTCGCCACAGTTCATAACTTTCACTTCAGAGTATGGTCTACTGCCGGCATCTGTCTTTTGACTCTCCATTGTTTGAACGACCTCTTGGCCAGAGATCACTTGGCCAAAAACCACATGGACACTAGAATAAAATCAGCAAGTTATAACAGGTGATAACAATGAAGAACAGATTGCTATTTATCTAACATGCTCTTATTAGCAAAAGACCATTCAATAATAATAATAATGCCATTTAGCAGACGCTTTTATCCAAAGCGACTTACAGTCATGAAGTTGTATTGTTAGTGATCCAATTTACATTTTAGTCATTTAGCAGATGCTCTTATCCAGAGCGACTTCCAATTAGTGAGTGCATACATTTTTCATACTGGCCCCTGTGGGAATCGAACACACAACCGTTGCGTTGCAAGCGCCATGCTCTACCAACTGAGCTACAGGAGGGCCAATAGATTGTCAAACTAAGTTGCAATGCTTGTCCAAATACTATAACTTACCCATCCAAGTGTGGTGTGGGTTTTGTTGTTCTGTAGACCAGGATAAAAAAAATTGAGCAGAAGATTAGAATGAGAGTCAAACATAATTTTGTAGGTTTTGGTTCACTCAAGATGCTAGATTTATGAATGACCAACTGATAATAGCAAAGGCCTTTACAATTATTTTAACATTGATTGACTTACATGAAAAACTGCGATCCATTGGTATCTTTACCCCTGTTTGCCATTGACAGGAGGTACTCCTTGTTATGTTTGACAGAGAAGCTTTCATCTAAGATACAGACAGGCCATTAGTTATTCCTTGAGGCTGGTTTTGATTAGAATATTGAACAAAATCTGTAGAGTCCTACCTTCAAAGAATCCTCCATAGATAGATTCCCCTCCTTTTCCATTGCCTGATTTACAGAAAGAATATAGATATTAGAATATCTGGAAATAAAACATTTCTACATTTAGGTTGTTTAAGGCAAACACATATTTCATATACCTTCACTGAAGTCTCCTCCTTGAATCATGAAGTCCTTCACAATTCTGTGGAATAGGCATCCTTTGTAATGCAGAGGTTTTTGTGTACCTTTTCCAATTCCTTTCTCGCCTACACAGAAAGTAAAGTTTGAGTCAAAACAGAGATGACAATTTGTGCATAATCTAAAGATGGCACACTAATGTCAGACCAAGGCAAGAGAAAGTAAATTACCTGTGCAGAGGCATCTGAAGTTCTCACAGGTTTTGGGGCAGACATCAGAAAACAATTCTACCACAACTCTGCCAACTGCAAGAGAAAGCATGTTTGTGCACATTTTAGTAAAGCATCTCAAAATTTCTGAGATATGATTAACTGGATGGTAAGATCAAAATTGAAAAACTGTCTTCTTACCCAGCACGTTACTGATGCCAATGTCAAAGAAGCAGCGTGGACGCTGAAGTTTTATTCCCATTATCAAACTTCTGTAGCTGAAACAAACGTTTTTTGCTGTTAGCGTGCGTAGTTCGATAGCTAACGTAGCAAGTTGTTTACAAATACAAACATAACACCCATCTCTAACTACAAGCGGAGGCTAATATAGCGTATTCATTCATTGGCAAAACAACCGCATGGCGTATCAAAAACTTGACTAGATAGTTAAGGTTAGCGGAGTTAAAAACGAGCTTTATCAACATGAATTAAATAACGTTAATATCTAGAGGAAACAATGTAAACTAAAATCAAATGTTCATGCTAGCTAGCTAGGTAATGTGGTCTTGCGGATTGTGGCCTGCAAGTAGCTACGCTGCTACAACTATTAGCTACTGTTAACGTTAGCTGGTACTCTCTAGATCCCTGTCTTTCCTTTGACTCAACGCTATTTCAAATGGACATAATTTACAATAGCGTAAATATTATAGAGTTGACCTACAAATTAGCTCAGTTAGTCAACTGAGGCCAATATCTCACGGTAGTTCTTCTCAACAAGGTGAAATCGAGTTTCATTCAGCGCTTCCTCCACAATGTTTTCTAAAGATGGCGCGACGGGAAACGTCAGTGCATTTTGGGTAAAAAAGATGCGCCAGTCAGCGCGCAGAAGACGACCTTTCACACGTGCGGTCCCTGGTATATCTGTCTGGTTTGGGCTGTTATGATGATCGCTCATAATGCAAACACAAAACAATTTGATAAAATATAAAAAAAATGTATCAGTTATTGTTTACCTGCTGCTTGTGTAGAGTACATAAACTAGGGGACAAAATGATTACATGTTATTTATGTGAGGGACTTTCTCATGGATTACGGTAAAATATACAGTATTTTGAAAAAAGTACGGTAGCATACCACAGCCAAGAGACTCAAGTCAAAACCTGATGTAGCCATTTAGCTAGCTGGAGAAGTCAAATAGATAAATTATACTAGTTTGTTAGGTAGATTTCACTCTAATTCATAATTTGATATAACTGAAACGAACAGAGACTTACAGCAGTCAACGCTTAAACAGCAAGATGTGTTAGGGACGGGACTGACTTTGGCACTGCCCAATCCCCACGTGAGTAGCACACGCTTTTATAATAATTGTGATTGTCACTGCTAAGGCTTGAAAGTCAAGTCCTTGATTTTCCAGTGATTTGGTATAGTAACTTACTACTTTACCCGTTATGATAAGAATTTGCCAAGTATATTATTTCGTGATATTGTAATTATACTGTATAGGCATGTTTGTTTGATATAATTAGTAATATATAAGGCCGTCATCAGTGTCAGTCAGCTGTGTTGTTGGTGACATTGTTGCTGGGTGCATGAATGAATGGTTTCGGCATTTACCTTAATGTCACATTATTCATTTTGTGGAGAAGTGGAGATATGTATTTAGCTTTGCTATATCTTGCATGGAACTCTCTTTCTACAGATGTTTCACTTAAGGAATATGCAGGCAGCTTTCCTTCCCTGTGGATTTGAAGTTATGTGGGCCTGATCTTGGCAGTGGTTAGTTTACCTTCTAAATATGTGGACTTCCATTGTCACTTGAACTAGGCCAGGTCTTCCATGTCCATGTTTCGGCTCCGAGCTGTGACTGGGAGCTGCTACCTGCGCAGGTTTCTGCATGGGGGGGCAGCGAACCGGGACCATGTTTTGGAGCAGCTTGGCATCTGCTCTGGTGAAGACCAAGTGTTGGAGGTGGTGGGCAAGAACAAGGCCAAGCTGACTGTGAACCATGTTGGCTGTGCCATGGGCATGCTCTGGCAGTTCCAGAAGGAGAAGCCACAGATGTTGAGAACAGTTGAGTTCATCAAAAGCCACCCAGAGTTCCTGACTCTCCGGGTGCTGGCTGAGAACAAAATTGAGCTCATGGATGATGTCACGTTGGTGGACATGCTCTACAATGTTCTCAGGTACAGATGTTGGCTAAGTGGTGGTTAAGCATATATACTTAGTCCTGAAATGTTTGTTTACATTTTCACAGCAATGTTGTATTTTCTAATTTGAAGGCTCAATGTGGAACCATATGATTCTCTTGCTCAGCATTTGGTGTCAGAGGCCTGGCTCAGATTATACAGGTAAATCGATAACATTTTGTTATTTTGCTATTGAATACTACATACTTAAAGCAGAACCATTCTCTTTTAACATGGGGGTGTGAGCTGGTGTACAGATGTGGATTGATTCACTGTTTTGCAGATTGCCAATGCCATCACTGTCCAAGTTTGCTGTCTGCCTAAGTGATCAACATCTGCAGCACAGTCCTCTAATGGGTCAAATCACTGACATTTTGAATCAGAAACTCTCCTCAATTGATGATGCCAGGTACAAAAAAAACATCAGTATTGGTAAGTCCTTGATACTACTCCTTAATTTTTCAAATTTCTGGACATGTCTCTGCAGGATCCTGACAACCCTCATGATCAGCGTGACATCTTTGGTGTCCCCTCATCTGCGGGATAAACTCATCAGTAAGGCAGATCATCTCCTGGACACCATGGATCCCTCACACTACAACAACCCCAGGAGGATGGTGCAGTTCCTGCGCAACATCAAGTATAGTTACCGTCCCCTGCTGGAGAAGTGCAACCATATTCTCCTGCGCAATGTTCCCCAACTAGATGCAGAGAACATAAGCATCATCATGGGGCTCTACCAGTCACTGCAGTTCAACAACTGCGACTTCCGTCTGGCTGCAAAACAGAGGCTAATGGAACTTGTGGACTCGAGCGCAGACCCTTTCTCCTTCACCAAACTGTTTGTTGCTCTTGGGCCTATGGCAGGGCAGGACACCAAAGAGAGGTAGATTGAACATTTTAGTATGCCGAAACCATAACCTGTTTCAATAACTGTATAGTTTTACAACTTTTAAACAACTATTCATCAACTTTTAATCCTGATGCAAGTTCAATTCACACACTATTTTTCAACTAATTTACATTGCCTTCAGAAAGTATTCACACCCCTTATAATATATAATATGCCATTTAGCAGACGCTTTTATCCAAAGCGACTTACAGTCATGTGCGCATACATTTTTACGTATGGGTGGTCCCGGGGATCGAACCCACTACCCTGGCGTTACAAGCGCCATGCTCTACCAATTGAGCTACAGAGGACCACACTTGACTTTTTCGACATTTTGTTGTGTTACAAAGTGGGATTAAAATGGATTTAATTGTAATTTTTGGTCAACAATATACATAAAATACTCTAATGTCAAAGTGGAAGAAAAATTATAATTTTTAATTAATGGCAAATAAAACACTCATATTTTGATTAGATAAGTATTCAACCCCCTGAGTCAATACATGTTAGAATCACCTTTGGCAGCGACTACCACTGTGAGTCTTTCTGGGTTAGTCTCTAAGAGCTTTGCCAACCTGGATTGTACAATATTTGCCTGTTTTTCTTTCAAAAAATTATTCAAGCTCTGTCAAGTTGGTTGTTGATCATTGCTAGACAGCCATTTTCAAGTCTTACCATAGATTTCCAAGCCAATTGAAGTCAAAACTGTAACTAGGCCACTCAGGAACATTCAATGTCATCTTGGTAAGTAACTCCAGTGTATATTTGGCCTTGTGTTTTAGGTTATTGTCCTGCTGAAAGGTGGATTTGTCTCCCAGTGTCTGTTGGAAAGCAGACTGAAGCAGGTTTTCCTCTAGGAGTTTGCCTGTGCTTAGCTCTAATTATTTTATTATTATCATAAAAAAGCTCCCTAGTCCTTGTCGATGACAAGCATACACATGATGCAGCCACCACCATTCTTGAAAATATGAGGAGTGGTACTCAGTGATGTGTTGTGTTGGATTTGCCCCAAACATAATGCTTTGTATTCAGGACAAAAAATGTATTTGCCACATGTTTTGCAGTATTACTTTAGTGCCTTATTGCAATCAGGATGCATGTTTTGTAATATTTTTTTTCTGTTCTGGCTTCCTTCTTTTCACTCTGTCAATTAGGTTAGTATTGTGGAGTAAGTACAATGTTGTTGATCCATCCTCCATTTTCTCCTATCACAGCCATTTAACTCTGTAACTGGTTTAAAATCACCATTGGCCTCATGGTGAAATTCCTGAGCGGTTTCTTTCCTCTCCGTCAACTGAGTTAAAAGGACACCTGTATCTTTGTAGTGACTGGGTGTATTGATACACCATCCAAAGTGTAATTAATAACTTCACCATGCTCAAAGGGATATTCAATGCCCTTCTTTGAATCTGTGCTTGAAATTCACTGCTCGACTGAGGGACCATACATGTAATTGTATGTGTGGGGTACAGAGATGGGGTAGTCATTCAAACATCATGTTAAACACCATTATTGCACACAGTTAGTCCATGCAACTTATTATCTGACTTTTTAAGCTAATTTTTACTCCTGAAGTTATTTAGGCTTGCAATAACAAAGGGGTTGAATCTAGACATTTCGGCTTTCATTTTTAATTAATTTGTAAACATTTCTAAAAACATAATTCCACTTTGAGATTATGGGGAATTGTGTGTAGATCAGTGACACATCTCAATTGAATCCATTTTAAATTCAGGTTGTAACACAACAAAATGTGAAAAAAGTCAAGGGGTTTGAATACTTTCTGAAGACACTAACCACTTCTCTTTCAGGCTGGAGAGTACAGCACTGCTAATGGCAGAAGAGTTTAATGCCCAGCAGGCCCTAGCTGTGGCAGAGACACTAGAGGAGATTCAGTGTAGAAACCTGAATCTGATCCAAAAGTAAGTTCATTCTCTGTTACAGCCATGTCTGAATGTTGCATGTAGACAGTAGAACTAAGACGAGTTCCTTTTCAGTCAGTTAACTTTGGTACAACATACTATGGGGAGTCGCACTCTCGCGACTTCGGTTGAAGGATCTACAATCACGCCTGACAAGTCCAATGAAATCCGCACCTTGCTGGAAGCCCTGCCTTCTCGGATTAATTCCTTCAATTATTCCGTGTTTCACCTCGGTGTGAACAGGAACGATTCACGCTACTAAAACAAACTACGTTGCGCCAACTAAACTGTCCCTTAGTGGGAGAGAGTGCTCACCCCCTGGATGTTGTGTACTGAAGTTTGTACATGTTCTCATACATTTTCTGATCACAGACGATTAGTTATTCTTCAATTTGCTGGTGCAATGAGTAAAATGGCTAAGAAAATGACCGAGACGACGATGGCTAAGCCGGGGTCGATCATGCCCCCAGTCATGCGATTACGGCATTTCTCTGAAAGATAGGGGAAAGGGATCTATGTGTAGTTTGTCTCGGCTTGGAGCCCGCTCAGGCGGCCCTCACTCAAACCAGTCCGTGTGCGCATTTTCACGTACTGTGTACAAACTCCCTGGAAAGACATGTAGCATTCTTGAGGAAGCTTGGAATTACAGATGGCTACTTTCCTTTCCCGGATGCCAGGAAGCAGAGTTAGATTGGGTGGTCGGTACAAATGTCTGCGTTGGGTATGCGGTGGCTGCCCGTGCCCAACCTGTCTCCTGTATGCTCTGTTGCCGGTTATGGGAGGCTACTCAAAGAGAGAGGGCGGCCATGTTCTGTGGGTACCCCCCTGCCGCCTGTGTCTGTCTCGGTCAAGCACCGATTGCCTCTCTTCCCAGACTTGTTGATGAAGTGTCCGGTCCCAATGGTGGAGTTGCTGGGGTAGCTCTCTTGTTTAGTATACGTAGCGTTAAGTCACTTGGTTATTCTAAACGGACCGTGTTGCGGTCAAATAGTCTAGCTAGCCTAGCTTAGGCTAAAAAGCCCCCTGGCTAACGTTGGCTAGCATGCTTAACTTCCCTTGACTGGAAGTTATTCGCTTTCCCACGGCGTTATGGCAACCCTATTCCTATTTTCAATTCCTGTTCACAGGTATTAAAAGTGTTGTCTTCCGTATGTGAGTTCGATGAAAAGTGTTCCTTCTCCATGTTCAGACATATAGTTATCAAGAGTGGTAGAAATGGAAGAAGAACCCATTTCTCCCAGTCCACAAGGTGGCGTCCCGCCCCTTCAGATGGCACGTCACGGTAGTCTCGTTGTCTTCTCCAACCAATGGTGCGCATGTGCAGTGTCGCCCTGGTCATGCGAATGTTGACGTCAAGGTACAGGCTACAATTTGTGTGCGTCCCCCACACTTCTGCAGCATCATCACATCGACTGTTCCCGAGGCCTCAGTGCCCCTTTTGAGGAACGAAATATCCTCCCGTCTCCAGAAGCAGGCAATCTGAGTGGTTCCTATGTCAAAGATCCGGGACTGTGCCGGTATACCTGGTTACGAAACGGGACAGACGGGACATTACATCCCATTCTAGACATACGTGCCCTCAGCAAGTACCTCAGTCTACAAACTCAGAATGCTCACGAGCTGCCGGCTATTACAGCGATTGGCTGGTGGCAGTGGAGTCTAGGGGGCAAGCAGTGTTCCACACATCCATGCTACTGTCCCGTATTCAGTCTCTAGGCTTCCAGAAAAAGATCTGTCTGACTCCATCTCAGCGCATTCTGTTTCTGGGTCTCGCGCTAGACTCACTCGTGTATCACACTTTTCTATCCCCACAGAGGGTGTCTGGGTTCTGGGCCTGCTTAGCCAAATTTTGGCTCGGTCACACAGAATGTTTTTGCCAGTCGCTTTGGGTGTCCCTGTCAGGCCTCCGGGCCATGGCCCAGTGGTGGGACCCTCTGCTATTGTTAGGGGGCTCCCATGGGCTGAGTTATATCCTGCAAGGTGATCACGACAAACACATTCCTCCGAGGATGGGGTGCTCTGTACGAAGGCAATTCGATTTGTGGGGTATGGACACTCGTGCAGAGCACACTGCATGTCAATTACCCGGAGTATCTGGGGCTCAGGCGCTTCCCCTTGTTTTTGTCGGGCTGGCTTGTGCTGGTCAGAACCGTCTATGTCAGTGGTGGCGTGCATCAACAGATGGGGAGAGACTCTGTCTCTTTCCCTCCTAACCTTGGATCGCTCCCTATTGCTGGGGAGCAGTGCGCCCAGGTATGGGACATTTTCGTCAGGGCCGACTTAAATCTTTATGCATTGCGAAAAAATGCACAGTGTCGTCTATTTTTCTCTATAAGGGAACCAAGTGCCCCTTTGGGAACTGACGCACCAGTGGCCTCAGACCCTCCTTTACGCAGTTCCACCAGTGGTTCTGATTCAGCCCACGTTGGAATGGGTGCACCGGGAAGGCTTACCATTGATTCTTGTGGCTCCCCGTTGGCCCAAGCAGCCTTGGTTCGCCTTTTAGACGAGGACCCGTGGAAACTTCCATTGCACAGGGACCTGTTGTTCTAGGTGCACAGGCAGGTTTGGCAAGCGAGGCCAGAGATTTGGTTCCTATGGGCTTGGCCCCTAAGAGGGCCAATTATTGCTACCATTCAGTCTGCAAGGGCGCCCTCCGAGGGCTGTATGTGTATAAGTGGCAAATGTGAGCTCTGGTGCTAAGATAAAGGACTTTTCTGTGCATTTCAGTACTCTGTGAGGGACATCCTTATGTTCCCACAGGAGCTTTTCAAGCATTCTCAACTTTAAAAGAGTACATGGCCGCTGTCTCAGCGTGTCATGTGAGAATTGACGGAACCTCACCGGGGGCTCACCTCCTGGTGGTGCTGTTCCTGGAAGGTGTACGTCATCTCAGACCAGTCTCTAAACCTATTGCGCCCACATGGGACTTTGCGCTGGTTTTGGAGGCACTGTGTGCGACCCCCTTTGAGCCTCTGTAGTCGGTGGATCTAAAGATCCTCTCCTACAAAACCTCCCTGCTCATGGCTTTGGCCTCGGCTAAACCTGTTGGAGACAACCGCGTTATCCGTACACCCTTCCTGTACTCAGTTTGACCGGGTCGACTCTTAGGGTGACGTTGCATCCAAATGCTACCTTCGCCCCGAAAGTCATGGCTATGTCCTAGATGTCCTTAGCTTTTGAGCTATTTCCCTTTTCGCCACCTCCTTTTGCTTCTGAAGAGCAACAGAGGTTACATGCCCTGTGTCCAGTGCGAACTGACCCGGGATATCCGCTTATGTGACCAACTTTTTGTCTGTTTAGCTAATCCAGCTTGCGGCAGGGCGCTCCCTAAGCAGCGTCTCTCCCACTGGATTGTGGAGGCTATCTCCCTGGCATATAGCAGCAACGGGCAAGTGTTACCTAGCGGTGTACGTGCCCAGTCCACCAGGGGTCTGGCAGCGTCTTGGGCGTTGTTTAAAGGGTTGAATATAGGAGATATTTGCGCTGCGTAGAGTTGGGCATCACCGCACACTTTTGTGAGGTTTTATCGCTTGGATGTAACTGCTCCCAGTATAGCACACAGTGTGCTTATGGCTGGGACAGGGGATTGTCACTAGGCAGTGCGCCGTGTGCGCAATATCCAGTCTGCCGCATTTGGCGGGGTCAGGTCTGGGTGGTCTGCCATGGGCCGTTTCATTTATACTGAACAAAAATGTAAAGTTACAGTCAATTGAAATACATTTATTAGGCCCTAATCTATGGATTTCACATGACTGGGAATACAGATATGCATCTGTTGGTCACAGATACCTTTTTAAAAAAGGTAGGGACGTGGATCAGAAAGCTAGTCAGTATCTGGTGTGACCACCATTTGCTTCATGCAGTGCGACACATCTCCTTCGCATAGAGTTGATAAGACTGTTGATTGTGGCCTGTGGAATGTTGACCCACTCCACTTCAATGGCTGTAGAAGTTGCTGGATATTGGCGGGAACTGGAACATGCTGCCGTACACATCAATCCAGATCATCCCAAACATGCTCAATGGCTGACATGTCTGGTGAGTATGCAGGCCATGGAAGAACTGGGACATTTTCAGCTTCCAGGATTGTGTACAGCTCCTTGCGACATGGGGCCATGCATTATCATAGTGAAACATGAGGTGATGGCGGCGGATGACTGGCACGAAAATGGGCCTCAGGATCTCGTCACGGTATCTCTGTGCATTCAAATTGCCATCGATAAAATGTAATTGTGTTCGTTGTCTGTAGCTTATGCCTGCCCATACCATAACCCCACCGCCACCATGGGGAACTCTGTTCACAATGTTGACATCAGCAAACCGCTCGCCCACATAATGCCATACACGTGGTCTGCGGTTGTGAGGCCGGTTGGACATATTGCCAAATTCTCTAAAACGATGTTGGAGGTGGCTTATGGTAGAGAAATGAACATTTTAATTATCTTACAACAGCTCTGGTGGTTATTCCTGCAGTCAGCATGCCAATTGCACACTCCTTCAAAACTTGAGACATCTGTGGCATTGTGTTGTGTGACAAAACTGCACATTTTAGTGGCCTTTTATTGTCCCCAGCACAATGTGCACCTGTGTAATGATCAGGCTGTTTAATCAGCTTCTTGATATGCAAAGGAGAAAGGCTCACTAACAGGGATGTAAACAAATTGGAGCCAAAAATGTTAGAGAAATAAGCTTTTAGCGCATATGGAACATTTCTGGGATCTTTTATTTCAGCTCATGAAACATGGGACCAACACTTTACATGTTGCATTTTATATTTTTGTTCAGTGTAGTATCCGTAAAGGTCGGCTTGGGGCGTGATTATATTTCCCCATAGTATGTTGTACCAAAGTTGACTGACTGAAACTACTGTTCCCTGAAGGAGGGAAATGAGGTACAACACCTGTTTCGCCCCACACCGCCCGTTCCTTGTGCTCGGTGAAGAGTGGTATTAAATTGAAGGAATGAATCCGAGCCTCACGCTTATCACCTGTGGAAGGTGGGGCTTCCAGCGAGGCGCAGATTTCATTGGCCTTGTCAGGCGTGATTGTAGATCCTTCAACCGAAGTCGCGAGAGTGCGACTCCCCATAGTATGTTGTACCTCGTTTCCCCTCCTTCAGGGAACAGTAGTTATAGTCATAATGTTACGTTGTCTCTTTACAGGATTGCATCAGTAGTCCACAAGAACCTGCATGTCTACAAGCCCATGGAGATAGCCAGGATCACACAAGCCCTGATCCTGCTGCATTACCAGAGTCCAGAGCTCTTCACTAAATTAAGGAACATTCTGGTTCAGTGAGTAATTATTGTAAAGAATTCTCTGCCCACTAAGCTCCTTTATGTTTGTAGACAGGTCACTCTTATTGCATACTATACAGTATGAGTAAGCTAATACAACTTCTTCTCACAGCTTCTTGCTGGACAGTGTCTACCCATATGAAGTGACCATGCTGACTCGTGTTCTCTCCATGCTACCTTCACCTCGACTCGACGAAGGCGTCATTTCACGGGTGGAGGCAGTGCTGCCCCAGTGTAATCTGAATGACCTTAACACCTTTGCAATGGCCATCGCTAAGTGGGTGCGCAATGACCCGTCCTACCGACACAACACGCCCAGCAAGTATGTGTGTCTGCTACAGACACTGAACCGCTGCGGGCATGAGCGCCTGCGCAAGGCTGACCGCCTGGACTTGGTGTTGGAGGAGCTCAAGTATATGTCAGGGGAATGGTTTGAGGAGATGCTGCTGGAGGAGACCATGGTTACACTCCAGCGGTTGGAGGGGCAGATATCCTGGACCAATGTGCCTGAGATGGCCCTTTTCCTGACCAGGACTAATCACCTCTGTACTCCATTAATGGACCGCATCGCTAGCGTGGCTATGGAGCATATCAACAAGGTACTTTCAGACATGACACATTACCTTTTATTTCACATTAGGGAATACTGTTATATTGCCTGTATGTATGTATGTATGTATGTAGAGACATAGAATGTAAGTCCGTAGTATAACTATTTTGTTTCTCTTTCCTGAAGATTCACTACTCAGCGACTTATGCCACCTTGCTGCCCTTTGCTGTACTGAATTATGATCCACCAAGGGTGGATGAGCTGTTTGACATCTGCATTCAGCGCGCCGTACCTCATATCAGTAAGTGATTGTGGATTATGTTATATTTTTGGAACTCATCAAAAGGACCAGCTAAATACATTGATCTTCTTCCTCCAGGTTCCTTTGACCCCCATCTGATGGTACTTCTTGCATACGCCCTGGCTGTGGCTGACTGCTTCCCAGAGGACCTGGTTAGAGAAATCTTCAATGTGGATTTCCTTGCCAAGCTGGATTCCCAGTTAGAAAGTATGTTATCGAATTATATTAGAAATGTGTGAATGAATACAAACTTCTATCATGTTTCCCTTACCATCTAAAAAAATTAATCCAATCAAGGTTGAATTTGATACAAATGCAAAACAATATAAACTCAGTGGCCAGTCTACTAGGTACACCCATCTAGTACCGGGTCGGACCCCCCCTTTGCCATTACCATTACACCACTGCCACCAACCTGTATCGTTGACACCAGGCAGGATGGGGCCATGGACTCATGCTGCTTACGCCAAATCCTGACTCTGCCATTGGTATGACGCAGCAGGAACCAGGATTCGTCGGACCAGGCAACGTTTTTCCACTCCTCTGTTGTCCAGTGTTGGTGATCGTGAGCCTATTGGAGCCGCTTCTTCTTGTTTTTATCTCATAGGAGTGGAACCCAGTGTGGTCGTCTGCTGCAATAGCCCATCTGTGACAAGGACTGACGAGTTGTGCGTTCTGAGATGCCGTTCTGCACACCACTGTTGTACTGTACCGTTATTTGCCTGTTTGTGGCCCGCCTGTTAGCTTGCACGATTCTTGCCATTCTCCTTCGACCTCTCATCAACGAGCTGTTTTCTTCCACAGGACTGCTGCTGACTGGAGGTTTTTTGTTTGTCGCATCATTCTCGGTAAACCCTAGACCCTGTCGTGCGTGAAAAGCCCAGGAGGCTGGACGTTTCTGATATACTGGAACCGGTGCGCCTGGCACCGACAATCATACCACGCTCACAGTTTTGCCCATTCTAACATTCAATCGAACAGTAAATGAATGCCTCGATGCCGGTCTGCCTGCTTTATATAGCAAGCCATGGCCACATCACTCACTGTCTGTAGGAGCTAACCCTTTTTGTGAACAGGGTGGTGTACCTAATAAACTGGCGTGTAGTATAAAAAGGTTGTATTATAAGAAGGTTGAATGTTATGAGATAAGGCTGGTGGGATAAGCTAAACTCTCTATTTTGTGGTAGCCCTGCCTGACGCCCTCAACAAGCGGATCCGCCTGCGTCTCATGGAGCTAAATCGAGCTGTGTGTCTGGAGTGTCCAGAGTCCCAGGTGCCCTGGTTCCACGAGCGTTACTGCCAACAGTTACAGAAGAAAGGTGAGCCAATACTGATTTTTTTTTTTTTACTGATATTTGTGGATGTCCCCAGTTCCTACTTCACAAATGTTGAGGGTTTAATTTCACGCTTACTTTTGTCAGGGAATTGTTCCATCAGTCCTGTCCAACAACAAATCCACAAAATGCTTGGGGAAGTTCTTGGAGGGATTAATTGTGCCAGAGTGGCAGTGCTCACTCCTTATTTCTACACAGTAGGTGGGTAATACACAGGATTGGATTGCAACATGTTTGATAGCAGTTGGCTCCTCCCTTACGAAAAAAGATTGCAGCCAGAGTGCAGTATAACGACAGTATGCTGTAAATACTGCATCCAAAATGTTTGTTTTTTACTGCAGTAATTTTGCAGTGTAACTGTAGTTAGAGTGCAGTTCAACTGCAGTACACTGCAGTTATTCTGCAATCACTGCGTCCAAAATACCACAGTAGACTGCAGTTACTGCACTTTTACTGGTTTCAAAACTGCAATCTTTTTTTGTAAGGCCTGAGTCCTGACCATGTGTTATGTTAGTGGATTAGTATTACACTAAAAACGTAATCAAATGTGTGTGTCACCTGTTGTTCTAGTTGTGTGCTGTATTTCCTCTTATCTCCCTAGACTTTGAATGTGTTCTGGACAGACACCACCAGGCGGTAGCCTACAGTGAGCAAAGTCAGCTGCAGATATCTGAAGATGGGAAGGTCCGCTGGGGTTCTGACTCTGTAGGGAAGGAGAGGAGTGAGGTCCCTCCAGGTGCACAACGGTAGGAAACTTTATTGGTAGATTTCAGAACTTTTGGTTGAAAATGTTTTGCTGATGTGCAACACATGGGTAAACACATTGAAAGGGATTTCACAGGTACTGATGTTTTTCCTTTTTCACTTACTCAGTGTTGCTGTGGACTTCTTGGATTCCAAATCCTTCTGCAAAAACTCTCGTCACATGAAAGGGGAAGCCATGATGAGAAAGAGACATCTGGAGATTCTGGGATATCATGTTGTCCAGGTATGTGTGTGAAATATAATCTGTCTGTACTGAAAGTGGTATTAATGTATATAAAATTGTACATCACTGATTAATGGTAATGTCATTTAAACAGATCCCTCATTTTGAATGGAACTCTATGGAGCTCTCCACACAGGATGCATGGAAGGAATACCTTAGGAAGAAGATATTTACTGGGCTTCCCTGAAGCACCTAGATGTTGAATCAATGACACGTGTTATATTGCTTTTGCTACTGAACTGTGAGAGAAAAAGTCTGCCTTTGGAAATTTATATTTGCAGGCAGGTCATTGACAATTATTGTTAAGCATTAGATGTTTATCAAGTGCTCCTTATTGCCTACTCCAAAGCCTAAAGGGGACATGGAGCTACCTCACCTCCTGCCAAGATAAATTATAATCAGGCTTTTTATATGAACTGTAACATTTGTCAAACAATAATAAATGTTTGTAATAAAAAAAAAAATGCTTTGTTTTTGTGGTTTTGATTCATCCAATGAATCTGTCCCACATAAATATAATACATTGAGCAGGAATACATGTACATAGGAAAACTTTAGGGTACAAACTGTTTACTTTACAAAGATGGGCAACAGAATACAATGCTATAATACAATGTTATTATGGTGGGTTACAATCCTGAAGGATCCGGATTATAGTCACTTAAAAAAAAAAAAAAATGCAGTCCTCCATGTTACATCTAGACAGTACTGTACATATTTGATTCTTGTTCACAATTTGGGCATTTTGGCTGCATTGAGGTGCATAGACACACAGGAGGCCCCTGCGGCATAACGCATCGCTTTGAGCATTCGGGTCCACTCATTCTTGTCCTCTTCATATCTGCCACAGGAGAAAAGAGAAGTTAGATGTTATACCCAGTGTTGCCATGTTCAGGGTTTTCCTGCAATTGGGCTACTTTGAAAACGATGTCACGGGTGAAAATGTATTGGTGGTGGGTTTTTGGGCTACTTCTAAAATGCACCGCGGCCGCCATGGCATAAAAAAAAATAATATATATATATATATATATTTCACAGTGATCTGCTGCTGCTGACTATCAGGCTGTGAGCAGGCTGATACTGAGTGAGTGAGTGAGGGAATGGTGGAGAGGGGAGGGCTGGAGGGGTGTGTGTGCGTTGAGGGAACTGGTTGAGAGAGTGCTGTAGCTGAGTCATGGAGACAGAGAAGCAAACGCGCACGTCGTGGCAACTTATTACCAGTTGTAGTTAGGCTATTTAGATTTGGTCATTATGGAGACACCCTTTTTCCATAAAACATTAAAGCGCACTAGAGCTCTTTAGAAAAATTAGAAAAACTCAGAGGTGGTTTAAAGTAAACTGCATTCTAATGTAGACTTTTCTTTTGGATAACAGTATCAAGCTAAGGGTTTTATCATGCTCAGTTTTAGGTTCTGGAGCGCTGCAGGAGTGGAAATTTGAAATGGAAGTTATGGAACTCCCTCGTGTGCTTGTGTTATGGGACAAAGTCCACAATGAAAATGACATTAAATGTGGAGAATGATAGGCTACATTTGCATCTGTTGGCCATCAAGTAGGCTATTAATTTATATGCTATTGCAGGCTACTGTAGCCTACCATTTCATACAATAAATATACACTGCTCAAAAAAATTAAGGGAACACTTAAACAACACAATGTAACTCCAAGTCAATCACACTTCTGTGAAATCAAACTGTCCACTTAGGAAGCAACACTGATTGACAATACATTTCACATGCTGTTGTGCAAATGGAATAGACAACAGGTGGAAAATATAGGCAATTAGCAAGACACCCCCAATAAAGGACTGGTTTTGCAGGTGGTGACCACAGACCACTTCTCAGTTCCTATGCTTCCTGGCTGATGTTTTGGTCACTTTTGAATGCTGGCGGTGCTTTCACTCTAGTGGTAGCATGAGACGGAGTCTACAACCCACACAAGTGGCTCAGGTAGTGCAGCTCATCCAGGATGGCACATCAATGCGAGCTGTGGCAAGAAGGTTTGCTGTGTCTGTCAGCGTAGTGTCCAGAGAATGGAGGCGCTACCAGGAGACAGGCCAGTACATCAGGAGACGTGGAGGAGGCCGTAGGAGGGCAACAACCCAGCAGCAGGACTGCTCCCTCCGCCTTTGTGCAAGGAGGAGCAGGAGGAGCACTGCCAGAGCCCTGCAAAATGACCTCCAGCAGGCCACAAATGTGCATGTGTCTGCTCAAATGGTCAGAAACAGACTCCATGAGGGTGGTATGAGGGCCCGACGTCCCACAGGTGGGGGTTGTGCTTACAGCCCAACACCGTGCAGGACGTTTGGCATTTGCCAGAGAACACCAAGATTGGCAAATTCGCCACTGGCGCCCTGTGCTCTTCACAGATGAAAGCAGGTTCACACTGAGCACGTGACAGACGTGACAGAGTCTGGAGACGCCGTGGAGAACGTTCTGCTGCCTGCAACATCCTCCAGCATGACCGGTTTGGCGGTGGGTCAGTCATGGTGTGGGGTGGCATTTCTTTGGGGGGCCGCACAGCCCTCCATGTGCTCGCCAGAGGTAGCCTGACTGCCATTGGGTACCGAGATGAGATCCTCAGACCCCTTGTGAGACCATATGCTGGTGCGGTTGGCCCTGGGTTCCTCCTAATGCAAAACAATGCTGGAGTGTGTCAGCAGTTCCTGCAAGAGGAAGGCATTGATGCTATGGACTGGCCCGCCCGTTCCCCAGACCTGAATCCAATTGAGCACATCTGGGACATCATGTCTCGCTCCATCCACCAATGCCACGTTGCACCACAGACTGTCCAGGAGTTTTGACTTGTTTTAAGGACATTACATAAAAGTTGAATCAGCCTGTAGTGTGGTTTTCCACTTTAATTTTGAGGGTGACTCCAAATCCAGACCTCCATGCGTTGATACATTTGATTTCCATTGATAATTTTTGTGTGATTTTGTTGTCAGCACATTCAACTATGTAAAGAAAAAAGTATTTAATAAGAGTATTTCATTCATTCAGATCTAGGATGTGTTATTTTAGTGTTCCCTTTATTTTTTGGAGCAGTGTATATTGAAAAGACGATATCACTGGAGTCATTGCAAATCAATTTGTGCCACATCCGTTGTGGCAAACGGATTGAATAAATAGCCTATAACTCTGTTGTTGTAGCCGTGTGTTATTATGCAATTATTAATGGCCATGTTTAGTTAATTAAATTGGAAGTTATCAATTGTGATCATGGTCACAGCTCTATAGCAAATGTATCATTCTCCACATTTAATTTCAGTTCATTGTGGACTTTTCCCTGAAATTATATGTTGGCATGTTGGCCTATCATATAATGTAAAATGTAAAAATGTCTATCAGGGGCTATAGGCTACCTGCATCTAGCTCAGCAAACCATGGCAAAATTGTAATTATAAACCCAGATTTTAGTCAGTAGCCTATGCTTATTGAAATAACAAGTCAATCTCGCAAATAGGCCATTTATAACGGTTTGTACTCTTAACAACTGGCACATAATAACGGCTCAATTGCCGGAAAATAGCCTAACATTCCTTTTTTGAAGTTTGTCCAAGTGTTTCATGCACAGAGATTTCGAGATCCTCTGTTCAACTTTCATCACTCAAACTCTTCTGTCGGATGTATCTATAGTTATGCACATGCGCAAACAGGATTTATTTACAATTATAAACTGTGTGGTTTGAGCCCTGAATGCTGATTGGTTGAAAGCCCTGGTATATCAGACGTGTACCACGTCAGTCACTGGCTTCATCAATAAGTGCATTGATGACGTCGTCCCCACAGTGACCGTACGTACATACCCCAACCAGAAGCTATGGATTACAGGCAACATCCGCACTGAGCTAAAGGGTAGAGCTGCCGCTTTCAAGGAGCGGGACTCTAACCTGGACGCTTATAAGAAATCCCGGTATGCCCTTCGACGAACCATCAAACAGGCAAAGAGTCAATACAGGACTAAGATTGAATCGTACTACACCGGTTCTGACGCTCGTCAGATGTGGCAGGGCTTGAAAACTATTACAGACTACAAAGGGAAGCACAGCCGCGAGCTGCCCAGTGACACAAGCCTACCAGACGAGCTAAACCACTTCTATGTTCGCTTCGAGGCAAGCAACACTGAAGCATGCATGAGAGCACCAGCTGTTCCGGATGACTATGTGATCACGCTCTCCGTAGCCGATGTGAGTAAGACTTTTAAGCAGGTCAACATTCACAAGGCCGCAGGGCCAGACGGATTACCAGGACGTGTACTCCGAGCATGTGCTGACCAACTGGCAAGTGTCTTCACTGACATTTTCAACATGTCCCTGACTGAATCTGTAATACCAACATGTTTCAAGCAGACCACCATAGTCCCCGTGCCCAAGGACACTAAGATAACCTGCCTAAATGACTACCTACCCGTAGCACTGACGTCTGTAGCCATGAAGTGCTTTGAAAAGCTGGTCATGGCTCACATCAACACCATTATCCCAGAAACCCTAGACCCACTCCAATTTGCATACCACCCCAACAGATCCACAGATGATGCAATCTCTATTGCACTCCACACTGCCCTTTCCCACCTGGACAAGAGGAACACCTACGTGAGAATGCTATTCATTGACTACAGCTCAGCGTTCAACACCATAGCGCCCTCAAAGCTCATCACTAAGCTAAGCATCCTGGGACTAAACACCTCCCTCTGCAACTGGATCCTGGACCTCCTGACGGGCCGCCCCCAGGTGGTAAGGGTAGGTAACAACACATCTGCCACGCTGATCCTCAACACAGGGGCCCCTCAGGAGTGTGTGCTCAGTCCCCTCCTGTACTCCCTGTTCACCCATGACTGCATGGCCAGGCACGACTCCAACACCATCATTAAGTTTGCCGACGACACAACAGTGGTAGGGCTGATCACTGACAACGATGAGACAGCCTATAGGGAGGAGGTCAGAGACCTGGCCGTGTGGTGCCAGGATAACAACCTCTCCCTCAACGTGACCAAGACAAAGGAGATGATTGTGGACTACAGAAAAAAAAGAGGACTGAGCACGCCCCCATTCTCACCGACGGGGCTGTAGTGGAACAGGTTGAGAGCTTCAAGTTCCTTGGTGTCCACATCACCAACGAACTATCATGGTCCAAACACACCAAGACAGTCGTGAAGAGGGCACGACAAAGCCTATTCCCCCTCAGGAGACTGAAAAGATTTGGCATGGGTCCTCAGATCCTCAAAAAGTTATACAGCTGCACCATCGAGAGCATCCTGACTGGTTGCATCACCGCTAATCATGGCTACACAGACTATTTGCACCCCCACCCCATCTTTTTACGCTGCTGCTATTCTGTTAATTATTTATGCATAGTCACTTTAACTCTAACCACATGTACATACTACCTCAACTAGCCGGTACCGGTACCCCCCTGTATATAGCCTCCCTACTGTTATTTTATTTTACGTCTGCTCTTTTTTTCTCAACACATTTTTGTTGTTTTATTTTACTTTTTTATTAAGAAATAAATGCATTGTTGGTTAAGGGCTGTAAGTAAGCATTTCACGGTAATGTCTACACCTGTTGTGTTCGGCGCATGTGGCAAATAAGATTTGATTTGAATTACAAAAACATAACAGTAAAAAGTCTAATTACATTGGAAACCAGTTTATAATAGCAAAAAGGCACCTCAAGGGTTTGTGGTATATACAGTGGGGGAAAAAAGTATTTAGTCAGCCACCAATTGTGCAAGTTCTCCCACTTAAAAATATGAGAGAGGCCTGTAATTTTCATCATAGGTACACGTAAACTATGACAGACAAATTGAGGGAAAAAAATCTAGAAAATCACATTGTAGGATTTTTTATGAATTTATTTTCAAATTATGGTGGAAAATAAGTATTTGGTCACCTACAAACAAGCAAGATTTCTGGCTCTCACAGACCTGTAACTTCTTCTTTAAGAGGCTCCTCTGTCCTCCACTCGTTACCTGTATTAATGGCACCTGTTTGAACTTGTTATCAGTATAAAAGACACCTGTCCACAACCTCAAACAGTCACACTCCAAACTCCACTATGGCCAAGACCAAAGAGCTGTCAAAGGACACCAGAAACAAAATTGTAGACCTGCACCAGGCTGGGAAGACTGAATCTGCAATAGGTAAGCAGCTTGGTTTGAAGAAATCAACTGTGGGAGCAATTATTAGGAAATGGAAGACATACAAGACCACTGATAATCTCCCTCGATCTGGGGCTTCACGCAAGATCTCACCCCGTGGGGTCAAAATGATCACAAGAACGGTGAGCAAAAATCCCAGAACCACACGGGGGGACCTAGTGAATGACCTGCAGAGAGCTGGGACAAAGTAACAAAGCCTACCATCAGTAACACACTACGCCGCCAGGGACTCAAATCCTGCAGTGCCAGACGTGTCCCCCTGCTTAAGCCAGTACATGTCCAGACCCGTCTGAAGTTTGCTAGAGTGCATTTGGATGATCCAGAAGAGGATTGGGAGAATGTCATATGGTCAGATGAAACCAAAATATAACTTTTTGGTAAAAACTCAACTCGTCGTGTTTGGAGAACAAAGAATGCCGAGTTGCATCCAAAGAACACCATACCTACTGTGAAGCATGGGGGTGGAAACATCATGCTTTGGGGCTGTTTTTCTGCAAAGGGACCAGGACGACTGATCCGTGTAAAGGAAAGAATGAATGGGGCCATGTATCGTGACATTTTGAGTGAAAACCTCCTTCCATCAGCAAGGGCATTGAAGATGAAACGTGGCTGGGTCTTTCAGCATGACAATGATCCCAAACACACCGCCCGGGCAACGAAGGAGTGGCTTCGTAAGAAGCATTTCAAGGTCCTGGAGTGGCCTAGCCAGTCTCCAGATCTCAACCCCATAGAAAATCTTTGGAGGGAGTTGAAAGTCTGTGTTGCCCAGCGACAGCCTTAAAACATCACTGCTCTAGAGGAGATCTGCATGGAGGAATGGACCAAAATACCAGCAACAGTGTGTGAAAACCTTGTGAAGACTTACAGAAATCGTTTGACCTGTGTCATTACCAACAAAGGGTATATAACAAAGTATTGAGAAACTTTTGTTATTGACCAAATACTTATTTTCCACCATAATTTGCAAATAAATTCATTAAAAATCCCACAATGTGATTTTCTGGATTTTTTTTTCTCATTTTGTCTGTCATAGTTGACGTGTACCTATGATGAAAATTACAGGCCTCTCTCATCTTTTTAAGTGGGAGAACTTGCACAATTGGTGGCTGACTAAATACTTTTTTCCCCCACTGTAGCCAATATACCACGGCTAAAGGCTATGTCCTAAGAACAGCCCTTAGCTGTGGTATATTGGCCATATACCACACCTCCTCTGGCCTTATTGCTTAATCATAGCAGTCAAAACAAGTTCAATCAACATCCTTTGATGGAAAATTATCTGGAGAGTTTAATAAGGACGATTTATCTTTTCTCTTGCAACATATTTTTAAACTCGCAAGAATTATTATTTTAATGGAAAACCGTATTTTGCTTACATTTTACATTTACATTTACATTTTAGTCATTTAGCAGACGCTCTTATCCAGAGCGACTTACAGGAGCAATTAGGGTTAAGTGCCTTGCTCAAGGGCACATTAACGTCATTTAGCAGACGCTCTTAGCCAGAGCGACTCACAAATTGGTGCGTTCACCCTATAGCCAGTGGGATAACCACTTTACAATTTGGGGGGGTTAGAAGGATTACTTTATCCTATCCCAGGTATTCCTTAAAGAGGTGGGGTTTCAAATGTCTCCGGAAGGTGGTGAGTGACTCCGCTGTCCTGGCGTCGTGAGGGAGCTTGTTCCACCATTGGGGTGCCAGAGCAGCGAACAGTTTTGACTGGGCTGAGCGGGAGCTATGCTTCCGCAGAGGAAGGGGAGCCAGCAGGCCGGAGGTGGATGAACGCAATGCCCTCGTTTGGGTGTAGGGACTGATCAGAGCCTGAAGGTACAGAGGTGCCGTTCCCCTCACTGCTCCATAGGCAAGCACCATGGTCTTGTAGCGGATGCGAGCTTCAACTGGAAGCCAGTGGAGTGTGCGGAGGAGGGGGTGACGGAGAGAACTTGGGAAGGTTGAACACCAGACGGGCTGCGGCATTCTGGATGAGTTGTAGGGGTTTAATGGCACAGGCAGGGAGGCCAGCCAACAGCGAGTTGCAGTAGTCCAGACGGGAGATGACAAGTGCCTGGATTAGGACCTGTGCCGCTTCCTGTGTAAGGCAGGGTCGTACTCTCCGAATGTTGTAGAGCATGAACCTGCAGGAGCGGGTCACCGCCTTGATGTTGGCGGAGGACGACAGGGTGTTGTCCAGGGTCACGCCTAGGCTCTTCGCACTCTGGGAGGAGGACACAGCGGAGGTTGTCAACCGTGATGGCGAGATCACGGAACGGGCAGTCCTTCCCGGGAGGAAGAGCAGCTCCGTCTTGCCAGGGGTTCAGCTTGAGGTGGTGATCCGTCATCCATACTGATATGTCTGCCAGACATGCAGAGATGCGATTCGCCACCTGGTTATCAGAAGGGGGAAAGGAGAAGATTAGTTGTGTATCGTCAGCGTAGCAATGATAGGAAAGGCCATGTGAGGATATGACAGAGCCAAGTGACTTGGTGTATAGGGAGAAAAGGAGAGGGCCTAGAACTGAGCCCTGGGGACACCAGTGGTGAGAGCACGTGGTGCGGAGACAGCTTCTCGCCACGCCACTTGGTAGGAGCGACCGGTCAGGTAGGACGCAATCCAGGAGTGAGCCGCGCCGGAGATGCCCAGCTCGGAGAGGGTGGAGAGGAGGATCTGATGGTTCACAGTATCAAAGGCAGCAGACAGGTCTAGAAGGACAAGAGCAGAGGAGAGAGAGTTAGCTTTAGCAGTGCGGAGAGTCTCCGTGACACAGAGAAGAGCAGTCTCAGTTGAATGACCAGTCCTGAAACCTGATTGGTTTGGATCAAGAAGGTCATTCTGAGAGAGATAGCAAGAGAGTTGGCTAAAGACGGCACGCTCAATAGTTTTGGAAAGAAAAGAAAGAAGGGATACTGGTCTGTAGTTGTTGACATCAGTGGGGGTCGAGTGTTGGTTTTTTGAGAAGGGGAGCAACTCTCGCCTCTTGAAGACGGAAGGGACATGGCCAGCGGTCAAGGATGAGTTGATCAGCGAGGTGAGGTAGGGGAGAAGGTCACCGGAGATGGTCTGGAGAAGGGAGGAGGGGATGGGGTCAAGCGGGCAGGTTGTTGGGCGGCCTGCAGTCACAAGTCGCAGGATTTTATCTGGAGAGAGAGGGGAGAAAGAAGTCAAAGCATAGGGTAGGGCAGTGTGAGCAGGACCAGCAGTGTCATTAGACTTAACAAACGAGGATCGGATGTCGTCAACCTTCTTTTCAAAGTGGTTGGACGAAGTCATCCACAGAGAGAGAGGAGGGGGGAGGATTCAGGAGGGAGGAAAATGTGGCAAAGAGCTTCCTAGGGTTAGAGGCAGATGCTTGGAATTTAGAGTGGTAGAAGGTGGCCTTAGCAGCAGAAACAGATGAAGAAAATGTAGAGAGGAGGGAGTGAAAAGATGCCAGGTCGGCAGGGAGTTTAGTTTTCTTCCATTTCCGCTCCGCTGCCCGGAGCTCTGTTCTGTGAGCTCGCAATGAGTCATCAAGCCACGGAGCTGGAGGGGAGGACCGAGCCGGCCGGGAGGATAGGGGACACAGAGAGTCAAAGGATGCAGAAAGGGGAGGAGAGGAGGGTTGAGGAGGCAGAATCAGGAGATTGGAGGAGAAGGATTGAGCAGAGGGAAGAGATGATAGGATGGAAGAGGAGAGAGTAGTGGGAGAGAGAGAGCGAAGGTTGCGGCGGCGCATTACCATCTGTGTAGGGGCAGAGTGAGTAGTGTGGGAGGAGAGCAGAGAGAGAAAGGAAACAAAGTAGTGGTCGGAGACATGGAGGGGAGTTGCAGTGAGATTAGTAGAGGAGCAGCATCTAGTGAAGATGAGGTCAAGCGTATTGCCTGCCTTGTGAGTAGGGGGACGGTGAGAGGGTGAGGTCAAAAGAGGAGAGGAGTGGAAGAAGGAGGCAGAGAGAAATGAGTCAAATGTGGACATAGGGAGGTTGAAATCCCCCAAAACTGTGAGGGGTGAGCCATCCTCAGGGAAGGAACTTATCAAGGCGTCAAGCTCATTGATGAACTCTCCAAGGGAACCTGGAGGGCGATAGATGACAAGGATATTAAGCTTAAATGGGCTAGTGACTGTGACAGCATGGAATTCAAATGAGGAGATAGACAGATGGGTTAGGGGAAAAACTGAGAATGTCCACTTGGGAGAGATGAGGATTCCTGTACCACCACCCCTCTGACCAGATGCTCTCGGGGTATGCGAGAACACATGGTCAGACGAGGAGAGAGCAGTAGGAGTAGCAGTGTTTTCAGTGGTGATCCATGTTTCCGTCAGCGCCAGGAAGTCGAGGGACTGGAGGTTGGCATAGGCTGGGATGAAGTCAGCTTTGTTGGCAGCAGAACGGCAGTTCCAGAGGCTGCCCGCGACCTGGAACTCCACGTGGGTGGTGCGTGCAGGGACCACCAGGTTAAGAGGCAGCAGCCACGCGGTGTGGTGCGTTTGTGTAGCCTGTGCAGAGAGGAGAGAACAGGGATAGGCAGAGGCATAGTTGACAGGCTGTAGCAAATGGCTACAAAAATGCAGAGGAGATCGGAATGAAATGAGCTAAGCATCTGGGAGAGGAGAGAGCAGGGCCTCCCTCACCAAAAACTTCTACCTCAGAAACTAAAATTGTTTCACTGAACCACCCGAACAAAAACTCTCCCAACTTCCACCTTTAGAAATCAGAATTGTTGTGAACCACAGCGGTTCAATGTTTAAAGGAATAGACTCAACCCACTTTATTCAGCTAGCTAACTATGACACCATAGCTAACTAGCAAGCTAGCATCCAATAACAATAACACACCGTTTAGCACCAACACTTGGTCACAACAAACCACCAATAGTGTGATAACACACTAAACAGATCATTCGTGTCTGTGTCAAGTTCCTTTCATGACGCAGCAATGATTAGACGTTGGCTAGCTAGGACAAGTATATTGTATTTAGCTACTACCGTACAGTTAGCTGGTCGTGTTGGGTAGCTAGCAATAGCCACTGTGTTGACTTTGTTTGAAGAACGGCTAGCTAGCTAGCTTCGTGCTACACCCGGCACACAATGGCTACTGTGTTGACTCTGACTCTGTTCGAAAAACGGCTAGTTAGCTCGCTTGTGCTACAGCCGGCACGGCCGAAGACACTGCCAAGACACACCAATAGTGTGATAACACACTAAACAGATCATTCGTGTCTGTGTCAAGTTCCTTTCATGACGCGAGCAATGATTAAACGTTGGCTAGCTAGGACAAGTATATTGTAGTTAGCTACTACAGTACAGTTAGCTGGTCGTGTTGGGTAGCTAGCAATGGCCACTGTGTTGACTTTGTTTGAAGAACGGCTAGCTAGCTAGATTCGTGCTACACCCGGCACACAATGGCTACTGTGTTGACTCTGACTCTGTTCGAAAAACAGCTAGTTAGCTCAAGCTCGTGCTACAGTCGGCACGGCCGAAGACACTGCCAAGACACAGTAACTACCCACAACAATCCACGATGCCTAGCTATGACGCCGTAGCTAACTAGCAAGCTAGCATCCATTAACACACAATTTAGCACCAATACTTGGTTACAACAAACTGCCAAGAGTGTGTTAGCACACTAAACAGATAATTCATGTCCGTGTCTAGTTCCTTTCATAACGCATAACGCAGCAAAAAATTTAACGTTGGCTAGCAGCACATTAACATTGGAAACAGCTCTCCAGCGTTGCTAATCGTTACCAGTAGCTACCCGCTAGCTAGCTAGCCTCGTGCTTCGATACTAACCTACAATTACCTACGGAAATCTACAATAACAACAATACTAACCTATAATAAATACAATACCTAACTACAGCTAACTACCTACCTACGATCTAATACATGGTTAAGCTTTACTCAACACCATATGAGAAGCTTACCTCCTGCTTACCTCCAGCTAGAGAAAAACACAACCTCTCCCGACAACCTCTCGAACAGCTTCTTAGCCTACATTAATGACATCGATATTCCTTCTTAATTTGCTCAATAGAATTATGGGAAAAGGGTTTATATGTGGCAACTACTCTCTCGCTGCAAATGTTTTTTGGGGGGGCAGGTTTTCAGAGGTCATTGGTGTAGAAATTTTAGGTAGACCTGGCAACCCTGTTTATCCCTTTGGCACTGAGCATACAGTAAGTGACAGTGAAACCATTTGTACATCAGAAATGATCAACAGGGTTGCCAGGTCTACCTAAAAATTTTAATATAGGGCATCGCTAAAGATGCCAGGGTACAGTGCATTCGGAAATTATTCAGACCCCTTCCCTTTTTCCACATTTTGTTACGTTAAAGCCTTATTCTAAAATGGATAAAGTATTTTTTTCCCTCAATCTACACGCAATACCCCATAATGACAAAGGGAAAAAAAAATTTTTTTTGTGCAAATGGATTAAAACGATAAAACTGAAATACCTTATAAGTATTTAGACCCTTCGCTATGAGACTCAATTGAGCTCAGGTGCATCTTGTTACCATTGATCATCGTTGAGATGTTTCTACAACTTGATTGGAGTCCACCTGTGGTAAATTCAATTGATTGGACATGATTTGTAGAGGCACACACCTGTCTATATAAGGTCCCACAGTTGATAGTGCATGTCAGAGGAAAAGCCATGAGGTCGAAGGAATTGTCCGGAGAGAGCTCCGAGACAGGATTGTGTCGAGGCACAGATCTGGGGAAGGTTACCAAAAAATGTCTGCAGCATTGAAGGTCCCCAAGAACACAGTGGCCTCCATCATTCTTAAATGGAAGAAGTTTGGAACCACCAAGACTCTTCCTAGAGCTGGCCGCCCGGCCAAACTGAGCAATCGGGGGAGAAGGGCCTTGGTCAGGGAGGTGACCAAGAACCCGATGGTCACTGACAGAGCTCCAGAGTTCCTCTGTGGAGATGGGAGAACCTTCCAGAAGGACAACCATCTCTGCAGCACTCCACCAATCAGGCCTTTATGGTAGAGTGGCCCGACAGAAGCCACTCTTCAGTAAAAGGCACATGACAGCCCGCTTGGAATTTGCCAAAGGGCACCTAAAGGACTCTCAGACCATGAGAAACAAGATTCTCTGGTCTGATGAAACCAAGATTTAACTCTTTGGCCTGAATGCCAAGTGTCACGTCTGGAGGAAACCTGGCACCATCCCTACGGTGGTGGCAGCATCATGCTGTGGGGATGTTTTTCAGCGCAGGGACTGGGAGACAAGTCGAGATCGAGGGAAAGATGTACGGAGCAAAGTACAGCGAGATCCTTTATGAAAAACTGCTCCAAAGTGCTCAAGACATCAGACTGGGGCAAAGGTTCACCTTCCAACAGGACAACAACCCTAAGCACAAATCCAAGACAACGCAGGAGTGACTTCGGGACAAGTGTCTGAATGTCCTTGAGTGGCCCAGCCAGAGCCCGGACTTGAAACTGATCGAAGATCTCTGGAGAGACCTGAAAATAGCTGAGCAGCGATGCTCCCCATCCAACCTGACAGCGCTTGAGAGGATCTGCAGAGAAGAATGGGAGAAACTCCCCAAATACTGGTGTGCCAAGCTTGTAGCATCATACCCAAGAAGACTCAAGGCTCTAATCGCTGCCAAAGATGCTTCAATAAAGCACTGAGTAAAGGGTCTGAATACTTATGTAAATGTGATATTTCAGTTTTAAGTTGTAATAAATGTGCAAACATTTCTAACAACCTGTTTTTGCTTCGTCATTATGGGGTATTGTGTGTAAATTGATGAGGGGGAAAAAACAATTTAATCCATTTTAGAATAAAGCTGTAATGTAACAAAGTGGAAAAAGTCAAGGGGTCTGAATACTTTCAGAATGTACTGTATATGGGATTGGATGAAATTTGGGTACTAGTTAATCACTTACTGCCAGATGTCAATGATTTCCGTAGGGGCAACTTTGTCGTCCTCCGTCGCCACAATGGTAAAGCCTCCAACGGCATACAGCAATCCTCCACTGCTGACCAGGTTCACTGAGCTCCTCTCCTGGGGAAAATCTGTGAAGGGCACCCACCTGGAATGGGGGTCATTGTTAACTGAATGGCTTTGTTGTTAGTGTTCCTAATTATAGCCTACAGACTACAACGTCAAGGCACATACTTGTTGGTTCTAAAGTCATATGCTTCAGATGCAGCGGTGAGACCATCTTCATTGACCCCTCCAGTCACCACAATCTTCCCATTGTGAACGACTGCCCCAAACATGGATCTTGCCATTTTCATAGCAGCCACCTCCTTCCATTCTGACTTCTTGTGGTTGTATGCAAACATCAAGCATCTACTATTTTATGCCTTTTGTAACGAAGTTAAGAACGTGCCATAAACTCACTCCCCAGCTAGCTTGAAATCTCACGCATGGAGCCATGCCGTTCGTAATTTTTGGATGGCTAAATCTGTTGGAACGTTGTCAAGGAGAGTGGTCATGTGTGTTGCGAAGCAGAGGATCAGTAGTTCGAGCCCAGTATGGGGCAGTCGGACAGTGGAGGAAGCGAAACTGTTAGCAGCACACTGACCCCTGCTACACCTATACCAGCATAATGTATTAGTGTAGGTATCAAACAATTATGAAGTGTTTTTTGCAAGCTTACTTGTCATCTGTCTTCCCTCCAATACAGTACACCAACCCATTCTGGGAGACAACACTATGACCATAGATTTTCAGAGGCAGCTTTTTGGTCTCAGCCCACTTCATTTTCTTGGGGAGCAGATAGTAAGGACAACACGTGTTTAAGGCTCCTTACTCATTTAGCGACTGGTAATAGCATAGGAATATATGAACTCAGCCAAGTGGTTAATACTTAATCAACATCATAGCACATTACAGAGTCAAGAGACTCATTGGACTGTAGATCATTACCAGCTACAGCAAAAATGAGATTGTCATATTCTCCCATACTGAACAGACATCTGGGAGAGGGCATAGGGGGCAGAGCTATCCAATCAGCAGCAAGGATGTCTAGCTGAAGAAAGACCCTGATATTAGAATGTTCCAGTCATGAAGCCATCTATGGATGGTTTTCAATTTCTGATGGTTAGAGAACGTTCCTTGCTCATAGTGTTACATATGGTGCTAGTATAAATGTATATCAGCGGTATAAAAACATTTAGCTTCTATATAGCAAATGGCACGTATGTATATAGATTGTTTGTAGGCCTGTCTCTCACTTGAATCTTCTCTTTGTGCTAGACTAGGTTCAAATGCCTTCCGTTTAATTTTTCAGTATTTATTTATCTGTATATACACTACCGTTCAAAGGTTTGGGGTCACTTAGAAATGTCCTTGTTTTAGAAAGAAAAGCAATTTTTTGTCCATTAAAATAACATCAAATTCATCAGAAATACAGTGTAGACATTGTTAATGTTGTAAATTGATATTTTAAATGGAATATCTACATAGGCGTACAGAGGCCCATTATCAGCAACCATCAGTCCTGTGTTCCAATGGCACGTTGTGTTTGCTAATCCAAGTTTATCATTTTAAAAGGCTAATTGATCATTAGAAAACCCTTTTGCAATTATGTTAGCACAGCTGAAAACTGTTGTGCTGATTAAAGAAGCAATAAATCTGGTCTTCTTGAGACTAGTTGAGTATCTGGAGCATTAGCAATTGTGGGTTCGATTACAGGCTCAAAATGGCCAGAAACAAAGAACTTTCTTCTGAAACTCGTCAGTCTATTCTTGTTCTGAGAAATTAAGGCTATTCAATGCGGGAAATTGCCAAGAAACTGAAGATCTCGTACAACGCTATGTACTACTCCCGCAAAACACCAGTCTCAACGTCAACAGTGAAGAGGCGACTCCGGGATGCTGACCTTCTAGGCAGAGTTGCAAAGAAAAAGCCATATCTCAGACTGGCCAATAAAAATAAAAGATTAAGATGGGCAGTCTGAGATATGGCTTTTTCTCTGCAACTCTGCCTAGAAGGTCAGCATCCCGGAGTCGCCTCTTCACTGTTAACGTTGAGACTGGTGTTTTGTGGGTACTATTTAATGAAGCTGCCAGTTGAGGACCTGTGAGGCGCCTGTTTCTCAAACTAGACACTCTAATGTATTTGTCCTCTTGCTCAGTTGTGCACCGGGGCCTCCCACTCCTCTTTCTATTCTGGTTAGAGCCAGTTTGCGCTGTTCTGTGAAGGGAGTAGTACACAGCGTTGTATGAGATCTTCAGTTTCTTGGCAATTTCTCGCATGGAATAGCCTTCATTTCTCAGAACAAGAATAGACTGACGAGTTTCAGAAGAAAGTTATTTGTTTCTGGCCATTTTGAGCCTGTAATCAAACCCACAATTGCTGATGCTCTAGATACTCAACTAGTCTCAAGAAGGCCAGTTTTATTGCTTCTTTAATCAGCACAACAGTTTTCAGCTGTGCTAACATAATTGCAAAGGGGTTTTCTAATGATCACTTAGCCTTTTAAAATGATAAACTTGGATTAGCAAACACAACGTGCCATTGGAACACAGGACTGATGGTTGCTGATAATGGGCCTCTGTATGCCTATGTAGATATTCCATTAAAAATCAGCCATTTCCAGCTACAATAGCCATTTACAACATTAACCATGTCTACACTGTATTTCTGATCAATTTGATGTTATTTTAATGGACAAAAAAATTGCTTTTCTTTCGAAAACAAGGGAATTTCTAAGTTACCCCAAACTTTTGAACGGTAGTGTATATATTTTTTACATTATTTGTATTGCTCTAGGGTTATATATTTATTGCTTGGATAACCTTATTTACTATTATGTATTGATTTCTTTTTCACTCTTTATGCGGTGCACAGAATGGAATAAATATCACAGTGAATTATTGTAATGTTTGTTTATGTGTCAATTAACCCCATAAGGGATGGGTTGCCAATTGGCGATATGACACGAAAATAAAATGTAATTCATTCATTTGGTAGTGAATGTCCTTAGGAAGTGCAAAAACATGGCTTATTACCTGATAAAAGTAGCACTGTAATGGAGCTTCATCAACAAACAATCCTCCTAGGATAAAGAGATCATTCTTCTCTGATGTCAGGCTGACATGGTTGCGTAGTATCTGCTCAGTCAATGCAGCAAGGAAGCATTCGTTCTCAACACCATCATAGGCCACTGCAGCAGTGTCATTGATCATCAAGACAAGATCCTTGGAATACATACCAATTCTCTTGATATCTTTCAGGTAACCAGGTATCCTGTTATCCTCTTCTACTTCACCATTAGCTGCTTCCTTCCCTGACTCTCCTGTCTTCTTTTCAGGGAGTTTCCCAGCAAAGGCATCTTTGATTACTTTGATTTTTTAGGAGCTCAGGGTCAGACATGATGATGTCATCCTTTTCCACTTTCTCATTGAAGTACTTCTCTGGGAGTAAACGGAAACGGACGCAGTCAAACGCCTCATCCAGAGTCTTGACACGATTCTCCTTGTCTTTTCTAATCCATTTAATCAGGGATTCAAACACCACCTCCTCCTCCTTTTCTACATTGAGAGAGTCTGCTCCTATGACAGCAAAAAGTTCATGAGAGGCAAGCTCTAAGAAGTCATCCTCCTTGGCCAGGGTTTCAAAACGATCTACAATGTACTCTCGACTTGCCAATGCCAGTCTAGGACAGTTGAGCACCAGTGCCATTCTGAATATGGCCATACAGTTACCCGGGGACAGTTTCTTCTGTAGGAAATTCACACACACAGTGAACACTGAGGGGATCTGGAAATGGTTGGCCACAGCAAAGATATCCTGCACATTGTCATCTGTGATGTCAATCTCTGCTGAATACATGTAATTCACAATAATATCCATGATTGTGGGATCCAAATTCTCCAGAACAACCTCCTTATCCATTTCCTTAGCGTCGCTTGAGAAGTAAAGCTCTCGGAAATAAGGACTACAGGCTGCCAAAAGGAGTCTATGGCAGGGCTAGCTTCTGTCTCCCACTTTCAGAATGCAGTCAATAAACTTGTTCTCGTTCAGAAGATCTTTCAGGCCATCCTGGAGCAGGGTGCTCTAAACAGGCGCAGATCTTCCCTTACGGCTTTTGGATCCATGCTGTAAGAAACGTGACTTGACAAAGGACGTGGATGCAACTTTCAGCACACTGTACCAGCTGGACTGAGCAGTATTGAGCCCCAGATCAGAAGACCCTTCAATATAACTTTGCCCTCTAAATATAGCCAACCACCCCTTTCAGGAAGCATTCAGGTTGGCCAAATCGGAAAGCAGTCTGCTTCACACAGCTGTCACAGAGTGAAAGAAACAACTGTGCACTCGTCACTGTGATAGTTGGCTATAATAATGTTACAGTGGGGAGAACAAGTATTTGATACACTGCCGATTTTGCAGGTTTTCCTACTTAGAAAGCATGTAGAGGTCTGTAATTTTTATCATAGGTACACTTCAACTGTGAGAGACGGAATCTAAAACAAATCCAGAAAATCACATTGTATGATTTTTAACTAATTAATTTGCATTTTATTGCATGACATAAGTATTTGATCACCTACCAATCAGTAAGAATTCCAGCTCTCACAGACCTGTTAGTTTTTCTTTAAGAAACCATCCTGTTCTCCACTCATTACCTGTATTAACTGCACCTGTTTGAACTCATTACCTGTATAAAAGACACTTGTCCACACACTCAATCAAACAGACTCCAACCTCTCCACAATGGCCAAGACCAGAGAGCTGTGTAAGGACATCAGGGATAAAATTGTAGACCTGCACAAGGCTGGGATGGGCTACAGGACAATAGGCAAGCAGCTTGGTGAGAAGGCAACAACTGTTGGCGCAATTATTAGAAAATGGAAGAAGTTCAAGATGACGGTCAATCACCCTCAGTCTGGGGCTCCATGCAAGATCTCACCTTGTGGGGCATCAATGATCATGAGGAAGGTGAGGGATCAGCCCAGAACTGCACGGCAGGACCTGGTCAATGACCTGAAGAGAGCTGGGACCACAGTCTCAAAGAAAACCATTAGTAACACACTACGCCGTCATGGATTAAAATCCTGCAGGGCACGCAAGATCCCCCTGCTCAAGCCAATGCATGTCCAGGCACGTCTGAAGTTTGCCAATGACCATCTGGATGATCCAGAGGAGGAATGGGAGAAGGTCATGTGGTCTGATGAGACAAAAATAGAGCTTTTTGGTCTAAACTCCACTCGCCGTGTTTGGAGGAAGAAGAAGGATGAGTACAACCCCAAGAACACCATCCCAACCGTGAAGCATGGAGGTGGAAACATCATTCTTTGGGGATGCTTTTCTGCAAAGGGGACAGGACGACTGCACCGTATTGAGGGGAGGATGGATGGGGCCATGTATCGCGAGATCTTGGCCAACAACCTCCTTCCCTCAGTAAGAGCATTGAAGATGGGTCGTGGCTGGGTCTTCCAGCATGACAACGACCCGAAACACACAGCCAGGGCAACTAAGGAGTGGCTCCGTGAGAAGCATCTCAAGGTCCTGGAGTGGCCTAGCCAGTCTCCAGACCTGAACCCAATAGAAAATCTTTGGAGGGAGCTGAAAGTCTGTATTGCCCAGCGACAGCCCCGAAACCTGAAGGATCTGGAGAAGGTCTGTTTGGAGGAGTGGGCCAAAATCCCTGCTGCAGTGTGTGCAAACCTGGTCAAGACCTACAGGAAACGTATGATCTCTGTAATTGCAAACAAAGGTTTCTGTACCAAATATTAAGTTCTGATTTTCTGATGTATCAAATACTTATGTCATGCAATAAAATGCAAATTAATTACTTAAAAATCATACAATGTGATTTTCTGGATTTTTGTTTTAGATTCCGTCTCTCACAGTTGAAGTGTACCTATGATAAAAATTACAGACCTCTACATGCTTTGTAAGTAGGAAAACCTGCAAAATCGGCAGTGTATCAAATACTTGTTCTCCCCACTGTATGACTACACACAACATTTGTAACAGTGACTGGTGGAGTTTTGCGTAGTGATGAGAAAACATCCTCATATTCAGTCATGTTTTAGGAAAGAACATCCTAGTTCATAAGGGTTCGCCCTTTTATCACTTACTACAAATCCTTGCTGTATAAATCAGTTATTCTGTCATTAAAAGTATGTAAGACAAAAAATAAAGATGAAGTGAACTTTAAAGTCCTCTGAAGCTATCATACCTTTGATAGAAATTACTATGATCCCTTTTAGTCCTGAAAATCTTTGGTGATTCATTTGTGTGCGACTCATTGAGCATGTTTTATATTTAAATGTGAGTATATTTCCAAGGGACTGACCTTCCTCGTACGAAGGGCCAATGAGCAGCTGCAGCTACAACAGGGGCTGTCTGTCCTCATGAACCATTTGTAAAATACTAAGCCTGCAGATCATTGTTCACAGAACAAATTACTCATTTCAAAAACACATTTAAGAAGACGTTGTCACAACTAAGAAAGGTCAGACCAAATGTATAATATACTGAAATACTTTATTTCTTCAATCTAAATCATTGAATTTTGAATTGTATTTTTAACATTTACAATGTATATTTAAATTGTACAAATAAACATTAACACCAAAACTACACTTATATAGAATTGTTTTTATTTAGAAATCACTTAAAATTCACGTCACTCATACACAGATCAGGTCTACATCTTTACTATATACATCAAGAAGTATCAATAAATAGACAAAATATGTTGTACATTTACAAATGGTTATAAACAACTGTGTCAATTGTGCCATTTGAAAGGGAGGATTTGAGGAACTAGGTTAATCTAACTCGCCTATCAGTGTTCATGCTTCAGCCCATGACTTCCCAGAGTCCTTGAAGTGTGAAC
Organism: Coregonus clupeaformis; assembly: GCF_020615455.1. NCBI lineage: Eukaryota > Metazoa > Chordata > Actinopteri > Salmoniformes > Salmonidae > Coregonus > Coregonus clupeaformis. The sequence goes on from NC_059195.1 coordinate 17,125,966, forward strand.
CCCTCCTTCAACTTTTCAATTGCAATTCCCAGCTCCTCAGAAAACATAGGTTCCCGGTCTTGTTGCTTATTTCCATCAGCAAAGTAAGCCTTAAAAGCAAACAAATAGAAATCAGTTATCACAATGGCATTAATAGGAGGTTAAGTGTTTAAACCATCTTACAAAGTACACCTCAGTCGTCTGTATAGACATGAGAGGCACTAGGCAACACCAAAGCCATGTTTGCAGTATGTTGTGTAACATGACTTTATCAACCTGCTATTTGCAGATTGTGAAAACAAATTGCGGACTCCCAGAGGAGGGATGACAGTTTGGCTAAGCACACTCACAGTGAAAGCATCAGTCTGCTCATCGGGCTCAATTTCCACATCATCAGGGGGCTGGTCCACTGTCAGCTCCTCCAGTGGCTGAGGCTGGAATCATTGTTGGGAGAGAGAATCCATGGCAAAGCCATTATGCATCTAACTGTGTTTATTATGATATTTTCAACAATGTGTGGTCACATAGGCGTACCTTTTCCTCCATCTCATAGTCCACTCCAAAGATGGGGTTGGCAGAGTAGACTTTGTGCAGAGAGTTGATCTCTTTAACTGCATCTTGAAGCTTATCCATTGGGTCGATCTTAAATCCAAGCACATATCCTCCAGTCTACAAACAAAGAAGACGTATGTACTCAGGAGTATGTCACAACAGTCAATGGCATGCAAGAGCCAAGTTCTCTGTATTTTCTGTCATGTTTTAAAGCTGATACTACAACACAGATATTCTACATATCCTATTAAATGACTAGTTCTATATGTAATTCTATGGTACACAATAAGTCAAATACCATCGGATACATCTCAAATGATCACAATTACCTGATGAAAGCTTTCTATCACCAAAGCCAGACCAAACTTTGAGTCTCTTACTCTGATGGAACTCTTTGGGAAAGAAAGTGACAATAATGATCACAATTACCTGCTGAGAGCTTTCTATCACCAAAGCTAGGCCAAACTTTGAGTCTCTTATTCTGATGGAACGCTACGGGGAAGAGAGGTGACAATAAGGAAAATAGATGATCACTTTCAAAACCCTAAAATGTGTCGTCAATTTGTTAGGCTGGACATGACAGCAGATTTTGTATTACTTCCTTTGTTTATGCCACTTACAATTTGAAGATAGGGAATGCTGACGTTGAAGCTCTCGTTCATATTGGCATGCCACACGATCCGAACATTAGTGATGAAAAAGGTCCCTAGATTACCCTACAACACACAATTCAGGACAGTAAGTTTCATTGAGAGCATGAAACATGTTTTTATATAGAATACTTCCCGAAGGATTAGCTATTTAGAGGAATTGATGTGTACCTGGTCACTGGATAAATTCCACACCCCGTTGATTTTGTCATACACTTCCTCTCGAGGCAAAAGCCTCAGTTGTTTATTTTGAATGAGAGCTCCTCTCAGCTTCAGGTCACGGTACATTTTAGAGGTCTCATAAGCCCTGGAGCAGAGGGATATGGACAATTAGTTGACGAGACATTCAATTCAAATCAGCAGTGACTTGACTGAATCATATCTCATTACATAATCTGGAAAATTGTAACAACTTCCACAAGTGTAATGTCTTGTTCTCTAGGTATAAATACCTGTGAACAGCAATGACAGATGTAAATAGTCTTGGACTCCCTGGAACCACATTGGTGAAAATGAACTCAAATCTTGTATTGTTAGACTTTGTCAAGATATACAGTGCTTCAGTCTGGCCTCTCAATTTCTGAAAAATAACATCCTTAGTATGGTAAATAGACATCTAGGCAAGTCTACTCATAAAGTAAATAAATAGACAGTCCTATACAGTATACTTACAGAGTTAGCTGTCCTTGTTGTGATGTTAATAATGGAATTGTATCCAACAGCTATGAAACAAAGAACATTGTCACTCAGTGTTGTTGTGGTCCTCTGTAGCTCAGCTGGTAGAGCACGGCGCTTGAAACGCCAAGGTAGTGGGTTCGATCCCCGGGACCACCCATACACAAAAATGTATGCACGCATGACTGTAAGTCGCTTTGGATAAAAGCGTCTGCTAAATGGCATATTATTATTATTATTGTTTGATTTCAAATTTTTTGGAGAAACTATACTAGCTGGGTTGTTCCACGAAAAGAGTGCCTTTTGCGTTTTGACATTTTAAGTAGAAATTGTGCACCAATATAGAATTTTAAAAGCCTGTCATATTAAATGAAGTGCCCTTTAATATAGACCACATGGAGATTTCAATAACTCTGGAGAAAAAAATACTTGCTAAAGTGCCAAAATGCAGCATTTTGACATGTCCCTCCGTGCACAGTACACCCTCTGTGACTTTCAACCCGCTTAACCCCAACATTTCTCAACGTTTTCACCATCCTTGTAAAGCCCTAGTTATTTTTGTTGCCTTGACAAAGTCATTTCAGAAAATTATTATTTATTTAATGTGATTTACATCTGTCCCTCATTTTAAGGTCAACCCTGCTATGTGAACTGAACTCTCATTTTAATATGGTGAAACTATTCCTTTAAAAATATATTTTCCTAAAGAAACATTGGACATCTAACAGTCAAATCATATTGTCAAAGCAGGTAAGCTGGTTTTACTCTTTTTGGCCATTTTCTGGTGGAATATGAGCAGGTCGGGCATAACACGTCAACACTGTTACTCATAGATGAACAGAGCAGAAAATGTTTCAAATTTTTTTTTTATAGCTTGCATTCAATTGCCACTCCCTGTGTTGCACACAACAAGATTCCATTTCCCCTGTCAGAACAGGATTTATGTCTGATTTAATAAGAAATCATCAACCCTGTTACAGTCAACCCTGTTACTTTATTTGGCACTTACTAAAGTAATTGTATTTAAAACCTCTTGAGATTGGAAAACGTGTTTTTTAAAAGTTGAACATGTTCTTTGTATGACAGAAGGTTAAAATTAGGTGGAATCCAAAGTTACACTTCTCAAAAGGCACCGAACTGGTGGAACGACCCAGGTATCACTTCTGATTATCTTTGTGGCCCACAGTAGTACCATCATAATCCAAAAGAGGGCTAAATTAATTGAGATGAGAATAATAATGTTTTCCCTTTGAAGAGTGGATGCTCCTCTAGCCATGTCAAGGAAAGATAAATAAAATGTACGTAACTAGCTTGGTCTAGGTGTACTCACACAAATTGACTCTTGGCAGAGCCAAAGAATGCCAGATGATCCTCAGATTTGTTACCAGGAGCCTCCCTGCAAGTAAGGAGTAAGTATTGTATAATTAGTGCAAACGCCCATAACCACATGGTTGCTGGTTCAAGGCCCACATAGTCTGGCTGTATACATCTCCCCCTCAATTGCTACATTGGTGTCAGTAGTGGGATAGACATGCTACATTAACGTTACCTCGATCCCCATTATTTCCTTTGGTGTCTTCAATGGAATCAAGGCAGTCTATCAAGACCTCGCCAGGTCGCGTCTTCATTTGCCTGTAAATAAAAACAGTTGTAGCTAGTCAGTGTTTTCCTATCTAACTAGCTAGCAAGCCAGCTAGCTATATTAATTCTAGCCAGTAGCTGCTTTTAGCAACATGAGTGTACTTACATATACTAGCGTTGCTCCCTATTGTATTTGGCTGCACAAAAACAGTCAGCGGGAAGCCAGAAGTTAAATAACATTTAATTTCAACTTACTGTGCCAGTGGGCAGGACGGTTGGTCATTATGACAGGGGACATTTGAGACAAAATATCTAAAGGACTGTATTATTAAACAGACTTCCAAAACGTGGGTCTGTTGTAGATCCACTTCCTCTCTGCTTCCCTCGTCAAAATAAAAGTCCTGCACATGTTCCCTATGTGGATAAAAAAAATGAATAACTTGTGGGGGCCTTTTATTTTGACATGAGGTAAGCAGAGAGGAAGTGGGTCTATAACAGACCCACGTTTGGGAAATCTGTTCAATAATAATAAAGATGATCTATTATATTAAGATATTAGCATGACTGCTCTAACAATGGAAATACATGTCCTCAATGATGGAAGGCAGGCAGGAGGAGGCGAGATCAGGTGGGGCCATTGAAGCCAATGAGAGAGCAGATACACATGTGAACAACAGGCCATACAGATAGATAAGAGGTCTCATCTTTGTATCTGTGCCATTCAGGCTATCTCCATTTTAAAGTAGTCCATTTTCTTCTTCCTCATTGGCTGATTGCTCCCAACTTATAGGAATCCCCGCCCAGTTGACTACTTTAGAATTGTGGAAGCTCTCAATAGCACCGTCCATGCTAAAGCGGGTTGTATCCATGATGAGTCCTCTATCTACTATGACAACAGGCACAACTCCGATATAAAGTAGTTTTGGGGTAAATTCCCGAAATGGCACGTGCGCCCACTTATATCAGTGCATTCCTAACAATTTAATCATTATGAAACGTATATTTGATCAAATACGCCTCATGTAGCAAATTAGCAATTACATTTTTTGTCGACCATATTCGACAGTTTCTCAATGACCTCCATACAAAAATTCCTAACTTCGTGCGTTTATTTTCGTCGACAGATTTTGGCCAGAGTAAAAACTCTTGCTTCGCCTCTCTTCCTATCTCATAATACTTACTTTTAGATATTTTGTCTCAAATCCCCCCCGTCATCATAACTAACTGTCCTGCCCACCGGCACAGTAAGTTGACATTTAATTTAACTTCTAGCTTCCCTCGGACTGTTTTTGTGCAACCCAATACAATAGGGAGCAACGGTAAATATGTAAATACACCCGCGTTGATAAAAGCAGCAATCTAGCCAGCTATCAAACGGCTAAGCTAGGTCCCCCTTTGCACATCTTTATGCTAACTTAGCAGAGCTGGAGAGCAATTAAATAACTTACTGTGCGGTTATATCGAATCTAACATCTCTATCCTCCCAGAGAACATCCAACATAGCTGCCATGATGTTAGAAAAACAACAGGAAGCTAATTTAGCTAAATCGTTATTACTAATCTTCTCCAGACAAGATGGCCAGCCCAAAGATTACCCTTCTTCCTCGTTCCTGTTGCCCTGGCAACATTACTACGGTATGCACAAGGGACAAACAGGACAACATAGAAAAGCAAACCGCGTTTCTTCTCGGTAGATAGCAAGCACAGTTCCCCTTGCTTATAATAATGCTTTTCTAGGTCAACGTGTGTCATCAGCACTACAAACACAGAATGTTAATTTGGCAACTTTACCTGTTCATCTGACAATAAATGAATAAAGAAACAAACACCACATTCAACGTTATAATAAAAACAAATACAAAACAATATCATCAAAACCAGTCAACTAAAAATGTGTGGTGATTAATAAAAATAAAAAAATCATCAACAGTGATGTGCAATTTCCAACCAACACATTTTACTTTGGCAGAAAAAGGCATAGTTGTATACTGTCACTTGTAGGCCTGGCGTATGTTACCCTAAAACTGACTAATTCATATCATTTAACAAACAATAAAAATCATTACAGCATCTGTTTAGTTTGCTTAAAAAAAAAAAACATATAGCTAGGCTACTAGAGAAATAATATATTCTAGAATCTATGACTATATTATTAGATATTCAGTGTGGAACAGCATAATGTGCTTATGGCTCAGAGGTTTGAGAATGTACATTGTGTGATGTATTTCTCATGTAAACCTGAAATTAAAAACGCTGGGTTTGAACCTATACCATTTGTTCAGTACAGTTATGAGGGTACCCCTTAATTAGGTGTGCTTGAGGAAAGCAAGAACAACATGAACAATTCGAATTATCCTTCTCCTGTAGCACCAATCCGTAAAAGCTACCAACACCAAATAAACGTTTAAAACGTGCAGGCTGACTGTCTACAGGTTGATTGAAAAACAACCTTTTGATACTAGCCACTAATACTTTTCACACTACAACCATATTTGCACTTCACCAGTAGAGGGCAGCATACCTGCACCACAGACTTGTGAACAATTTATTCTCTCAATTCCACCAACACACATAGAACACGCGCAGTTTCGTCAGTGGTTGTTTTTACTTCAGCCACTTTTGCGCTTTGAACATTTCCTTTCTGTCTATCATATCATTCCATGCTGCTTTTGCAGAGGCCTCATCATGTTGTGGAAAGCTTTGTTAGCCAAGTCTAACTTTACAGCAGTAGGCCTAACTAGTAGGCCTAACTACCTAACTACCAGTAACCTGTTTGGTTTGTGTAGTACCTTAACTATCTGCTTGGTTTTCAGTACTTTTGTTGGACTTGATTTGATTTACATTTGTATGTTCACTGTTTTGTAAACATTTACAGCGTTACAAAATACAGCATGGAACCTTTCTGCAATTCCAAACTGTAGCAAATTAAATGTTTACACATTTTAGTAAAATTCTTTAGTATTTGACACTATTCAGAAAACAAGAATACAGTTCACTTCTATAAAATGTTTGATTACCATCTTGTATCATTTAATATATTTTACAGTATAGAAAAATATGGTCTATTGATGGTTATTGTTAGTATTTGTTGTGCCATTATGTCATTAATGGTGAGATTACCTAATTCGATGACAAATTATACTGTTTAGTAAAGTTTTTATTTTTATTTTTTGAAAGGTATTTTAAGTTTTGAGGGTGTTCATGCATTTTGGTAGAGACATTTCCATAAACAATCAAAATGTCTGATAAATGCAATTCAAAATGGCAATAATAACATTAACATACAGTACCAGTCAAAAGTTTGGACACACCTACTCATTCAAGGGTTTTTCTTTATTTTTACTATTTTCTACATTGTAGAATAATAGTGAAGACATCAAAATTATGAAATAACACATATGGAATCATGTAGTAACCAAAAAAAGTTACCAGCTTCACCTGGAATGCTTTTCCAATAGTCTTGAAGGAGTTCCCACATATGCTGAGCACTTGTTGGCTGCTTTTCCTTCACTTTGCGGTCCAACTCATCCCAAACCATCTCAATTGGGTTGAGGTCGGGGGATTCTGGAGGCTAGGTCATCTGATGCAGCACTCCATCACTCTCCTTCTTGGTCAAATAGCCCTTACATAGCCTGGAGGTGTGTTGGGTCATTGTCCTGTTGAAAAACAAATGATAGTCCCACTAAGCGCAAACCAGATGGGATGGCGTATCGCTGCAGAATGCTGTGGTAGCCATGCTGGTTAAGTGTACCTTGAATTCCAAATAAATCACAGACAGTGTCACCAGCAAAGCACCCCCACACCATCACACCTCCTCCTCCATGCTTCACGGTGGGAACCACACATGCAGAGATCATCCGTTCACCTACTCTGCGTCTCACAAAGACATGGCAGTTGGAACCAAAAATCTCAAATTTGGACTCATCAGACCAAAGGGCAGATTTTCACCGGTCTAATGTCCATTGCTCGTGTTTCTTGGCCCAAGCAAGTCTCTTCTTATTATTGGTGTCCTTTAGTAGTGGTTTCTTTGCAGCAATTCGACCATGAAGGCCTGATTCACACAGTCTCCTCTGAACAGTTGATGTTGAGATGTGTCTGTTACTTGAACTTTATTTGGGCTGCAATTTCTGAGGCTGAACTTATCCTCTGCAGCAGAGGTAACTCTGAGTCTTCCTTTCCTGTGGCGGTCCTCATGAGAGCCAGTTTCATCATAGCGCTTGATGGTTTTTGCGACTGCACTTGAAGAAACTTTCAAAGTTCTTGAAATTTTCAGGATTGACTGACATTCATGTCTTAAAGTAATGATGGACTGTCGTTTCTCTTTGCTTAATTGAGCTGTTCTTGCCATAATATGGACTTAGTCTTTTACCAAATAGGGCTATCTTCTGTATATATGTAAATTGAAAACACTATGTTAAAATCACTGTGTGTGTGATTATCCCTAACCTTGCCAACAGACAAAGAGCTATGAATGGATCAGTGGTTCACCAATCAGTGGCTCGGCAACAAGACGTGATGTGTAATACGTTTTTCTGAATGTTCTTGCAACATTCCCATGAAACATGTCTAGAACATTAATATCTTATGTTCTGCGAACATGGCAACCATTTTCTGTGTATGGTTGATGGAATATTCTCCTAACCCACAAAAAACTGGACACATGAATGTTTTTGCCAAGTTCCCATGAAGCGTGTCTAGAACATTAATATCTTATGTTCTGAAAACATGGTAACCACGTTCTGGGTAAGTTCTATTTGACATTAAGGGAATGGTCTCTTGGAAACATTGCTTGCACATCACAGGAACATTCCTATGAAAACGTTAATGACTAAATGAGACTCTTAAGTGACTTCCGTCTCGCTTCCGCATTGTCTCCGTACTGCTGTGCTGTTTGTTGCTACTTGGCTACCTGCCAAACTATTCACGTTTTACTTTTAATAAACGTTTAATCAATCTTTGTGTTCAACAAATTTACCAACTTTTTAGTTTTGTCCTCACTCATCTTTTTTCGTTAAACTTTTTCACCCCGGACGTTTATCCCGAGACAGAAGAGTCATTTTCCTGTGCGTTTTAGCTGCCAACTTTACGTTATTTTCCTTTTTTCCATCGCAACTTTTTTCCCTTATTCAACTTTTTCACTCCGGACGCTTTATCTGGACATGGTTCATCAACATCTTCAACAGCCGAAGCTAAGTAGTAACATTAACATGATGTCTTCTAATTGCAGTCGCTGTACTCATAATATACAGGAGAACGATCGCCTTACGGCGAAAATAGCTGTGCTACAAGCCCAGCTTCAGACGCTAATCGTTAGGCAAGGGTAATCTCAGTGTAGGAAAGGAAGAAACAGCGTCTGTGCCACCAGTAAGTACAGACAGTAACGTTAGTATAAATCCCCCGCACAGTCCCCGCGGCCGGACAACTTTCTCATGGCTTCTGGAGGGAAATACTGTTGGAATACTCAACCGGTGTCGCTCATTCAGCCGACAGAAACCTTCAACCGGTTTTCCCCATTATGTAGCGAGTCGGAGTCTGAGTCTGAGTCTTCTCTAGTCTCTACTCCTCCCGTTACGGGGTCTGAGACGCCGAAGGCTCCCACCATTAGCTCTGACAAATTGAAAACCCTAGTCATTGGCGACTCCATTACCCGCAGTATTAGACTTAAAACGAATCACCCAGCGATCATACACTGTTTACCAGGGGGCAGGGCTACCGACGTTAAGGCTAATCTAAAGATGGTGCTGGCTAAAGCTAAAACTGGCGAGTGTAGAGAGTATAGAGATATTGTTATCCACGTCGGCACCAACGATGTTAGGATGAAACAGTCAGAGGTCACCAAGTGCAACATAGCTTCAGCTTGTAAATCAGCTAGAAAGATGTGTCGGCATCGAGTAATTGTCTCTGGCCCCCCTCCCAGTTAGGGGGAAGTGACGAGCTCTACAGCAGAGTCTCAGCACTTAATCGCTGGTTGAAAACTGTTTTCTGCCCCTCCCAAAAGATAACATTTGTGGATAATTGGCCCTCTTTCTGGGACTCACCCACAAACAGGACCAAGCCTGACCTGCTGAGGAGTGACGGACTCCATCCTAGCTGGAGGGGTGCTCTCCTCTTATCTACCAACATAGATAGGGCTCTAACTCCTCTAGCCCCACAGTGAAATAGGGTGCAGGCCAGGCAGCAGGCTGTTAGCCAACCTGCCAGCTTAGTGGAGTCTGCCAATAGCACAGTCAGTGTAGTCAGCTCAGCCATACCCATTGAGACTGTGTCTGTGCCTCGACCTAGGTTGGGCAAAACTAAACATGGCGGTGTTCACCCTAGCAATCTTATTAGGATAAAGACCTCCTCCATTCCTGCCATTATTGAAAGAGATCGTGATACCTCACATCTCAAAATAGGGTTACTTAATGTTAGATCCCTCACTTCAAAGGCAGTCATAGTCAATGAACTAATCACTGATCATAATCTCGATGTGATTGGCCTGACTGAAACATGGCTTAAGCCTGATGAATTTGCTGTGTTAAATGAGGCCTCACCTCCCGGTTACACTAGTGACCATATTCCCCGTGCATCCCGCAAAGGCGGAGGTGTTGCTAACATTTACGATAGCAAATTTCAATTTACAAAAAAAAAATGGCGTTTTCATCTTTTGAGCTTCTAGTCATGAAATCTATGCAGCCTACTCAATCACTTTTTATAGCTACTGTTTACAGGCCTCCTGGGCCATATACAGCGTTCCTCTCTGAGTTTCCTGAATTCCTATCAGACCTTGTAGTCATAGCAGATCATATTCTAATTTTTGGTGATTTTAATATTCACATGGAGAAGTCCACAGACCCACTCCAAAAGTATTTCGGAGCCATTATCGACTCAGTGGGTTTTGTCCAACATGTCTCTGGACCTACTCACTGCCACAGTCATACTCTGGACCTAGTTTTGTCCCATGGAATAAATGTTGTAGATCTTAATGTTTTTCCACAAAATCCTGGACTATCGGACCACCATTTTATTACATTTGCAATCGCAACAAATAATCTGCTCAGACCCCAACCAAGGAGCATCAAAAGTCGTGCTATAAATTCTCAAACAACACAAAAATTCATTGATGCCCTTCCAGACTCCTTCTGCCTACCCAAGGACGTCAGAGGACAAAAATCAGTTAACCACTTAACTGAGGAACTCAATTTAACCTTGCGCAATACCCTAGATGCAGTTGCACCCCTAAAAACGAAAAACATTTGTCATAAGAAACTAGCTCCCTGGTATACAGAAAATACCCGAGCTTTGAAGCAAGCTTCCAGGAAATTGGAACGGAAATGGCGCCACACCAAACTGGAAGTCTTCCGACTAGCTTGGAAAGACAGTACCGTGCAGTACCGAAGAGCCCTCACTGCTGCTCGATCATCCTACTTTTCCAACTTAATTGAGGAAAATAAGAACAATCCAAAATTTCTTTTTGATACTGTTGCAAAGCTAACTAAAAAGCAGCATTCCCCAAGAGAGGATGGCTTTCACTTCAGCAGTGATAAATTCATGAACTTCTTTGAGGAAAAGATCATGACCATTAGAAAGCAAATTACGGACTCCTCTTTGAATCTGCGTATTCCTCCAGGGCTTAGCTGTCCTGGATCTGCACAGCTCTGCGAGGGCCTGGGATCGGGAGAGACACTTAAGTGTTTTAGTACTATATCTCTTGACACAATGATGAAAATAATCATGGCCTCTAAACCTTCAAGCTGCATACTGGATCCTATTCCTACTAAACTGCTGAAGGAGCTGCTTCCTGTGCTTGGCCCTCCTATGTTGAACATAATAAACAGCTCTCTATCCACCGGATGTGTACCAAACTCACTAAAAGTGGCAGTGATAAAGCCTCTCTTGAAAAAGCCAAACCTTGACCCGGAAAATATAAAAAACTATCGGCCTATATCGAATCTTCCATTCCTCTCAAAAATTTTAGAAAAAGCTGTTGCGCAGCAACTCACTGCCTTTCTGAAGACAAACAATGTATACGAAATGCTTCAGTCTGGTTTTAGACCCCATCATAGCACTGAGACTGCACTTGTGAAGGTGGTAAATGACCTTTTAATGGCGTCAGACCGAGGCTCTGCATCTGTCCTCGTGCTACTAGACCTTAGTGCTGCCTTTGACACCATCGATCACCACATTCTTTTGGAGAGACTGGAAACCCAAATTGGTCTACACGGACAAGTTCTGGCCTGGTTTAGATCCTACCTGTCGGAAAGATATCAGTTTGTCTCTGTGAATGGTCTGTCCTCCGACAAATCAACTGTACATTTCGGTGTTCCTCAAGGTTCCGTTTTAGGACCACTATTGTTTTCACTATATATTTTACCTCTTGGGGATGTTATTCGAAAACATAATGTTAACTTTCACTGCTATGCGGATGACACACAGCTGTACATTTCAATGAAACATGGTGAAGCCCCAAAATTGCCCTCGCTAGAAGCCTGTGTTTCAGACATAAGGAAGTGGATGGCTGAAAACTTTTTACTTTTAAACTCGGACAAAACAGAGATGCTTGTTCTAGGTCCCAAGAAACAAAGAGATCTTCTGTTAAATCTGACAATTCATCTAGATGGTTGTAAAGTCGTCTCAAATAAAACTGTGAAGGACCTCGGTGTTACTCTTGACCCTGATCTCTCTTTTGACGAACATATCAAGACTGTTTCAAGGACAGCTTTTTTCCATCTACGTAACATTGCAAAAATCAGAAATTTTCTGTCCAAAAATGATGCAGAAAAATTAATCCATGCATTTGTTACTTCTAGGTTAGACTACTGCAATGCTCTATTTTCCGGCTACCCGGATAAAGCACTAAATAAACTTCAGTTAGTGCTAAATACGGCTGCTAGAATCCTGACTAGAACCAAGAAATTTGATCATATTACTCCAGTGCTAGCTTCCCTACACTGGCTTCCTGTTAAGGCAAGGGCTGATTTCAAGGTTTTACTGTTAACCTATAAAGCGTTACATGGGCTTGCTCCTACCTATCTTTCCGAGTTGGTCCTGCCGTACATACCAATACGTACGCTACGGTCACAAGACGCAGGCCTCCTAATTGTCCCTAGAATTTCTAAGCAAACAGTGGGAGGCAGGGCTTTCTCCTATAGATCTCCATTTTTATGGAACAGTCTGCCTACCCATGTGAGAGACGCAGACTCGGTCTCAACCTTTAAGTCTTTACTGAAGACTTATCTCTTCAGTAGGTCATATGATTGAGTGTAGTCTGGCCCAGGAGTGTGAAGGTGAACGGAAAGGCTGGAGCAACGAACAGCCCTTGCTGTCTCTGCCGGGCCGGTTCCCCTCTCCACTGGGGTTCTCTGCCTCTAACCCTGTTGCAGGGGCTGAGTCACTGGCTTGCTGGTGCTCTTTCATGCCGTCCCTGGGAGGGGGTGCGTCACTTGAGTGGGTTGAGTTACTGACGTGATCTTCCTGTCTGGGTTGGCGCCCCCCTTGGTTTGTGCTGTGGTGGAGACCTCTGTGGGCTATACTCGGCCTTGTCTCAGGATTGTAAGTTGGTGGTTGGGGATATCCCTCTAGTGGTGCGGGGGCTGTGCTTTGGCGGAGTGGGTGGGGTTATATCCTTCCTGTTTGGCCCTGTCCGGGGTTTCTTCGGATGGGGCCACAGTGTCTCGGACCGCTCCTGTCTCAGCCTCCAGTATTTATGCTGCAGTAGTTTATGTGTCGGGGGGCTGGGGGTTAGTTGGTTATACCTGGAGTACTTCTCCTGTCTTATCCAGTGTCCTGTGTGAATTTAAGTATGCTCTCTCTAATTCTCTCGTTCTCTCTTTCTCTCTGAGAACCTGAGCCCTAGGACCATACGTCAGGACTACCGGGCATGATGACACCTTGCTGTCCCCAGTCCGCCTGGCCTTGCTGCTATTCCAGTTTCAACTGTTCTGCCTGCGGCTACGAAACCCCTACCTGTCCCAGACCTGCTGTTTTCAACTCTTTAATGATCGGCTATGAAAAGCCAACTGAGAGACCTGAGCCCTAGGACCATACGTCGGGACTACCGGCCGTGGTGACTCCTTGCTGTCCCCAGTCCGCCTGGCCTTGCTGCTATTCCAGTTTCAACTGTTCTGCCTGCGGTTATGGAACCCCTACCTGTCCCAGACCTGCTGTTTTCAACTCTTAATGATCGGCTATGAAAAAGCCAACTGAGATTTATTCCTGATTATTATTTGACCATGCTTGTCACTTATGAACATTTTTGAACATCTTGGCATGGTTCTGTTATAATCTCCACCCGGCACAGCCAGAAGAGGACTGGCCACCCCTCATAGCCTGGTTCCTCTCTAGGTTTCTTCCTAGGCTTTCGCCTTTCTAGGGAGTTTTTCCTAGCCACCGTGCTTCTACACCTGCATTACTAGCTGTTTGGGGTTTTAGGCTGGGTTTCTGTACAGCACTTCGAGATATTAGCTGATGTAAGAAGGGCTATATAAAATAAAATTGATTGATTGATTGATTAAGGGAACGTTCTCTAAAGTTGTGGGAATCTTTGTTGTTAGTTGGGTAGGTCTAATGATGGGAAAGATGTCAGTGGAAAAATACTGGACTGTATAGATCTTACAAACTTGCCTCTGTGGTATGTGAGGGACATTGGACGACTGTGAAGACACGCCAGGAGTTCCAGTGGGCAGGCGAGGAAGTACTTTGAACCCACATACTTTGTTCTTTATGATCATCATTGAGTATAGGCTTGCTTAGATGCTCTGTCTTAGCTGAACTCACTCTTAAATTAATTTCCCTTAAGTTTCACTTCAACAGAAATGTCCCTGAATATTGCACAAGTATTAAATATGAAGCTACATGTCTCGGGAAGCTAACCACAAAATTCCTCTTATTCGATTGAAGGTTTCTATTCCATCCGAAATGTAGGAGACTCACATGTAGATGTCATATGTTGCCCTCCCTTGTTTTTCTCCCATTTGGAGTCAAGCCCTTTTCGTGTGTATTTAATGTACTGTATTTTGAGTTTGCAGTGACTGTTCAATTTGCAATTTGTGTTTCTCTTCCTCAATCCGTGTTTTCTTAATTGATTTATTGTAGAGTCCTCCCCCTTGGCTTGTCTCCTTGGAGATGAGAATTGGCCCAGGTTTACCACACATGTGCCTCATTGACCTAACAAGCTACCTGCCTGGTCATAGTATGGCTCCCAGCTCACTTCTGGGCTGCAGCTGGAAGAGGAAGACTACCACTGGACTTCTGCTGCTGCTGCCGCCGCCACCACGTCACAGGCAGCCACGATGATGACCAAACATATGTGGTTGAATACATCTGTTCTGAACGGCTCCCTGCTTTTCCTCCACCCCAACTGTCGACTGCACTGGACCGGACCATTTGCTGGGTGCCACACAAGCTTGATGACAATGGACGATGAGGAACGACTACCTAACGAACCATCGGCAGTAGTGTGTTGGGGAACAGCGGTAGTGATGGGGATACGAAGCTTCGTGATGCATTGAGGCTTTTTCCCAGCCAATTGTGTTGAAAATAGATTCATTACTTGAGGCTTTGATCAACAGTGTACACTAGTGGCACCTACTGGTTAAAATAATTTATAACCGCCAAATTATTATAGATGACGGTCAGGTGGTTGTTCGAAGAAACGATGCTTCAGACATCATTGATCTCATGCTTCTGACCAAATTCACATAGACATGTGAGTTATAGATCCGTCATTCTCATTGCAAGCAAGTCTAAGAAGCAGTAGATGTGTTCTATGTATGCTACTTCTATGCTTCCCGTTCTTAAGTTAAGTTTGTGCGTCTTTTACTTTCGGTTTTGTGCACCAGCTTCAAACAGCTGAAAATACAATATTTTTGGTTATAGAAAACATTTCACAGCGGTTTAGATGGTACAATGATTCTCTACCATATACATTTTTTTTGTCACATAAATTAGGCAAACTATTCAAATTTTTGCAATCAGGAAATGGTAGATCCTCCCTGTGCTCAGACTCAAAATGATGGCAGATGCCCCCTCCTCCGGTTTGTAGGGCAGGGAATCTGCCTTCCGCCCAAAAGGGGAGAGGGGAAAGAGTCGGACCCCGTGTAAGCCATGCCCTGCTCCCCTTACCCCAGGGGAATCGCCGGTGGGGGCCTGGAGCCACTGGCACCAGTATACTGCCCTCTTCCTGCCATGCAGCTATGCTGGCTCGTTGCAGGGGACGTCGGACTGGGACGGGACCCGGGTCTGCGGGGCAGGCAGAAGCTTAAAGCCTCGCCTTCTGTTCTGAAAGTTCCAAAGACTCGTTCAGCTCAATAGGAGCATCCAAGATGTCAGCCTTCTCCTTGTCTGTCAGGCTGGACAGGTTAAGCCACAAGGCCCTCTCTCCTATCTCCGCAAGGCTCATGGCGCGTCCTCAGCCTTGGATAGCGCCCCTTTGCAGGCAGCTGTGTTGGCAGACAGCTGGGTTCCCAGCCAGCTGGGTTGGGCATGCCCGAATCCAGGAGGTTGCCCATCTTATCCAGCAGCTCTACTTGATATGCCATCAGTAGAGCGGTGTTGTTCAGTGCCCTAACTGAGCGTGTTGCAGACACATAACCTTCTGGAGGATGGAGGAAAAGAAACGTTCCATCTTGCCAGGGAGAGATGCACCGGTGAGGGAGGAGGCATGGCATTAGGTAGTTAGCCAGAGAAGGTTCCATTGCTGGGGGGGTCGCATAACCGCAGCTCCTCCATACCCTGTATGTCCATGGCAGCGAAGTCTCTAGCTGGGACCTTGCCGGACAGGGGCTTGTCCCAGTTGCGTTTGTCAATCTTGAGCTTGGCTGCAGCCCATTTGCACACATGGAGTAGACCATACTCCAAGCTGGGAGAGGGGGGCAAGTGTGCTAGAATGCCTCGAGGTCTGAGCTTCTTCATCATCCTTGTCGCAGAAGATGCGCAGAATACTGTCGTCCTCCTCCTCTACAATCACCATGTCTCCCTCCCTTGCTGCTAGTTCACCGAACATCGGGTGGAAATCTGGGGGGACCAGCTGGTCTCGGTTCGGGGTTGTTGGGTTGCCTCTTCGCCCGAAGGCTGGGAGGAAGAGAGACTCATGGGGGGGGCTGCTTGCGTTTGAGGCTGGACTTAGGCAACTCCTTGCAATGCACGCAGGATTCTATACTCCCGAGTGGCGCAGTGGTCTAAGGCAGTGGTCTAAGGCACTGCATCGCAGTGCTAGCTGTGCCACTAGAGATCCTGGTTTGAATCCAGGCTCTGTCGTAGCCGGCCGCGACCGGGAGACCCATGGGGCGGCGCACAATTGGCCCAGCGTCGTCTAGGGTAGGGGAGGGAATGGCTGGCAGGGGATGAAGCTCAGATCGTAGAGCATGGCGTTTGCAATGCCAGGGTTGTGGGTTCGATTCCCACGGGGGGTATGAAAAAAATAAAATAATGTATGCACTAACTGTAAGTCGCTCTGGATAAGAGCGTCTGCTAAATGACTAAAATTGTAAAATGTAAAAATTCTGTGTTAGTGAGAGCTGTCTGGGCATGCTTCAGTCCCAAGCAGGCAACACAGATAGGATGAGTGTCTTCCCTGATAAAGGACCCACGTAGGCACAGGTGTAGGGAAGCAGGGGGCACCTGTGAACCCAGCGTGTAGTAGCCATAGCTCCAGCTAGTGGGAAGTCCGGGCTATGCGTGTGCTGGCCGACGCTTAGCTGTGTAGCTAGCTAATCCTGGCATTAGAAGGCTACCTGAAGAAAAAGTGTGTGGTGTAAGTCTTCGGTGAGCTAGCTAGGTTAGCCTTGCCTTGCAGCGTGGGCTAACCGAATCTCAAAAGTCTCCTTTCTCTCTTCCACCGTGGTGGGGAAAAAGCAGCACGAAGCAGGTAGCTAAGTGGGCAAAGTACTCAATCCTCTCGACGAGAAGCTGTAATCCTACACTCTGCAGCGAGTCCTAGCGAACAGTTAAGCAGGAAAGCAGTGATTCAAGTCGTGCTGAGGAGAATTAGAGAGAGCTTGTGAGGAAAAAAAAAGGAAAAAAACAATAATGACTAGAGGGCGGGATCGTGTTGCCTTATAAGGAGTGGAGTTCCCCACTATTTGCCACGCTTCATGTCCGTCAGACGTTGTGTGATTGGAACTTCAATGTGGTCACCGCATCGAAGGGTATTCCCCATTGTGAGATACCGAAAAAAGTATTTGAAAGAGAACACACACAGCACATCTACTGTATAGAACCACACACACACAAACAGGCCTGTGACAGTCCTCTTTTAAAGATAAAAAAGGTGGAGGGCTTACTAAAACAAAGGAAGGACTAGGCTGGACTGAATTATAGGCTAGATCAGGTTTATTGCTGCCACCATGGCGCATCAGTCAGAATGCAATTAGGAGATGGAGATAAGAATCCAATAATCATATTTATTCACAGTTGAAGAACGAACACAAAAGGCACATGGGAGAGGTTTGGAGCTTGGTTAAAGGGGCAATCAAACAATAACCACTGTTTCGGTAAATTGCTCTCAAATTCATAGACAGAACTATGGATGCAAGGACTGACCATCCGTGATATTTTCAAAATTATAGTTTGAACCATGTTTTGAGGCTATGCAGTTGTCACGCCCTGACTCAGGGGACTCTTATATGTTGAGTCAGGGTGTGGTTTTCTATGTTGTGTATATCTATGTGTATGTTCTAGTATGTGTAGATCTATGTTGGCCGGTGTGGTTCCCAATCAGAGGCAGCTGTCACTCGTTGTCTCTGATTGGGGATCATACTTAGGCAGCCTATTGGCACTCGTTAGTTGTGGGATCTTGTTCCGTGAGTAGGCTTGTTTTGTGTGTAGCCTTAGGACTACACGGTTCGTTGTTTTGTTGTTTTGTCGTGTGTTTATCATTTAAATAAACATGTACGCATTTCATGCTGCGCCTTGGTCTGACCCGTCCTTAAACGAACGTGACAGAAGATCCCACCAAACACGGACCAAGCAGCGTGCCCAGGAGCAGACAGCCTGGACATGGGAGGAGATCCTGGACGGAAAGGGATCCTGGACATGGGAGGAGATTCAGGCTGGGATGGATCGCCGTCCTTGGGAGGAGACAGTGGAGGCCCGGTATAGAGAGGAGCAACGGCAACGCAGAAGGCGCCGGCCGAGGAAGAAGCCCGAGAGACAGCCCCAAGAAAATTGGGGGGGCTAAAGGGGTGGTCGGGGAATGATGGAGAAGAGCCCCGACCACTGCACTCGTGGGGGCTCAGGGTGGAGTCCTCACGGGAGGAGGACTGGGTGCAGAGAGTGAAAGACTGGTACAGTCGGAGATCTCTGACGTCAGTTCCCAGTCCGGTACACCTCGTGCCTGCGTCTCGCACCAGGCCTGTGGTGCGTGTTCCCAGTCCGGCCCGGCCCGTTCCAACTCCTCGCACCAAGCCAGTGGTGCGTGTTCCCAGTCCAGCCCGGCCTGTTCCTGCTCCTCGCACCAGGCCTGTGGTGCGTGTTCCCAGTCCGGCCCGGCCCGTTCCTGCGCCTCGCACCAAGCCAGTGGTGCGTGTTCCCAGTCCGGCCCGGCCGTTTCTGCTCCTCGCACCAAGCCAGTGGTGCGTGTTCCCAGTCTGGCCCGGCCCGTTCCTGCTCCTCGCACCAAGCCAGTGGTGCGTGTTCCCAGTCCGGCCCGGCCCTTTCCTGTTCCTCGCACCAAGCCAGTGGTGCGTGTTTCCAGTCCGGCCCGGCACGTGCCTGCTCCCCGCACCAAGCCAGTGGTGCGTGTCGCCAGCCCGGTACGCCCCGTACCTGCTCCCCGCACCAAGCCAGTGGTGCGTGTCGCCAGCCCGGTACGCCCCGTACCTGCTCCCCGGACCAAGTCAGTGGTGCGTGTCGCCAGCCCGGCCCGTTCCTGCTCCTCGCACCAAGCCAGTGGTGCGTGTTCCCAGTCCGGCCTGGCCTGTTCCTGCTCCTCGCACCAGGCCTGTGGTGCGTGTTCCCAGTCTGGCCCGTTCCTGCTCCTTGCACCAAGCCAGTGGTGCGTGTCCCCAGTCCGGCCCGGCCTGTTCCTGCTCCTTGCACCAAGCCAGTGGTGCGTGTCGCCAGTCCGGCCCGGCCTGTTCCTGCTCCTCGCACCAAGCCAGTGTTTGCGTGTCGCCAGTCCGGCCCGTTCCTTGCACCAAGCCAGTGGTGCTTGTTCCTAGTCCGGTTCGGCCCGTGCCTGCTCCTCGCACCAGACCAGTGGTGCATGTGCCCAGTCCGGCACGGCCCGTGCCTGTTCCACCGGTGCCTGGTCCGGCACCGGTCAGCTGCTCCACTCCGGAGCTAGAGCAGTCCGCTACACCGGTGCCTGATCCAGCTCCGGTCAGCTGCTCCACTCCGGAGCCAGAGCAGTCCGCTCCACCGGGGTCCAGTCCAGCTCCGGTCAGCTGCTCCACTCCGGAGCCAGAGCAGTCCGCTCCACCGGGGTCCAGACCAGCTCCGGTCAGCTGCTCCACTCCGGAGCTAGAGCAGTCCGTTCCACCGGTGCCCAGTCCGGCCCGGCCTGTTCCTGCTCCTTGCACCAAGCCAGTGGTGCGTGTCGCCAGTCCGGCCCGGCCTGTTCCTGCTCCTCGCACCAAGCCAGTGGTGCGTGTCGCCAGTCCGGCCCGTTCCTTGCACCAAGCCAGTGGTGCGTGTTCCCAGTCCGGCCCGGCCTGTTCCTGCTCCTCGCACCAAGCCAGTGGTGCGTGTTCCCAGTCCGGCCTGTACCTGCTCCTTGCACCAAGCCAGTGGTGCGTGTTGCCAGTCTGGCCCGGCCCATTCCTGCTCCTCGCACCAAGCCAGTGGTGCGTGTTCCTAGTCCGGTTCGGCCCGTGCCTGCTCCTCGCACCAGACCAGTGGTGCGTGTGTCCAGTCCGGCACGGCCCGTGCCTGTTCCACCGGTGCCTGGTCCGGCACCGGTCAGCTGCTCCACTCCGGAGCTAGAGAAGTCCGCTACACCGGTGCCTGATCCAGCTCCGGTCAGCTGCTCCACTCCGGAGCCAGAGCAGTCCGCTCCACCGGGGTACAGTCCAGCTCCGGTCAGCTGCTCCACTCTGGAGCCAGAGCAGTCCGCTCCACCGGTGCCCAGTCCAGCTCCGGTCAGCGGCTCCACTCCGGAGCCAGAGTAGTCCGCTCCACCGGTGCCCAGTCCAGCTCCAGTCAGCAGCTCTACTCCGGAGCCAGAGCAGTCCGCTCCACCGGTGCCTAGTCCAGCTCCGGTCAGCGGCTCCAGTCCGGAGCCAGAGCAGTCCGCTCCACCGGTGCCCAGTCCAGCTCCGGTCAGCGGCTCCAGTCCAGACCCAGACGTCAGCCCCTCTCCATGTTTGGGGTCTCCCACACCAGGGTCCAGACAGGGCTTGGTACTTTGTGGGAGGAAGGAGAGGGGAAGCAGCGCGCCGAGGTCCAGACCAGACCAGGGGCGCAACAGGGAGGCGGAGAGTATGTGGTCGTCACGCCCGGAGCCGGATCTGCCTCCGAGGCGGAATGCCCACCCGGCCCCAACCCTGTTATGTAAAGGTTGTGCGGTCGGAGTCCGCACCTTTGGGGGGGGGGGGTTACTGTCACGCCCTGACTCAGGGGACTCTTATATGTTGAGTCAGGGTGTGGTTTTCTATGTTGTGCATATCTATGTGTATGTTCTAGTATGTGTAGATCTATGTTGGCCGGTGTGGTTCCCAATCAGAGGCAGCTGTCACTCGTTGTCTCTGATTGGGGATCATACTTAGGCAGCCTATTGGCACTCGTTAGTTGTGGGATCTTGTTCCGTGAGTAGGCTTGTTTTGTGTTTAGCCTTAGGACTTCACGTTTCGTTGGTTTGTTGTTTTGTCGTGTGTTTATCATTTAAATAAACATGTACGGATTTCACGCTGCGCCTTGGTCTGACCCGTCCTTCAACGTCCGTGACAGCAGTGTTGGTATACAACTACATTGTTCACAAACAATGGAGTAAAACAAGCTTACATTTTGGGTTCTGATGGGGACAGTTGAACTATGCTCATGAGGCATTTATAAGTTATATTCTTCAAGAATCAGTGCGTTCAGAAAGTATTCACACTCCTTGACTTTTCCCACATTTTGTTGTGTTTCAGCCTGAATTTAAAATGGATACAATTAGATGTTTTGACACTGATCTACACACAATACCCCATAATGTCAAAGTGGAATTATGTTTTAAATATTTTGTACAAATTAATAAAAAATGAAAAGCTGAAATGTCTCGAGTCAATAAGTATTCAACCCCTTTGTCATGGCAAGCCTAAATAACATCAGGAGTAAAACTGTCCTTTAACAAGTCAGATAAGTTCCATGGACTAATTCTGTGTGCAATAATGGTGTTTAACATGTACCCCCCACATACAATTATCTGTAAAGTCCTTCAGTCTAGCAGTGAATTTCAAGCACAGATTCAACGACAAAGACCAGGGAGGTATTCCAATGCCTCGCAAAGAATGGCACCTATTGTTAGATCCCTTTGATCATTGTGAAGTTATTAATTACACTTTTCATGGTGTATCAATACACTGAGTCACTACAAAGATACAGGCGTCCTTCCTATCTCAGTTGACAGAGAGGAAGGAAACCACTCAGGGATTTCACCATGAGACCAATGGTGATTTTAAACCAGTTACAGAGTTAAATGGCTGTGATGGATCAACAGCAATGTAGTTACTCCACAATACTAACCTAAATGACAGAGTGAAAAGAAGGAAGCCTGAACAGAATAAAAATATTCCAATACATGCATCCTGTTTGCAATAAGGCACTAAATGAATATTGCAAAACATGTGGCAAAGAAATTAACTTTTTGTCCTGAATATAAAACATTACGTTTGGGGCAAATCAAACACACATCACTGAGTACCACTCTTCATATTTTCAAGCATGGTGGTGGCTACAACATGTTATGAGTATGCTTGTCATCGGCAAGGACTAGGGAGTTTTTTAGGATAAAAATAAAAGGAATAGAGCTAAGCACAGGCAAATTCCTAGAGGAAAACTTGGTTCAGTCTGCTTTCCAACAGACACTGGGAGACAAATCCACCTTTCAGCAGGACAATAACCTAAAATGCAAGGCCAAATACACTGAGTGTACAAAACCTTAGGAACACCTTCCTAATATTGAGTTGCACCCCCTTTTGCCCTCAGAACAGCCTCAATTCATCAGGGCATGGACGATACAAGGTGTAGAAAGCGTTCCACATGGATGCTGGATCATGTTGACTCCAATGCTTCCCACAGTTGTGTCAAGTTGGCTGAATGTCCTTTGGGTGGTGGACCATTCTTTATACACACGGGAAACTGTTGAGCATGAAAAACCCAACAGCGTTGCAGTTCTCGACACACACAAAAATGGTGCGCCTGGCGCCTACTACCATACCCCGTTCAAAGGCACTTCAATCTTTTGACTTGCCCATTCACCCTCTGAATGGATTTAATAAGTGACATCAATAAGGGATCATAGCTGTCACCTGGATTCACCTAGTCAGTCTATGTCATGGAAAGAGCAGGTGTTCCTAATGTTTTGTACACTCAGTGTATACACTGGAGTTACTTATCAAGAAGACGGTGAATGTTCCTGAGTGGCTGAGTTACAGTTTTGACTTAAATATGCTTGAAAATCTATGGCAAGACTTGAAAATTGTTGTCTAGCAATGATCAACAACCAATTTGACAGAGTTTGAAGAATTCTGAAAAGAATAATGGGCAAATATTGTATAATCCAGGTGTGCAAAGCTCTTAGAGACTTACCCAGAAAGACTCACAGCTGTAATCGCTTGCGAAGGTGATTCTAGCATGTATTGACCTAGGGGTGTGAATACTTATGTAAATTCGATATTTCTGTATTTCATTGTCAATACATTTGCAAAAATGTCTAAAAATGTGTTTTCACTTTGTCATTATGGGGTATTGTGTGTAGATGGGTGAGAAAAAAAGTATGTTTAATCTATTTTGAATTCAGACACACACACACACATACAACAAAATGAGGAATAAGTCAAGGGGTATGAATACTTTCTGAATACTGAAGATTGGTGATATAAGATAGAAACATCAATCCAACTAGACAACATAGGCTATTCCGACTTACAATAGCTTAGATTTTGTTAGATGAATTTGCATTAATTTGCAAATTAGAGTAAATGCTGCAAATGACGTTGAATGAGCAGCACCACAGATATTGTGATGAGCAAGATGCAAGACTTCGCTCTCGCACAGTCACACACAATATCTGCACATGTGTACGGGTTCGCTTCACACTCTTACAACGTGGTAGCCACCGGACCAAAACAGTGGAGAAGTTTTTCCTCGCTCTCCAACGCTCTTAGTTGTTGCGGAAATTGACCCACTATGCTGTTTACTTTGTGCATCTATGTCAAATCGCTAGACTCTACCTTTTAAAGTTATGAACATTTTACTAACTTTAAAATGTTCAGGCTAACTTAAAATGTTACATATACTTCTTGTATTGCTATCCCTGACACAGATTAAGCAAGCACACAAAGTTTCTTCAGAAACGTTACTTTTTCTAGTTATTGTTGTATTTTTCCCCTCACTCTAGTGCTTAAACGCTTTAAGCTATAAACACGAAACCAACTTTCAAATGTGCAGACTGCCCCAAAGTAGATTGCTTGAGAAAATCTTTTCGATAGCATTTATACTTTTTGATCTACAACAATATTTAAAATGATCTCCAATGCATTTCAATAGCCATAAAAGGGCCAAAGAAATTGAACATTTTAGACGCTACACCTCTTGAAGCGTTTAAGCTATCAACACCAAACCAACGGTGAAGTGTGCAGACTGACCCAATTTAGATTGTTCTTATTCAGATTTTCTTATACTATTTATACTTTTTGAACTATAACCATTTTAAATTTGCATAAAATAACATGGGTTTGAATGAGAACCATAGGAATACAGTGGTTTCTATTCAAAACGATCCTGCTCCTTGGCCATTTAAGCTAAAAGACCAGCTTTAAAACGTTCAGGCTATCCTAACTTCAAATTGTCTATAACCTTTATAAACTTTAACAATATTCATTTGCAGAAATTAGCATAAAACGCAATGGATTCAATGCCAACCATAAGAACACAGTGGTCGACATTTCAAATGCTACTGCTATTTAACCATTTCAGCTAAAAATATTTTTTAAAGAATTACATTTTCAAAACATTATAAACTATAACTGTTTAAATGTGTATAGATTAGCATTAAATAACCCACCAACAATAATAGTAACTCTTGAACCTTTCATGCTAGAGACATTTTAGTCATTTAGCAGACGCTCTTATCCAGAGCGACTTGCAGTTAGTGAGTGCATAAATTTTTTCATTCTGGTCCCCGTGGGAAACGAACCCACAACCCTGGCGTTGCAAGCGCCATGCTCTACCAACTGAGCTACACGGGACACCAAACCAACTTTCACATGTTCAGGCTGTCCTATCAATCAATCAATCAATCAATCTATACTTTTTCAATCAATAAAAACCAAATCATCAAAATCAGTCCACATGTAAAAAATATGATTCATTTCAAAGTTAGCTTTTTCATCAACAGTAACGTGCGATTTCCTAAAACACTAAGGAAATAAAAATCCATAGTACAAGTTGCATACTGTCACTAAAACGGACTAATTCATATCATTAAACAAACAAGAAAAATAATTACAGCACCTATTTAATTTATTTTGCTTAAAAAAAACTGAATTCAAACATATACTACAAAAATAATGTATTCTAGAAGACTATCCCTATATTATAAGATGATATTGTGGGACAACATAATGCAGCACAATATGCTTATGGCTAAGAGGTATGAGAATTGACATTATGTGATGTTTTTCTCAGGTAAACCTGAAATGACAAAAGTTGGGCTTGAACCTCTCCCCTTTATTCAGTACAGCTTAAGGTTGAGTAACATTGAGGTATTGAATGGATTAGTTCATCCAATATTAATTTAATAAGAGTAAGGTATGTGATCATTTTTCAAATGTAATAAAACAGTTACCATAGCAACGTTATTTTCTTCAAATTCAGACTTCCGTAAATAAAGTCCACATAAATATGAAGATGTTGTTCAAATAACCATACATCTGAAAAGAAAGGCAACTTCATGAAATCTAGAAGTAGCATGTCCCTCCCCAATTCTCTACACCTCAAGAGAGAGAGACACAGAGAGCTGCAAAAGATAGTTATTTCCAATGATAAATGCCTATTGTAAATATACCATATTTAGATATCAGTAGTTGACTATTATTAAATACTGTTCAAATAATCCTCTGCACTTTGGTTAGTTGGTTCCATGGATGATTGTTCTGATGAGTTGATTGATCATCTGCCTGTTTTAACCAGCTGTGGAAAATACAGAGAGAGCATGTCAAAAAGAATGCCAGAAAACAGAGCACAGAGGCTTAAGATCTCTATGAGCTGTGGGACATACCTGTTCTAGATAGAACACAGGTCTTCTTACACTCATCCTCTGTCTCAAAACGGTTGGCATTTCCTTCACAGCCTCCATACCAGAACTGTGCACAGGAATTGGCCTGTTTGTCGTAATACCACCTGATGTTATACTCTCGACAGGTGCCTTGGTCCAAACTCAGGTTACAGAGGGGATCGAGCGGGATGGATTCTGACAAAACAACATCGAAGGAGAGGTATGACATACATTCAAGGAATTTGAAAACGTGTAAAGATATTTGAATGTTAACTTCCAAGACAGAAATGACCATGTTTCTTAATCTAACACAACATATTGAGAGATGACGTGACTATTGATGTAGTTGTGAACATGTTGCAGTGTTAGGTCCTAACCTTGGGGGAAAATAGAATTAGGGATTGGAATTGATACAGGCCGAAATTGGCCCTTGCTGGACGATGAAGGTGAACCTGATGTTCCTGAGGATGATGATGATGCTGATCCTGATGATGATGTTGAGACAGCTGTGTTGGAGTGGGAGCTTTCCCTTGCAGGGAGGATGGATACTGTTTTGTTAACTACAGCCACAGTACTACCTCCTCGCACGCGGTTCCTTATGTCTAAATCTTCACCCTCTTCATCATCCACCTGATTGATGACACACACACATAGATTAGTTAGACGGTAACTCAACCCTCTACTGCTAAAATTATATTAATTGACTAGCAGAGCAATGACTATTACAAAGCAATCATTCAATTGGTCCTCTATAATGCCTAAGGAGAGTTACTTTGTATGATATAAATGTGTCCTGTAAAGGCCTACTTGGACCTGCACTGGGAGTGGTCCAGGATTGAGGGGCAGAGTAAAGTTATCTCCACGGCCTCTGATGTGACTCTGGGAACTGGTGCGTCTACTCGGATTTAGGATAGGATCCTTATTATAGGTGGTTCCATAGCCGCTGTCCACATAGCCGTTATTCCCATGTCCGTTGTTCCCATGCCCGTTGTTCCCATGTCCGTTGTTCCCATGTCCGTTGGTCCCATGTCCGTTGTTCCCATAGCCGTTGTTCCCATTCCTTCCAAAGCCATTAGCGATGCGATTCAACACAAGGGCTCCATTCTCATCCTCACAGAACTGGCTAACAAGTTTTGACTCCAGAGCTGAAAGACAGGAGAGAAATGACAACCTCAGTTAAAGTATAATATATGATATCTGTATGACAGAATAAAGGGTGAAGTTGTTTTTACTGAACAACAGCTTTGTATTAAGTAATGTGTGATACTACACACATATGACCGTGTTAGTCACCTGGTAGAGTGTTGAAATCGTCGATGAGGTACATATGTTCACTGTCAGGGTCAGAGGCGATCAGATTAAGTTCACGCAGGAACTCGGCCCGGTTTGTATATGAGGTGTTGACAATCCCCAGGGCATACATCTCAACGTTGGCAGCATGTGTTATGATTTACCAGTATTAGAACCCAAATGCAGACAAGTACACCAAGCCAGAGAAGGTTTAACAGGTTTATTTAAAATGTTCAATAGTCCAGGTTTCCAATAATAGGGGAAGAGCAAGTCCAGGTTACAGGGAGGGTAACAGATCCAGGTCAGGGCAGGTGTGGTACCGTAATGTCCTAGTGTCCGTGGTGAGTCCAAAAGAGAGGTCCGGTAGTGGAGAGCAGGATGGTGGTGGCAGGAGTGAAGCGGAGGCAGGAGTCAGGTTCCAAATATATGGTCGTCTTGACTATGATCTGACGATGAGTGGTAAGTTTGACCGGGTCTTAAAGGCTGAGGTGATTATGGTGAATGAGCTGCAGCTGGAACCCTGACTCCCGCACACCAGACTTCACTCCTGCAATCAAGGACAGACAGAGGGGAGGGAGAGAGCAGAGAGAGAGCTACCTAGCAGCAGTAGGCCTAACAGTACCCCCCTCTACGGACGCCACCTGGCGGCCGACGGGGTTTATCGGGATGTAACCTATGAAACTCTCGGACCAGAGCAGGATCCACAATGAAGCTCCTGGGCACCCAGGAACGTTCCTCAGGACCATAACCCTCCCAATCCACCAGGTACTGGAAACCCACGACCCCCGGCGGCGAACATCCAGAAGTCGCCGGACAGTGTAGACCGGACCCCCACCCACGATCCTGGGCGGAGGAGGGGGACGAGAGGGCGGGCACAGAGGGCTAACCGACACAGGCTTAATCTGGGAAACATGAAAGGTGGAATGAACCCGTAGGGAGGCAGGAAGCTGTAGCTTAACCGCGCAGGGGTTAACAATAGACAGTATCTTGAACGGTCCTATAAAACGAGGCGCCATCTTCTTAGACTCCACCTTCAATGGAAGGTCCCGTGACTTCAGCCATACCTCTTGACCAGGAGAGTAACCGGGAGCCTGGGACCGGTGACGGTTGGCTTGCCTCTGCATGTACGCCGAAGCTCGGGACAGAGCTACCCTGGCCTTCCTCCAGACCTTGAAGCAGCGGCGCATGTGGGACTGCACCGAGGGTACCGCCAGTTCCCTCTCTTGAGAAGGGAACAGGGGAGGTTGATAACCCAGAGCACACAGAAAAGGAGACAAACCAGAGGAAGCGTTAGTCAAGGTGTTATGAGCATATTCCACCCAGGGGAGCATGGAGCTCCATGACCCAGGGTTAGACCCTGTGACACAGCGAAGAGCGGTCTCCATCTCCTGGTTCGCTCTCTCGGCTTGCCCGTTGGTCTGGGGGTGATATCCAGAGGACAGGCTGGATGTAATGCCCAAAGCTTTACAGAAAGCTTTCCACACCTGGGAGACAAACTGGGGACCCCTGTCAGAGACAATATCCGTGGGTAGACCATGAGAGCGGAACACATGTTCAACCAAAATATCAGCCGTCTCTCTGGCAGTGGGCAGTTTAGGTAGGGCCAAAAAATGAGCGAACTTAGAAAAACGATCAATCACCGTAAGAATTACAGTCTTTCCAGACGAGGGGGGAAGTCCAGTGACAAAATCCATAGCGATATGCGACCAGGGCCGGCTGGGTATAGGTAGAGGTCGTAGATGACCAGCGCTGGCCTGGGTGGAGTTCTTACTTCGTGCACATACCGTACAAGCAGCAATGAAGGCTCGAGTGTCCGCCTCCATCGTGGCCCACCAGAACTTCCGTCGCACAAAGTCAAGGGTCCGCGAAACTCCAGGGTGACAGGTAAGGGGAGACGAGTGAGCCCACTGAAGTACCTGGGAGCGAGCAGACTCAGGGACAAACATCCGGTTAGGAGGACCCCTCCCAGGGTCAGCTTGATGATGTTGAGCCTGTCTAACAATCCCCTCGATGTCACATGTGACGACCGCAATACTGCAGGTAGGAGGCAAAATGGGTTCAGGGTTACTACCAGTATCAACAGCCGAATGAACACGAGACAGGGCGTCAGGCTTGACGTTGCGTGACCCAGGACGGTAAGACAGAGAAAAATTGAATCTCCCAAAAATAGTGCCCACCTGGCTTGACGGGGGTTGAGCTGCTTACGCTGACTGGAGGTAAGCCAGATTCTTATGATCCGTCCAAACGATGAAGGGTTGTTCCGCCCCCTCCAACCAATGTCGCCACTCCTCGAGAGCCAGCTTAACGGCGAGCAGTTCACGATTGCCAACATCATAATTCCTCTCTGCCTGAGAAAGTTTCCTTGAGAGAAAAGCACATGGATGCAGTTTGTTGTCTTCAGGAGAACGCTGTGACAACACCGCACCTACCCCAGTGTCGGATGCATCCACCTCCACGACAAACTGGCGGTCGGGGTCCGGCTGCATCAGAATGGGAGCCGAGGCGAAGCGATGTTTCAGTTCTTCGAACGCTGATTCGGCCCCTTCATTCCAAGCGAACGGTCGTGAGATGGAGGTGAGAGCGGTGAGTGGCGCCGCAATGCGGCTGTAGTCCTTGATGAACCTCCTATAGAAGTTCGCAAACCCCAGAAATCGTTGAAGTTGTTTGCGGGTAGAGGGGGCTGGCCAGTCCGTGACAGCAGAGATCTTAGCTGGGTCCATCCGCAACTCCCCCTGAGCGATGATGTAACCCAAAAAAGAGGTCTCAGACACATGAAATTCACATTTCTCCATCTTCACAAACAGTTTGTTCTCCAACAACCTTTGCAACACCTGGCGCACATGCAGTTCATGTTCCTGGGAGGACTCTGAGAAAATCAAGATATCATCCAGATAGACAAAAACAAACCGATTCAACATGTCCCGAAGGACATCATTGACTAGTGCCTGAAAAACAGCAGGGGCATTAGACAACCCAAAAGGCATAACCAGATACTCAAAATGTCCCAAGGGTGTGTTGAAGGCAGTCTTCCATTCATCACCTTTACGAATGCGCACCAGGTGATACGCATTTCGTAGATCCAGTTTCGTAAAGATGGTAGCACCATGAAGGAGGGGAAAAGCAGAATTAATCAAAGGCAGAGAATACTTGTTCTTAATGGTGATGTTGTTAAGTCCACGGTAATCAATACAGGGTCTGAGGGTCTTATCCTTCTTAGCAACAAAAAGAATCCCGCTCCTACAGGTGACGAGGAAGGACGCATAATACCTGCCGCCAAGGAGTCCCGAATGTAGTTCTCCATAGCCTCCGTCTCCGGCCGGGAGAGATTGTACAGGCGACTGCTGGGGAGCGGGGCTCCTGGCTGGAGGTCAATGGCACAGTCGTAAGGCCGGTGAGGAGGAAGAGAAGTAGCTCTGTGTTTGCAGAAAACGGATGCCAGGTCATGATACACGTCAGGAACATTAGAAAGATCCATGGACTCCAGTGGAGGTCGAGGCACAGTACTGGCAGGAGTCAGAGCAGAACACAAACAATTCACATGACAAAATGTGCTCCATGAAACAATTCTACCTGTCACCCAATCAATGTGTGGATTGTGTCTTATGAGCCAGGGGATACCAAGGACCAGAGGGGTCTGTGGGCAGTCGATAATATGGAATTGAATGTTCTCCTGATGATTTCCCGACACTCTAAGACAAACAGGAACAGTCTGATGGGTAATATGGGTCAACAATTGTCCATTCAGACCCTTAGCCTGCAGCGGACAGTCCATAGGAACAGTCTCCAAATCCATTTGTTGAGCCCACTCTCTATCCAAAAAGCTTTCGTCTGCACCAGAGTCAATCAGCGCACTAACAGAGAGATTCTGGAACTGCCACTGGAGGGATGCCTGGAGCAGAATGCGGGGAGAAGAGGAAGAATCCGCTGCTCGGCTCACCAAAACTTCTCCCATTAATGATGAGCCGGCCCTTTTCCCCGGACGAACTGGGCAGGAAGGAACGAAATGACCAGCTTCTCCACAATACAGGCAGGCCCGAGCCTGAATGCGACGTGCACGCTCCTCTGAGGACAACCGTGCACGACCCACCTCCATGGCTTCGGGTTCAGTGCTCCTCGTATCGACTCGGGAAGACACGGCTTTCTCCGTAGGGAAGATGCGGGGAGGAGTTTGTTGATGACAGACAGGTTGCTTGGAACTAACACTCCTCTCCCGGCGGCGCTCCCGAATCCGATTATCCAACCTGATGGTGAGTGAAATAAGATTATCCAGCGTAGGCGATTCATCATATGACACCAATTCATCTTTTAAAGTCTCAGACAAAGCATTGATGAACACTCCTTGTAATGCCTCGTCATTCCAACCACTCACTGCTGCTAAAGTCCGAAACTCCACTGCCATCTCCGCCACACTGCGAGCCCCCTGCCGAAGAGAAAACAACCGTTTCGCAGCCTCCTTGCCTCGTACGGGGTGGTCAAAAACCTTCCTCATCTCAGTGGTGAAGGCAACGTAAGTGTTGCAAATGTCCGACTGACTCTCCCAGACCGCGGATCCCCAGGCACGAGCGGAACCGCTAGTAGAGTTGATAAGGTAGGCAATACGGGCTCTTTCTGAGGCGTAGGTGAGGGGCTGTTGTTCAAACACTAACGAGCATTGAGTCAAAAAATCGCCACAGGTTCCCATGTTCCCGTCATAGCGCTCTGGAGCAGGAACCAAAAGGCTCTCTGATCTGGGCTGAAGGGGTAGTAAGGGCAGACACTTGATTGGTGAGTAATTGAACCTGATTAAGCAGCACCTGACTGTCCTCAGCAATCGTCTTAAACAGGGTATCATGTTGGCCAAGTAAAATGCCCTGATTGGCTATGGCAGTCCAAATTTGAGTGCACTCTGGGGTGGTATCCAAGCTACTGTCTGCTGGGTTCATCGTTTGGTCAGATCATACTGTTATGATTTACCAGTATTAGAACCCAAATGCAGACAAGTACACCAAGCCAGAGAAGGTTTAACAGGTTTATTTAAAATGTTCAATAGTCCAGGTTTCCAATAATAGGGGAAGAGCAAGTCCAGGTTACAGGGAGGGTAACAGATCCAGGTCAGGGCAGGTGTGGTACCGTAATGTCCTAGTGTCCGTGGTGAGTCCAAAAGAGAGGTCCGGTAGTGGAGAGCAGGATGGTGGTGGCAGGAGTGAAGCGGAGGCAGGAGTCAGGTTCCAAATATATGGTCGTCTTGACTATGATCTGACGATGAGTGGTAAGTTTGACCGGGTCTTAAAGGCTGAGGTGATTATGGTGAATGAGCTGCAGCTGGAACCCTGACTCCCGCACACCAGACTTCACTCCTGCAATCAAGGACAGACAGAGGGGAGGGAGAGAGCAGAGAGAGAGCTACCTAGCAGCAGTAGGCCTAACAGCATGGGCCTCCCTCACAGCAATGTCCAGCTTCACAGGCTCTCGTTTGTCTGTCTGTCCATCTGTGATAACAATGGCCACCTTCCTAACCCCAGTACGGGCACTGTAGAAGGCCTCCTGGGTAGCCTTCCGGATGGCAGTGCTAGTGTAGGTGCCCTCACCCATGTAGGGCATCTTCCTGATGGCCTGCTTGACATCTTGTTTGGTCATGTAGTGCGTCAGATTGAACTCCAGGTGGACATCCAGACTGTACAGGACCAGTCCAATTCTGGTGGCGTTACGTCCAACAGTGGTACGGTCCACCAATGCTGTGACGAAGTCCTTGATGATTTCAAAGTTTTCCGGACCAACACTCTCTGAGCTGTCAATGACGAATACAAGCTCCATTGGCCTCTCCTTGCACTTGATTCCACATCCTAAAAGCAAGAGAAAGATGCTGAATAACTCCTAACATTATTTAATTTATTCTTTATGTTTTAGCTTGGATTTATTATTATCATGGTGTTAGTCTTACCACAGATTTCCTTGATCAATTTAATGATGTCTTCTCTCTGGAAGTGATAGAAGTGTGAAAGTTATATTCATATTTCATATTGTTCTCTATTACACAGAATCAATCAAGCAGTGTGTAAAGTTTGTGAACTTACTGTAAGCCCTGCTTCACCCTTTACTCCTGGCCTCCCCTGAGATATGAGAAAACATTTGAATGATTCATACATCACTACTTTGAAATTATACAAAATAACATAAAACAGCAATTTCAGTAAAACAATTAATATTTAGAAAACGCACAGACTCTCCAGGAACCCCAGGATCTCCCATGTCCCCCTTTACACCCTTATTTCCTCTCTCACCCTGCAAGCCACGGTTGCCCTGCAGTGAAGAGACAGGAGGAAGAAACAGGAGGGCTGTTGTTAGAGACAAGGTCACTGCATCCATCAGTAGAAGAGCGTAATGAGTTGAAGTTATGATTTGAAGTATGAGTTGAAGTATGAGTTGAAGTATGAGTTGAAGTATGAGTTGAAGTCATCCTCTTACCTTAGCTCCTGAGAATCCTTCCCCTAAGGGTCCCCTTGGCCCTGTCACACCCTGAGACCCCTGCTCACCCTAAAATACAAAAGATGAACCATAAATCAATCAATCATTTACCCAAAGGCAATGTACCTGGAAAAGAGCTATAGCACACTAAAGGTCATAGGTCAGGAGTGGACTGTGTTATTAAACATACCTTGGGGCCCTGCAGACCTTCCCCTGGGGGCCCGTTTGGACCAGGGGGTCCTTGCCTTCCCATGTTACCCTGGAAACCAATTATGTTAGTGTTATGCGTAGGGGACGGACAGGCTACAGACTATAAATAAAGTTGATTAAGTTTGACATTGCCATCACAGCTGGACTACTGGTATGTGTTAAGCTATGCCACGTATTACACTCAGAATGTGACCTATGGCTGAATAATGGACGTTTTGTTAATATTAGCTTCATACCGGTGGTCCTTGCACACCCTTTCCTTTTGGGCCTGGCAAACCTGGCAATCCTCTGAAGCCAATGTCTCCCTGGGACATACAGATTTAGAGTCACATGCAATACATAATACACATTCACATTGACATGTAGTACGTTGTAGCAGATTGACATGCATAGAAGATTTAGGGACAGATACATAACAAGTACCTTAGGTCCTGGGATGCCAACACCCTCAGGGCCCTGCTCTCCCTGTAGACCTGGAAGGCCTGGAGGACCCTAAAAAAGGAACAGGGAACAATCCAAACTTAATGAGAGACTAAGTTTGGTTTAACACCAGTAATCTGCAGTTAATTCATGTTGGTTGTAAGTACTCACCACTGGACCAGGGAAACCTTCACCTTTGGGCCCAAAAGGACCTGATGGACCTGGATTACCACGGTCACCCTGGTAAAAACATCATTCAAACGATGAGCATGTGCCTCATAGTAATAGTAATATCATATCTTTCTTTGTTGTGAATTGCAACACTTACTTTTGGCCCAGGTAGCCCATAGCCTGTCTCTCCAATAGGCCCAGAGGGACCAGGAGGGCCTAGATCACCCTGAGACAGAGAATGAGATAAGATAATCCCAATGCTGTTTATCAGCCAGGATCTGACGATGCATTGCAATGGACTGCGTGTAACAGTGTTTCTTACTGCAAGCTCACAGGCCTGCCAAATGTGTACAGTACCTGCCAAGACCTGCATAGAGAAACAGGGTGTTAATAGATGTGGATGTCTTACCTTGGGACCTGCAATGGCCCGTCCCGGTAGTCCTGGCATGCCCAGTCGGCCTGGTGTGCCAGGCTCCCCCTGAAAGAAGAATGGGCAAGAATTTCACTCGAACTCTACAGACACTCCCTTTATCCAAACACTCCCTACACTACCAACAGCCTGCACAGATGTTTGCCACTTTTGTAATCTTCTAGTGTATTTTGGTTGAACTCAAATTGTTGGGCTACTGTTACAACAATCTCGAATAAATATGCAGTTACTAGAGTGTGTGTTGAGTGTTGGTTGTAAATAACCTAAATAGACGTTCATTTAATAAATACTGGTAGTTCAAAGCAAACAATACTATCAGGTTCACTAAATCTGCCGTGCTGTGATCAGATTGTGTTTGGTCTCAGCCAGTGTTATTCTCACCATGGCACTTATCGTAAGAGTAGGGGTGTTAACCCGCTGTTCTGGCCAAATTCCCAACCTGGCCCTTTTCAATCATAGCCACCTAATCATCCCCCTGATTCCCAATTGGCATATATCACTCTTCACCTCTCCACCATGCTAGCTTATGTGTGGTGAGCATTCTGGCACAAAATAATGGGTGCTACACATTGAGTTTCCCCCTTACTATGCAAAGCGCTTTGAGCACCTACTGTAGGCGCTACATAAATGCAACCAATTATTATTATTATTATTGTTAATATTACCTTTGCCCCTGACGGTCCGGTCATGCCAGGAGGTCCATGTAATCCACGGATGCCCCTCTGACCCTGGTCTCCCTGGTAGGGGTGGAGCACGCATATTTTACATGACCCCCTCTTGGTGCTTACAGGTTAGTATGACAGAACGTTAAGGATGTGAAATGCACCTTCTCGCCCTGGGTGCCGATCCCTGCTGCTCCCTCAGGACCTCTTATGCCAGCTACACCCACCTCACCCTGGCAGTGGCGAAGGGTAGATGGGACAGACAGAAACCATTTCACATTGACATATTCCTTTTCTTTGTGGTATACTGTATCTATAGAACTATACTGGATCTATATAACTATATAAGATCTATAGAACTATGCTGTATCTTTAGAATGATACTGTATTTATAGAAATATACTGGATCTATAGAACTATACTGGATCTATAGAATTATACTGGATCTATAGAACTATACTGGATCTATAGAACTACACTGGATCTATAGAATTACACTAGATCTATAGAACTATACAGGATCTATAGAACTACAGTGGATCTATAGAACTACACTGGATCAATATAACTACACTGGATCAATATAACTACACTGGATCTATAGAACTACACTGGATCTATAGAAGTGGTGTAAAGGTGAAATAACACACCTTCTGTCCTGGAGCCCCGTCCTCGCCTGGAAGACCAGGTAAGCCAGCCAGGCCAGATGCACCAGGCTCACCCTGGAAAATAAACAAATTGCTTTTTAAAATATATCACAAGTTCAACAGGCTTATTTGAGAAGGTGTTTTTTATTACTTGGAAGAGGGTGGATAAGGTATTTGTCTTACCTTTGCCCCTGGCTCACCAACGCCTCTCTCCCCTGTAGCTCCAAGCTCTCCTGGTAAACCTTGATCGCCCTAGAAATAAGAGAATGGAAAGTAGTGTGAAGAAATCCACCAGGCAAAAACAACAGGCTAGCTACAAACAACAGCAATCAGAGAATTATATGGTCTTGGCCATCAATTCATGGCTTTGCATGGTCTTTACCAACCTTAGGTCCAGGTAAGCCCTCTCCTTGAGGCCCTCTGCCGCCAGGTGGACCCCTGGGACCCTCCACTCCCTGGGGAATAAAAATCACAATCACGTGTGTGATGTGCATGCAAGTGTAGTGTCACGTTACTCTTCGCCACTCAGCTTACCTTCTCCCCCTGGATGCCCGCTCCCGTAAGTCCAACAAGTCCTGGATGACCTGGAGGCCCGAACTCACCCTGAGGTCAAACATAAAAAGGGTTGAGGGCCGGATGAAGAAATCATAAGTCCCAGGGTTTTGTTTTTTATAGGCTCCTCTCCCCCCAGCTCACTGTGATGGCCGATGCGCTCATTGTGGCAATAGCCTATCTCAAGATGATATACTGATATAAAACAGTGCTGCTGTTAGCTAAAAATTGGGAGTTGTTAATAATAATAATAATAATATGCCATTTAGCAGACGCTTTTATCCAAAGCGACTTACAGTCATGCGTGCATACATTTTTTTGTGTATGGGTGGTCCCGGGGATCGAACCCACTACCTTGGCGTTACAAGCGCCGAGAATTGTTTTTTCTTCTATTGGTTCTAAAGACAGATTAGTCTTCTCTTTTCAGCAGTGGGCATTTGCTTTCCAAACTGCACGTTTTCCCCACAAATGTATTTTGAAATCTGTAAAAGGCAAACCAACAGCCGCAACCAACCATAAAAATATAATCCATAGATGGCAGTTCCCATTCAAGTCAGGACTGGCATCCATCGCTAGTGTACCAATGAGTTTAACAGTCAAATTGCCAGGGTAAGAGGTTCCAAAACCCTTCTATGGATTATATGTCTATGGCCACAACGCTGTATATTTGACACGCATGCTGTATATTTGACACGCTGTATATTTGACACGCATGCTGCCCAAACTGCGGCCTTCTCAACTGTAGGCAAACTGATAACTGCCTAAATAAAGGAAACACTTGCGTAAACAAGGTATACAAAGTATATGTTATAGTGTGGGGTGCATTTTCCTGGCATGGTTTAGGTCCACTTGTAGAATCTATGCCAAGGCGCATTGAAGCTGTTCTGGCAGCTCGTGGTGGCCCAACACCCTTTTAAGACACTTTATGTTGGTGTTTCCTTTATTTTGGCAGATACCTGTATGTGCTTGTGATAAAACCTAATCCACAGTTATTTAAATCCACAGTTATCCACAGTCTACACTCATTGAGAGCAGGCTCCTGAGTCCTCCTGTGGTTGGCAGTTGCTGTAAAAAAAAATACAAAATATATACTACATACAGTATATAATATATACAGTATATATTTCCTTTATTATTATTTATTGTAAAACATTATTATTAATATCAATATATTACTTTTTTGCTTCCTCTTGGGCCCCCCATGGGTCTGGGCCCAGGGGCTTCAGCCGTTAAACCCCTGCATTAATCCGGCCCTGTTTGAGGTCTAGGTTGTCATTTGACCCTTCATGAGTTTATTGGCCTTTATGTCTTAAAATCAAGATAATTGGTACTAATAGAATCACCAGGCTGAATATCTGCATGAGTGCCTTCTTTAAATGTGATATACAGCATATACAGTATCTTGTTCTTGACTACAGAGAGCTAAAATCCCTAACCACCAATAAATGTGGTTTAATTTGAGTGCTAGACACTGGTTATGCCAGTAGTTGTATGTAACAATTTGGCATGGTTGTTTATTGAATCCTACAACATGCAAAAAGAATCCTACCTTCAACTTTCCCACAGTAACTACAGCTATAACCCTCCCCCCGCCCTTTCTTTCTCAATGGAGCGCTTCAAGGAGGCCCAGAGGGAGGATCCAAGGCTTCTTTATGAACTTCATTAGGTCTTTTGTTGGGTAGACATGGCATGTTTGTGTGAATGGCATTGATTAATGATGTATTTACAGCCCACCTTTTCTCCTTTGATTCCTGCACCCGTCTGTCCTCTAGGCCCTCTCGGTCCGGCCAGCCCCCGGTCTCCCTGTCGAACAAAGACAAGTCATCACTCCTCTCTCCCGTCACACATCCAGCTCCCACTGGTTCACACATTCACAGCACTATCCTCATTGTGCTCAGTCAATAGTGTAGTAGGGACTGGGAGGGTTAAGTTAGCACCTGTCTCTCTTGCGAGTAGTATGACATGGTCCTATATGACTGAAGTTATGTTATTACCAAATCTGTTAACGTTATCCTTCTGAGGAGTGTTGCTTACCCTTCTCAAACTAGGCAGAGGAAGAGGGCGATGAAGAGGGCATGTTTATTGCCTCAGCAACAGTTGAAAATAATTAAATGCAGACACACAGACAGGAACATATTAATTGTTGGGGGGGTTGACCTGTCCTTTAGAACTGCCATGACCCCTTTTGGGAAGGGGGGCTTTCCCATAAGAGCCAATGACAGATGTTTGGTTGCCTCAGGACATTTTCTGTGTTACACTCATTTTCCAGGATCTGCCTACTACTGCCAAATGTAAGTGCATCAACCACAGCTCAAACTCTCGACAGTGCCATTATTTAATATGCTCTCAGGTTCCGACTTGAACTAGGAAAAACAGACTGAAGGAAGTATTCCATTGCTAAATACTTTGTTCATGAGGATAGTTTATATGTTTACTCATCCAATATAAGCACTGTGTTCATGTTCATGTCTCTATGTGTTATGATGATAATATAACTAAAATAAAACCCAAGATTAACTCCAAGTGCTGTCATAAAAAATTATAGCTATGTTTTCATAATGTATCCCACTTTGTGATTGCTTGCCACTCTTAAATCCCATGGAAATCCAGGCCCTCTCCATGTGTATGTGATGTTTGAACAGTCCACATATAAAATATTATATGTCACTCTACAAGTTGCAACATGGAGAAATGACATTGTTTTGTGCACATCAACATGAATGGTAACACTTGGCTGAGAACTAGCTGTGAGTAGACTACTTTGGAGAAGAGCAGGGCCTGGCTTTGACAGATGCAGCCAATGTGTTGATTACACATTTCTTCCCTCTAAAATCCAGCGAATGAGAGTTGTGCTTTCATGCTCATGTAAGTCCTTATCAGTTTCTGAGGTCAATTATGGCCAAACAGATGGCCATCTTCTACAGCCCAGGCGCTGGTAGAATCAAGAGGTTAAGAAGCCATCTGATTTAAGGAAGGTTTAGGTCTGTTTCTGCTATTGGTGTAATAAAACGAAGGTCTTTTGGGTGGACATTTTGCTTCCAGCATTGTAGCTAACGGTAACCCCAGAAATGATGCTGTGGACTAACACAAATCTCACTAGATAGAATGGAGTATAAAAATAAAGAGGAACGCATTCTCGCTGTAACCAGATAATTTCTCTATTGTATTTTTCGTTTTAGTCATGACAAACTCGTAATCATACCTTTGGCCCAGGGAGCCCCTCGCCGTGGGGTCCTTTCTCCCCTTGAAAACCTTGTGGCCCTTGAGGCCCCTGTAAAATAAACCAGCATTATCCTTTTACCAACATTGGGTCAGAAGACACTGCATTTGTAGTTGTCATCCCAACTCACGTTTCCTACTGTGATATACACTGAGTATACAAAATATTAAGGACACCTGCTCTTTCCATGACTGACCAGGTGAAAGCTATGATCCCTTAATGATGTCAGCTGTTCAATCCACTTCAATCAGTGTAGATGAAGGGGAGGGGACAGGCTAAAGAAGGATTTTTAAGCCTTGAGACAATTGAGACATGGATTGTGTACAGTATGTGTGCCATTCAGGGGGGAATGGGCAAGACAAAAGATTGAAATGCCTTTGAATGGGGTATGGTTGTAGGTGGCAGGCGCACCGGTTTGTATCAAGAACTGCAACGCTGCTGGGTTTTTCATGCTCAACAGTTTCCGTGTGTATCAAGAATGGTCCACCACCCAAAGGACATCCAGCCAACTTGACACAACTGTGGGAAGCATTGGAGTCAACATTGGCCAGCATCACTGTGGAACGCTTTCAACACCTTGTAGAGTCCATGCCCTGACAAATTGAGTCTGTTCTGAGGGCAAAAGGGGTGCTACTCAATATTAGGAAGGTGTTCTTAATGTTTTGTAAACTCAGTGTACAGTATCACTCACAAAGTTTTTAAAAGTCTATCAGGTTGTCAATGAAACCAAACTACGTAATGTAGTAAGCTACAGTAAAATGCTAGTCGGGAGTTTCAGTCCACTCACTAGTTGGCCTTGTTCACCCAACCCTGGTGGACCAGGGGGGCCGGGTTTTCCCTGGAATCCCAGATCACCCTGCAAACAAGACATGGTGAGATGGAACAGGTAACATAAAACAATTAATTAGTTAGACAAAAGCAATAACAGAATAAACTTACCTTTGGTCCAGGAAGTCCAATACCATTTTCTCCCTGAATTCCAGCCGGGCCAGCTGGACCCCGGTCACCCTGTGATGACAAACACAAGAGACACAGATTAAAGTTAGCAGCAAACAAAGATAGCAGCATAATACAGATCCAATATCAAGAACAAGGGAGTGGCTTACAGCTAAAGGGCGGTACAAAGCTTTAATTCAGTCTAGGCAGATCAGAGAACCTTTTACATCCAGTAGTTTTAGATTTAGATTCAGATTAATGTTAACTGATATCACATAGAAACATTGTCCTTTTATTTATCTTACTTAGAGATATATTGATATGATACCAATTATATTCTTCCTAAATATAAACTTATAAACAAAGTATTGCTCAGAAAATACTTGCACAGAGGCTTTTTGAAGTTGATGGAGAAAAATACCCCCTCATATCAGAACTGCTGATCTCAAAGGTATGTAATTACTCAAACAGATGTTTTAAATCAAGCAGACCCACTGGGCACACACTGTGTAACACCCTGGCTCTGGGACTCTATATGTTGAGCCAGGGTGTGTTCTTTCATTGTGGTGTACTTCTATGTTGGGAGTTCTAGGTTGTTTATTTCTATGTTGGCCTGAGTGACTCCCAATCAGAGGCAACGAGTGTCAGCTGTGGCTGGTTGTCTCTGATTGGGAGCCATATTTAAACTGTCTGTTTTTCCCTTTGTGTTTGTGGGTTCTTGTTCCGTGTTGGTCTATGTT
Source organism: Coregonus clupeaformis (assembly GCF_020615455.1). Taxonomy (NCBI): domain Eukaryota; kingdom Metazoa; phylum Chordata; class Actinopteri; order Salmoniformes; family Salmonidae; genus Coregonus; species Coregonus clupeaformis. The sequence goes on from NC_059195.1 coordinate 17,167,521, forward strand.
ACCTAGGACGTTACGAGTCGTTTGTTGTGTTTGTTTACTGTCCGTGTTTATCGCTAATGATAAATAAACATGTTCGTTCATCACGCTGCGCCTTGGTCCTCCTCTCTTAACGACGATTGTGACACACTGGTTGAATCAACGTTGTTTCAACGTAATTTGTCAACCTATTACGATGTGGAATCAACGTGGAAAATACATAGGATTTGAAAATAGTAATCAACCAGTACTGTTTTCATCTAATTTCAACCAGTGTTGTAAACATTGGAATTAGGGTATAACTTCTACTTAAATACATTGATTTACCATGACTAACAGGTTGTTACATCAATCTAATTTCAACATAATCATCAGAACTATGTATAAGTTGAAATTGAGTTGAAAATTCCACATAGAAATTTACAAAATATTTTTCTTCCTAAATTATATTACATTTCATATTTGATTAGATATATTTTATTTGACCTTGTTTCAATGTTGAAAATGGCATGTTTGAATCAACGTCATTGTGTCAACTTCATGCTATCAATCTAAATAAAGAGGTATATTGTAATAAAATGTGAACGATTCCTGCCTGAACAACATTGACTGGGTAATGCACTTCAGTGAGAACGAGTCTACCATCCAGATTAAAGGAAAATAACTAGTCAGTTGTACAACTGAATGCATTCTTCTGAAATGTGTCTTCTGCATTTAACCCAACCCCTCTGAATCAGAAAGGTGCAGGGGGCTGCCTTCATCGACATCATCGGCGCCCAGGGAACAGTGGCCTTGCTCAGGGGCAGAACAACCTATTTTTACCTTGTCAGCTCGGGGATTCGATCCAGTAACCTTTCGGTTACTGGCCCAACACTCCTACCCACCAGGCTACCTCTATGTAACCTGCTTAGCTTTGGAAACAAGCTTTTTGATTCAGTTGAGCTATCATGTCAACACATTTAGACATTGATCAGCTTCCATACTCATTTGCATAGACTACCTAAATAACATTGAATAGTTGAAAGTAACTTCTTTAGCTTTTCTTCTACAAGCTGTATGTGAAAGTAAATTTGTTGGGTTTATATACAGTATGCTACATTGAAATCTGATTTGCCCAAAGGATAATTTCAACACGAAGCTAGGTATACTATCATTCATCCATGGTTGATTGGATTTTTAGAAGTTTATGAATAACATATATAAAATACAATATAGAAGGTAAACTTTTATTAATATCATGAATTTGGCATTCTTTTTATAGGGATAATGGTAACTACTTCTAATGATTGTTCTCACTGAAGTGCATTACCCATCATATACCAGTATGAGTCACTGTTCAGGCAGAAATGTTTGGACTTTGGCTTCCCATTTTATTTCAATATACCTCTTTATTTAGGTTGATATCATGACGTTGAAACAATTACATTGATTCAAACAAACCATTTTACTATCAACATTGAAACAAGGTCAAATAAAATATGTCTAATCAAATCTAAAATTCAACATAATTTAAATTACCCAATATACAGTATATTGAATATAGGATTAAACATATTTTTACGTTTCTATGTGGAATATTCAATGCAATTTCAATTTATACAAAGTTCTGATGATTATGTTGAAATTAGATTGAGTGCCTTAAGAAAGTATTCATACCCCTTAACTTATTCCACATTTGGTTGTGTTACAGCCTGAATTCAAAATGGATTCAATATTTTTTTCTCTCACCCATCTACACACAATACCCCACAATGACAAAGTGAAAACATGTTTTTAGAAATGTTTGCAAATTTATTGAAAATGAAATACAAAAACATGTAATTTACATAAGTATTCACACCCCGAGTCAAGGTGTAGAAGCATCTTTGGCAGCGATTACGACTGTGAGTCTCTAAGAGTTTCCACACCTGGATTGCACAATATTTGCCCATTATTCTTTTCAAAATTCTTCAAGCTCTGTCAAATGAGTTGTTGATCATTGCTAGACAGCCATTTTCAGGTCTTGCCATTGATTTTCAAGTAGATTTAAGTAAAAACTGTAACCTGGCCACTCTGGAACACTCTCTTGGTAAGTAACTCCAGTGTATATTTGGCCTTGTGTTTTAGGTTATTGTCCTGCTGAAAGGTGAATTCATCTCCAAGTATCTGGTGGAAAGCAGACTGAACCAGTTTTTCCTCTATGAATTAGCCTGTGTTTAGCTCCATTCAGTTTATTTTTTATCCTGAAAAACTCCCCAGTCCTCAACAATTACAAGCATACCCATAACATGATGCAGCCACTACTATGCTTGACAATATGGAGAGTGGTACTGTATTGGATTTGTCCTAAACATAACACTTTGTATTCAGGACAAAAAGTTAATTGCTTGGCCAAATTCTTTGTAGTATTACTTTAGTGCCTTGTTGCAATCAGGATGAATGTTTTGGAATATTATTATTCTGTACAGACTTCCTTCTTTTAACTCTGTCAATTAGGTTAGTATTGTGGAGTAACTACAATGTTGTTGATCCATCCTCAGTTTTCTCCTATCACAGCCATTAAACTCTGTAAATGTTTTAAAGTCACCATTGGCCTCATGGTGAAATCCCTGAGCGGTTTCCTTCCTCTCCGCCAACTGAGTTAGGAAGGACACTTGTGTCTTTGTAGTGACTGGGTGTATTGATACACCATCCAAAGTGTAATTAATAACTTCACCATGCTCAATGGATATTCAATGCCCTTCTTTGCGAGGCAATGGAAAACCTTCCTGGTCTTTGACGTTGAATTTGTGCTTGAAATTCACTGCTCGACTGAGGGACCTTACAGATAATTGTATGTGTGGGGTACAGAGATGGGGTAGTCATTCAAAAATAATGTTAAACACCATTATTGCACACAGAGCGAGTCCATGCAACTTATTCTATGACTTGTTAAGCAAATTTTTATTCCTGAAGTTATATAGGCTTGCCATAACAAAGGGGTTGAATACTTATTGACTCAAGAGATTTCAGCTTTATATTTTTTATATTTCATTTGTAAACATTTCTAAAACTTAATTCCACTTTGAAATTATGGGGTATTGTGTGTATATCATTGACACATCTCAATTTAATCCCTTTTAAATTCAGGTTGTAACACAACAAAATGTGAAAAAAGTCAAGGGGTGTGAATACTTTCTGAAGACACTAACCACTTCTCTTTCAGGCTGGAGAGTACAGCACTGCTAATGGCAGAAGAGTTTAATGCCCAGCAGGCCCTAGCTGTGGCAGAGACACTAGAGGAGATTCAGTGTAGAAACCTGAATCTGATCTAAAAGTAAGTTCATTCTCTGTTGCAGCCATGTCTGAACGTTGCATGTAGACAATAGAACTAAGGCAAGTTGCCTTTCAGTCAGTCAACTTATTTTTACCCATCTACCAATAGGTGCCCTTATTTGCAAGGCATTGGAAAACCTGGTCTTTGTGGTTGAATCTGTGTTTGAAATTCACTGCTCGACAGAGGGACCTTACAGATAATTGTACAGTATGTGTGGGGTACAGAGATGAGGTAGTCATTCAAAAATCATGTTAAACACTATTATTGCACACAACTTATTATGTGACTTGTTAAGCACATGTCTACTCTTGAACTTATTTAGGCTTGCCATAACAAAGGGGTTGAATACTTATTGACTCAAGACATGTCAGCTTTTCATTTGACATTATGGGATATTGTGTGTAGGCCAGTGACAAAACAAATCTCAATTTAATCCATTTTAAATTCAGGCTGTAACACATCAACATTTTGAAAAAGTCAACGGGTGTGAATACTTTCTGAAGACACTGTAACAACCTGTTAAGTCAATGTATTTAAGTTGAAGTTTTACCCTAATTTCAATGTTAACAAAGCTGGTTGAAATAAGATGAAAACAGTACTGGTTGATAACTTTTTCAAATCCAATGTATTTTCCATGTTGATTCCATGTCACAATACGCTGACAAATGATGTTGAAACAACGTTGATTCAACCAGTGTATACCCAGTGGGGAGCTATTGTCTGAACTGTACTGTACATGGAAAAGTGGGAAAACTATTTTGCCCCTACAAATTAAAACAAGTCAGGCACATCCTATAGCCATACATCCAGTCTCAAAACAATTAAGAGCTATTTTAATGGAGGCAATGGTTCGCTGCAGAGTTTGCAGGAATCATGACATTTACTCACGATTTAGGAGAGATTTCATCCTAAACAAGAAACAACAAAGAAGTGGAGCCTGTCAAGAAGAAAGCTGAGATATCCACTTAAAAAGTTTTCCCAAAGCAAGGCAGATCTCTCACACGTTTCATTCCATACCTCCATACCAACGTAACCATCCCATTTGACCTCATTTAAATGACAACACCTTACATTCCTTTCTTAAAACATATTCCTAATAACAGGGTAGACTATAAACAAGACTAATAACAGGGTAGACTATAAACAAGACTAATAACAGGGTAGACTATAAACAAGACTAATAACAGGGTAGACTATAAACAAGACTAATAACAGGGTAGACTATAAACAAGACTAATAACAGGGTAGACTATAAACATTGCTCTTTCCACAATAATCCATCCACTTTTGAAACATATTATTTGATGGTAGGGCTGATTCAATTAGTAAGAGATAAGTCACAAGAAAATTATGTGACCCATTCTCTCAGCTGCTAACATACTCATATTATGGGAGCAACATCTATCTTTGACATTCTAAGTGTTTACCCTTTTTTAGCTCTTTCCAACGGACAGCTTAGTTTAGTTTAATAATTCAACCATTTTTAAAAACAAGCACACATAAAACTTGAAAAAGCCATACATGCACATTAGTAAAATCATCGAGGATAACACACAATAAAGTCTGGGACTTATTTCCATTGTGGTCCTCTTGAGACAAGATGGCTAGGCAAGATCCAAGACGGTTGAATACAGTATGGCAACGAGATAATAAAACAAAAAACAGAGAAGAAGAACATCTCATCATTGCAGTTACATCATAGGGGTCATTCATATGGGCACAGAAGACATCAAACTGTTTTTTACTTTATTTTTAAAGCTGCCCAGAGAGGACGGAGAGAGAACATTTGACTTTTCATAGCTGTTAGTCAGTGGCTTGACAATCCCTTATAGAGGACTGGCAAGGAGGTTGACAGTGCTTTAGGCAGTTCCTAGTGTACTGTATATTTAGAAACAGAACTCCTGCCATTAACTGAACCTGCGTATGAATGTGAAAACTAGCATTAATCCCCACACTGCTGAATTAATGAAGGGGAAGGTACTGACACCGGGCCAATATCTTCCACAGGTGCCTATTAAGGGAGAGAGACACGCCCCTCAACTCCCAGGTAGTAGAGCAGGTGGCAGGAATCTCTATTTTACAGTTCTATTAAAAGGAAGTGTACAGGTGACAGCAGATGTGTGTGATGAGGTAAGTATGAGGTGTCTTCTTACTAACCTTCTTTCCATGAGGGCCCTCGGGTCCAATGTCACCCTGTGGTCCGGGTAAACCCTGAGGAGGAACAAAGAACACTCCTTAACAAAGGTACCTGTCTGCTGCTGTGCTGGAGGACACAATTCACATCTGGATATAAAGTGAAGGCTACCCAGATACGGATGCTAAATTACTGGGAAGAGATTACACACATTATCAACTACATTGTGTGTGTGTGTGTGTGTGTGTGTGTGTGGGAGGGGAATGGAGCATGGAGTGAGTATATATGTGTTTATACAGGAGTTTCACAAAGGTATAACACTTTGATCTGAATATGGGCATTTTCTAGGTACATGTCGCTGTAGTTTACCCACCTGGAGACCTCTGACTCCTCTGGCGCCCATTGGACCCTCAGGACCCTGGGAGTGGACATTCAATGAAACAGTAAATAAAGGTACTGTATAAATCAACCTGTAGTATGACCAATAGAACTAAAGCATGACACAGAGAGCAGATAAGGCGGATTATTCATACATACCCTGTCTCCTTTAATTCCTGGAGTGCCACACTCGCCTCTCTCACCCTGTGTAATGGAAAGCAATACGTCATATGAATGTACTGTAGTTTCAAAATAACATAAATATTAATGGCAACTTGAAAGACAAACCCTCTCTCCTTTGTAACCAGGTTTTCCCTGCAAATAAACACAGTATAATAGGTTAGATTGTGAGCAACAGCTGTACGTACATTGATAAATGCTTAATCAATATACAGATGTAGGATATTGCTGCAGCAACAGGAAATGTGAATTATTATGTGGATTATTATAAATTGATAAGTTAAATTGATACATTTTTCGTAAGGGAAAATCAAGTATGAAATTTCAAAGTGGAAATGACAAACTTCAGAAGCCTTTTTAAACTTCAAATACACTACACATTTTACATTTCCTGCATTGCAGGAAAGTTCTCATCCTACATCTGTATTCATAGATGTCTGGATATCCGCAAAAGTACTAAATGTTTAAGTGTATCACTCACCTCTCTGCCGTCCCGACCTGGAAGTCCACTTAGTCCTCCCTCTCCCTAAAAAGAAAGGAGAACATGGCAGTATATTATTTACACAGTACACACTGGAGCTATTTAATTTAGATTACTCATAGTATTAGGAATATACAGTATGTCTATACAAGAAAAGTACATGGACATTTGCTGTATCTTGCATTTTAGAGAGACATCAGGAACACAGCAGGTATGTAAATCAATTAAATTATTTTAAAGAATCATAACAAATCAAAGACCTTCGATCCTTTAAGACCAGGGACTCCATCTTCTCCTGGGCGACCCTTCTTCCCCTGTGGAATGAAGGAACAATACAAGATTCATTTAACTCACTTTAAAACAAAACATGTCTGACGAAAGGCCACTATCCTTTGCAAATTATCTGCAGCAAGTCAGTGGGAGATAAGCCATCACTGGCTATAGAAGGGCAAAGTGAAAGAGAAGCATAGTTTCCCTGAGGGAGTCGGTATTGTTTGCTTAGTGCGGGTGGTAAAAGGACCTGTGGTCACAAGTGGGGTGGCTTTTTGTGTCTGTGTCTGTGTATTGGGGTGTATCATGGTAGAAGTCAAGGATGGACATGTTGTTGCTTGGCCAAAAGGTGAGGGGTCAGGTTGCCATGCGGCACATGGACAGCGTGTGGCGGTTGCCATCCGCAGCTAATCGCGGGTTAAACTAATGAGAGCAATTATGAGAGCCTTTAAGTCTCAGTGTAAGAATGTAAGGACTCTCTCTGTAGAGAAAGCACCTGGGTAATGATCATGCAGCTGTCTGTCAGCACAAGACTAACTGTCAGACGCTGAGGACCCTGACAATAACATGGCTGTCATCCATCCAGAGGGGGGCCTCTAGTCTGTTCTGATGATGTAGAAGAACCTAATCTAACACTTTAAGCCCCCTTCAACATTTACATTTACATTTACGTCATTTAGCAGACGCTCTTATCCAGAGCGACTTACAGGAGCAATTAGGGTTAAGTGCCTTGCTTAAGGGCACATCGACAGATTTTTCACCTAGTCGGCTCGGGGATTAGAACCAGCGACCTTTCGGTTACTGGCACAACGCTCTTACCCACTAAGCTACCTGCCGCATTCTCCATCTCTGACTAGCTGACAATGAAGGTAGTAAGTGCTTTTTCTGATGGCAAAGGTCCTGTTTTATTGGGGGTAAAGGTATTCATAGGATGCCCATGGTTTCCACGGGGGACATCTTATGTGGGAAGGGAAATGTGCAATAACTTGCCGGGACAGGCAAGGCAAATTAGCAACTGAGGCTTATAGGAAATTAATTGAGAAAAACAACCCAAAACCTGTCTTGTCCTGTAGCATTCAGAGTATTTTCAGAATTCTGGTAATGAAGATGTAAGAAAGACAGTTTTCTCTAACCACAGGGTGTGCTTAGAAAAAAGCAAGCAATTATTGTAAGTATCCAAAACCAAGCAATTACCCACAATATCAGAACCATGTAAGAATCCTCTTTAGAACTTTTAATTGAATTCAGGCCTTCAGGAATAAATCACCTTCTTAAATTTAAAAGGAAAAGTGTTCTGTGATTGGAGTGTGTTTGGAAAGGAAAGACTGAAAGTACTTACGGCTAAACCACTGAGTCCTCTCTCGCCCTTCTCACAGGCACATAGTTTTGACAGGGGACACTTCAAAAAGGCAAGGCATGGTTTCAGAATCAACATGTAACTGTATATGACCATGCAGTGTCCCTGAACTTGATTATGTATTTGTTGAATGAGGATAGCATTTCAACGCATCAAAATGTAATAGTACCTACCCCTTCATCAGCCAGGTCAGTCTGTGTAGAGAGAGATAAAACAGTTAGAGACAATCATATACCATCCAAAACATACCAAAACCATGTACATTTACAACTAGATTACAGGACTAGTAAACTCTAGCATAATGTATCATATTTCTGCCTCCCCTCTTCACACACCGGTCCCATGTTTCACTATACTGAACAAAAATATGAACGCAACATGTAAAGTGTTTCATGTGCTGAAATAAAAGATCCCAGAAATGTTCCATACGCACAAAAAGCTTATTTCTCTAAAATGTTGTGTACACATTGTTTACATCCCAGTTAGTGAGCATTTCTCCTTTTCCAAGATAATCCATCCACCTGACAGGTGTAGCATTTCAAGAAGCTGATTAAACAGCATGATAAAAGGCCACTCTAAAATGTGCAGTTTTGTCACACAACACAATACCACAGATGTCTCAAGTTTTGAGGGAGCATGCAATTGGCATGCTGACTACAGGAATGTCCACCAGAGCTGTTGCCAGAGAATTGAATGTTCATTTCTCTACCATAAGCCGGCTCCAACGTCATTTTAGAGAGTTTGGCAGTACGTCCAACCGGCCTTTCAACCCCAGACCACGTGTAACCACCCCAGCCAAGGACCTCCACATCCGGTTTTCTTCACCTGTGGGATCGTCTGAGACCAGCCACCCGGACAGCTGATGAAACTGTGCGTTTGCACAACCGAATAATTTCTGAACAAACTGTCAGAAACCGTCTCAGGGAAGCTCATATGTGTGCTCGCCGTCCTCACCAGGGTTTTGACCTGACTGCAGTTCAGCGTCATAACCGATTTCAGAGGGGAAATGCTCACCTTCGATGGCCACTGGCAGGCTGGAGAAGTGTGCTCTTCATGGATGAATCCCGGTTTCAACTGTACCGGGCAGATGGCAGACGTTGTGTGGGTGAGAGGTTTGCTGATGTCAACGTTGTGAACAGAGTTCCCCATGGTGGCGGTGGGGTTATGGTATGGGCAGGTATAAACTACGGACAACGAACACAACTGCCTTTTAGCGATGGCAATTTGAATGCACAGAGATACTGTGACGAGATCCTGAGGCCCATTGTCGTGCCATTCATCCGCCGCCATCACCTTATGTTTCAGCATGATAATGCACGGCCCCATGTCGCAAGGATCTGTACATAATTCCTGGAAGCTGAACATTTCCCAGTTCTTCCATGGCCTGCATACTCAACAGACATGTCACCCATTGAGCATGTTTGGGATGCTCTGGATCAATGTGTACGACAGCGTGTTCCAGTTCCCGCCAATATCCAGCAACTTCGCACAGACATTGAAGTGGAGTGAGACAACATTCCACAGGCCACAATCAATAGCCTGATCAACTCTATGCAAAGGAGATGTGTCGTGCTGCATGAGGCAAATGGTGGTCACACCAGATACTGACTGGTTTTCTGATCCACGTCCCTACTTTTCTTTTAAGGTATCTGTGACCAACAGATGCATATCTGTATTCCCAGTCATGTGAAATCCATAGATTAGGGCATATTGAATTTATTTCAATTGACTGATTAACTTATATGAACTGTAACTCAGTAAAAGCTTTGAAATTGTTGCATGTTGCGTTTATATTTTTGTTCAGTGTTATAGAGGCTGGAGGGGGACCTGTATCAGTGATTTTGACTAGATAGACAGATCATCTGCAGAGATATAACTCCCCATTTACTCGCCTAAGATTGTACTTTTCTATACCATGTATTGTATGACTGCGTACAAAACCAAAGTTACCTTATTTTTTTGCATATGAACTTCTGCCAATGGTATAAAAGGTCTGCCAATGGTATAAATACTTGATAGAACTGCAATACAGAACTCCGATACACTCTGAATCTACATAGAGAGCTGTATTGATGTGTATTCTCCGAAAAGTAGTTATTCTAGGGCAAATCTAAAAAAGTATTTATTTGAATCTTGGATTCTCTGGAGATATAATATTAAGTTAGACATATCCTCAGAGGACGGAGAGGGACCTGTATCAGTGATTTTGACCAGATAGACAGATCACCTGCAGAAATTAAGGACCTCATGTACTTGCCTATGGTCATAACTGGATATAACTATGTATGACCATGTACAAAATCTAAATTACCTTACATATATGCTTAGTTGCAGTCAAAACAGCTCATAAAAGTCGGTCAGCGGTATGCATACTTGGTAGAACTGTAATACAGAACCAGCTACCCTCTGAATGTATAAATAGTGCTGTATTGGTGTGTATTCTTCTAAAACAAATATTCTACGGGGAATGTTATATAAATATAATTCCTATAATATCCTCTACTATTCTATATGTGCAACTTGTTATGGTATTTGGGGCTCCCAAGTGACGCAGCGGTCTAAGGCACTGCATCTCAGTGCTTGAGGTGTCACTACAGACACCCTGGTTTGATTCCACAACCGGCCGTGATTGGCACACACAATTTGCCCAGCGTCATCCGGGTTTGGCCGGTGTAGGCCGTCATTGTAAATAAGAATTTGTTCTAAACTGACTTGCCTAGTTAAATAAAAAATATATATAAATGTGGTTGCTGTAAAATTTGGTTTGAAGTGACTGAGGATTTGGGCATGCTGTCCTTGGCAATACCACTCCCATTGTTTCACTAGCAGCGATGCTAATGCTGGCTGTGGGGTAAGTAAATAAAGAAAACTAAGCCACATTTTTTGGTCATTGTCTCTCAGGATCAATGGATGAATCACTTTATGTCAATATAATTAAGTATATTTCAAATTTTGGCAGTCGTTTTTACCACACAAATATGACAAAAAATGTATTTACTTCATAATTCTAAAAACGAAATGATACTACAATCAAATGATGGTAAATCTGTTTTTTTTTGTACTTATGTGGATTGTACTTTGGAAAAAAGCTGCACATTATTTAAGGGAAACATTTATACTTTTGTTTTACAGAATATGCAAATTCTCTGTAACTTTGCAAAAATCTATTTTGGTTTTTAAAAAATCAGATAACATTATTTACATGTCTAATGATATTTTAATAAGAATTAAGTAGATTTTTTGCTATGATTGTTGCTTTTTCCAATAGTTTCTCCTTGGGATCAAAATGAACTAAGTTGATAATCCATGTATATAAAACATGGTAGTTGGTAGTATGATGGTTAAAAATCCCTCCTGAGATGAGTTTGGTTGCAACGTGTAATTCAACTCTGATTACATGTAAATCACAACTGTATCATTGTGTCATCATCACTACCCAACATTATGTTTCTTGAGAAGCAATGCAAGTCAGATCATACTCACAATTTCTTTGAGGACTTTCTCCACAATGTCAATATCCTGCAGGTTGTGGAGGTATCGGGAGGCAGGAGAGCTGGCCAACAAACGCAGCTGGGCCACGTTGGTTGACTCGTTGGCTGCACGGGTGATGCCCACCGTGAAGAACTTCACCCCTTGGTTCTTGGCATCGGCGGCAGCTGAGAAGATGTCTGGGTTCCTGGGGTGGGAGATGCTGTCAGTGAGCAGCATGGCCACCTTGATGCTGTCTGGGCTGGACTCCTCCAGGTACATCTTGGTCATGTTGGTGATGGCGTAGGTGGTGTAGGTACCGTGGCCGATGTAGACAATGGGGGTGATGTGGGACTTGAAGTTGTCACTGCCCCTCCACTGCTTGAAGGTCTGCTCGATGATGACGTGACTGCTGTACTGCAGCAGGGCCGCCTTCCAGCTCAGACTGCGTCCCGTCTGCAGACGGGCGGCCTGGAGCCTGTCCACCACATCCATGGTAAAGCGCTTCTCCTGCTCATGGTTCTCCTTGGCACTCTCAGAGCTGTCCAGCAGGAAAGTAAGCTCCAGACCACAGTCCTCATCTAAAATGGCTGTGTTCATGTGAAGACGAGTCAGAGACAAACAATTGCACCAAGAGGCTATTCTATTGAAAAATGTAATTGTGGGTTATGAATGTGCTTTGTGTAGGCGCCCTTCAAATAAAGATTCCTGTGTTTTCTATCTTCACTCATTTTTAGATGACTATGGAGTGCAATCATTCAACGTTATGACAGTCAAGTCAAAACACCAAAAACCCTATCTGAACTGAACTCTTTGTCTTTATACAGTGGGGAAAAAAAGTATTTAGTCAGCCACCAATTGTGCAAGTTCTCCCACTTAAAAAGATGAGAGAGGCCTGTAATTTTCATCATAGGTACACTTCACATATGACAGACAAAATGAGGAAAAAAATTCCAGAAAATCACATTGTAGGATTTTTTATGAATTTATTTGCAAATTATGGTGGAAAATAAGTATTTGGTCAATAACAAAAGTTTCTCAATACTTTGTTATATACCCTTTGTTGGCAATGACACAGGTCAAACGTTTTCTGTAAGTCTTCACAAGGTTTTCACACACTGTTGCTGGTATTTTGGCCCATTCCTCCATGCAGATCTCCTCTAGAGCAGTGATGTTTTGGGGCTGTCGCTGGGCAACACGGACTTTCAACTCCCTCCAAAGATTTTCTATGGGGTTGAAATCTGGAGACTGGCTAGGCCACTCCAGGACCTTGAAATGCTTCTTACGAAGCCACTCCTTCGTTGCCCGGGCGGTGTGTTTGGGATCATTGTCATGCTGAAAGACCCAGCCACGTTTCATCTTCAATGCCCTTGCTGATGGAAGGAGGTTTTCACTCAAAATCTCACGATACATGGCCCTATTCATTCTTTCCTTTACACGGATCAGTCGTCCTGGTCCCTTTGCAGAAAAACAGCCCCAAAGCATGATGTTTCCACCCCCATGTTTCACAGTAGGTATGGTGTTCTTTGGATGCAACTCAGTATTATTTGTCCTCCAAACACGACGAGTTGAGTTTTTACCAAAAAGTTATATTTTGGTTTCATCTGACCATATGACATTCTCCCAATCCTCTTCTGGATCATCAAAATGCACTCTAGCAAACTTCAGACGGGCCTGGACATGTACTGGCTTAAGCAGGGGGACACGTCTTGCACTGCAGGATTTGAGTCCCTGGCGGCGTAGTGTGTTACTGATGGTAGGCGTTTGTTACTTTGGTCCCAGGTCTCTGCAGGTCATTCACTAGGTCCCCCCGTGTGGTTCTGGGATTTTTGCTCACCGTTCTTGTGATCATTTTGACCCCACGGGGTGAGATCTTGCGTGGAGCCCCAGATCGAGGGAGATTATCAGTGGTCTTGTATGTCTTCCATTTCCTAATAATTGCTCCCACAGTTGATTTCTTCAAACCAAGCTGCTTACCTATTGCAGATTCAGTCTTCCCAGCCTGGTGCAGGTCTACAATTTTGTTTCTGGTGTCCTTTGACAGCTCTTTGGTCTTGGCCATAGTGGAGTTTGGAGTGTGACTGTTTGAGGTTGTGGACAGGTGTCTTTTATACTGATAACAAGTTCAAACAGGTGCCATTAATACAGATAACGAGTGGAGGACAGAGGAGCCTCTTAAAGAAGAAGTTACAGGTCTGTGAGAGCCAGAAATCTTGCTTGTTTGTAGGTGACCAAATACTTATTTTCCACCATAATTTGCAAATAAATTCATAAAAAATCCTACAATGTGATTTTCTGGATTTTTTTTCCTCAATTTGTCTGTCATAGTTGACGTGTACCTATGATGAAAATGACAGGCCTCTCTCATCTTTTTAAGTGGGAGAACTTGCACAATTGGTGGCTGACTAAATACATTTTTTCCCCACTGTATTACATCTCTCACACGGATAGAAAGACCAAGCTAAATCACGTTAATATGACATAGACCAAAAATGGTGTAGGATATCAACACCTTGGGAACATTGCAGGTACAGTAGTATATCACAGGACATCCTCTCATAGGATAGATATCTATCTGCTTTCTTTACCTGTGTTAACCAAATGTATCAACTTTAACATGTGATTTTATAATGAATGCTCAACCTCTTGTTTAGCTGGAATTTGATTTTGATTGGATTGATGAATTATGGTCACAGAAATTAGGCATAATAAGACATATGCGATCACACTGTTTGAGCACTGTTTGAAATGGCAACTGTTTGCAATGAGCAACTATACTCTAAAAATTATGTGTGTTTTTTTTCTCATACCTTGTCCATTATGTTTTTGCACGTTAGTTGCAATGGCTGCAGCTTGCAGCTGGGCCCCCCTGCCCCTGGGTCTCTTGTTCACTGTTCTCTCCTCATAGTAGTCCTGAGCCAAGACACCCAACAGCCCTGCTACCAACAGGAGCCAGGTCACAGTAGGGAACAGCATTGTCCCTCCAGCAGAAAGAGACAACCAAGGATAAAGTTTGGAGCATTTTTGCATCTATCTACATGATTTATCTACCAAATTACTTCATGTTCAATGATGACAACACGATTGCTCAACATGGAGTATTTGAAAATGGATATTTGTGCACAAGATTAGTGCACAAGTCATCAGATTCATCTAAAATAAAGTAGCACTAGTTTTTAATCTGAAATGTTATGATTTGTTAACACCCCCATTCATTTTTTAAAATCACACACCCTCCCTCTATTTCATTTTTAAGAATGCATATAGGCAGATTGTCTTTTTACTGAGCAAAACTCCATTGTAGACTCACAATCCAAAGCCTTTTTTGCGTGCTACAGATCCAGGTGAGGTAGCCTTGTGCAATGTCCAAAATGATGGTTTTGTGCAGGTAGTTAGAGAAGAACAGCAGTGATGGAAGGTTCCAGTTAGCTTCCTGAGTGTGTAGCAGCAGTGATAGACAACCTGAAAACCAGTGTGTCTGTGAGCCCCTGAGCCTCTCCCTCATCCTTTATAAGAGAGGAGGGATGAATGGGGTTGGGTTTCACCACTGTAGAGATTATAAAGATGCCTCCAAGCATCTCATATCTTTTGATCCGGTTGCATTACTTTAATGAGTGGTGTATACTGTATGGGTAACTAATCTGCATAAACCTATGTTCTATTGTTCACCATGACAAAACTGAAAAATGTATTTCTTTAAACCCCCGAAATGTAACTCCATCCCTCCCATCTGTATTTTACTAAATACAAATAATATAATAACAATATGCCATTTAACAGACGCTTTTATCCAAAGCGACTTACAGTCATGCGTGCATACATTTTTGTGTATGGGTGGTCCCGGGGATCGAACCCACTACCTTGGTGTTACAAGCGCCGTGCTCTACCAGTTGAGCTACAGAGGACCACGCTAAGGGATAAGGGAGAAAGTGTTGTTTTCTTAAGGACCAATAAACTTTCCCTCTTACACACCAAAGGATCCTACAGTGGTTGTCATGCGATCAGAGTTTAGCTCATCTGGTCTTCCTCATTGTGTGTGGATAATGCCTTTGTCTTATGGTAATCAATGGGTTAATGAACCTGCCTCAAACAGTCTTACATTTGTCAGCAAGAGGTTTACAAGTTGTTTTCATAGATGGCAGAGCGTATCATAGTCCACTGAGGCTGTGAGGAGTTACAGAAATGCCTGTTTGTCTTTTTTTCTTAAAAAATCCTCAAGCTTCCAAACTGAGATGTCTTCTTTTTTCATTTGAGTGCAGCTAAGCTTTGTGTAATGAGCCGTAGGGAACTAGGGATATGTGAACAATGGTTAATAGCATAGTCAGACTGTAGTTAACTCAGACTGTAGTGAACTGGGGGTGGGGTATAGGGATAAATCCACAAACTGAACTTGCACATATTGAAGTTGGGAGGCATGGATGTATACGCATGAGTAAACAAGGTTCCTATTCTGCTGTGTGTACCCTGGAGCAATGATATCCCTCAATGACAGACACACAATAAATATATACACTGAGTATACAAAACATTAAGGACACCTGCTCTTTCCATGGCATAGACTGACCAGGTGAATCCAGGTGAAAGCTATGATCCCTTATTGATGTCACTTGTTAAATCCACTTCAATCAGTGTAGATGAAGGGGAGGATACAGGTTAAAGAAGGAGTTTTAAGCCTTGAGACAATTGAGACATGGATTGTATATGTGTGCGTTTCAGAGGATGAATGGGCAAGACAAAAAAAAAGAAGACTAAAACAAAATATTTAAGTGCCTTTGAATGGGGTATGGTAGTAGGTGCCAGGCGCACCGGTTTGTGTCAAGAACTGCAACGCTGCTGGGTTTTTCACGCTCAACAGTTTCCCATGTGTATCAACAATGGTCCACCACCCAAAGGGCATCCAGCCAACTTGACACAACTGTGGGAAGCATTGGAGTCAACATGGGCCAGCATTACTGTGGAACGCTTTTGACACCTTGTAGAGTCCATGCCCCAACGAGCTGAGGCTGTTCTGTGGGCAAAAGGGGGGGTGCAACTCAATATTAGGAAGGTGTTCCTAATGTTTGGTATACTCAGTGTATGTTACATCTCTTACAGATGCCGTATCTTAATTTGAGCCAGTTTCACACAGCAGGAAAATAATCCTGCAGCAACAGGAAATTTTAATTGTTATGTAAATTTAAATTAATGGAATTTGTTTTGAATGGGTTGATACATTTTACATTAGGGAAAATCAAGTCTGACATTTGTAAGTGGAAATTCCAAACTTTAGAAGCCTTTTTAAACCTAGAATACACTACAAGCTTGCATGTCCTGCAACTACGGGATGATCAAATTAAGATATGGCATCTGTACATGAATTTGACTATTTTCAGTGTGTCATCAAGGGCCGAGCAGGTCAATTCTGTGCTGGTATGGTGCGAGAGTGGTAGCTGGTCCTGTGCAGACTGGTTGGGGAATCATACAGCTCTACACCAGCTGTGCTCTGGGTGACGAGCCTATTTATTCCAAACCTGCAGGCAGAGAGTAATCAGAGGAGAACTGACACTCAAGAATGTTGCACTGAATAAAGGCTTGGCAAAACTCCACTTCCAAGGCTTCCCTACTTTGCACTAACAGGAGAGAAAGACAGAGCACGCATGTATTCATTTCTGGATTGAGGAAGTATGGCTCTGGTGTGAGAGAAAGAGAAAGAGAGAGAGAGAGAGAGAGAGAGAGAGAGAGAGAGAGAGAGAGAGAGAGAGAGAGAGAGAGAGAGAGAGAGAGAGAGAGAGAGAGAGAGAGAGAGAGAGAGAGAGAGAGAGAGAGAGAGAGAGAGAGAGAGAGAGAGAGAGAGAGAGAGAAAGAGAGAGAGAGAGAGGTGGGCATGATACTGAATAATTTTTATGTAAAAGCAAATAATACACGTTTTGTGAAACTTTGCTGACTCTATCCAAAGCAATTTGTTTATCTTGACCATGAGGAGACCTTTGATTTCAGATGCCTAAGGAACAAATCTGTGGCAACTATGGCAAGCTGTTAAAGCAACTGAGTTGTTACTTACAACATAATGAGTTGTTAAAACATACACTACCGTTCAAAAGTTTGGGGTCACTTAGAACACAGACACTGGACAGAGGAAGATTGGAAAAAAGTGTTATGGACAGACGAATCGAAGTTTGAGGTGTTTGGATCACAAAGAAGAACATTTGTGAAACGCAGACCAAATGAAAAGATGCTGGAGGAGTGCTTGATGCCATCTGTCAAGCATGGTGGAGGCAATGTGATGGTCTGGGGGTGCTTTGGTGGTGGTAAAGTGGGAGATTTGTACAGGGTAAAAGGGATCTTGAAGAAGGAAGGCTATGACTCCATTTTGCAACGCCATGCCATACCCTGTGGACGCCGCTTGATTGGAGCCAATTTCCTCCTACAACAGGACAATGACCCAAAGCACAGCTCCAAACTATGCAATAACTATTTAGGGAAGAAGCAGTCAGCTGGTATTCTGTCTATAATGGAGTGGCCAGCACAGTCACCGGATCTCAACCCTATTGAGCTGTTGTGGGAGCAGCTTGACCGTATGGTACGTAAGAAGTGCCCATCAAGCCAATCCAACTTGTGGGAGGTGCTTCAGGAAGCATGGGGTGAAATCTCTTCAGATTACCTCAACATATTGACAACTAGAACGCCAAAGGTCTGCAAGGCTGTAATTGCTGCAAATGGAGGATTCTTTGACGAAAGCAAAGTTTGAAGGAAACAATTATTATTTCAATTAAAAATCAATATTTCTAACCTTGTCAATGACTACATTTTCTATGCATTTTGCTATATTTCCTATTCAAACTCATTTCATGTGTGTTTTCATGGAAAACAAGGACATTTCTAAGTGACCCCAAACTTTTGAACGGTAGTGTAGGTCACCTCTCTTGACGGTTGAATGAGGAGGTACTGTTGTTTTACTTCATTTCGAACTCGAGTTCTTATTACGCTTGTAAAAAAGGCCAGGCATTCATATTTCGATTTCCTTATGCACCCCTAGTTTGACCCTTTAGTTAGAATGCCATCAGCCAATCACCCCAAATTTTCTGTCCAATCAGAGACATTCTCTTTAGCCTGCTCGGAGACCCACCTTCAGTTAGTGAGTTGCGGTGAAGACAGAGAATGGACAGTTCGTGATTATCCACAGACGTAATAAGAAGACAAGTTGCAGCATATTTAATTGTATTTGTGTGTGTATGTAAAAGTGAGTAATAATATGTGATGTTTATCATGCTGTATGCTGTCGGGGGGATAAAGTAATCCGGGATATTATAAAGTTGTAATAATAATAAATAATATGCCATTTAGCAGACGCTTTTATCCAAAGCGACTTACAGTCATGTGCGCATACATTTTTACGTATGGGTGGTCCTGGGGATCGAACCCACTACCCTGGCGTTACAAGCGCCATGTTCTACCAATTGAGCTACAGAGGACCACATATGTATGTTGTAATTGCTTATGCACCGTCATTGCTAGCAACTAGCTAGTTAGCCAGGCTAACTATTTTCTATGCGTCATGCACACGGTGCATTGCAGTTATGTTCATGTTTGAGATATAAGAATATTTATGTCATTTTATTATTGCAGTCATTCTATGTAGAGTTTGTTAACATTGTACAGCCTGCTTCCAACTGCGGCAGCTTAGAGATAGCAGGTTTAAATTGTGTTAGTGAGCGCTCTCGCTCTGTCCACCATTTTCATGGTCAGTACGCAGGTATTGCACCTTGCAGTGGTCACGTGTCCTTGCGGGCCACTTTATAGTTTGCCGTCTAGCATTCTAGAACTGTATTGTGTAGCAGTGTATAGACTGCAGCCGTATTCTGCTATTGTAATTAATGTTCTCTTCTACTGCATTATCCTTTAGATGTAATAGAAGCCTATTACATACTGTATATAATTTAAGTCAGGATTGCATTCACTTCTGTATAAAGCCTTATTTTATTACATTGACATTGCATACTGTAGTAGCCTAAACTAAGCTGATTTGAGCCTTTCTACTGTATGCATCTTACAGTCACAATTGCATATTGTTGTGTCTATAATATGTTCTCTCATTCTACCCTTGTAGAACCACATCCTACAGTTGTTCATTAAAGAACCCTAAAGAATACCACCATGTGGTTCATGGTGGTGAGGTGACAAGCCAATTAAGACAGCATCCATACTGCTCTAGCCGGCAGCCTTGTAGTGATTCAAATATCCAACTGTTAGGTTCTAAGTTCTGGTACAAATCCAGACGGGCACCAAAGAAAAGCTCAGACTAGATTTATTCACCACACTGGGCATTGCAGCTGCAAAGGCACACATACAGGTCATAAGCACATATATTTCTAACTTCCGACTAGGCCGCCCCCCTCTCAGACTAGACCCCACTTCTATGTCTTGGATGAACAATCAGTCTCTGTTGCTGGGCTGGAACTGATCTGTTCCTCATGTTGGTGTTATTGTGTCCCAGCTTGATTCCGGAACCTTCGCACTCCTCCACGCCTTACACAGGTCTTCTTATCAGTCAGGCCTTGAGTTATGGAGAGTACACATTTCTACAGTCTACTGCAATCCACTAGATAATTACACTTCTCATATACAAAGAGCCTAAACCTACTTTCAATCTCTAATATATAAAAACGGTATATTAATATTAAGAGTATATAAGGATATAAAACAGTAAAGATATAAGGCAGTGTTATAGTACAGTCATTACGATCTATCAGCTCTAACTCCAGACACATGGCTCCTATTCAACCCTTATGAAATCATTATTGCCCTCAGAGACAGGCCACCTTTCCCTCAGCCCAAATACAATGCACATAGATCATTCCATGTAACCCATAACACAATAATTACTACAGATGATCTTAATTTGATCACTCTTTTGTTGCTGAGAATTTTAAATGTAAACTTGTAGTGTATTTTAGTTTTAAAAAGGCTTCCAAAGTTAGTAATTTCCAGTTTGAAATTTCTGACTTTATTTTCCCTAACAAAAAAATATATCATCCCCTACAAAAATGTCCATGAATTATAATCCACATAATAATTCACTTGTCCTGTTACTGCAGGATTATTTTCCTGCTCTAGCAAACTGGCTCAAATTAAGATCCTACATCTGTACTACGAGGCAAATTAAACAATTATAAACAGAATAAAACGGGCTCAAGTCAGATAGTCTCCAACACAACCCAGCAACCTAGGTTAGCTATCAAAACACAGGTTTAAACCATCCCTATTTTACAATGCTATAAACCAGGGATCATCAACTAGATTCAGGGTATTTGGAAATAGCCACGGGATGGTTTTTCAATACCGTCAATACCGTTGAAACTATTTCTTAGAAGTTTTTCAATAAACTGTATTTTTGTAGCTAGTTTTTAAGTAAATACCTGCAGTCAACTTGTGCAATACGTTAGGAGATAAAGAAGATCGCATTCACCAGTCACATTCTTTTACATTATGAAGCTTACCGTAGTTCCCCAGAACAGTTGAGCCAGTCACGTGTTTGTTTGTAAATAGCACCACGGGAAAAAGCGGGAGCAGGTGAGTCCAGCTGTGTATTGACATGGGTGCATTTTATATTGAAAGTCAACAGTGTTTTTTCATCAGATGACAACAGCAGTGCAATGCTATTTGGCTGGCAGCAACACAAGTAAAATAGCTTACAATGAAAAAGCAAGGTATTTTTGGCAAAAAATCATGCATGGTCATCATATTTCTAATGTTTATCATAGAAAGACTGTAGCCAGCTACATTTACTAATGTTTTGCTTAAAGTTAATCTTGCATTTTACCTGAGAAAAGTAGGCTGGCTACACCAAGAAAAGTACTGGACAAAAGTAGCTCCACATCAGACAGAGCGCTGTCTGCTGATAGAATGCCCCTTTGTGAATTCTCATCTGAGTGGAGAAATGCAACTGAAGCACAAAATTGGTCTGCTGTCGAGCAGAAATTACAATAAGAAGCATTTTATATCTACGTTTGTCACGCCCTGGCTCTGGGGACTCTAATATGTTGAGCCAGGGTGTGTATAGTCTATGTGTGTTCTAGGTTTCACTTTCTGGTTTGGTATATCTATGTTGGCCAGGGTGGCTCCCAATCAGAGACGGCTGTAGCTCGTTGTCTCTGATTGGGAGTCATACTTAGGTAGCCGTTAGGCATTCATTTGGTGTGGTTTCTTGTTCGTGTTTGGTTTGTGTATTACCATTGACTGTCACGTCATCGTTTTGTTGTTTTGATCGTGTGATCATTTATTAAATAAATATGTTCGCCTTCAACGCTGCGCCTTGGTCCTCCTCTATGTATGACGATCGTGACAGAAGAAACCACCAAGATTTGACCAAGCAGCGTGTCCAGGAGCCATCGCCAGGGAGATCTCTAGCAGATCTCCTTCGCCTCCTCGACTGGGTCAAGCCGGGTGAGGAAGAGAAGGGCTTGACATTGTGGCAGAAGGGCGAAAGGCTGGCGAGGGACATGGAGACCTGGTCCACGGGTAGGAGAGACGGCCAGACATTTTTTAGGGGGGGGCTAACGCCGTGGACGACGGGCCAGCAGGAGACCGCGGCAGAGCGGCCCAGCGGGTTGGCAGAGGAGGCCGCCAGGTTACGGGGGCCACTGGTCGAAGAGGGGGTGGAAGGTGTAGAGGCACGGCGAGAGGTACTGGGGTGTGTTACCAGTCCGGTCCGGCCCATTCCAGATCCCGGCGTAGGACCAGTGATGTGTGTCCCCAGTACGGTCCGGCCTGTTCCTGCTCCCCGCACCAGGTCAGTGGTGCGCTTCGTCAGCCCGGCTCGGCCCGTTCCTGCTCCCCGCACCAAGTCAGTGGTGCGCTTCGTCAGCCCGGCTCGGCCCGTTCCTGCTCCCCGCACCAAGTCAGTGGTGCGCCCGTCCAGCCCGGCTCGGCCCGTTCCTGCTCCCGCACCAAGTCAGTGGTGCGCCCGTCAACCGGCTCTGCCCGTGTCTGCTCCCCGCACCAAGTCAGTGGTGCGCTTCGTCAACCGGCTCGGCCCGTTCCTGCTCCCCGCACCAAGTCAGGGGTGCGCTCGACAGCCCGGCTCGGCCCGCTCCTGCTCCCCACACCAAGCCAGTGGTGCGCTCGTCAGCCCGGCTCGGCCCGTTCCTGCTCCCCGCACCAAGTCAGTGGTGCGCTCCGTCAGCCCGGCTCGGCCCGTTCCTGCTCCCCGCACCAAGTCAGTGGTGCGCTTCGTCAGCCCGGCTCGGCCCGTTCCTGCTCCCCGCACCAAGTCAGGGGTGCGCCTCGTCAGCCGGCTCGGCCCGTTCCTGCTCCCCGCACCAAGTCAGTGGTGCGCCCGTCAACCGGCTCGGCCCGTTCCTGCTCCCCGCACCAAGTCAGTGGTGCGCCCGTCAGCCCGGCTCGGCCCGTTCCTGCTCCCCGCACCAAGTCAGGGGTGCGCTCGACAGCCCGGCTCGGCCCGCTCCTGCTCCCCACACCAAGCCAGTGGTGCGCTCGGCCAGCGGGGCCAGACCGGACCAGGGGTACCTTGGGGGGTTGGAGACGGAGCGGGGATCAGGCCCGGAGCAGGATCCGCCGCCTAGCGGAGTGCCCACCCGGTCCCTCCCCTGTGGTATTTGGTGGCGCGGTCGGAGTCCGCGCCTTTAGGGGGGTACTGTCACGCCCTGGCTCTGGGGACTCTAATATGTTGAGCCAGGGTGTGTATAGTCTATGTGTGTTCTAGGTTTCACTTTCTGGTTTGGTATATCTATGTTGGCCAGGGTGGCTCCCAATCAGAGACGGCTGTAGCTCGTTGTCTCTGATTGGGAGTCATACTTAGGTAGCCGTTAGGCATTCATTTGGTGTGGTTTCTTGTTCGTGTTTGGTTTGTGTATTACCATTGACTGTCACGTCATCGTTTTGATCGTGTGATCATTTATTAAATAAATATGTTCGCCTTCAACGCTGCGCCTTGGTCCTCCTCTATGTATGACGATCGTGACAACGTTACAAAATGCAGCAAGATATTTCTAATGCGTTTTATCTCTTTTTCCTGCGTGAAAAACAAAGAATTCTGCATTAACCCTACATTTAACGTGCTAGTTATCTAAGTGGCTGAATTAATAAGGTGACAGGGGCATCATCACATTGTGTTAGCTTTCTGACGTGTTTGAGAAGTCAAAGCCCTTTGGATGAGTTCTCTGTACAGCTGCCACTGCTATCTTCTGATTTCCTTGTGTTTTTTTCTCCTCTCCATTCTTGGTCCATCCAGAGCCAGTACTGTTCTTCCTTCAGACAAGAATGGGTCAAAACTTTGTTCATTTGCACAATGTCTCTCGTTCACATTCGCTTGTAAATGTCCAAACTCACCAACAATGACATTTGGTAGCTACTACCAATACATTTATAACTTTAAGAGCTGGATTGCCTGTCTTTGCTATTTTTATATTTTCATTTGCGCTTCTTAGCATATTTAGCTAGCACCCTCAATGGAAATCCACTATCACTTGTGCTAATTTTGTTAGCATTCTGTTAATAGACGCCCAATGAGCTTTTTATGTTTTTTTGGCACGCCTTGCGTACTAAGCCGATAATACAGTAAATCCCGGGATAAAAGAAGGACTGTATGACAATATAAAAACATGGATACCGCCCAACCCTAATTTGTAGACTGCAAATTGACCACAACAATTCCAAAGAGATATAATATTTGACTAAAACATAATAATTTCAAACTTTGCTTACAGTTGTATACGATCACGTGTCTTTTTATTTATTTATTACACCTTTATTTAAGCAGGTAAGTCAATTAAGAACAAATTCTTATTTACAATGACGGCCTACACCGGCCAAACCCGGACGACGCTGGGCCAATTGTGCGCTGCCCTATGGGACTCCCAATCACGGCCGGTTGTGATACAGCCTGGAATCGAACCTGGGGGTCTGTAGTGACACCTCAAGCACTGAGATGCAGTGCCTTAGACCGCTGCGCCACTCGGGAGTGTCTCTCTATTATGCGTGGGAATACTGATTTCCAAAATTAAAATCACTTGGAGTGTTTTTACAGTCTTTTATTTCCAACAATTTCTAAAAAATATACAGTACCAGTCAAAAGTTTAGACACCTACTCATTCAAGGGTTTTTCTTTATTTTTACTATTTTCTACATTGTAGAATAATAGTGAAGACATCAAAACTATGAAAGAACACATATGGAATCATGTAGTAACCAAAAAAGTGTTAAACAAATCAAAATATATATTCAAATAGCCACCCTTTGCCTTGATGACAGCTTTGCACACTCAACCAGCTTCATGAGGTAGTCGCTGGAGCCAAGATAATCCCAATACCACGGGTACCTGAGGAAACTTAGTAAGCCTGAACTGGATAGGCTCGCTGTGGTTCCCTGACACTCGCAGGTTGATGGGAGTGGTATTGTGGGTGACCCTGCCTATAGAGCGCCCGTCCAGCGCTCTAACGTCCATGGGAATGGAGAGGGGCTGAGTGGAGATGCCCAGATCTGACGGCAGGGTAGTGTCCAAAAAACTCTCATCGGCCCCAGAGTCGATGAGTAACCGGAGAGATTTTGACTGGTTCCCCCACAGCAGGATGGCATGGAGATGGGTGCGAGTAAGGGGAGAAGGAAAGTTCTCTGTATGGCCCACCAGAGTATTCGCCCCTACCGATGAGCCTGGTCTTTTAGTGGACAGGTAGACACGAAATGACCAGTAGTCCCGCAATACAGACAACTCTTCGTGTTAAGCCTGCGTAAATGTTCGGCTGATGACAACCTAGCTCTGTCTAGTTGCATCGGCTCGGGAAGAGGCGATTCGGCAGACTTCGGAGACTCTTGGGGGATCTCGGGTAGCCTCGGATTCTCTCGGAGATGTAGACGTCGGGGACTTCCGGGATGCCTCGGAGGCGAGGTGGAATCCTTGGGTGGGCGCGTGGAACCAGAATCGGACCTCTTCTCCTTCCTACATTCCCGTAGCCCCCATCGACCCGGATGGTCAAGGCGATGAGCGAGTCGAGATCCGTCGGCAGTTCCCAAGCTGCGAGCTCGTCCTTAACATCCTCTGATAATCCGTGCAGGAACATGTCAAACAGGGATTCCGGGTTCCTGGCACTCTCGGCAGCCAACGTGCGGAAATCCACCGCATAGTCTGCCAGACTGCGGGAGTCTTGCCGAAGCTGGAGTAACTTCTGGGCAGCCTCTTTCCTGGACAACGGAGAATCGAAAACCTTTTTCACCTCAGCCACAAACTCCTCCAGACTGGAGCACACGGCAGACTGTTGTTCCCACACTGCCGAAGCCCAGGCGAGAGCCCTCCCGGACATCAGCGTGATAAGGTACGCTATCTTCGAGCGATCCGAGGGAAAGGAGGAGGGCTGCAGCTCGAAGATGAGGGAACACTGAGAGAGAAATGCCCGACAGGTTCCCAACTCTCCAGCGAAGCGTTCCCGGGGAGGTAAGCGGGGTTCTCGGGATGCTGGGGTGGCCGGGAGACATGCGCTGCTGACAGCCGGGTTACTGAGGGGCTGGGAGGTTAATATCATGGTAGGGTGCCTAACATACAACCCGCGGAATTGCTCCAACAGTGTATTCAACGCGCGGTCATGGCGTTCTGCCAAGGTCTGGAAACCTTCCATAAGACCACGAAGCAACTCCTTGTGCCTTCCAATGGTGGCTCCTTGGGAGGAGACGGCGTTGCGGAGCTGGTCCGTGTCTACTGGGTCCGTCATGGCCAGTTCGTACTATCACCGCTCAGGAAAAGATCCAGATACAGACAGTTTGAATAACGGACATTTATTATATAAACAAGGGGCAGGCAAAGGACAGGTCAGACGAACCGGCAACAGGCAAACAGAGAACACAGGTATAAATGCACAGGGAATGGGGAAGATGGGTGACACCTGGAGGGAGACAAGCACAAAGACAGGTGAAACAGATCAGGGTGTGACAAAAATAAGTATACATTTTTGTTGTTATTTGTAAACTCAGGTTCCCTTTATCTAATGTTAGGTTTTGGTAGAAGATCTGATAACATCAAGTATAAAAAATATGCAACAATAGAGAAAATCAGAAAGGGGGCAAATACTTTTTCACGGCACTGTAGCTACCTCCATTACTCCAGTATCCCTGCACATTATAAATATGGTACTGAAACTGTCTGACACTGTATATAGTATGCTTACTTACTTTCTAATGTTCTTCTTATTTTCAATTTTTATTTATTGTGTGTTTTTGTTCTACCTTATGCTATTTTTAGTATTACATTGTTATTGATTACAGCATTGTTGTGTTTAGAGCTTGCAAGAAAGGCATTTCACTGTACTTGTGCATGTGACATTAAAACTTGATCTTTACTGCATACATCAGCTCTGACGGCTCATTTTTACTTTTTGTTTTTACTATTTCTTCAATTGCATTAAATCCAATGATTGGTTTCTTCAGTCTTTCATTTGTGACTAATATAGGAACCCTCAATTATGTCCCTGTAATGACATCAACTTGGGATCAAGCAAACTAAAACAAATGTCCATCCAACCCAGAAAGGGAATTTCAGTGCCATTGACTGCCCTCAGATCCAGTTTCTCTGTATTGCCCATAATTTCTGCCAGTGGTCTAATTTGTGTGGCTGGCAAATGCTGTCTCCTCCATTCCTCACTTATGATGGATGCCTGAGCCCGTGTCCCACAGTGCTTGTGTCTTTACACCCTCCATATAACACCGCACTTTACATTTTTTTCCCATTGAGCTGTTCTACATTACCATGTCCTGGGGTAGCTGGAGTAGTTGGCTCACACTCTCTTTGTGTCATGGGACCAGATGAGTTGGGGTCTTTCATTTTGCTGACAGTCTTACATGTAGGTTGATGCTGTTTCCAATTATCCTGTTGGCACTCTTTGGAACAATAGGCAACTTTATGGCACAATGAACACAACTTCAACTCTGAGGTTCTCTCTCCCTTTGCACTGCAGCCACTGCAACACTGTATGGAACTTGTTGTAGGGGAGGTCACTCCCCGTTCCATGGCTGTGACCCCCAGACATTTCCCGATGGCTGTGCGTTGCCTCTGATTCCACATCCTACTGCCCAATAGCTATCACTGCACATTTGTAGCAATGCTGGCAAGTCTGTTGACCAGGCTCATAACAACTTTTGCATTTTATTTTCTCTCTTTTGGTTGTATTTGGTTTTCTGTTGGAGCGATTCCTAACTGAACTATCACCCTGGCCCTGCACTGACTGTACTAATGATGCTACCTGACAGGTCAGCTCTTTGATTGCTTCATTGCTCATGTACATTTTAGTCAGGAGGGGATTGTCTTTCATTTGTTTTCGGACTGTGGTCTGTGGGGGTTCTGCCTGTGCATATTCCTCTACACTATCCCCGTTATTCTCCCTCTGTACTGTGTTCACTTGTGTGGGTGTGAACTTGCGTGAAACCCTGTCCTTTTGCATGAGTTTGTTTTCATTGCCCTGGGCAATTTGCAGTTCATCACTGGTGTTAATACTCTGGAGATGCACTCTCATCTCTGCCCTGACGTTATCATTTGTTAATCAAGTAACAATGGCCTGCAGGCATTGGCTCTTGACTAACTCTGTGCCATATTTCAGTCCTGATTGGGCACGACCTGAGGCTGATAACATTTTCTGTCTCAAGTCGAAAAACTCGGACCAGGAAGTCCAAGGCAGACTCTCTCTGCTCTTGTGTTGCCTTAGTCAACTTGTGATACAGTTCAGTGGCGTCCTTTTCTGCATAATGTGTCCTCAAGATTTGCCTGTGTGTAGAGTGTCATGTCTGTTTTCCCCTCCAGGTAGCTCCTCATCTTAAGCCTGGGCTCACAGCTCTGATTGCTGCTTCTATAATTCCTAATTCACTGTATCATTTTCTCAGTCCATTTTCAATCTGATGTTGTAGGCTGCTGAAGCTGAACTTATCTTTATGATTCTGATCTCCTATCTGTCCATGGATTTTAAAATTTTTATGACTGGGCATACTCACTCCACTCTCTCTCTCTGTGGTGAGTGCCTTTCTGGAGCTGGGCCCGTCTCTCTGCTGTGCTGAGGAGCCGCTCCCTCATCCTTTCGTCCTGCCACCGCTCCTGCCTCTCTGCTAGGTTCGCTGTCCACTTGCGTCATTGGCGCTGACTGGCTGGGACTCGTATGCAGACTTCTCACAGCATCCTCTGATAATTATTTGATTTTGTCTTTCAGTTGAAGTAGCCAAGACATTCCCTCATCCTCTGATTCCATTACATCCTTATTCTCACAGTAATCCTCAATCAGTTTGCGCTACAATGCGCATAGGCGCTTTCCTTTACCTTCAGTGTCATGACTGTCCACGAGAATCCAAATAGATCAGGTTTGTAATGAATAACTTCAATCAGACCCCCTCTCACCCGCAGAGGGGGAGGGAAGGCCTAGTGGGGGTTAACAGCTCACACCCAGTTGTAAATCAAAGGGAGAAGGCCCAAGCTCTCCCTCTCCAAATTCACCAAAGGAATGTGCTTTGTCTCAAGATACTTTTTGCCGCTGAAACTTCAACATGTTCAAAAGCGAATATTGGAATAATATTCCTAATGTAGAATGTGGGGAATGGTCAGAGGCGATCTGTTGGACACTAAGGTCATTCTGTTTGTTATTTTGTGACGTCATTAAAAGTGTTATAAAGGAAATACTGTAACTTGGAAAGTATACCCCCTATATATGCGAAGTTTCCATACGATGTGCATTGTGCATGTAATATGAAAAATGATGAAAGTATTTTTGTTACGAGAGGGATGTGATTTTAGGTGCCATAAGAGATAATTGTTTTCCATAAGCTTTGCACAGTAAGTAGTCACGCCCCCGAGTGAGGTCAGTGAGCGTGTCAGCCTGACGGAACTGGCCCTTTCGAACAGAGTGTATAAAAATATGGATTACGAATTAACATATCAGACCAGAAAACGTGAGGCGCCGCTACACATTTGGAATGGTTGGAACTTTGAATCTCATCACGAGGTGGAGGGAATAAACTCCCCTCCCGGACAATCACTGGTACGGCTGATTAGCTGCCCTAAGTAAAGTATCTTCGAAAGTGAATTTAAGTAGGACCATCTGCTACTCTGCTCAAACCATTGTATTACGCTACTCTCATCACCCCACTGGGGAACCATCGATATGGCTGGCTAGCCTATCTTCAAAGAAGCAACTTCCAGAGCGATGGGAAGGAAAATAAATAATGTAGTTCTGTTCAGGAATACATGACAAGTCATTGGAGACCAGACAACAACGAAGAAGGACGTTGTGAACTTTTTGGAGAATCAGAGCCTTACAAGCGTGCCACGAGAAGGCCCAACTCCCTTTCCAGGGTGGTCCTGTCCACCGAGAGATACACAGCGAACCAAGGCATTTGCACGTAAATACATTCATGATTTCTTACTCAAAGAGGGTGGCGATTCGTGTGCAAAGTATATGGTTACTGTAGAGGAGAATAGTAAAAATAGGTACCAATATTATCTCTCTGTCTCTCTCTCTCTCCGTCTCCTGCTTTTGTAACAAGCAGTCTGCTAGGGACCTGTTTTTAATGTATTAAGTGTGTATGTTTATCCTGTGTTACCATTTAGTTTGCTAGTAAATAAAGAATTAAACCAATTTGTGTAGCACTGAATCATAAGTAAGGCTCGGGTTTTTGCAGATGCAAGGAGGTTACAACATTCAGAATGATAATATGATACGAGGTTATGATTAATAAGTTGACTGTTTATCAATGTGATAGGTATAGACCTTCTAGAGTTTAATTCGGGAGATGGTAACTCTTTAAACAACCGCTCTCGTGGTGCCCCAAATCGTAATGAGTTAATTGTTACATGATTAATTTAATCCGGTAACAATTAAACATAGTTAGTTAATTAGAGAAATAACAGTCTTCAGATTAATGTTAAAAGTCATGTCACGACATCAGAGTCATCTACACCTCCTATTCCACAATGAACACACAGGTGTCGTAAATTGTCCTTAGTTAAAAAAAAACTCTGTTTTTCATCCAACAACGTTTTTCTCACTCAACTCATATTGTCCTACTCACGTGGCAACAACGACAATGCAGGCAATGGCAAGATAGCTCAAATCTGTTTGGTGGTTAGCCCGCTAGCTAGCTACTCTCCCAATGTCTCTCACTTGTTGCCCTTTCTTGAGGAATATGGGCCGGTGCTCATTTGAAAATAAATCTTAGCGGTGCCTCCAAATTACTACCCTTTCTATGAGCTTATAATATAAAATCCAATGCGAAAGGTAATGTTTACTTGACTTTTAATGATGTCAAATCAAATCAAATCAAATGTTATTGGCCACATGCGCCGAATACAACAGGTGCAGACATTACAGTGAAATGCTTACTTACAGCCCTTAACCAACAGTGCATTTATTTTTAATAAAAAAGTAAAATAAAACAACAACAAAAAAGTGTTGAGAAAAAAAAGAGCAGAAGTAAAATAAAATAACAGTAGGGAGGCTATATATACAGGGGGGTACCGGTGCAGAGTCAATGTGCTGGGGCACCGGCTAGTTGAGGTAGTTGAAGTAATATGTACATGTGGGTAGAGTTAAAGTGACTATGCATAAATAATTAACAGAGTAGCAGCAGCGTAAAAAGATGGGGTGGGGGCAGTGCAAATAGTCCAGGGTAGCCATGATTAGCTGTTCAGGAGTCTTATGGCTTGGGGGTAGAAGCTGTTGAGAAGTCTTTTGGACCTAGACTTGACACTCTGGTACCGCTTGCCGTGCGGTAGCAGAGAGAACAGTCTATGACTAGGGTGGCTGGAGTCTTTGACAATTTTGAGGGCCTTCCTCTGACACCGCCTGGTATAGAGGTCCTGGATGGCAGGAAGCTTGGCCCCAGTGATGTACTGGGCCGTACGCACTACCCTCTGTAGTGCCTTGCGGTCAGAGGCCAAGCAGTTGCCATACCAGGCGGTGATGCAACCAGTCAGGATGCTCTCGATGGTGCAGCTGTAGAATTTTTTGAGGATCTGAGGACCCATGCCGAATCTTTTCAGTCTCCTGAGGGGGAATAGGCTTTGTCGTGCCCTCTTCAAGACTGTCTTGGTGTGTTTGGACCATGATAGTTCATTGGTGATGTGGACACGAAGGAACTTGAAGCTCTCAACCTGTTCCACTACAGCCCCGTCGATGAGAATGGGGGCGTGCTCAGTCCTCTTTTTTTTCATGTAGTCCACAATCATCTCCTTTGTCTTGGTCACGTTGAGGGAGAGGTTGTTATCCTGGCACCACACGGCCAGGTCTCTGACCTCCTCCCTATAGGCTGTCTCATCGTTGTCGGTGATCAGGCCTACCACTGTTGTGTCGTCGGCAAACTTAATGATGGTGTTGGAGTCGTGCCTGGCCATGCAGTCATGGGTGAACAGGGAGTACAGGAGGGGGACTGAGCACGCACCCTGAGGGGCCCCGTGTTGAGGATCAGTGTGGCAGATGTGTTGTTACCTACCCTTACCACCTGGGCGTGGCCCGTCAGGAAGTCCAGGATCCAGTTGCAGAGGGAGGTGTTTAGTCCCAGGATCCTTAGCTTAGTGATGAGCTTTGAGGGCACTATGGTGTTGAATGCTGAGTTGTAGTCAATGAATAGCATTCTCACGTAGGTGTTCCTCTTGTCCAGGTGGGAAAGGGCAGTGTGGAGTGCAATAGAGATTGCATCATCTGTGGATCTGTTGGGGCGGTATGCAAATTGGAGTGGGTCTAGGGTTTTTGGGATAATGGTGTTGATGTGAGCCATGACCAGCCTTTCAAAGCACTTCATGGCTACAGACGTCAGTGCTACGGGTCGGTAGTCATTTAGGCAGGCTATCTTAGTGTCCTTGGGCACAGGGACTATGGTGGTCTGCTTGAAACATGTTGGTATTACAGACTCAGTCAGGGACATGTTGAAAATGTCAGTGAAGACACTTGCCAGTTGGTCAGCACATGCTCGGAGTACACGTCCTGGTAATCCGTCTGGCCCTGCGGCCTTGTGAATGTTGACCTGCTTAAAAGTCTTACTCACATCGGCTACGGAGAGCGTGATCACATAGTCATCCGGAACAGCTGGTGCTCTCATGCATGCTTCAGTGTTGCTTGCCTCGAAGTGAGCATAGAAGTGGTTTAGCTCGTCTGGTAGGCTTGTGTCACTGGGAAGCTCGCGGCTGTGCTTCCCTTTGTAGTCTGTAATAGTTTTCAAGCCCTGCCACATCCGACGAGCGTCAGAGCCGGTGTAGTACGATTCAATCTTAGTCCTGTATTGACTCTTTGCCTGTTTGATGGTTCGTCGGAGGGCATAGCGGGATTTCTTATAAGCGTCCGGGTTAGAGTCCCGCTCCTTGAAAGCGGCAGCTCTACCCTTTAGCTCAGTGCGGATGTTTCCTGTAATCCATGGCTTCTGGTTGGGGTATGTACGTACGGTCTCTGTGGGGACGACATCATCGATGCACTTATTGATGAAGCCAGTGACTGATGTGGTGTACTCCTCAATGCTATCTGAAGAATCCCGGAACATGTTCCAGTCTGTGCTAGCAAAACAGTCCTGTAGCTTAGCATCTGCATCATCTGACCACTTTTTTATTAACCGAGTCACTGGTGCTTCCTGCTTTAGTTTTTGCTTATAAGCAGGAATCAGGAGGATAGAGTTATGGTCAGATTTGCCAAATGGAGGAC
Source organism: Coregonus clupeaformis (assembly GCF_020615455.1). Classification (NCBI taxonomy): domain Eukaryota; kingdom Metazoa; phylum Chordata; class Actinopteri; order Salmoniformes; family Salmonidae; genus Coregonus; species Coregonus clupeaformis. The sequence goes on from NC_059195.1 coordinate 17,200,707, forward strand.
GAGGGAGAGCTTTGTATGCCTCTCTGTGTGTGGAGTAAAGGTGGTCTAGAGTTTTTTCCCTCTGGTTGCACATTTAACATGCTGGTAGAAATTAGGTAAAACGGATTTAAGTTTCCCTGCATTAAAGTCCCCGGCCACTAGGAGCGCTGCCTCTGGATGAGCGTTTTCCTGTTGACTTATGGCCTTATACAGCTCATTCAGTGCAATCTTAATGCCAGCATTGGTTTGTGGTGGTAAATAGACGGCTATGAAAAATATAGATGAAAACTCTCTTGGTAAATAGTGTGGTCTACAGCTTATCATAAGATACTCTACCTCAGGCGAGCAAAACCTCGAGACTTCCTTAGTATTTGATTTTGTGCACCAGCTGTTGTTTACAAATATACACAGACCGCCACCCCTTGTCTTACCAGAGTCAGCCGTTCTATCCTGCCGATGTAGCATATATAGCCCGCTGTATGTTGTCCATGTCGTCGTTCAGCCACGACTCGGTGAAACATAAGATATTACAGTTTTTAATGTCCCGTTGGTAGGATAACCGTAATCTTAGGTCATCCAATTTGTTTTCCAATGATTGAAGATTGGCTAATAGGATTGATGGGAGCGGCAGTTTACTCGCTCGCCGTCGGATCCTTACAAGGCACCCCGACCTACGTCCACGATATCTCAGTCTCTTCCTCATGCGAATGACAGGGATTTGGGCCTTGTCGGGTGTCTGTAGGATATCCTTCACGGCCACCTCGTTGAAGAAAAATTATTCGTCCAATACGAGGTGAGTAATCGCTGTCCTGATATCCAGAAGCTCTTTTTGGTTATAAGAGACGATGGCAGAAACATTATGTACAAAATAAATTACAAATAACGCGGAAAAACACACATAATAGTACATTTGGTTAGAGGGCTGTAAAACGGCAGCCATCTTCTCCGGTGCCATTTATAAACCTCAGCACGAGGTAACAGCAGTTTACAGCATTTTCTTTGATTAGTTTTCTTGTTCTAACACAGTCAACTCAAACTTTTCTTTATTTCCCATGGGCTTCACCCGAGTGGCTGGAATACAACTGTATTAAGCCCCTTACACATGCTCTCAGTGAGGATCCAGCTGGGTACAGTAGCCTTGTGGGTATTCATAAAGACAGACGCCTCCCTGAGGGGATGGGGCGCAGTTTACGATGGTATGAGGGACGCATAACGAACGGTCTGTGGGGAGAACACGAAAATCGTCATATAAATGTTTTGGAGTTGGAAGCGATTCACCTGGCTCTACTACATTTTCCCCCCAGGATAGAGGGGCATCACGTTCTGTTTCGTTCTGACAACTCAGCCTCGATCGCGTATGTCCATTGCCAGGGCAGAGTCCGCTCACTGGCCATGCACCAAGTGGCATCACGGATACATCTGTGGGCACACACAGACTTGCGCTCACTGTCAGCAGCGCACATTTCAGGCCGGTTGAATCTAGGTGCAGAATTATTGTCGAGGGGCGAGCCTCAGTCTGCGGAGTGGCGTATCCATCCACAGGTGATAAGAGGCAATTTGGCGCCAGTTCGGACGAGCCCACACAGATCTGTTCACATCTCTAAGCACAACACATTGCCCTCTTTGGTATTCCATTCAGAACAACAACACACCGTTGGATCACAATGCCCTGGCCCACCAATGGCCCCAAACTCGCCTATATGCATTTCCTCCAATTCCCCTGTTACAACAGGTATTGTACAGTGAGGGAGCACAGGCTGGAGCTGATACTGATGGCTCCGCTTTGGCCCTCACAGACATGGTTTGCAGACCTGAGTTCAATGGTGTCCGGAGCACTGTGGACACCCCCATTATGCACAGACCTTCTGTCTCAGGTGGGAGGGGATATATTACACACCTTCCGCCACAAATGGACAATGCTGGTCGCTTGGTACCTGAACGGGAACGTCTTTTAAGTTATAGAGACTATACAGAGTGCTAGGGTTCCTTCAAAAAGGTATCTTTACGTACACAGGTGGCAAGCGTTTGTGCGCTGGTGCGAGGCGCATAGTGAAGACCCACTGCACTGCAGTATCGGAATCATACTGAGCTTCCTTCAGAGTATGTTTGATAAAGGCCTTTCTCCTTCGACTTTGAAGGTTGTGGTGTATTAACATTATGACTGTTTTGGAGGAACAATGAATGTTGTTTATGTTAGTATCAAAAGGGAATGTTTTAGGGTGACGCCCCAGGGGAGACTGGTGATTGGCCAGAAGAGGGAGCATCATTGTTATAAATAGGGGGGAAAACGAAGGAGAGGGCAGAACGAGCAGCCATTCTGAGGCGTCACTCTCCGGGTGTCATGTCACCTGTCACTCATGCTGAAGCTTCTGATCTGAATAAACCTTATGATCCACGTTCAGTATGAGCAGACTCCTTTTGTTCATCAGCAATAATTGCCACCACTCATCCGATACGACAAGGTCTATTTAGCTGATATAAGGTATGTTTAGCTGGTATAGATGGTAAGCCCACGGGAAGCCACATTTTGGCCTCTCGGTTTATGAAGGGCACCCGTCGCCTGCGCCCAGTGCTTAATCTGAATTATTTTCACTGTTTGCAATGTATAAATTATATTAAAAGCAGTCAGAGTTCATTCAAGTTGCCTCTGTAATTCTCTTCCCCCCTAAAAAACATAATGTGAAAACGTGCCTGATATTCTAAGAATTGATTGGTGTTGAGCCAGGCTGGGTTTATGGTTTGCGCAACATCGTACCTATAGACCAGTGGTCACCAACCGGTTGATCGCGATTGACTGGTCGATCTAAAAGGCATTCCTAGTCGATCACCAAACATTTCTGGAAAAAACCCAACGATAAAGCATTGCGTTCCTATTTTTGTATTATTCTTCTCGCGCTGTTGGCGGTATGTGCACCCGATTCAGCTGCCCTGCACACCAGGTAGGCGAAGTTTTCCCATTTTGAACTATTTCATGTGTCTGAAAGTACAAACTCTGCCTTACCGGCAGGCGGGCCCAGAGAGCAAATCAATTGCACTATAGGCATACCGCTGGCCAATCAGGTATCTCAGATTACCATGTCTGCAGTAACGTAGCAGGCGTAAAAGAAAGCTACAGCAAAGTTGATACTGTGAGATTTCAAAACTTTTAAAGCCATGTCTAGAGAGAGACTGTCAACGAATACAGCAAAGAGCTGCTGTTTTTATGAGTGAGTTCATGTTTAAGTTCTTCCTCAGCACTGTCAACATGTTTTATTCAACACTTTTATAAGCCATAAAATGCGCATTCTTCCTACTTCCACTCACACTTCAACAAGCACTGCAGCTGTAATGAATGAGTAGGAAAGTGTATCGATAGGCTTGCGTTATTATTAGCGGCTTGGGTCTTTTTTAATATCGAGGAATATTTCACTTTCTTGATCATAGGAGTAACAACATGAATTTGTGCATGAGGCAGAAATAATGCGGTACAACTTGAGTTTCGCCATCAGCTGGAAGACGTGTCAGAGGAGGAAAGGGAGAGCAGAGAGACGTTGAGGTGGACCCTCAGTCTGCTGCTCTCTCCCTCCGCTGACACTGACCATCAGATGCAGGCACCAACTGATCTATTACCGGTGTGATCATATAGCCTATCCCAAATCTAGAAATATAATTTAAAAAAATTGTCCGAACAATGGTCAGGGTGTCACGGTTTCGGCCGAGGCTGCTCCTCTTCCTTGTTCGGGCGGACTTCGGCGGTCGTCGTCTCCGGAGTACTAGCTGCCACCGTTCGATGTTTCTTGTTCTTTTGGTTTTGTCTGTTCATAACACCTGTCCCTTATTTGTGTCTTGATTGTTCCCCTTATTTAGTTTGTTTGTTTGGGTCAGGTGTTATGCGTGATTGTTTATGTCAGCCTGCCTCTTCGAGTTTGTTCTCTCGTTGTGTTGTAGTTTACGAGAGCTCGCACTGTGTGCGCTTTTTCTTGTTTTTCCGCACTGTGTATTTTCGTGCGTAATTGTTCACGCCACCCGGTTGGGTTGGCGACTTATACTTGTGTTTGGACTTAGTAAAGTTCTGTTGACGTCCTCCTGGTTTCCTGCGCCTGATTCCTATCATCCACCTACACCAGTCTGACAGAATCACGCATCCCAATGGAATCAGCAGGAGCGACCGCGCCGACCGCCGATATGGACGAACGTCTTCGTGGTCAGGAGGACCGAATGAACCAAGTCTGTCACGCCCTGGAGAGGGTGATGAACACTCTACACCGATTGGAGACCAGCGGGGTGCCCACACCTCCAACCACCGACCCAGCTCCAGCGGTCAGCCCTCCGGTTTCATCTCCGGAACCCAGTGGGATCGGCTCTCGCTCCCGAGGGCGTACGACGGCTCCACCGCCGGGTGTCAAGGGTTCCTGCTGCAGGTGGAGCTCTACCTCGCCACCGTACACCCGGCGCCCTCGGGACACGAGAGCGTCTCAGCCCTCATCTCCTGTCTCACCGGCAAGGCGTTGGAGTGGGCCAACGCCGAGTGGAGGAGAATGGACGCCGCAACTACGAACTATGCGGAGTTCTCCCGCCGCTTCCGTGCTGTATTCGACCATCCACCAGAAGGGAAGGCGGCGGGGGAACGTCTGTTCTACCTCCGACAGGGGATGAGGAGCGCACAGGACTTTGCCTTAGAGTTCCGGACCCTAGCGGCTGATGCAGGGTGGAATGAGCGGGCCCTTATTGACCATTTCCGCTGCAGCCTCCGAGAGGACGTCCAGCGAGAGTTGGCGTGCAGGGACACGACGTTAACTTTCGACCAACTGGTCGACATGGCCATCCGGCTGGATACCCTGCTCGCCACCCGTGGGCGTCCCGGAGGGGGGTTCGCCCATTCCACTCTCCAGCGCCTCCGAGCCGAGTCCTATGGAGCTCGGGGTGCTGGCGCTGGGGAACGGAGGAGGAGGAGCCCACGGGGACCTGGCCCTTGCACCAACTGTGGTCGTGGAGGGCACACTGCGGCTAGGGTGCTGGGGGCGGGTCCTCCAGGGGAGGAGATGGCAGGTCTAGCATTGGGGGTCCCCCCAGGTGAGTAGGCGCCCTGCTTACCCAGAGCTTTCTGTCGTGCACCTAACCTTGCCTGTTTGTTTCCCACAGGTTGCACCTCGTTCCCAGCATAAGGCGCTGGTAGATTCAGGCGCAGCTGGGAATTTTATAGATCGCCAGTTCTGTGTAGAGTTAGGGATTCCCCTCCTTCCAGTGGATAAGCCTTTTCCCGTCCATGCCCTAGATAGCCGTCCGTTAGGGTCTGGGTTGATTAGGGAGGTCACAGCACCACTTCAGATGATGGCGCAGGAGGGTCATGAGGAGAGAATTCAGCTTTATCTGATTGACTCTCCTGCGTATCCGGTGGTGCTGGGTCTTCCCTGGTTGATGACTCATGACCCTATTATTGGGTGGCAGAGAAAGCTCTTAAAGGGTGGTCTGCTCAATGTGAGGGGCGGTGTCTGGGTGTTTCCATAGGGGCGACCTCGGTGGAGAGTCCGAATCTAATGCCAGCACTGCAGATTCCCCCAGTATGAGGATTTGGCACTGGCGTTCAGTAAGACTAGGGCTGCGCAGCTGCCGCCTCATAGACAGGGGGATTGTGCGATAGATCTCCAGTCAGGCGCAGCTCTCCCGCGAGCCATGTGTATCCCTTGTCTCAAGAGGAGAAAAAATCTATGGAGACATACATCTCTGAGTCTCTTAGACAGGGATACATACGGCCATCCGTTTCACCCGTTTCCTCAAGTTTCTTTTTTGTGAAGAAGAAGGATGGAGGTCTGCGGCCGTGTATTGATTACCGCGGTCTCAATCAGATCACAGTGAAGTACAGCTATCCACTTCCTCTGATTGCGACTATGACGGAGTCACTGCACGGTGCGCAGTTCTTTACAAAATTGGATCTTAGGAGCGCATATAACTTGGTGCGCATCCGAAAGGGCGATGAATGGAAGACAGCGTTTAGCACGACTTCCGGGCACTACGAGTATCTAGTCATGCCATATGGGTTGATGAATGCTCCCTCAGTCTTCCAATCCTTCGTTGATGAGATTTTCCGGGACATGCAGGGACAGGGAGTGGTTGTGTACATCGACGACATTCTGGTGTATAGTCCTACCCGTGCTGAGCATGTAGCCCTGGTGCGCCGAGTATTGCGGAGGCTGTTGGAGCATGACCTATATGTCAAGGCAGAGAAATGTCTGTTTTTTTCAGAAGTCGGTCTCCTTTCTGGGTTACCAGTTATCTGCGTCAGGGGTGAAGATGGAGGTAGACCGGGTGTCAGCTGTGCGTAATTGGCAGACCCCAACCACTGTGAAGGAGGTGCAACGGTTCTTGGGTTTTGCGAATTACTACCGGAGGTTTATCCGGGGTTTTGGACAGGTGGCAGCTCCCATAACGTCTCTGTTAAAGGGGTCAGTGCGCTTGCGGTGGTCAGCTGAGGCGGACAGGGCATTTGGGAGACTGAAGGACCTGTTTACCTCGGCGCCGGTGTTGGCGCATCCGGATCCTCTTTACCGTTCCAAGTAGAGGTGGACGCGTCAGAGGCCGGGATAGGGGCCGTTCTTTCCCAGCGTTCTGGTACTCCACCTAAACTCCGTCCCTGTGCGTTCTACTCTAAGAAGCTCAGTCCGGCGGAGCGGAATTATGACGTAGGAGACAGGGGCTGTTAGCCGTGGTACAGGCCCTAAAGGTGTGGCGGCATTGGCTCGAGGGGGCTCAACACCCTTTCCTCATTCAAACTGACCATCGTAACCTGGAGTACATCCGGGCAGCTAGGAGACTGAATCCTCGCCAGGCTCGTTGGACTATGTTCCTGGCCCGGTTTGTGTTTAAGATCACATACATCCCTGGGTCCCAGAACGGGAAGGCAGATGCTCTGTCCCGGCGGTATGACGCAGAGGAGAGGTCAGTTGAGTCCACGCCCATACTACCGGAGTCTTGTCTGGTTGCTCCGGTGGTGTGGGAGGTTGATGGTGAGATCGAGCGGGCGTTACGCACCGACCCGAGTCCTCCTCAGTGTCCTGTGGGTCGGACGTACGTTCCGCTCGAGATACGCGATCGCCTCATTTGTTGGGCTCATACGTCCCCCTCCTCTGGCCATCCGGGTATCGGCCGGACGGTGCACTGCCTTAGCACGAAGTACTGGTGGCCAACGTTAGCTAGGGATGTGAGGATTTATGTCTCCTCCTGTTCGGTGTGTGCCCAGTGTAAGGCGCCCAGACATTTGCCCAGGGGTAAGTTACAACCCCTGCCTATTCCACAACGACCCTGGTCCCACCTCTCGGTGGATTTTGTTACCGACCTTCCCCCCTCACAGGGGAATACTACCATCCTGGTCGTTGTGGATAGGTTCTCGAAGGCCTGTCGTCTCCTTCCCATGCCGGGTCTACCCACTGCCCTACAGACCGCTGAGGCTCTGTTCACCCATGTCTTCCGGCATTACGGGGTACCCGAGGATATAGTGTCTGACCGAGGCCCCCAGTTCACCTCTAGAGTGTGGAGGGCATTTATGGAACGGTTGGGGGTGTCGGTAAGCCTTACCTCGGGTTACCACCCGGAGAGTAATGGGCAGGTTGAACGTGTCAACCAGGATGTGGGTAGGTTTCTGAGGTCATACTGTCAGGGCCGGCCGGAGGAGTGGGCGAGATATGTGCCCTGGGCCGAGATGGCACAGAACTCTCTTCGCCACTCCTCCACCCAACTAACCCCGTTTCAGTGTGTGTTAGGGTACCAGCCGGTGCTGGCACCATGGCATGAGAGCCAGATCGAGGCCCCCGCTGTGGATGAGTGGGTAAGGCGCTCGGAGGAGACGTGGGGACGCTGCACACGTCCATCTGCAGCGTGCCATACGTCGACAGAAGACGAGCGCCGACCTACATCGCAGTGAGGGGCCAGTGTACGCACCTGGAGATCGAGTCTGGCTCTCAACCAGAAACCTGCCCCTCCGCCTGCCCTGCCGGAAGCTGGGTCGGCGGTTTGTGGGGCCGTTTAAAGTCCTGAGGAGATTGAACGAGGTGAGTTATAGGTTAGAACTACCTGTTGACTACAAAAATATTAACCCCTCGTTCCATGTGTCTCTCCTCAGGCCGGTGGTAGCTGGTCCACTCCAGGACTTTGAGATTGAGGAGACTCCTCCGCCCCCGTTGGACATCGAGGGGCTCCGGCGTACACCGTGAGGTCCATCCTGGATTCTAGACGCCGGATGGGGGTCTTCAATATCTCGTGGAGTGGGAGGGGGTACGGTCCGGAGGAGCGGTGCTGGGTGCCAAGGAGGACGTGTTAGACCAGTCCCTACTGACCGAGTTCCATCGGGGTCATCCTGCGCGCCCCTGCTCCGCGTCGTCCGGGTCGTCCTCGAGCTCCGGGTCGGCGCACGGCTGGAGCCGCGCGTCAAGGGGGGTACTGTCACGGTTTCGGCCGAGGCTGCTCCTCTTCCTTGTTCGGGCGGACTTCGGCGGTCGTCGTCTCCGGAGTACTAGCTGCCACCGTTCGATGTTTCTTGTTCTTTTGGTTTTGTCTGTTCATAACACCTGTCCCTTATTTGTGTCTTGATTGTTCCCCTTATTTAGTTTGTTTGTTTGGGTCAGGTGTTATGCGTGATTGTTTATGTCAGCCTGCCTCTTCGAGTTTGTTCTCTCGTTGTGTTGTAGTTTACGAGAGCTCGCACTGTGTGCGCTTTTTCTTGTTTTTCCGCACTGTGTATTTTCGTGCGTAATTGTTCACGCCACCCGGTTGGGTTGGCGACTTATACTTGTGTTTGGACTTAGTAAAGTTCTGTTGACGTCCTCCTGGTTTCCTGCGCCTGATTCCTATCATCCACCTACACCAGTCTGACACAGGGCAATTCAAGCAAAGCCAATGTGCTGTGATAATGTTTGGGCCTATAGCCTACCGCACAAACCTCATTGCTACAGAACTGTTTTTAATAGGTTAATGTTGCATTGCCTAACGTTTTTTAAGTCATGTAAAAAAAAATCTGAGCGGTAGATCTCGGCTTGCATTTTGACTCAGAAAGTGATCTTGACTCAGAAAAGGTTGGTGACCAATGCTATAGACCCACATGTGGCCATTGCTGTGGTGAGAGAGAGAAGCTCGCCTGTATCTCTCACAGAACTAGAATGAGATTCACTTTCTATGATCTTTCTATGTATGATCACTCTCCCTTTTCTCTTATCTCTCAGTGTTGCACTTCATCATTTACTTCCTTATAGAATCATAGGAAGGGTGCTGGAGATGCCTCAACACCCCTGATAAATTGAAATACATTTGCCAAAGATATAGAATTACTGCTGTCTGTTAAGAAATAAATGAAATAATTCAGAATACTACACCAGGAGTAGGCCTTTAATTTAGCCACAGAGGATCAATAGCTTATTTTAAAAAATAGACCTAGCTGTGGATTGTGTGTAGGCCAATCGCAAGGCATGTCTAGAGTCAGGTACATGCTGCAAATCTGTCAGTGAACAGCATGCAGCCAAAACAGGCCTTTTGCAATATTTCAAATACAATCGCAGAAAAACACAGGTTGGAAAGCAAATGGCTCCTGCTGAAAGAGAAGACTAATCTGTCTGTAGGCTACCAAATATGCTAAAGTCATCTAAAATTATGTAGAATTGCATGAAATGCGTTTATAAAAGGCCAAATTATTCCTGGAACATATTCTTTAAAAAATCCCCATGTGTGCAACTTCTGCAAGTGCCTCGACTCTACTGCTGTATACCAGCATGCAAAAACAAGTGTCACGCCCTGGCTCTGGGGACGCTTGTATGTTGAGCCAGGGTGTGAGTTTTCTTTGTTTATTCTAGTTTTTTATCTAGCTCTTTCGTTTCTATGTTGGCCAGTGTGGTTCTCAATCAGAGGCAACGTGTATCAGCTGTTGCTTGTTGTCTCTGATTGGGAACCATACTTAAGCAGCCAGTTTTCCCACAGTGTTTGTGGGATCTTGTTCCTGTATAGGTTTGTGTGTTGCACCTTTGGACGTCACGTTATCGTTTGTTGTTTTGTTCGTGTAATCATTATTTAATAAAATATGTTCACCGTCCACGCTGCGCCTTGGTCCTCTGTACCCGACGATCGTGACAGAAGATCCCACCAACACTGGACCAAGCAGCGTGTCCAGGAGCCAGCGCCAGAGGTATCGTTAAAGGACATCAACCTCGACTGGGCCTGGCCCACGGGGAGGAGAGACCCCCAGAATTTTTTTAGGGGGGGGCTCACGCAGTGGACGACGGGGCAGCAGGAGGCCGCGATAGAGCGGTCCAGCGGGTTTGCAGAGGAGGCCGCCAGGTTAAGGGGGCCACTGGTCACAGAGGAGAGGGAAAGTGTAGAGGCACGGCGAGAGGTACTGGGTTGTGTTACCAGTCCGGTCCGGCCCGTTCCTGATCCCTGCGTAGGGCCAGTGGTGTGTGTCCCCAGTACGGTCCGGCCTGTTCCTGTTCCTCGCATCGAGCCAGTGGTGCGCTTCGCCAGCCCGGTTCGGTCCGTTCCTGCTCCCCGCACCAAGTCAGTGGTGCGCTTCGTCAGCCCGGTCCGGCCCGCTCCTGCTCCCCGCACCAAGTCAGTGGTGCGCTTCGCCAGCCCGGTTCGGTCCGTCCCTGCTCCCCGCACCAAGTCAGTGGTGTGCTTCGTCAGCCCGGTCCGGCCCGCTCCTGCTCCCCGCACCAAGTCAGTGGTGCGCTTCGTCAGCCCGGCTCGGCCCGTTCCTGCTCCCCGCACCAAGTTAGTGGTGCGCTTCGTCAGCCCGGTCCGGCCCGTTCCTGCTCCCCACGCCAAGCCAGTGGTATGCGTCGTCAGCCCGGTCCAGCCCGTTCCTGCTCCCCACGCCAAGCCAGTGGTGTGCGTCGTCAGTCCGGCACAGCCCGTGCCTGTTCCACCGGTAAAATAGTTGTTACAAGGGGGAAAAAGGACATCAGAACTATGAAAGTAATTACACCTGTTGATATAGTTGAAATTAGTAAACCTTGCAATACCATTAACTAAAGGTTATCTGGAAAAGGGAATAAAAGTTGGCCTGACATTGAACAACCATAGCTAGTGGAGGGAATTTTAACCCTGACGTCATCAACATGATGAAAGTGATTGAATAATAGAGAGAGGATAAGCAGAAACAACGATAAAGAAAACTCCAAAAGTAAGAAGAAAATGAGATGTCTGGAAACTAAGAGAAGAGTGAGGTTCAGGAGGATGGAACTTGAAGATGAAGATGAAGAAGAAGAAGATGATGATGATCAGAGTGATTGAGAAGAGATCATGGGTGGATATGACTCTGTGATTAGAAGGAAGTTGGGAAGAGAGGAAAGAAGAAGGATACTAGAGATTTGATCTCTGATGGAAGTTGAAGGAAGAAGGATACTAGAGATTCGATCTCTGAGGAAAGTGAAGATGGAGAAAGCGATGAAGATTTGGAGATTAAAGGGGCTTTATGTTAAAGAGGATTTTATCCTACAATGATTAGTAAAGAAGAAATAGAAAGAGATATAGACTGATGTGTATTATGCCTGGATAAGGGGAATAATTTAGAAGAGACAACGAGAACTGGAACAACAACTCAAGAAGCTGAAGATACAGAAGACAGAAAAAAAACTGCTGAGAAAAGGATCCCAAGAATTGGAGGAGAAGTATACATTGAGGCTAAGGAAAGAAGGCACCAGTAAGAAGATGATATTTCGAGGACAGAACTTAGAATATAAGCCTTTGAAGAATACCGATATGTCAACAACAAGAAAGAACAGGACCAAGAAACTCTCAGAAAACTTGATGAAATACAACTGGAGGGAGAATAAGAAGGAGAAGAAAAGCTTTGGTTATGAAGTATCAGTGTGCACCAAATCAACAATCACTGCCACAGCTTCAACTGAACAAGGTCAAATGCAATTGTACCAGCCACAACTAGTGGTACAAGTTGTTTCATATCCATAGATAGTTTCTGGAGAGAGGGAATTTCAGAGGAAGATACAGGAGCAAGTGAAGATTATCTGGAGGACAGGTGAACCCTTATAGGGATAAGGAGCAAGGATTCTAGGGGTGCATAGAAGATCCGAAAGGGGGGTGTCAGCTGGTAGCACCAATTAGGGAAAAATATCCAACAATTGAAGTGAAAATAAACAAAGGTCTATGAGAAGTGATGGTGGATAGTGGAAAAGCTTTTATCTGTGTTCAGCCTGAAGAGGTTAAACATCTCACTATGTAAAATTAACTAATTAGGATAGGGATTTGAGGGAGTAAAACAGTTGATTACTCTTAAGGAACCAATTGAGCTCTGCTATGAAAATGAGAAAATTACAATACCCATACTGGTATTAGAACATATACCTATTGCATTGTTGGGAAGAGATGCATTGTGTAAATTGAACTGTACAATAAGATGTACACCAGACGGCTGTCTGGTAGAATATTACAAAGGAGTAGGGTTTTTGGGAATCATATTTGCTTGAAAAGGTTGATTATATCATAGGAAGGAGGACAATCTGTCTGAAAAATAATGTTTAAAGGGGTGACTGTTATTCTTGGTTACATTCCTACACCAAGAGGTGAATAAGATGTCAAACTAGGCTAAAGGATGCTCAATCGTTTGCCAAGTCTGTGTGTAAAGAAGTCATAAGCAGGTGGGGACATCCCGATCACATATTCAAAAATTAGTGGGAAAGGATTTTGTGAATAAATCAGTGAAATGTTTTTTTTTAATTAGAGGGAAAGGAATTTGTGAATAAATCAGTGAAATGGTTTTGGAAAACAGTTATGAGAACTAGGGTTGAAGGAACTCTAGGACAGTCAGCTAAGCTTCAATGTTAGTTAGTAGGAAGAGAGAGAGAACAGTGGTGAAGGGAATTTTAGAGTTTAGTGGGAAGATAGATATGGTAGGAGTTTAGATCTGTTAGGAGCAGTTGCATTGAGAAAGTATGCGTTGTTGAATGAATGATAAGAGAAGATTGAGGGTGATTGCAGTAGCTATATTTACAATTCCCAGCAGGAAGATCAAGGTGATTATGAGTGTATTTTTTATAATCAACAGTTTGAAAGTGAGGGATTAGAGTTAGGACTGAGAGTTAATGTAGTGACACTAGTGGTGATAGATGGAAATACAACATTTACATTTACATTTACGTCATTTAGCAGACGCTCTTATCCAGAGCGACTTACAGTTAGCACATACATTATTTTATCGAACCCACAACCCTGGCGTTGCAAACGCCATGCTCTACCAACTGAGCTACATCCCCTGCCGGCCATTCCCTCCCCTACCCTGGACGACGCTGGGCCAATTGTGCGCCGCCCCATGGGTCTCCCGGTCGCGGCCGGCTACGACAGAGCCTGGATTCGAACCAGGATCTCAAGTAAAGAGTTAGAAGCTTTAGGGAGAATGGATGAATTAACGACAATGACATCAACACTTCAGCATATTATAACAACAGTGAGAAGCAATTTAACTCTTTCAACATTGACAGTTATTAAAGCTATAAATATATCACATTTGATTACAAGGGAGCCAATCGCTCCAGCACCAATTTTAGAGGAAAAGACTGTCATTAGGGTTAGGATGGGTGATAAAGCTCATCTTCCTTGTAGATGTGAGAGAAGGGATGTGTAGAGGTGAGATTCCTCTCATGTGGAGAGAAGTTTTGAATGGTAATGTGACTATTGGGGATTTTAGAAACATCTGGGGTTTGTGTAGTGAGAGAGAATATATTCTTACCTATGGATGGATAGGATGTTGTTTTTGTTGAAGTTGAAGCTTCCATATGAGGTTTTTAAAATTAAGAGAGGGGAAGAAAGGGACATAGATACATCTGATTCTGAAAGAAGTGGGGATTTTTTCCATGGTGTGGTGTAAAATTTGGGAAGATAACATAGATAATATTACCTATAATTTGAAGGGTTTTGCAAATGAAACGATGAGAGGGTTTAACCTTCTGTCAAGACTCAAAGGAGTATTGATAGATAGATATCAATTTTGTATTTTTCAAAGGGGTTTTAAATATTATGGTGATAGTTAGTATTTGGTTATGAATCAAAGGGGGGAAATAGAATGTGATTCATTTTATATATCATTTTTATATTATTAGTTGATATTGATGTTTTAATTTGAATGTGTTGTTTTGCAAAAGATACTGTTTGGTCTTTTCTTTTCTTCCAGAAGCATTTGGGGGAATATGTAGAGATTCAAATACTCAAACAAGGACAATATGAAGGGACAATATGAAGGGACTGGAGGAAATAGAACAAGGAAGGTGTGGAAAAGTTCCAATTCCATCATCGACGATGCATTGGAAGTCGACACTGCTGAGGAGTTGAAGTGTAGTGGACTACATTCCAGTGTCTGCAATGATATATAGACATATTTGCATGTGTAATACATAATTTGTGTCATATTCTTTCTGTATTAATTTTTGTAGAATGATATTTGCTGTTATTGGGTACATGTGAGGATCTCAGATGTTTTTGTTTATTTCGTGAATGCTTAGGGACATGGAGTCTAGGCAGGGATAGAGAGAATCCACAGGAGGGTTCGATGGGTCGACCAGCCTCAGTGTGGACATTTTGGATAGTATTTTGTTTGCTGAGGCTTTCATGTGTATTTAATTGCATCATAGTTTCAAATGCATTGATAAAGATTTATGAATTGATCTGGAGTACTTAAGTGGTTGCCAAGGGCAGAGGGGCCGTGTGAGAATTTTACTGTCTTGATTGATGGATGGATATTTGGAAAGAAGGCTGCCAGACAGGTTTTTCGCTCTCACACTCCATAAAAATGTGTTCATATTTCATAGAAATGTATTTACACTCCATAGAAAAATGTGTTTTTGGTTTATTGTAAAAAAAAAAAAAAGAGATTGTTACTTGTCATAATCCTATTCTTTTTGTTTCGAGACTTAATTTGTCTCGAAGGGGAGAAATATGTAGTATCTGAGGGATTATGACTTTGCTAACGTTTTCAAATGGAACCTGAGAGGATGTTTATTCAGTTTTAGAGGGAGCAGTTTTAGAGGGACACCCCATAGAACAGAAGAAGTCTGTTGTGTGGAGACAGGGGATTGGTCTGTAGGGGAACACCCATATCAGATTACATAGAATATATACCACAGTTGGGACAAAGGAAGACAGAATAATCAGATTTGAGATGGGGCGATTATTCTCCCCGGGTATCTGCAGGTATCTGTAAATCGACGCTGTAACCCTTTGTTATGAATAAACCTTATGATGAAAATACAGCGTCAGCGGGTTCTCCTTGGTCATCACAGCATAATTAGCAACGTTTGCTCGACACAACACAGTACATGAAAGTACCTAAAAAGCTAAAATAAGTAGCCTTCATTTTGTTTGCACCACGTCCTCAAGCACTGATTTTTATCTGCAACAAGTCAGTTTGTTGTAAAGACCACTGGTGGGATAATGCGCGTATTTTCTTTATGCAGATTTGTGAATATTCACATTCAAATCTGTCGCTAATTGGATGGAAACCTAGCTGGTGACACCTAACCCGCTTACTTGCCTAAGATCATTAGGCTACATCTGGTTTAAAATCTATGGTTATTGATCTGGCCACGATCACCTTTCTATTTGGAGGAAGAGGAACGTCTTCACGTACTCTGCCCTGTCTGTGCACTCTCTGCCTATGTGGCTCGGGCAAGGCTTTGTCCAGAGAACGATTATGTCGCTGGATAGTTGAAGCTATCTCTTCGGCATACTCCTCTACAGGGAAGCCCCTGAGCGCATTCTACTAGAGGTGTGGTAACATCTTGGGCACTACTTCGGGCTGTTACATTGGACGATGGATGTGGGCTACACCTCACACATTAGTTAGGTTCTATAGTCTTGACATTATTTTTTATATTTTTTACATTTAGCAGACACTCTTATCCAGAGCGATTTACAGGAGCAATTAGGGTTAAGTGCCTTGCTTAAGGACACATCGACACATTTTTCACCTAGTCAACTCGGGGATTAGAACCAGCAACCTTTCAGTTACTGGCACAACGCTCTTAACCACTAAGCTACCTGCCGCCCATGACTAAGTCTTCGTTGTCACATACAGTACTGGATGCAGCCAGATGTTAGCTCCCATACATATACTGTACACATCCCTTTAGGCCCTACATGCCCAGTGCGTAGCCGTAGGAGTAGGTTATTCTTTACAATGGCCTGTGTTACCTATTTGTTATTAATTGTATCACATAATTGTATCTTATCCCGGTATTGATAATGTTATGTCAGGGGTATTCCCTTTAGTCCACTTGACTGTATCAAGCAGGCTGCGCAGTGGTGCCCATCCTGGTGACCAGCAAGGTTGGTTATATATGATATACAGTGAGGGAAAAAAGTATTTGATCCCCTGCTGAATTTGTATGTTTGCCCACGGACAAAGACATAATCAGTCTATAATTTTAATGGTAGGTTTATTTGAACATTGAGAGAGACAGAATAACAACAAAAAATCCAGAAAAACGCATGTCAAAAATGTTATAAATTGATTTGCATTTTAATGAGGGAAATAAGTATTTGACCCCTCTGCAAAACATGACTTAGTACTTGGTGGCAAAACCCTTTTTGGCAATCACAGAGGTCAGACGTTTCTTGTAGTTGGCCACCAGGTTTGCACACATCTCAGGAGGGATTTTGTCCCACTTCTCTTTGCAGAGCTTCTCCAAGTCATTAAGGTTTCGAGGCTGACGTTTGGCAACTCGAACCTTCAGCTCCCTCCACAGATTTTGTATGGGATTAAGGTCTGGAGACTGGCTAGGCCACTCCAGGACCTTAATGTGCTTCTTCTTGAGCCACTCCTTTGTTGCCTTGGCCGTGTGTTTTGGGTCATTGTCATGCTGGAATACCCATCCACAACCCATTTTCAATGCCCTCGCTGAGGGAAGGAGGTTCTCACCCAAGATTTGACGGTACATTGACCCGTCCATCGTCCCTTTGATGCGGTGAAGTTGTCCTGTCCCCTTAGCAGAAAAACACCCCCAAAGCATAATGTTTCCACCTCCATGTTTGATATGGGGATAGTGTTCTTGGGCAGCATTCCACCTCCTCCAAACACGGCGAGTTGAGTTGATGGCAAAGAGCTCGATTTTGCACTCATCTGACGACAACACTTCAGACGGCCCTGTATATGTGCTTTCTTGAGCAGGGGGACCTTGCGGGCGCTGCAGGATTTCAGTCCTTCACGGCGTAGTGTGTTACCAATTGTTTTCTTGGTGACTATGGTCCCAGCTGCCTTGAGATCATTGACAAGATCCTCCCATGTAGTTCTGGGCTGATTCCTCACCATTCTCATGAGCAATGCAACTCCACGAGGTGAGATCTTGCATGGAGCCCAAGGCCGAGGGAGATTGACAGTTATTTTGTGTTTCTTCCATTTGCGAATAATTGCACCAACTGTTGTCACGTTCTTACCAAGCTGCTTGGCGATGGTCTTGTAGCCCATTCCAGCCTTGTGTAGGTCTACAATCTTGTCCCTGACATCCTTGGAGAGCTCTTTGGTCTTGGCCATGGTGGAGAGTTTGGAATCTGATTGATTGATTGCTTCTGTGGACAGGTGTCTTTTATACAGGTAACAAGCTGAGATTAGGAGCACTCCCTTTAAGAGTGTGCTCCTAATCTCAGCTCGTTACCTGCATAAAAGACACCTGGGAGCCAGAAATCTTTCTGATGGAGAGGGGGTCAAATACTTATTTCCCTAATTGAAATGCAAATCAATTTATAACATTTTTGACATGTGTTTTTCTAGAATCTTTTGTTGTTATTCTGTCTCTCACTGTTCAAATAAACCTACCATTAAAATTATAGACTGATCATGTCTTCGTCAGTGGGCAAATGTACAAAATCAGCAGGGGATCAAATAATTTTTTCCCTCACTGTAGCATAGTAAGAAATTGGTCCTAATCAATTCAGGGAACTGAACCGGCTTCCAATTTATTTCCGGGTGGTGCAGATCAAACTGTTGATGGTTTTTAAAGTTATACATGATCATGCCCCCAGTTACCTGTCTGATTATTTTAATTTCATTAGAGACTCTCATAGCCATCACACCAGAGCCAGTGTTGCCAGTATCAGACTGCTGCGCTATAGAAGCATGGCTGGAAAAAGCTATGTCCTTAACACTGATGCAGAGGAATGGAATGGTGTACCAAACCATATAAAATCCATCCCTATGCTAGGGTATTTTAAGATAAACCTTAAGAAATTGTTTTTGGCCAAAATGCTTTAAAACTGCACAGGCTTAAATAAATGTGACGACCCTCCCACTCTGTCTGCCGTATTCTCTCTTTGCTCTTGTTTCCTTATTAGGATGCCGGTGGGCGGAGTTGGGAGGGTCGTCAGCTACATGGGAAACACCTGGGCCGGGTGTGTCCCAGCATAAATGGACCTCTTCCACATTCATGAAGGAGACTCTCTCCAGGCAGATACTTTGACTTTGGTTGTGGTATTTTTGTGGCCTTTTTGGTTGTTTGCTTTGGCACCTCTCAACACTTTTCCATATTACATTTATGCAAGCAAACACTCACTTACACTACTGATTACTGATTACACACCCCATTGTTATTTGAGTTAGTTTACTTTAGTTAATAAATATATACTTTAAGTATTCCTTGTCTCCACGTGTCTCCCTTTTGTTACGAACTTGAGCCGGTTCGTGACAAGTGGGGGCTCGTCCGGGATCTTGAACTGGTTGTGTTTGGGAGAACGTGGAGTTAATGTCCAATTCTGTAGGGGTTTTTTTTTGTAAATTTTGTTAGTTTGTTTGAGTTTGATAGGCCCAGTATTGGTTTCCTTTGGGTTGTGTACTGCGTTGGAGAGAGTACATTGGTTAGTTTCAGTCCCTGCCCAGCCTGGAAACTCTTGCTCTACTCGCTGTTGGGGCATCGGTCTGAGGAGGTGAGTACAATCGGCTGTGTACCTCAGTGGGAGATTGGGTAGGGTAGTGACATTTTCTACCCGGAGCTATAGCTTTTTCCCCTGATAGGCTTAGTGACGTGTTTTGTTTTGGGATACGTTGGGCATGGTTAAATGTTTGTTATTTTTGTGTGGTGTCTGTGGACTGAGCAGTTGTCTCGGGGCACATCCGTGGCTTGGTGGAATCTACCAGCGTGCTGGGGGTTTAATTCCTTGCCAGCGGGCTACAGTGCGTAATTACCCACCGCGAATCCACACGAAGACTAGGGTTGAGTTATTGTAGGTTATGGGGAAGCTCCATATCCCAGCTCTCTTCTGTGGTGCTCGGTGTGATTGTCCTTTCTCTTGTGTCTGGTGTGCTCAGCAGAGGGGTTGAGCAAGATTATTATGATATACAGTGGGGAAAAAAAGTATTTAGTCAGCCACCAATTGTGCAAGTTCTCCCACTTAAAAAGATGAGAGAGGCCTGTAATTTTCATCATAGGTACACGTCAACTATGACAGACAAATTGAGAAAAAAAATTCCAGAAAATCACATTGTAGGATTTTTTATGAATTTATTTGCAAATTATGGTGGAAAATAAGTATTTGGTCACCTACAAACAAGAAAGATTTCTGGCTCTCACAGACCTGTAACTTCTTCTTTAAGAGGCTCCACTGTCCTCCACTCGTTACCTGTATTAATGGCACCTGTTTGAACTTGTTATCAGTATAAAAGACACCTGTCCACAACCTCAAACAGTCACACTCCAAACTCCACTATGGCCAAGACCAAAGAGCTGTCAAAGGACACCAGAAACAAAATTGTACACCTGCACCAGGCTGGGAAGACTGAATCTGCAATAGGTAAGCAGCTTGGTTTGAAGAAATCAACTGTGGGAGCAATTATTAGGAAATGGAAGACATACAAGACCACTGATAATCTCCCTCGATCTGGGGCTCCACGCAAGATCTCACCCCGTGGGGTCAAAATGATCACAAGAACGGTGAGCAAAAATCCTAGAACCACACAGGGGGACCTAGTGAATGACCTGCAGAGAGCTGGGACCAAAGTAACAAAGCCTACCATCAGTAACACACTACGCCGCCAGGGACTCAAATCCTGCAGTGCCAGACGTGTCCCCCTGCTTAAGCCAGTACATGTCCAGGCCCGTCTGAAATTTGCTAGAGTGCATTTGGATGATCCAGAAGAGGATTCGGAGAATGTCATATGGTCAGATGAAACCAAAATAGAACTCTTTGGTAAAAACTCAACTCGTCGTGTTTGGAGGACAAAGAATGCTGAGTTGCATCCAAAGAACACCATACCTACTGTGAAGCATGGGGGTGAAAACATCATGCTTTGGAGCAGTTTTTCTGCAAAGGGACCAGGACGACTGATCCGTGTAAAGGAAAGAATGAATGGGGCCATGTATCGTGAGATTTTGAGTGAAAACCTCCTTCCATCAGCAAGGGCATTGAAGATGAAACGTGGCTGGGTCTTTCAGCATGACAATGATCCCAAACACACCGCCCGGGCAACGAAGGAGTGGCTTCGTAAGAAGCATTTCAAGGTCCTGGAGTGGCCTAGCCAGTCTCCAGATCTCAACCCCATAGAAAATCTTTGGAGGGAGTTGAAAGTCCGTGTTGCCCAGCGACAGCCCCAAAACATCACTGCTCTAGAGGAGATCTGCATGGAGGAATGGGCCAAAATACCAGCAACAGTGTGTGAAAACCTTGTGAAGACTTACAGAAAACGTGACCTGTGTCATTGCCAACAAAGGGTATATAACAAAGTATTGAGAAACTTTTGTTATTGACCAAATACTTATTTTCCACCATAATTTGCAAATAAATTCATTAAAAATCCTACAATGTGATTTTCTGGATTTTTTTGCTCATTTTGTCTGTCATAGTTGACGTGTACCTATGATGAAAATTACAGGCCTCTCTCATCTTTTTAAGTGGGAGAACTTGCACAATTGGTGGCTGACTAAATACTTTTTTCCCCCACTGTATATATTGTGATGTCACGAGAGGCTACACAGCTTTCAGCGGGATTGCTCAAGTAGTGCAAGGAGACCAGGTTCAACCAAAACAAGGATTTTATTAAAGGTCTTGGGAAACTAACGAAAGTATAACACAATACTGTTCTCTGGTGGCTCTTAAGGGTTAACAGTTGTGCTCTTACATCCAAAATCATAACTCTCCCTCGCTCAAAAACTTTTCCCAGTCTTACTGTCTTCCACGTTGCAGCATGGCCAACCCAGCAAAACGTCCTTCCAAATGTCCCACACGTATTTCCACAGGTGCATATATCCAAAGGTGAGTATTTCCCAAAGGTAAGTATCTCCAAATCCTTATATTCCTCATGGAAGTGGACGTGCAGCACTCTTGTCCTCCAGAGAGCCCAGCTTGGAGACTGTGTCTCTTCCCTTCCCAAACCTTCAGCTCATCAGCTCCTCATTTGTTTCAGCTGCGTGGGAAGATTGGCCATAGAGGGGTGGAGTTCCCGACCCTACCAGCAGATGGAGCCATAGCTGTCTGGGTTTGCAGCCACCTCAGGGGGATGTAACGTCCCTCCAGGACACAGCCTCTCGTGACATCACACATCCCCCTCCTCGGGACCGACGTCCTCGTCGGGGTAAAGGCAGCGAAGAAGGCATCACGCCGGGAGAGGGCGTCCGCATTGCCGTGGTGCTTGCCAGACTGCTCTCTCTTCAACTCCTCCAACTCTAGGACCAGGGACTCAGCCTCCTGTTGTCTCTCCTTGAGTTTCTTACTGAACGCATCAGCCTTGGTTTTAGCAGAGTTTAGCTTCTGTTGAGCAGCTTTCAGTTCCTTCTCTCTCTCTGCCTCCGCATTCTTCATCTTGTTCTCCAACACCTTGTACTTCTCCTCTGCCTTCTTCTGGACCTCCTTACTACTGCGCAGGGTCTCCTCACACTCCTCGATGGTCCTGCGCAGCCTCTCCAGCTCCTCCTGTTGCTTAGGGAAGGAGCTCTGTTGGAGTTTAACCTGGAGGATATCTAACTCTTCTGTCTTCATGTCTAACTGTTGCTTTAACAAACGATACCTCTCAGCGGTCCCCTTCAGACCAGACCGTTCTTTGTCCAGATTCTGTAGCTCCGTCTCTGTGTCGGTCTGGGCACCTGCCATCCCTATCAGAGCCCGGGCGGGAGTGAGTAACTCGGAGGATTGCACCGGAGCCTTCCCAGGATGAGTCTTGCCTCTCCGTTTCCGAGGTACTCGGGTTATCCTCTCCTGAGACTCTCTCCAGAGTGGGTAAAAGGCTGGGCAGTCTCGTCCAATTAGGACAGGGACGGGGAGGGAATCAACCACCCCCGCCGTCGTGTGTATGGTTCCCCGTGTGCTGGTCATTGTAAGTTCAGTAATGGGGTATTCTCTGGTGTCCCCATGGACACAGGAAACTGGGAGGACTTTCCCCGGGGTCAGACACGTTGGGCCCACCAAATCCTTACGCACCAGGGTGGCCCGGCTACCAGAATCCAGTAAGGCCTCCACATCATGGTGATTCACAGTTACCGGGCAGGTGGGGGGTCGATCTGGGCCGCCATCTACGACTCCCAAGAGCGAGGCAAAACGGTGTGTGGGTGCTGAGCTGGAGGACTCCGCAGTGGGCATAGGTTCCTCGGCTGGTTTCCCACACTGCCAGGAGATATGTCCCATCTCCCCACACCGGTAACACTGTCGAGTTTCCCCCTCCTGGTGTACTCTTCTTGGACCCGCCTGGTTTCTGGCTCCCCCTGGAGCCGGGATAAGTCCTGACGTGGCTGGGTTCGAGACCTTGGGGTCCTTTGGACGGGTTCTTCCCATTTGTGGTGGGGCCGCACTCCTGGGGTCTTTTCGGGAAGCATTCAGCATCTCCGCTGTGGCCTGGTACTTTTCCACAGCTTCCACGGTCAGATCAGCCGTGGTCAAGGCCTGTTGACTGATGAACCGTTTTGCCTCATAAGGCAGGGCGCGTAGGTAACGATCCACCACAACGGCCTCCACCACCGCCGCTGCTGTATTCCTCTGCGGATCCAGCCATTTCCTTGCGATTCGGACAAGTTCATGCATCTGCGCCCGAGGAGGTTGGTCTGGTTGGAAGGTCCAGCTGTGAAAGCGCTGGGCCATACCAAACTTTGTGAGTCCATATCTGCTGAGGATCTCAGACTTCAGGGCATCATAGTCAGTAACCTGGTCAGGGCCCAGGTCCCGGACAGCATTCAGCGATTCCCCGGTTAGAAAGGGGGCTAACAGACCAACCCACTGTTGCTTGGGCCAGGCTTCCCTAGTGGCCGTGGCCTCAAATGCATGCAGGTATGCCTCAATGTCATCGGTAGCTCCCATCTTAGATATAAAGTCACTTGCCTTTATTGGGCGGGTATTTTGGACCCCCCTCTGTCTCTGCAACTGCAATTCCTCTGCCTTCAGAAGGTTGGCTTTCTTTTGCTCCTCCAAGAGAGCCACGTTTGCTTGCATCTGGGCTTGCTGGCCAGCAACAAGGGCTTTCAATATGTCCTCCATTTCAGTCGGCGGGGAGCCTACGGCCAACTTGGAAAACTGGGTGATCAAACCTTCGGTATCCTCCTCTGACATGCACTATTAACGCTTGAGCGTGCCTGTATTCTCCACCATCTGTGATGTCACGAGAGGCTACACAGCTTTCAGCGGGATTGCTCAAGTAGTGCAAGGAGACCAGGTTCAACCAAAACAAGGATTTTATTAAAGGTCTTGGGAAACTAACGAAAGTATAACACAATACTGTTCTCTGGTGGCTCTTAAGGGTTAACAGTTCAGGGATGTCTCTTCCACATCCAAAATCATAACTCTCCCTCGCTCAAATAACTTTTCCCCAGTCTTACTGTCTTCCACGTTGCAGCTAGTGGCCAACCCAGCAAAACGTCCTTCCAAATGTCCCACACGTATTTCCACAGGTGCATATATCCAAAGGTGAGTATTTCCCAAAGGTAAGTATCTCCAAATCCTTATATTCCTCATGGAAGTGGACGTGCAGCACTCTTGTCCTCCAGAGAGCCCAGCTTGGAGACTGTGTCTCTTCCCTTCCCAAACCTTCAGCTCATCAGCTCCTCATTTGTTTCAGCTGCGTGGGAAGATTGGCCATAGAGGGGTGGAGTTCCCGACCCTACCAGCAGATGGAGCCATAGCTGTCTGGGTTTGCAGCCACCTCAGGGGGATGTAACGTCCCTCCAGGACACAGCCTCTCGTGACATCACAATATATATATATATATATTTTTTTTTCTTCTGATTATGGCATCTAATGTAGACGAGTTCATTCGCTTTCCATCAAAAGAACTGTTAGAATTATGTACTAAAGAACAGCTGTTGAAGGTTGCTGAACACTACAAGGTTGTAATTAGTGATAAACGCCTAAAAAATTCTATTAGGTTAATATTGAAGGCCAATTTGATGGAGAGTGGTATTCTGGATGTTACCACTGGGGCAGCCTCTGCTGAGGACACGTTGTCTCCCCGATATGTTACAATGACCGCTCCATCGGTTAGTCATAGTAGTCTTCTTTTTGAACAGCAGAAAGAACTGCTTCTGTTACAGCTAGAACATGAACAAAATGGACAAAGAGCTAAAATGGAGCATGAACAAGCTAAAATGGAGCATGAACGAAATGGACAAAGAGCTAAAATGGAGCATGATCGTGTAAAATATGAAAGGAAATTGGAATTTAAACAGGATATGGAGCGTGCTAAAATCAAGCTGCAACAAGAGCGACTAGAGTTGGTTAGGGAAGGAAAGCTCTCAGGGGAGAGTTTGCTCTGGGAAGGTGACCCAGAGTTACCTAGGGGTCGTTCCTCTTTTGGTCGTAATCCAGACACATTTGATATTGTTGGGAATTTACGGTTGTTGCCCCAGTTTAATGAAAAGGACCCGGAGACATTATTTTCGTTGTTTGAGCGTAGTTGCTGACGCTAGGAGTTGGCCTGATTCTGATCGCACTTTGATGTTGCAGTGTGTGCTGACTGGTAAAGCGCAAGAAGCATATTCAGCTCTTAGTGTAGCAGACAGTGTTAGTTATGAGAAGGTTAAAACGGCTGTGTTACAGAGTTATGAATTGGTCCCTGAGGCTTACCGCCAACGATTTAGAACTTTAAAAAGGGATGATCAGCAGACTCATGTTGAGTTTGCGCGAATATTATCTTCACAGTTCAATCGCTGGTGTTCTGCCTCTGCAGTTATGACTTTCCAAGGGCTGTGTGATCTGATTATGTTAGAACAATTTAAGGACACAATCCCTGATCGTATAGCGAGCGTACATTAACGAACGAAAAATAAAGACTGTCGCTGAAGCTGCGGTTTTGGCAGATGAATATGTGTTGACTCACAAAAATGTTTTTGCAGAACCCCGTATTCGGAGTGAGTGGGGGCGTTCGCAGAGATTTGGGCCTCGCTCGCCGAGATACTTCGGTTCCCGGGCAGAGTTTCATTCAACTAGGGTTGAGCCTGATACCAGTGGTAAAACTGACGTTGGTCAAGAGTGTCACTACTGTCAAGAATTAGGTCATTGGAAAAATGAATGTCCGATTCTTAGGTCTAGGGGTAAATTCAGTACAGGTGCTTATGGTAAATCGAGGCCTGCAGCGTTAGCAGCGCCTGTTCCACATCAGTTCACTCCTGACGCATTGTCTCATGCCCAGAGCCAGGTGAAAGGTTATATTGATCCCGACTATTGACCTTTCGTTACGGAGGGTTTTGTGTCTATGGTAGGAAGTAAGAACCTAGTGCCAGTAAAGATCCTAAGAGACACAGGTGCCTCTGAATCATTTGTGTTGGAATCTGTGTTACCCTTCTCTGCGGAGACTGATTCGGGGAATAGTGTTCTAATTAGGGGAATAGGTTTGAACACTCTGTCAGTTCCATTGCATAAACTGATGTTGGATTGTGGACTGGTGAAAGGTGAGGTTGTTGTGGGGGTGCGTCCTTCATTGCCTATTGAGGGTATTGACGTGATCCTTGGAAATAACTTGGCTGGGGAGCGTGTGTGGCCTATCGCGTTTCCATCTTTAGTGGTTTCCACTAAGCCGTCAATTGTAGGGATTCCTGATGAGAGTGCGCAGAATTTCCCAGAGGTGTTTTCTGCGTGTGCAGTGACGCGTTCTATGATCCATGACGACCTGGTCACGGAGCTGGCTAACGAGAATACCACAAAGAAGTCTGTTACTGTTTTCCCTGTTATCCCGTTATCTATATCCCGCTCCGATTTAATCGAGGCGCAACGGACTGACCCTACATTAGAAGAGTTGCGGGACCAAATTGTGCCTGTGGAACAGTTGGGAGATGTCGCACAGGGCTATTTTCTCCAAGAAGAGGTCCTGATGAGAAAGTGGATGTCTCATGGTAGTTGTTTTCTGGGGGAGGCGATTAGTCAGGTGGTGGTACCAGTTAAGCTTCGTGAGTTGGTGCTAACAACTTCTCACAATGACGTTGCTGGGCATATGGGTGTGAGAAAAACCTACAATCGTATATTACGACATTTCTTTTGGCCAAGATTAAAGAGGGATGTTTCTGATTTCATCAAAACTTGTCACACCTGTCAATTAACTGGTAAACCTAATCAAGCTATTAAGCCGGTACCACTGTTCCCTATTCCTGTACTCAGTAAACCTTTTGAGTATTTGATTATTGATTGTGTTGGTCCTCTGCCTCGTTCTAGAAAGGGTAGTAATTATTTGTTGACTGTGATGTGTCAGACCACTAGGTTTCCTGCTGCCTATCCTCTCCGGTCTATCACGACTAAGGCTGTGTTAAAAGCTTTGACTCAGTTTTTCTCACTGTTTGGAATCCCTAAGGTCATTCAAAGTGATCAAGGATCTAATTTCACCTCTAATCTCTTTGGTCAGGTTCTCCAACAACTCCATATTAAACACAACTTGTCTAGCGCCTATCATGCCCAAAGTCAAGGAGCACTGGAACGTCAAGGAGCACTGGAACGTCAAGGAGCTCTGTTAAGTATTTATGCATAGTCACTTTAACTCTACCCACATGTACATATTACCTCAACTACCTCACATTGACTCTGCAACGGTACCCCCCTGTATATATAGCCTCCCTACTGTCACTTTATTTTACTGTATATATAGCCTCCTTACTGTCACTTTATTTTACTTCTGCTCTTTTTTTCTCAACACTTTTTTGTTGTTGTTGTTTTATTCTTACTTTTTTTGTTTAAAATAAATGCACTGTTGGTTAAGGGCTGTAAGTAAGCATTTCACTGCAATGTCTGCACCTGTTGTATTCGGCGCATGTGACCAATAAAATTTGATTTGATTTCCATCAAACACAAGTCTTTGTTGAGAGCTTATTGTACTGAGATGGAAAAGGATTGGGAGGAGGGGTTGCCTTGGTTATTGTTAGCTGCTAGGGAGGTTTCACAGGAGAGCATGGGTTTTAGCCCAAATGACCTAGTGTTTGGACATCGGGTGCGTGGGCTTTTATCTGTTCTCCAGGATGACTGGAAGTCTCCCGAGCCTCCTCAGTCCCTGTTATCATATGTGGGTGATTTTCGGCGACGCTTGTATGCCGTTGGTGAAATGGCTAAAGAGAAGCTATCATCTTCACAGAACAGGATGAAGAGCATATATGATCGCCGAGCTGAGCCTCGTCACTTTAGTCCAGGTGATCAGGTTCTGGCTCTGCTGCCAATTGTTGGTTCTCCTTTTCAAGCCAAGTTTCAAGGTCCATATACAGTGGTGCGCCAGTACACTGAGCAAAATTATCTAGTTGCCACTCCAGAACGGAGGAAAGCACACCAACTGTGCCATGTAAATTTGTTAAAACCCTATTATGCACGTTCCTCTGAGACTGAACAGTGGGAGTCTACAGAGGACGGTAAGGCTGTTCTTTTGGCTGATACTGTTTATTCCAAGAGTTCTGGTCATGCTAGGTCTGTGCAGGAGCAGGAAGATGTTTCTGGTCCCGACGATTGCATACTGCAGGGTAGATTGAAAAATTCAGAGACACTGGAGATTTTAGATAGCCTTCTTATTCATCTACCTGTTGATGGGCGGAAAGAGATAGTTGGTTTGATTCGGAGATTTCCAGGGTTGTTTTCTGATACACCTACACGTACAAACTTAATAGAACATGATATTGACATTGGAGATGCTGACCCCATTCGTCAACGGTTCTATAGAGTTTCTTCAGAGAAACTGCGTTGTCTGGATGCTGAGGTCCGGTACATGCTGGAGAGTAAAATAGCAGAGCCTTCTTTCTCCAGTTGGGCTTCTCCCTGTATCTTGGTCAGTAAATCGGATGGAACAAATAGATTTTGTACGGACTACCGTAAGGTAAACGATGTCACTAAGCCGGATTCATTTCCTCTTCCTCGGATGGAGGACTGCGTTGATCAAGTCGGCGCAGCTAAGCTTGTGAGCAAATTTGACCTGTTAAAGGGCTATTGGCAGGTGCCACTGACGAGTAGGGCACGTGAAATCTCTGCCTTTATTACACCTTTTGGTCTGTACTCGTATTCGGTTATGAGTTTCGGACTGCGTAATGCGCCTGCCACTTTTCAGCGACTTATGAACAGGGTTGTCTCTGGTCTGGCCGGGTGCGCTGTTTATCTGGACGATGTAGTGATATATGCAGATACTTGGGAGGAACATCTGTCCCGTATTCAAGCCTTGTTTGGACGTCTGGCTGCGGGTCGCCTCACGATAAATTTGGCTAAATGTGAGTTTGCTCAGGCGACTGTTACATACCTTGGAAAGGTGGTTGGCCAGGGTGAAGTGCGTCCTGTTCGGGCTAAAGTGGTAGCTATTGATGCTTTTCCACTACCAGCTACTAAAAAGGAACTGATGCGTTTCTTGGGAATGATTGGGTATTATCGTGGTTTTTGTAGGAACTTCTCTACTGTGGTCGCTCCCTTGACAGATTTGCTGAAAGCTAAGGCGGTGTACGTATGGTCTTCTCATTGTCAACAGGCTTTCGAAGATGCAAAGAGGTTGCTTACTTCAACTCCGGTACTGGCTGCTCCTCGTGTGGATTTGTAATTTACCTTGCAGGTGGATGCTAGTCATGTGGGGGCGGGTGCAGTTTTGCTGCAAGCAGATGTGGCTGGGGTTGAGAGGCCTGTTAGTTTCTTTTCCAAAAAAGTTTAACCATTATCAGTTGAACTATTCGGTCATTGAAAAAGAAGCATTAGCACTTATATGGGCGCTACAACACTTTGAAGTGTATGTTGGGTCGGGTGTAGTACCTATTGTGGTCTACACCGACCATAACCCTCTCACCTTTTTGAGGTCCATGAGGTGCCCTAATCAGAGGATAATGAGATGGTGTTTATTTTTACAATCCTTCCATCTAGATGTGCGGCACATCCGGGGGACTGATAACGTGATTGCTGATGCGCTCTCTCGTGCGCCCTGTTCATGAATATTGATGTGACCGACCATTGTTTGATTTTGTCATGTTCTATCTTTCCTGTTTGTCCCTTCCTAGTCTTGTGTTCTTCTTTCCTCTTAAAGGTTGCTTCCTGTGTAAAGGTTGCTGAGGTCTGGAGAGGAGGATGATGGGTGGGGCAAGTGGAGGTGTGAACATGTACAATTTGTCGGTTTGGGACGCAGGGGCTGGTACGTTGGTCCGGGGTCCTTGTTGGTCCCCGGTCTTATGGGGGGGGTGACGACCCTCCCACTCTGTCTGCCGTATTCTCTCTTTGCTCTTGTTTCCTTATTAGGATGCCGGTGGGCGGAGTTGGGAGGGTCCGTCAGCTACATGGGAAACACCTGGGCCGGGTGTGTCCCAGCATAAATGGACCTCTTCCACATTCATGAAGGAGACTCTCTCCAGGCAGATACTTTGACTTTGGTTGTGGTATTTTTGTGGCCTTTTTGGTTGTTTGCTTTGGCACCTCTCAACACTTTTCCATATTACATTTATGCAAGCAAACACTCACTTACACTACTGATTACTGATTACACACCCCATTGTTATTTGAGTTAGTTTACTTTAGTTAATAAATATATACTTTAAGTATTCCTTGTCTCCACGTGTCTCCCTTTTGTTACGAACTTGAGCCGGTTCGTGACATAAAGTATAATTGTTTTCAATGAACATTACATGGTAATCTATTTCATTCCTTTTGTGGTTTCCTCCTATTGATGAGATGTATTTGAGATGTTTTGTTTTCATGCTATAATTTTGTGTATATTTTGTTTTCATGTATTTTAATGAGGACCAGAATGGAAATACGTTTCAAAACTTTTTTTGTGTCATCCTGTGGTTGTTTTGTGTTTTAAATGGTCAAATAAATCAAATCAACAACAAAACTTGAGTTCGAAATGAAAGTAGGTCACATAAAGACCACAAGATGTCACCAAATTATTTCCCCAACACTTTCCCTGGCTGCCACTGCTCTTGCTCAACAAAAAATGTCCTCTGTGTCATCACAACTTTTGGAGATATTTCAACAAAACAATTTTGTGGTAAGTTGATCTCATTTTTTTATTCCAATGAAGTTAGATCTATAATTGTTTTTTTTTAAATATACAAGTAGGAAAGCTTTAAGATAAATAATCCACTTGTTTAGAGAGAAATGTAGATAATGTTTGAGTAAAGTAGTAATATGTTGGATCAGTGAGTTGGGGGAAACTCGCCCCCCCTACTAGGGGATAACTGCCCCCTGGGGGCTAGTTACCCCTTTATGGTTATGAATGTGTTTCTACCTGTCATTTAGACAATGACTAGCCCAGTTAGTGCTAGTTTATGCTAACTTGCAAATTCACTAGCAGTAAATGCTAGCCAGCTAACTAGTTAGCATAAGCTGCTAGGAGTGCTAGCTAGCAACCTTACTACCAGATCGTCTGAGGTAACATATATTAAAAAGATAACACTAGTTACCCCCTAGTACCCTACTACAACCCTGGTTTTACAAATGAAGAACAAGAGTTCTTACTAACTGTGTGACACACTCAGGCAGGGCATTACGTATTATACCCTCGAGGGCGGTTTCAATGTTGAAAATTATTCAGTGGTGCTGTCTGGAAACAGCTTATAACATATGGCTACTCCTTGAGTTTAAACATCCACGGTGGACCACCACCTGCGCTCGAGCAGATCTACTTCCGGTCTACCAGCGCACAAGTTAATGAGGCGCTTGCTATTCCAACTGTTAGGCTGGACACATGACATTTTTAACAACGCTTTTTCTGATTAAAAAAAACTAGTTAATTGCATCCGCCGTGGAGCCCAGTTTCATAATATTGACATATGTCCCAGCTGCTTGTCATAGTTTTGAAGTAATCATGAAAAAACAGGCCTTATTTTAGGGCATTTTTCACCCTGCCAGCTCCTATTAGTTCTATTGAGCTCTGTGGCACCAACTCGTCTTCAGAACGTTCTATTCCCGACCCATTGTTCCACGTCACAATGCCTGCTTTGCTATTGTTGGCAATGAGACCTGCCCACGCTGGTAGTTAAAACGTCAACAACAACAAAAAATTACTCTGAGGTCATCCCATTCTTTTCTATAGGGGAAATATAGGTATGCCTGTCTATCTCTCAATGTGTATATTTTGATTTTTTCAAGTCGAGCACCATTTCAATCATGATAATCTCCTCTTTGTAATTATGTAAGTCTGGGCAGCGAGCTCGGTTGTCATCAAATGCTAGCCCCAAAATGTTGCCCTTGGAACCTTGAGCTCCGTCCATTGTTTTCCTATGGAGAAGCATGCCGGTCTGTTTCGCCAAATATCTCTTAATGTGTATATTTTGATTTTTTCAAGTCGGACACAATTTTAATCAGGAATCTCCTCTTTCTAATTATGTAAGTCTGGGCAGCGAGTTGTCATCGATCACTAGACCAGAAATAGTCAGACGTTTTCATTTTTCCCCTACTTCCTCATTATGCAGACATAAGCACAGTTGACACCATCGAGTTGCGGATGTTTACATTCTACACAAGTTTTTTTTTTCAGTTTCGTTCTAAGAACAGATTGTAGTGGTAATATGAAAAGGGATTTTTAAAAAAAGATTGTGCCATTTAGGCAAAATGGAATTCTAAGCATCATTCCAGTCAAAATAGGCTCTGCGAACGTTCGATTCAATTCATTTGCTATGGGCTCGCGCTAGTGTTCCAGTTTAGCCAAAATTCTATTGCCCGTTTTTCAGCCTTGGGTGAATTTTGACTTGTTCTATTGTCCAGCCTACAACTGTCATAAACTGTCACTAGAGCTCGACCATCAAGACGGTAGGTAGACCCCTTTTGTTAAGATGGAAACAAAATAGCTAGCTAGCTAATTATTGTTATTTTGTGACAGTTCTAACATTAAAGGTCATCTATTTATGATATTTTGTTTCTGGTATCGTTTGCTAAATGGTCTGGTAAAATGATCGGGAAACCAGAGTACGTTAACGTTATGTGTTTCTGTGATTGTGCTTACAATATAACGTTAAACTTCAACGGAAAATAATATTTATTATCCAATTTGGACATTATAAGTAACTGGATAATTTTTGAAATAATATTCTGCAGAAAAGTATGTTAAAAAGTAATTTTACTGCCGCTTAAGTTACCAGTGTGAAAAGGCAGGTTGCAGTAGCCCAGTGCTTCTTAATTGTTTTCTGTTACGCCCCCCCTAGGAAGAAGTAAACATTTCGCGCCCCCCATCTCACCGCCGCGACTGTAAATAGTATCATTTGTCTATACAATTGTTATAAGTACACCTCTGCATAACATTGTATCCTTATTAACATTAAAGAAAACAAAAAAACAAAAAAGAAATATAGATCAACTTACAACAAAGAATAACTTTATTAACATTGTTTTTTAGTCTGTAACAGAAAAGACTTAAAGTGCATTAATTTGCCTGTAATTAAAAAAACAATTTCAATCCTTATTTAAACTGTAAACATTTTTTGACCATTTGATACTGAAAAATAAAATAAAATATAATCAATAAATAATAATACATTCAAAGTGATCAGCAACATTAACTCAGGAGCACAATATATGAAACACTTTGACCTATAAAACAAAAATGAATAAAACAATTTGTGCTGATTTTTTAAAAATCAAAATGAGGAAGTCAGGATTAATGGCTACAATGAGCACGTTTTGCAGTGCACAGCTTTTCGAAGCGGGGTTTGAAGCATGATACTGCAACTCTCAGCTCCTGCTCAATGTTTAGCTGGGACCTGTACTTGGTCTTCAGTGCAGCAACAGCAGAGAAGCCAGTCTCAAAAAGATAAGATGTTGCAAAAGGAAGAAGAATGCCCATGGCCCTCTGCCCTAAGAGTGGATACTGCCTCTCTACACTCAGCCAGAATTCACTCAGTGTCTGTGATGTGAACCTCAAATCAAATCAAATCAAATTGTATTGGTCACATGCGCCGAATACAACAGGTGCAGACATTACAGTGAAATGCTTACTTACAGCCCTTAACCAACAGTGCATTTATTTTTAACAAAAAAAGTAAAAATAAAACAACAACAAAAAAAGTGTTGAGAAAAAAAAGAGCAGAAGTAAAATAAAATAACAGTAGGGAGGCTATATATACAGGGGGGTACTGTTGCAGAGTCAATGTGCGGGGGCACCGGCTAGTTGAGGTAGTTGAGGTAATATGTACATGTGGGTAGAGTTAAAGTGACTGGCATAAATAATGAACAGAGTAGCAGCAGCGTAAAAAGGATGGGGTGGGGGGGCAGTGCAAATAGTCCGGGTAGCCATGATTAGCTGTTCAGGAGTCTTATGGCTTGGGGGTAGAAGCTGTTGAGAAGTCTTTTGGACCTAGACTTGGCACTCCGGTACCGCTTGCCGTGCGGTAGCAGAGAGAACAGTCTATGACTAGGGTGGCTGGAGTCTTTGACAATTTTGAGGGCCTTCCTCAGCCTCAATGTGGAGTCAGACGTCATATCAATGAACTGGTCCTCCTCTGCAGAGCTGAAACCAGTTGGAGCTGGTGCATTGAAAGGATCTCTCACCCAGTCATATTGGGAACTGTTTTCAGGGAAGTACTTTTTAAAGAATCCCATCAGTGATGAAATATGCTCCTTAATATATGGAATCACTGAGGTGGCATCATAGTCAGTAGTGTCAACAAATTCATGCAGGTTCTCGAATGAATCAGTATTTCCTTCATCAAGTCGCCTGCCCCACATTGCAAGCTTTCGGGTGAAAGAGCTGATCTTGTCTGTGACCTGAGGGAGGTGTTTATCTTTCCCTTGAAGCTGTAGATTTAGTTCATTTAGCTTTCCAAATATGTCACTCAGGTAGGCCAGTTTTGCCAGGAAGTTCTCATCACTCAATTTTTCTGCGAGGTCATACTTGTGCTCCTGCTCCGAAAACATTCTTATCTGCTCTCTGAGCTCAAAAACTTGGGACAAGACTTTTACTCGTGACAGCCACCTTGCTTCACTGTGAAACAGCACAGCTTGATGTTCAGCTCCCATCTCCTCACAGATAGCAGAGAAGACCCTTGTTTTTAGTGGTCTGGTCTTTATAAAATTGACTACACCTACAATGTCAGTCATAACCTCACTTAATTCAGAGGAACGGTGCCTTGATGCCAGTGCTTCTCTGTGTATAACACAGTGTGTCCACTCAGCATTAGGTGAGGCCTTCTTGATGAGTGTCCGATGTCCTTTTCTCATCCCTGCCATGGTCTGTGCACCATCACTGCAAACACCAATGCAGTTCTCCCACTTTAGCCCATTCTCAGTCAGCATTTTGAATAGCTCCATGTCCGTCTCTCTCCGCCTTTCCTTTCATCCTGTTAAATATTTTTCCATAGTGTCTCTTAAGGGTTTGTTATCTGCACTTCATATCTCCAGCTCTGTGCTGTGTGCTCTTGTTCGGTGCAAAAAAACCCTACTCCCTGCGGCAAAAAAAAGCATGTTCCCGGGGTCACACGCGCCCCCCTGGCATCGCTCCGAGCCCCCCCAGGGGGGCGCGTCCCACTATTTGAGAAGGACTGCAGTAGCCTAACGTTAATTTATAGGACTGAGTAGGATAACGACACATAAAACGACTAATGTTAACATTAAAGGATTTCTAACATGTTTCGAGGCCAGTTTCATAATCAGCAATCAGATTGTGTTGTCTGTGATGTTAACTTACAGCAAACTGCTAACCAACCTCTTCTGACTAATCAAGGTGAGTGTTCCCTGAAAATGACACAAGTTTTTGAATGCAGTCACTTTGACACCTACAAATCTCTGCTCTGTCTCTCTAGCCTGCCAGCTAATTCCAGCAGTAGCCCCAGCTAGTTCTTTCTCCTGCAGCCAGCCAGCTATTGAGCCAACAAAGGTGATTAAGGTTCCTAAGAATTAATGCAAGTCGCTATATATGCCCTTTAGTAATTCAGTTCATCAATGTATGTTTTAGAGCTCCGGCCCTCAACGTCAGCATTTGTCAGAAATGACTGAGAAGTATTCTGAGTATAGTGTGACTTCAAACATCCGGCGAAGGTGTACAGCAAACATGTCAAGATTTCTGACATCTATCCAACAAGAGCAGTCTACACTTAATGTAGAAAATAGTGCTGTTCCTCAGACATTTTATATGTCCAATGAGGCCACTGAGGAAATGTTGTTCAAATCAAATCAAATCAAAAAAAAAGAAATTTGCCACATGCGCCGAAACAACAGGAGAGTGAAATGCTTACTTACAAGCCCTTAACCAACAATGCAGTTTTAAGAAAATAAAACAGGTGTTAAGTAAAAAATTGATAAGTAAAAAATAAAAATAGCAAATAATTAAAGAGCAGCAGTAAAATAAAATAACAGTAGGGAGGCTATATACAGGGGGTACCGGTACAGAGTCAATGTGCGGGGGCACCGGTTAGTCGAGGTAAGTGAGGTAATATGTACATGTGGGTAGAGTTAAAGTGACTATGCATAGATAATAAACAGAGTACCAGCAGTGTAAAAGAGGGGGTGGGGTGGGCGGGACTATGCAAATAGGCCGGGTAGCCATGATTAGCTGTTCAGGAGTCTTATGGCTTGGGGGTAGAAGCTGTTAAGAAGCCTTTTGGACCTAGACTTGGCGCTCAGGTACCGCTTGCCGTGCGGTAGCAGAGAGAACAGTCTATAACTAGGGTGGCTGGAGTCTTTGACAATTTTTAGGGCCTTCCTCTGACACCGCCTGGTATAGAGGTCCAGGATGGCAGGAAGCTTGGCCCCAGTGATGTACTGGGCCGTACGCACTACCCTCTGTAGTGCCTTGCAGTCAGGGGCCGAGCAGTTGCCATACCAGGCGGTGATGCAACCAGTCAGGATGCTCTCGATGGTGCAGCTGTAGAACTTTTTGAGGATCTGAGGACCCAAGCAAAATCTTTTCAGTCTCCTGAGGGGGAATAGGCTTTGTCGTGCCCTCTTCACGACTGTCTTAGTGTGTTTGGACCATGATAGTTTGTTGGTGATGTGGACACCAAGGAACTTGAAGCTCTCAACCTGTTCCACTACAGCCCCGTCGATGAGAATGGGGGCGTGCTCAGTCCTCTTTTTTCCCCTGTAGTCCACAATCATCTCCTTTGTCTTGATCACGTTGAGGGAGAGGTTGTTATTCTGGCGCACACGGCCAGGTCTGACGTCCTCCCTATAGGCTGTCTCATCGTTGTCAGTGATCAGGCCTACCACTGTTGTGTCGTCGGCAAACTTAATGATGGTGTTGGAGTCGTGCCTGGCCATGCAGTCATGGGTGAACAGAGAGTACAGGAGGGGACTGAGCACGCAGCACTGAGGGGCCCCCGTGTTGAGGATCAGTGTGGCAGATTTGTTACCTAACCTTACCACCTGGAGGCGGCCCGTCAGGAAGTCCAGGATCCAGTTGCAGAGGAAGGTGTTTAGTCCCAGGATCCTTAGCTTAATGATGAGCTTTGAGGGCACTATGGTGTTGAACGCTGAGCTGTAGTCAATGAATAGCATTCTCACGTAGGTGTTCCTCTTGTCCAGGTGGGAAAGGGCAGTGTGGAGTGAAATAGAGATTGCATCATCTGTGGATCTGTTGGGGCGGTATGCAAATTGGAGTGGGTCTAGGGTTTCTGGGATAATGGTGTTGATGTGAGCCATGACCAGCCTTTCAAAGCACTTCATGGCTACAGACGTGAGTGCTATGGGTCGGTAGTCATTTAAGCAGGTTATCTTAGTGTTCTTGGGCACAGGGACTATGGTGGTCTGCTTTTCAGTGGTCAGGACTTTGAGGATGAACTGTTTGTGGATGCTTTGATGGACACTGCAGGTGTAGGAGAAGGTGGAGGTCAGGGTGAGGTTGATGATGATGATGCTGAGGAGAACGTTGATGATGAGGGTGATGATGTCGAGGAGATGGTTGACGATGAGGTTGAAAGTCCAACGGACCGTTTAAAGGCTACTTGGTGAATTGGGCTCTTGAATATGGAATAACATTAGTGGCGTTAACAGCCCTGCTTTCGATTCTGAGGTTCCATCATCCAACCTTGCCAAAGGATGCAAGGACCCTCCTCAATACCAACAGAGGCTACAGAGTTGACAGGGTTGCTGGTGGCACTTTAAAAAAAAACTTTGGTATTCTAAGTTATCTATGTGGCATGCTTGACAAACTTTGGCAGAAACTCCCAAATAGGTATACGTTGAATTTACAACTCAATTTTGATGGGCTCCCTCTTTTCAAAAGTGTTCTATGCAGCTGTGGCCCATATTGGGACTGATGCAAGGATTTAACATTAAGAAACCCTTTCTGATTGCACTTTTTGGTGGAACATCTAAACCAAATTCATTGGCAGCGTATCTAAAAGATTTAGTGGAAGAAGCAAAACAATTACACTCAGGCTTTACGTTTAAATGGAAACAACTCTTCATTACAATTAGTTCAGTAATGTGTGATGCCCCTGCATGGGCTTTCATCAAAGGCTTCAAGTCACACACAGGCTATTCTGGGTGTGATAAATGTTCAGCATATGATTTGCATTTTCAAGGTAGACTAAATGTGCGCTAAGAACTGATAGGCGCTTTAATGCACAGTCAGATGAGGAACATCACTCAGTTGTCTCAGAATCAACTTTCTCTAAAAAGCTATACTCCCTCTGAGTTTGCAAGACAGCCTAGGGCTGTTGCTGGAAGACACAGGTGGAAGGCTACTGAATTCAGACAGTTTTTTGTTATACATTGGGCCAGTTGTGCTTTACACTGAAAGTGGGGATGAGGAGCCAAATGAAAAGTTTCCACGCAAGGGCCAGTCAAACACCTCTAAGGGTTTGCCACCTGCACCAGTTATCAGACCTCCAGAGGACAGAAGAGAGACACCTAGGAATTATGATAGGCCAACAAGGATTGAGCCAAACATTCAACAACAGCAGCATCCAGTGTGTGATCGTAAGTGTTACATGTAAGGTACATATTGTGGCCCCCACCAACATCAAAGTTGCCCACCCCTGATCTATAATGTGATTGCGTTGATTATGTTGTTTATATTTATCTTTGTTATCCTTTATAACTCTAACTACTGAAAAAATGTAAGTGATAAAGGTTGTATTTTTGCAGCAATTCTTTGTGAGATCTTAACCTCCATAGAAATTATTAAGCAACAGCAAAAGCTGATTTTGCTGCAGCTGTAAGCTCCAGGCGAACAGATCAACCCTGGATGAGGTTCCAGATTTGACAGACCTTCGACTTCCATTGTCCTCGCTGGAAGACTTGAGGAGAGTTGAGGGCCAACTTTCAGATCAAGACTTTTAAAATAACCTGGTATGACAAGATATCATTATATAATTACATGTATTGCTAAAAAGTAATCAACCAAGCCACCATCTGACCCAGAGTACCATTCCAGCTTTCTTCAAATTAGTATTATATTCATCATATACAAGTTTTTGTTTTTCAGACCATATATTTGGGACTGTCTGGAGGGATGACCACCAAGGAGAATCCTCTCAAAACAAATTTTATTTGTCACATACACATGTTTAGCAGATGTTATTGCGGGTGTAGTGAAATGCTTGTGCTTCTAGCTCCGACAGAGCAGTAATATCTAACAATTTCACAACATATACCCAATACACACAAATCTAAGTAAGGAATGGAATTAAGAATATATACAGGTAAAAGTCAGTAAATTAGAATATTTTGAAAAACTTGATTTATTTCAGTAATTGCATTCAAAAGGTGTAACTTGTACATTATATTTATTCATTGCACACAGACTGATGCATTCAAATGTTTATTTCATTTAATTTTGATGATTTGAAGTGGCAAGAAATGAAAATCCAAAATTCCGTGTGTCACAAAATTAGAATATTACTTAAGGCTAATACAAAAAAGGGATTTTTTAGAAATGTTGGCCAACTGAAAAGTATGAAAATGAAAAATATGAGCATGTACAATACTCAATACTTGGTTGGAGCTCCTTTTGCCTCAATTACTGCATTAATGCGGCGTGGCATGGAGTCGATGAGTTTCTGGCACTGCTCAGGTGTTATGAGAGCCCAGGTTGCTCTGATAGTGGCCTTCAACTCTTCTGCGTTGTTGGGTCTGGCATTCTGCATCTTCCTTTTCACAATACCCCACAGATTTTCTATGGGGCTAAGGTCAGGGGAGTTGGCTGGCCAATTTAGAACAGAAATACCATGGTCCGTAAACCAGGCACGGGTAGATTTTGCGCTGTGTGCAGGCGCCAAGTCCTGTTGGAACCTGAAATCTCCATCTCCATAGAGCAGGTCAGCAGCAGGAAGCATGAAGTGCTCTAAAACTTGCTGGTAGACGGCTGCGTTGACCCTGGATCTCAGGAAACAGAGTGGACCGACACCAGCAGATGACATGGCACCCCAAACCATCACTGATGGTGGAAACTTTACACTAGACTTCAGGCAACGTGGATCCTGTGCCTCTCCTGTCTTCCTCCAGACTCTGGGACCTCGATTTCCAAAGGAAATGCAAAATTTGCTTTCGTCAGAAAACATGACTTTAGACCACTCAGCAGCAGTCCAGCTCTTTTTTTCCTTAGCCCAGGTGAGACGCTTTTGCGCTGTTTCTTGGTCAACAGTGGCTTGACACGAGGTATGCGGCAGTTGAAACCCATGTCTTTCAAGCGTCTCTTGGTGGTGGATCTTGAAGCCCTGACTCCAGCAGCTGTCCACTCCTTGTGAATCTCCCCCACATTTTTGAATGGGTTTTTTTCACAATCTTGACTAGGGCGCGGTGATCCCTATCGCTTGTACACTTTTTCTGACCACAGTTTTTCCTTCCCTTTGCCTCTCTATTAATGTGTTTGGACACAGAGCTCTGAGAACAGCCAGCCTCTTCTGCAATAACCTTTTGTGTCTTTCCCTCCTTGTGCAATGTGTCGATGGTCGCCTTTTGGACAGCTGTCAAATCTGAAGTCTTCCCCATGTTTGTGTAGGCTTCAGAACTGGACTGAGAGACCATTTAAAGCCCTTTGCAGGTGTTTTGAGTTAATCAGCTGATTAGTTTGTGGCACCAGGTGTCTTCAAAATGTAACCCTTACACAATATTCTAATTTTGTGACACACGGAATTTTGGATTTTCATTTGTTGCCACTTCAAATCATCAAAATTAAATGAAATAAACATTTGAATGCATCAGTCTGTGTGCAATGAATAAATATAATGTACAAGTTACACCTTTTGAATGCAATTACTGAAATAAATCAAGTTTTTCAAAATATTCTAATTTACTGACTTTTACCTGTACATATATGGAAGAGCAATGACAGATCGGCATGGACTAAGATACAGTAGAATATTATAGAATACAGTATATACAGTGAGGGGAAAAAGTATTTGAGCCCCTGCTGATTTTGTACGTTTGCCCACTGACAAAGAAATGATCAGTCTATAATTTTAATGGTAGGTTTATTTGAACAGTGAGAGACAGAATAACAACAAAAAAATCCAGAAAAACGCATGTCAAAAATGTTATAAGATGATTTGCATTTTAATGAGGGAAATAAGTATTTGACCGCCTCTCAATCAGAAAGATTTCTGGCACCCAGGTGTCTTTTATACAGGTAACGAGCTGAGATTAGGAGCACACTCTTAAAGGGAGTGCTCCTAATCTCAGCTTGTTACCTGTATAAAAGACACCTGTCCACAGAAGCAATCAATCAATCAAATTCCAAACTCTCCACCATGGCCAAGACCAAAGAGCTCTCCAAGGATGTCAGGGACAAGATTGTAGACCTACACAAGGCTGGAATGGGCTACAAGACCATCGCCAAGCACCTTGGTGAGAAGGTGCTTGGCGAATCAGCCCAGAACTACACGGGAGGATCTTGTCAATGATCTCAAGGCAGCTGGGACCATAGTCACCAAGAAAACAATTGGTAACACTACGCCGTGAAGGACTGAAATCCTGCAGCGCCCGCAAGGTCCCCCTGCACAAGAAAGCACATATACATGCCCGTCTGAAGTTTGCCAATGAACATCTGAATGATTCAGAGGAGAACTGGGTGAAAGTGTTGTGGTCAGATGAGACCAAAATGGAGCTCTTTGGCATC
Organism: Coregonus clupeaformis; assembly: GCF_020615455.1. NCBI lineage: Eukaryota > Metazoa > Chordata > Actinopteri > Salmoniformes > Salmonidae > Coregonus > Coregonus clupeaformis. The sequence goes on from NC_059195.1 coordinate 17,242,033, forward strand.
AACTCAACTCGCCGTGTTTGGAGGAGGAGGAATGCTGCCTATGACCCCAAGAACACCATCCCCACCATCAAACATGGTGGAAACATTATGCTTTGGGGGTGTTTTTCTGTTAAGTGGACAGGACAACTTCACCACATCAACGGGACGATGGATGGGGCCATGTACCGTCAAATCTTGGGTGAGAACCTCCTTCCCTCAGCCAGGGCATTGAAAATGGGTTGTGGATGGGTATTCCAGCATGACAATGACCCAAAACACACGGCCAAGGCAACAAAGGAGTGGCTCAAGAAGAAGCACATTAAGGTCCTGGAGTGGCCTAACCAGTCTCCAGACCTTAATCCCATAGAAAATCTGTGGAGGGAGCTGAAGGTTTGAGTTGCCAAACATCAGCCTCGAAACCTTAATGACTTGGAGAAGATCTGCAAAGAGGAGTGGGACAAAATCCCTCCTGAGATGTGTGCAAACCTGGTGGCCAACTACAAGAAACATCTGACCTCTGTTATTGCCAACAAGGGTTTTGCCACCAAGTACTAAGTCATGTTTTGCAGAGGGGTCAAATACTTATTTCCCTCATTAAAATGCAAATCAATTCATGACATTTTTGACATGCGTTTTTCTGGATTTTGTTGTTGTTATTCTGTCTCTCACTGTTCAAATACACCTACCATTAAAATTATAGACTGATAATTTCTTTGTCAGTGGGCAAACGTACAAAATCAGCAGGGGATCAAATACATATGAGATGAGTAATGCAAGATATGTAAACATTATTCAAGTGACTAGTGTTCCATTTCTTAAAGTGGCCAGTGATTTTTATAGGAAGCAGCAGCTTCTAATGTGCTAGTGATGGCTATTTAACAGTCTGATGGCCTTGAGATAGAAGCTGTTTTTCAGTCTCTCGGTCCCAGCTTTGATGCACCTGAACTGACCTCGCCTTCTGGATAATAGCGGGGTGAACAGGCAGTGGCTCGGGTGGTTGATGTCCTTGATGATCTTTTTGGCCTTCCTGTGATATCGGGTGCTGTAGGTGTCCTGGAGGGCGGGTAGTTTGCCCCTGGTAATGCGCTCGGCAGACCGCACCACCCTCTGGAGAGCCCTGCGGTTGCAGGCGGTGCAGTTTTTATGTATTTATTTTTTATTTAACCTTTATTTAACTTGGCAAGTCAGTTAAGAACAAATTATTATTTACAATGACGGCCTACACCGGCCAAACCCGGACGACGCTGGGCCAATTGTGCGCCGCCCTATGGGACTCCCAATCACGGCCGGTTGTGATATAGCCTGGAATCAAACCAGGGGGTCTGTAGTGACGCCTCAAGCACTGAGATGCAGTGCCTTAGACCGCTGCGCCACTCGGGAGCCCAGGCAGGGATACAACCCGACAGGATGCTCTCAATTGTACATCTGTAAAGGTTTGTGAGGGTTTTAGGTGCCAAGCCACATTTCTTCAGCCTCCTGAGGTTGAAGAGGCTCTGTTGCGCCTTCTTCACCACACTGTCTGTGTGGGTGAACAATTTCAGTTAGTCAGTGATGTGTACGCCAAGGAACTTGAAGCTTTCCACCTTCTCCACTGCGGTCCCGTCGATGTGGATAGGGGGGTGCACCCTCTGCTGTTTCCTGAAGTCCACGATCATCTCCTTTGTTTTGTTGACGTTGAGTGAGAGGTTATCTTCCTGGCACCACACTCCCAGAGCCCTCACCTCCTCCCTGTAGGCTGTCTCGTCATTGTTGGTAATCAAGCCTACTACTGTTGTGTCGTCTGCAAACTTGATGATTGAGTTGGAGGCGTGCTTGGCCATGCAGTCATGGGTGAACAGGGAGTACAGGAGGGGGCTGAGCACACACCCTTGTGGGGCCCCTGTGTTGAGGATCAGCGAAGTGGAGGTGTTGTTTCCTACCTTCACCACCTGGGGGCGGCCCGTCAGGAAGTCCAGGACCCAGTTGCACAGGGCGGGGTTGAGACCCAGGGCCTCGAGCTTAATGATGAGCTTGGAGGGTACTATGGTGTTGAATGCTGAGCTATAGTCAATGAACCACATTCTTACATAGGTATTCCACTTGTCCAGATGGGATAGGGCAGTGTGCAGTGTGATGGCGATTGCATCGTCTGTGGATCTATTGGGGCGGTAAGCAAATTGAAGTGGGTCTAGGGTAACAGGTAAGCTAGAGGTGATATGATCCTTGACTAGTCTTTCAAAGCACTGAAGAATTGGAGAGGGGCCAATGGGAAACAGGCTTTTGAACCTCTTGCCTTAAAAAGTGTTGTAAGTTTGCTTTCAAGGCCACTGCATGGGGCAGAGAGGCATAATGTCACAGAAGTGATCAATTAAATAAAACAGGCCAGCATGTCAATTTGATTGTCAGCAGGGAAGTTCATTATTACAACACAGTTTTCAAAGCAGGGAGAATATAATGAACTGGTAATATTTTACAAAAAGCCATTGATAAAACTATTTTGTAGGGATAGGGGAGTTGTATAAACTATCATATTTTGTATAAAAAGTCATATTTCAGGGAGTATTTCAATAAGGGTTCTATTTTCTCTCTTTCTGATATTTACAAAGGTGCGTCGCAGCCATTCTGAAGTTCTTGATGTGGAGATAGAAAAAGACATTAAACGATGGATGCAGCTAGCCCCTGACAGAGATGGAGGGAGAAAAAGGAGAGAGCGAGTGAGAAGTGACCAAACCTTGGAGGAGTGATGGAGAAAACTGAATACCTACCAGAGCTTAAATAGAAAGAAAGCTTAAATAGACTAAATCAAACTACTTTTCATTGTTTCTGTGATCACAAAATAAAATTAACATTTAAATTACATTCTTTAAGTCTTTCCTGTTTAAGTAGTATTTTAGTATTTTGATACTTTGTGCAAGGCAATTGATCAGCATTAAAAACTTTGTGGATGGGTATAATTTGTATGTATAAAATGTATAACAGTAATATTTAAAATTACTAAATCGGGTAATTTTGTATACATTTATTTACATTTGCATCGGGACGCTTCTGGGGGGATTCTGGTAAGATGCCGGCAAAATCAGCTGAATTCCGGTAGACGGAAACGGCCCGATGTACTTGGGCCGATTCTGGGCAGTCATTCATTTTGATTCCGGGCTAAGTCCGACAACCGATTCCGGGCCGATTCAATCAGTTCTGGCCCCCCGGAAGAGGGCCGCTTCTGGGCCGATTCCTCATTGCTAGCTGGGTACTGAATACGGCAGTGCAAAATGACTTTCAAAGCTGAAATCTAAATCTAAATTTAGTTTGTCTTCCGTATCAATTCTATTTCAACTACCATTTTATGGAAAAATAAATAATTAATTAAATGTTCATTATATAAAGCTGCCATGTAATCATCTGCCAGAATAGCCACAATCGGCCCGAGCCCCAAGTAATACATTTGGGCCAGATAACTCACACCGGAATCGACCCGAGCTCAATCCCCGCATCCTAGCCATAAGTAATACTGCCGAAGGCGGGCCAGACTCGGGCCACATGAAGTCGGCCGATTCTGACTCTCAGCCGAGTGCCCCGACTCTCAGCCGGAATCGGCCTAGATCCACTGTGCTAGCTGGGTAAGTAAAACCTCGTGACAAAACGAGCAAGTATAGTGTAGAGCACGCATCAAACTCATTCCACGGAGGGCCGAGTGTCTGCAGGTTTTCGCTCCTCCCTTGTACTTGATTGATTAATTAAGGTCACTAATTAATAATTAACTCCCCTCACCTGGTTGTCTTGGTCTTAATTGAAAGGAAAAACCCAAAACCCGCAGACACTAGGCCCTCCATGGAATGAGTTTGACACCCCTGGTGTAGTCCTGTGTAGCTCAGTTGGTAGAGCATGGCGCTTGCAACGCCAGGGTTGTGGGTTCGATTCCCACGGGGGAGCAGTATGAAAATGTATGCACTCACTAACTGTAAGTTGCTCTGGATAAGAGCATCTGCTAAATGACTAAAAATGTAAAATGTGTGGAGAATCATTGTATCATCTAAACTGCTCTGAAATATATTTAAAATAACCAAAAATATTGTGTTTGAAGCTGGTGTATAAAACCGAAAGTAAAAGACAAAATGAAACTTAAGAACGGGATGCATAGAAATAGTGCACATAGAACTTCTTAGACTTGCTTTCAATGAGAATGACAGGTCTATAACTCACATTTCTGTGAATTTGGTCGGGTCGTCCAAAAAGTTACATATTGCAGCTTTAAATTGTGTATGCATAGCTGTGGGAAGTAGTTTGGTGGTGGGGGTGCTGTGATGTTTTTTGTGCCTGCACTGAAGACATCTATATCGGTCCTCTAATACAGCACTAGTAAAGGCCACGTGCACTACTTTTGTGAAATAATGTCAACTAAATGTATTTGAGTGTTTACCAGCATTTGCAACTTGAGTCTGATAATTATTTGTGCAAAACAGTTAATCAGATAATACTTGTGGAATATATAAACACTATTTTTTTAGGGGGTATAATATAAAAATACAACTTGATATATGTTTTCCTGTTTCTTGAAATACACTGAACAAAAATATAAACAAAATCAGTCAATTTAAATATATTAATTATCCCTAATCTATGGATTTCACATGACTGGGCAGGGGTGCAGCCATGGGTGGGCCTGGGAGGGCATAGGTCCACCCATTTGGGAGACAGGCCCACCCACTGGGGAGCCAGGCCCAGCCAATCAGAATTAGTTTTTCCCCACAAAAGGGCTCTATTACAGACAGAAATATTCCTCAGTTTCATCAGCTGTCCGGGTGGCTGGTCTCAGACGATCCCGCAGGTGAAGAAGCCGGATGTGGAGGTCCTGGGCTGGCGTGGTCTGCGGTTGTGAGGCCGGTTGGATGTACTGCCAAATTCTCTAAAACAACGTTGGAGGCGGCTTATGGTAGAGAAGTGAACATTACATTCTCTGGCAATAGCTCTGGTGGACATTCCTGCAGTTAGCATGTCAATTGCACGCTCCCTCAAAACTTGAGACATCTGTGGCATTGTGTTGTGTGACAAAACTGCAAATTTTAGAGTGGCCTTTTATTGTCCCCAGCACAAGGTGCACTGTGTAATGATCATACTGTTTAATCAGCTTCTTGATATGCCACACCTGTCAGGTGGATGGATTATCTTGGCAAAGGAGAAATGCTCACTAACAGGGATGTAAACACATTTGTGGACAAAATTTGCGAGAAATAAGCTTTTAGTGTGTATGGAACATTTCTGGGATCTTTTATTTCAGCTCATGAAACCAACACTTTACATGTTGCGTTTATATTTTGGTTCAGTATAGGTTTGACATATTTACTGATAGACAGGATGGACACCATACACTTGTGCTAATGCCAATGGCCTTGTACTATATCCCACTTAGGATGACCCTGGTATTAGTAAGTCAGATGACTGTCATCTTGCATCTCACTAGTTAAAATGTAAAGAAAGGGGCCACTATCATTGATTGTTGAAGCTTGTAAGGGTTTCTTCTTCAATGTGTGAAACAGATACAGCAGAACGAGCCAATTAGATCACAAGTGATGTAAACATAGATTTACCAGTTGTTTTAGTTAAAACAACATAAAAGAATGGTGCGTTCTTTTTTGTTATGTTTCTTATTGGCCTAAATATAATTATTTTATATTTTATTTGTTATTTGTCTGCACCTATTTCAACCTTTAACGAATCCTGCCCATAAAACAGCATAACCTTCAGGGATGTCTGCAGAGTTTCCTGAAACAAACACTCACAAATGGAGTTCAAATTACAGTAATGCTTAGTGGCACTGTTTTGCCAAGGGAACAGAGAAGGTTTACAGACACGGCTGCAGTAACTATTACTTACCTATCTGTATAGGCCTAATTTATCAAAAGTAACGAGCACTGAGGTGTGATTTACAAATCATAAGTGTCAGGAACACAGTATACTGTATGTCATATACTACCAGGCTTTTTAACTACCTATAGAAAATATATTGAGAACTGCAAATCAGTTTTGCATATACTGAAAAGGGGGTGATGGCCAGTGGATCATCTTTTTGCGCAACATGACATTTGACATTCAGTGCTTACTGCTTATTATAGGAGTTATTTTGGCATCACAACCTTTCTTAGGTTACCTTAAAGCTGTCAATAATTTATCATGCAAAGAATTAGACAGGAAACAACATAATCAAGCCTGATATAACAACATTCCAATGGTAAAGGACAATGGTTAAAAGCTCTCTCTCTCTCTCTCTTTCTGTGTGTGTTTGTGTTTTTCTAAGAAATGTGACGACAAAATAACTCCTATAATAAGCAGTTGCCATAAAGCTGTCAATAATTTATCATGAGAAGAATTAGCCAGGTAATATCAACACCTTCAAGCCTGATAAATAACAATGTTCCAATGGTCAAAAGCTCTCTGACACACACACACACACCGAGAACCTGCACTGCCCTCTTGTGAGAGAGACGTAAACTAAGACATAATTTTCACATGGCTTCTCCATTTAAAAGTTACAGTGCACTGTCCCTTTTCCACCTTCAGCCATATTCACAATGTTGGGTTCTAACGCTGCTGCACCAGGGCTCTGCAAGCGCTGAAGCCAGGGTTTAATACCCTAAAAGCATTCAGTAGAGCCCCAGCAGCTCTCTCCACACTTGCCTGGGGACCAGACGGATGAATTTCTAAATCCACCATCTGGGACATTTCAGTGTTTGTGTTTGAAATGGTCCTCGCAGATCCTCTACAAGCTGGAATGTTGAATAAAATTACATTTTAATTTTATCTACCGGTTGTCTGCATGGTTAGTCATTATGTGTGGTCCTCTGTAGCTCAGCTGGTAGAGCACGGCGCTTGTAACGCCAAGGTAGTGGGTTCGATCCCCGGGACCACCCATACACAAAAATAAAATAAAAATAAATGTATGCACGCATGACTGTAAGTCGCTTTGGATAAAAGCGTCTGCTAAATGGCATATTATTATTATTATGTAGGAAGGAATTTGAAACAATATATCCACAGGAAATGATAAGCGCAGGTAGTATTTTCTGATTTCTATCACATGAAGCATGTGGACACGATGTAAATACACTGAACAAAAATATAAACGCAACATGCAACAATTTCAACGATTTTACTGAGTTACAGTTCATATAACCTGGATTCGAACCAGGATCTCTAGTGGTACAGCTAGCACTGCGATGCAGTGCCTTAGACCACTGCTCCCGAGTGGCGCAGTGGTCTAAGGCACTGCATCGAAGTGCTAGCTGTGCCACTAGAGATCCTGGTTCGAATCCAGGTTCTGTCGTAGCCGGCCGCGACCGGGAGACCCATGGGGCGGCGCACAATTGGTCCAGGGTAGGGGAGGGAATGGCCGGCAGGGATGTAGCTCAGTTGGTAGAGCATCGCGTTTGCAATGCCAGGGTTGTGGGTTCGTTTCCCACGGGGGGCCAGTATAAAAAATGATGTATGCACTCACTAACTGTAAGTCGCTCTGGATAAGAGCGTCTGCTAAATGACTAAAATGTAAATATAAGGAAATCAGTCAATTGAAATTAATTAATTAGGCCCTAATCTATGGATTTCACATGACTGGGCAGGGGCACAGCCAATCAGAATGAGGTTTTTCCTGACAAAAGGGCTTTATTACAGACAGAAATACTCCTCAGTTTCATCAGCTGTCCAGGTGGCTGGTCTCAGACGATCCCACAGGTGAAGAAGCCAGATGTGGAGGTCCTGGGCTGGTGTGGTTACACGTGGTCTGCAGTTGTGAGGCCGGTTGCACGAACTGCCAAATTCTCTAAAATGACTTTGGAGGTGGCTTATGGTAGAGAAATGAATTTTACATTCTCTGGCAACAGCTCTGGTGGACATTCCTGCACTCAGCATGTCAATCGCACGCTCCCTCAAAACTTGAGACATCTGTGGCACTGTGGTGTGTGACAAAACTGCACATTTTGGCAGCAAAGCTTTTCGACTTGAGAGGAAGAATGAACCTCAAGTAGAGTTTTGGCTAGTGCCAGAGTTGCCCTGACTGGTCTGACTGTTTCAAGTTTCAAGTACAGTGAAATGCCTTTCTTGCAAGCTCCAAACCCAACAATGCAGTAATCAACATCAATGTAGCCCTAAAAATAACATAAGGTAGAACAAAAACACATAATAAATACAAATAAGAAGAACATGAGAAAGTAAGAAGCTACAGTTGAAGTAATTAAAACTCGTTTTTTAACCACTCCACAAATTTCTTGTTAACAAACTATAGTTTTGGCAAGTCGGTTAGGACATCTACTTTGTGCATGACAAGTAATTTTTCCAACAATTGTTTACAGACAGATTATTTCACTTATAATTCACTGTATCACAATTCCAGTGGGTCAGAAGTTTACATACACTAAGTTGACTGTGCCTTTAAACAGCTTGGAAAATTCCAGAAAATGATGTCATGGCGTTAGAAGCTTCTGATAGGCTAATTGAAATCATTTGAGTCAATTGGAGGTGTACCTGTGGATGTATTTCAAGGCCTACCTTCAAACTCAGTGCCTCTTTGCTTGACATCATGGGAAAATCAAAAGAAATCAGCCAAGACCTCAGAATAAAATGACCTCCACAAGTCTGGTTCATCCTTGGGAGCGATTTCCAAACGCCTGAAGGTACCACGTTCATCTGTATAAACAATAGCAAGTATAAACACAATGGGGCCACGCAGCCGTCATACGTACTTTGGTGCAAAAAGTGCAAATCAATCCCAGAACAACAGCAAAGGACCTTGTGAAGATGCTGGAGGAAACGGGTACAAAAGTATCTATATCCACAGTAAAACTAGTCCTATATCGACATAACCTGAAAGGCCGCTCAGGAAGGAAGAAGCCACTGCTCCAAAACCGCCATAACAAAGGCAGACTACGGTTTGCAACTGCACATGGGGACAAAGATCGTACTTTTTGGAGAAATGTCCTCTGGTCTGATGAAACAAAATTAGAACTGTTTGGCCATAATGACCATCGTTATGTTTGGAGGAAAAAGGGGAAGGCTTGCAAGCCGAAGAACATGGCAGCATCATGCTGTGGGGGTGCTTTGCTGCATGAGGGACTGGTGCACTTCACAAAATAGATGGCATCATGAGGAAGGAAAATTATGTGGATATATTGAAGCAACATCTCAAGACATCAGTCAGGAAGTTAAAGCTTGGTCGCAAGTGGGTCTTCCAAATGGACAATGACCCCAAGCATACTTCCAAAGTTGTGGCAAAATGGCTTAAGGACAACAAAGTCAAGGTATTGGAGTGGCCATCACAAAGCCCTGACTTCAATCCTATAGAAAATGTGTGGGCAAAACTGAAAAAGCGTGTGTGAGCAAGAAGGCCTACAAACCTGACTCAGTTACACCAGCTCTGTCAGTAGGAATGGGCCAGAATTCACCCAACTTATTGTGGGAAGCTTGTGGAAGGCTACCCGAAACGTTTGACCCAAGTTAAACAATTTAAAGGCAATGCTACCAAATACTAATTGAGTGTATGTAAACTTCTGACCCACTGGGAATGTGATGAAAGAAATAAAAGCTGAAAGAAATAATTCTCTCTACTATTATTCTGACATTTCACATTCTTAAAATATAGTGGTGATCCTAACTGACCTAAGACAGGGAATATTTACTAGGAATAAATGTCAGGAATTGTGAAAAACTGAGTTTAAATGTATTTGGCTAAGGTGTATGTAAACGTCCGACTTCAACTGTACCTGGACTATCTGCATGTGACCCTTTTTGCACCAACTTTTTTGACTCATCACATACGCTGCTGCTACTGTTTTTTATCTGTCACTTATTCCTAGTTATATGTACATATCTGCCTAGATTACCTCGGACCCCTGCACATCGACTCGGTACTGGTACCCTGTGTACATAGCCAAGTTATCGTTATTCATTGTGTATTTATTATTACGTGTTTTACTTTTCTATTATTTCTCTATTTTCTTTCTCTCTGCATTGTTGGTAAGGGCCCATAAGTAAACAATTCAGTGTTAGTCTAAACCTGTTGTTTACGAAGCATGTGACAAATAACATTTTATTTTATTTGACATAAATATCTTATCTTTAATAAAAACATTTATTAAAGATTTTTTCAATTACAAACTGAATGGCATACAATAAGTACAATAATGCTAATACACAACCTGTTCACACCCCATCAAATTATCCTCCCACAACCCCCTTGGTACTGCAAGGAAGGAAGAAGATAAGGAATGGTCAAACTGGGTTTTTATAATGCACCACCCAAGTGCTGCAGTTGAAGCATCTTGCAATGCTTTGTCCATAAACCCATTGTCCACTCTGATTTGATGGTCCTTTTTAAATGAGGCCTTCTCTCTCTCTCAGGTGACTGGCTTGTTGGGTCGTATCCCCTCTGCTGTAGGCTACCAGCCTGTACCCTGGCCACAGACATGGGTACCATGCAGGAGAGAATCACCACCACCAAAAAGGGTTCCATCACCTCGGTACAGGTAAGGAGCACATAAAATAAATACGTACTTTCCCTCTCTTAAATGCCTTACTTCTTCATTTTGAAGATTATTTTTATTTAAAAATTAACAGGCCATCTACAGTGGGGGAAAAAAAGTATTTAGTCAGCCACCAATTGTGCAAGTTCTCCCACTTAAAAAGATGAGAGAGGCCTGTAATTTTCATCATAGGTACACGTCAACTATGACAGACAAAATGAGATTTTTTTTCTCCAAAAAATCACATTGTAGGATTTTTTATGAATTTATTTGCAAATTATGGTGGAAAATAAGTATTTGGTCAATAACAAAAGTTTCTCAATACTTTGTTATATACCCTTTGTTGGCAATGACACAGGTCAAACGTTTTCTGTAAGTCTTCACAAGGTTTTCACACACTGTTGCTGGTATTTTGGCCCATTCCTCCATGCAGATCTCCTCTAGAGCTGTGATGTTTTGGGGCTGTCGCTGGGCAACACAGACTTTCAACTCCCTCCAAAGATTTTCTATGGGGTTGAGATCTGGAGACTGGCTAGGCCACTCCAGGACCTTGAAATGCTTCTCACGAAGCCACTCCTTCGTTGCCCAGGTGGTGTGTTTGGGATCATTGTCATGCTGAAAGACCCAGCCACGTTTCATCTTCAATGCCCTTGCTGATGGAAGGAGGTTTTCACTCAAAATCTCACGATACATGGCCCCATTCATTCTTTCCTTTACACGGATCAGTCGTCCTGGTCCCTTTGCAGAAAAACAGTCCCAAAGCATGATGTTTCCACCCCCATGCTTCACAGTAGGTATGGTGTTCTTTGGATGCAACTCAGCATTCTTTGTCCTCCAAACACGACGAGTTGAGTTTTTACCAAAAAGTTCTATTTTGGTTTCATCTGACCATATGACATTCTCCCAATCCTCTTCTGGATCATCCAAATGCACTCTAGCAAACTTCAGATGGGCCTGGACATGTACTGTCTTAAGCAGGGGGACACGTCTGGCACTGCAGGATTTGAGTCCCTGGCGGCGTAGTGTGTTACTGATGGTAGGCTTTGTTACTTTGGTCCCAGCTCTCTGCAGGTCATTCACTAGGTACCCCCGTGTGGTTCTGGGATTTTTGCTCACCGTTCTTGTGATCATTTTAACCCCACGGGGTGAGATCTTGCGTGGAGCCCCAGATCGAGGGAGATTATCAGTGGTCTTGTATGTCTTCCATTTCCTAATAATTACTCCCACAGTTGATTTCTTCAAACCAAGCTGCTTACCTATTGCAGATTCAGTCTTCCCAGCCTGGTGCAGGTCTACAATTTTGTTTCTGGTGTCCTTTGACAGCTCTTTGGTCTTGGCCATAGTGGAGTTTGGAGTGTGACTGTTTGAGGTTGTGGACAGGTGTATTTTATACTGATAACAAGTTCAAACAGGTGCCATTAATACAGGTAACGAGTGGAGGACAGAGGAGCCTCTTAAAAGAAGAAGTTCCAGGTCTGTGAGAGCCAGAAATCTTGCTTGTTTGTAGGTGACCAAATACTTATTTTCCACCATAATTTGCAAATAAATTCATTAAAAAATCCTACAATGTGATTTTCTGGATTTTTTTCTCAATTTGTCTGTCATAGTTGACGTGTACCTATGATGAACATTACAGGCCTCTCTCATCTTTTTAAGTGGGAGAACTTGCACAATTGGTGGCTGACTAAATACTTTTTTCCCCCACTGTATATGCCCGCTGATGACTTGACTGACCCTGCCCCTGCCACTACTTTCGATCACCACTTCGATGCAACCCGTGCTATTGCTGAGCTGGGTATCCATCCTGCTGTGGACTCCCTGGATTATACTGTACTGGTCGTATCATTGACCCAAACATTGGATCTGAGTACTATGATGTTGCTTGTGGTGTGCAAAAGATTCTTTGTGGTAAATATTTGTTATTTTCCAATTCTACCTGATAGGGGATAAATACTTTGCTACTTCCTAAACCATCAACAAATGAAAATCCTGAATCACAAGTCTAATCGGTTTAATGTGACTAAGTGAACAGCAGTAAATTCAAAATATGAATTTGTTTTATTGTAAAAAAAGATAAGCAAATTCATACTCTATCTTATTACATCAGTGAATGGTTGGATGGAATGGTAGTCTTAGCCAATCATATGGCGCAGCTTGGCATTTAACTCCTTTTCCTTTTCAAGCAGGTCGGTGCTGTGGTTTTTATAGGCTTCAAAATCCTATGAAATAATTGTATATAATTGAGCACGATGGCACTTCTATTTTGCAATATTGCAATGTTTTTCATAATGATTTATATGTACACTAGATCACTGATAGATGGCGCTGTGTTGAAGCCACCGTGCCTCCATCTTGGCACTCCCCCACCATTGCAAAAAATATTTTCAAAGCTATAGAAATGCATTTATTAATGTCTACATTCGTTTTTGACACATTTATTCTATTACAGACAGCTTCATGGATACTTTTAAATTATATTATGTGAAATAAACATAAAATAGAAAAAAATGGAAAAACATTTTATTTAAAGTATACATTTAAGAGATTACTAATAGTACTGTCCCCACTACAAAAAAAATAACATATATATGTATATGTAATTTTGTCCTTGATACATTTAATTGAAATACTGTAGAAGTCCATTGATTCCTATGGAGGACTGCTCCTACTGGGGAGTGCCAATATGGCCAACCGGTGGCTTCAAAGCCTCTCAATGGCCAATACATGGCATTAGCAATCCAGGTTTTATATACATCATTCATTTTCCACATTTCAACTAACCTTCTTCAGCTTGTTGCAAGTGTTCACAGACTGATCAAGAGCGTGCTGGAGTGCTTTGACTTTCAAATTAGTGTTCACCACAGCTGCCTCTCTTTCAAACCTAAAGCAGAGAGATCTTTGATATACATGCCAGTGTTGGACTTCATTTTAAAGGCCCAAATGCAGCCGTTTTTATCTCAATATCAAATCATTTCTGGGTAACAATTAAGTACCTTACTGTGATTGTTTTCAATCAAAATCATAAAAATAGAACCACAAATAGCTTCTTAGCAAGACCAATTTCCCAAGCAAGGATTTTACTATGACTGTCTGGGAGTGGTCTGAGTGGGGAGAGGTTTGGAACGCCCTTTCTTATTGTTCTATTAACTATATCACCAGGCAGGCCAAAACTCCATCCTACCAAAACAGGCAAAAATGTCTATGCTGTCTTTTCAAACAGCTCTTACACTAAACGGGCATTATCATAATTTTCACAGTATTACTCCAACTTCATAGTGTGGAAATATACACTACCAGTCAAAAGTTTGGACACACCTACTCATTCAAGGGTTTTTCTTTATTTTTACTATTTTCTACATTGTAGAATAATAGTGAAGATATCAAAACGATGAAATAACACATATGGAATCATGTAGTAACCAAAAAAGTGTTAAACAAATCAAAATATATTTTATATTTGAGATTCTTCAAATAGCTACCCTGCCTTGATGACAGCTTTGTGGACTCTTTACATTCTCTCAACCAGCTTCACCTGGAATGCTTTTCCAACAGTCTTGAAGGACTTCCCACATATGCTGAGCACTTGTTGGCTGCTTTTCCTTCACTCTGCCGTCCGACTCATCCGAAACGATCTCAATTGGGTTGAGGTCGGGGGATTGTGGAGGCCAGGTCATCTGATGCAGCACTCCATCACTCTCCTTCTTGGTAAAATAGCCCTAACACAGCCTGGAGGTGTGTTGGGTCATTGCCCTGTTGAAAAAACAAATGATAGTCCCGCTAAGCCCAAACCAGATGGGATGGCGTATCGCTGCAGAATGCTGTGGTAGCCATGCTGGTTAAGTGTGCCTTGAATTCTAAATAAATCACAGACAGTGTCACCAGCAAAGCACCTCCACACCATAACACCTCCTCCTCCATGCTTTACGGTGGGAACTACACACGCGGAGATAATCCGTTCACCCACACAAAGACACAGCGGTTGGAACCAAAAATCTCAAATTTGGACTCCAGACCAAAGGACAAATTTCCACCGGTCTAATGTCCATTGCTCGTGTTTCTTAGCCCAAGCAGGTCTCTTCTTATTGGTGTCCTTTAGTAGTGGTTTCTTTGCAGCAATTCGACCATGAAGGCCTGATTCACACAGTCCCCTCTCAACAGTTGATGTTGAGATGTATCTGTGACTTGAACTCCGTGAAGCATTTATTTGGGCTGCAATTTCTGAGGCTGGTAACTCTAATGAACTTATCCTCTGCAGCAGAGGTAACTCTGGGTCTTCCATTCCTGTGGCGGTCCTCATAAGAGCCAGTTTCATCATAGCGCTTGATGGTTTTTGCAACTGCACTTGAAGAAACTTTCAAAGTTCTTGAAATGTCAAGAGTGTGAAAAGCTGTCATCAAGGCAAAGGGTGGCTATTTGAAGAATCTCAAATATAAAATATATTTTGATTTGTTTAACACTTTTTTGGTTACTACATGATTCCATATGTGTTATTTCATAGTTTTGATGTCTTCACTATTATTCTACAATGTAAAAATAAAGAAACTCTTGAATGAGTAGGTGTGTCCAAACTTTTGACTGGTACTGTATATATATAATATATATATATATATAAAAACACGGGAAAATCAAATTTTTGACTGCACTGGACCTTTAAACTATTATATACATACCTTTCTTCTGCAGCAGCCCTGTTTTTTTCGACCTCTTGCCTTTTTGTCTCCAACTGCTGGATTTCCACCTGTTTATCCTTTCAAAAGGCAGAAATATTATGAATTGGCTGAACTGCTTCCATGTGTAGTTAAAAGCGACATTCTGTTTTAAAAAATTGATGTATGTTATGCATTACCTGTATTAGTTTACCCCTTTGCATCGATAGATCCAATAATTTGTCCTTTTCCTTGGCCAAGACCTCAATTTTTTTCTGCATCTGTGTCTCTTTCAATGAATAATTTTCTCTTGCTTTTTTAAGCTGTTGATCAAGTTCTGGTCAAGAGACATTAGAAAAGCGGTCATATTTCTCATTTAGGAAATACGTTTTTTTGGGATACAGAGTTATACAGCCAAACTCACCTGTGCACATCTCCACTGCATCCCTCAGCTGTCTTTGAGCATCATGCAATTCATCTTGTAAGGACACCTCCTTAGTTTGATGGAGACCCATGAGCCCTTTAAGTTTGGTCTGGAATCCAGTTGTTTTTCCCCTGTTGGGAAAAAATATATACCTATTGTTATAACACTCCTACATTGAACAATCGGATGAAGTCAGTCAACATTTACTAAATGCAGCAATAAATCTAAATAGAAAAACAAATGGCGCATTCTTACTGATATTCATTATCAAGACTTCTATGTTGCTCAGCAAGGTCTCTCAATTCTTGTGTTAGTTTCAAAATAACTGCTTCTTTGTCTTGTAAGTCTTTAGAGAAAATATTATCGTTCTCTTCCTGAAGTCGTTCGTTCTCCTGTTTTAGTTTGGCATTCTGTCTTTTGTACTCATCCTTGAAATGTATCAGCTCCTGATGGTTAGCTGCCAGATCCATAAATCTTTGCTCTAACTGCATGGATTTCTTCTTTTCATTGTCAAGTTTGGTCTGTACGTCTGCACTCAGGTGTTCTAACTCTGAGTTTATCTGCTCGAGAGCTTGACAACGAAGGAGCATGTCATCGGCTCTTTGTTTCAAAATGCAAATCAAACTTGATTGCTCGTCTATCCTTGACCGCAGCATCCCTGACTCCGTCCTCTCTTCCAGGGAAAGGCCACGCAGTTTCTCTAAAGACGTGTGGACATCGTCCATGTCCTGGAGGAGAAAATAAGTCAGGTGAAATGTATAGACATGTAGCCTAGCCTAGTTGACTTACATTAGGCACTCATGTTACTGTTACAGTGATACTGTTAACCAGGTCTCTCTTGCTATAAAAACACCCATCTGAGGCAATTTTCTTAGATTCCACCACGTCACTACGTACCTAAAAGGTCCTGTAGTTATAAAACATTACCAGCACCAAAATGTTTTGTGTTTTATTTTCTCTTGTTGGCCACATTTCATATAATTGTATAAATGTCGCAGGCCACTTTAACACTGTTTTTAAGCTGCACTTGGCCCAAGGGTCGTAGCAGTACATCCTTTGGCTTAACTGGTCCTAGTCCAGTCAGGCTGGTGTCCACTAGCTACCACAGCCACAAAGTAAAACGTTTATATATGTGGTCTTCATTTAAGGTTTGGCATAAGGTTAGCAGTGTGGTTACCTTTAAAATCACATTTTAAGACGAACATTTTTTGAAATAGGCGTGGTAACTAGTGACGACCATGCAGGCTCTACTCTCGGTTGCACATACAGCCGACTATCTGAGAACCCCAACTACCATGTAGAGTTGCACCACATGCATTTTACAACAACCAAAATGTTATGTTGTACCTCCTCTGTGTCCTCCCATTTATTGATGTATCCCCATCTTAAAAATCTATTTATATGCCCATCGACTCCAAAATCCTCCCAAACCAAAGTTTCCTTTCTACCTGTCAACAATATTGCAACATTGTACTTCCACTAAGACTCGAGTTTCACGAGAAAACAATTTGTTTCCAATCATTTGGAACATTGTAGTTAACATTTCCAGTCTGCAAGTGCCAGCAGCCTGGAGCAAGTGAACAACAGACAGTTAGTCTGTCAATTAGCTAGCTATATACATTAGTTCGAAGGAATTTAAATGTATATGCCAATAAGATGGGCCATGCGGTCTTCAGAGATCCATACACACATGTGGCTAAATAATGCAAAACAAAACTTGCTTTACTGCTAATGATTACGAGTAGATGGTTAACGTTAGCTCGCTAGCTAGCTACAGTAGCATGAATCTGGCATTGCCGGACGTCGATGTTTCTTGAAATTATAATAACCTGGTACTGTTTCTTACCTGTTTGGTGTCTCTTATCATCTTCCTTAGGTCTTTTGGACTGCTGTGGGGTGATGCCATGTCGACTGCCTTCTTTAGAAAAAGGTATACGAGCTTGGAGGTGCATAAATCAGTTTCGTTCACTTAACGTTACTACTTCAACGAGTCTTTTAGAATGGGTCTTGTTGGAGAGCCACAAAGTTTCAGCTGTTGCTACTGGCAACTGTCATTTTAGTTGCCTAGAGGAAACCATTTTCTCCCCTCCTCTTTACATTTTCCTCTCACCATTTTCTGTGAGCAGTGGCATACACCAACATTAATCATGTTTGACCAGAATTGTTAAATTTATAACAACGTAGTTGATTTTTTTATGTATTTATTTGGATAATTGGCTTGCGCCAAAGAC
Source organism: Coregonus clupeaformis (assembly GCF_020615455.1). Taxonomy (NCBI): domain Eukaryota; kingdom Metazoa; phylum Chordata; class Actinopteri; order Salmoniformes; family Salmonidae; genus Coregonus; species Coregonus clupeaformis. Next base: position 17,259,794 of record NC_059195.1, read on the forward strand.
ATGAGCCACGGAATTATACAGCTCGACCCAAATGCACAAGGGAAATGGAAAAGGAATGCTACATTACATTGTTCGGAAATGTTGCAGGTGTAATTTTAAACGGCGCGCCGCAGGTGGAATTTCCTCCTCTGCACCACCTGATGGGGCTGCTGCGCCTCTCATAAGTGGATTTGCATGCAACACATCGAAACGTGAGGCCCATCTAAAGTGACCCGCAAACATGGTCCCAGACCCAATCCTTCGGGATTTCCGTAACACGAATATTTAAAAGCAATGTATACAAATAGATAGTTCTCGAGGAGTACAAAAACAATAACACTTTATGTATTAGGCTATGCATGATATGCAGCACATCAAAACATTTTTACGAAAAAGAGCGAAAGTGCAAGGCTTGAGGCACATTTTCTATTTGAAATAAAACAATGTTGGGATATTCAATTGATTTATTGGGTGAAACCTTGCTTGTAGACCTAAAGTATGTGATTAATAGGCTGTAATTTACAGGATTAAATAGTGATCCAACTTGCAGGCCTATATTTATTGATTAGTCGATTTCGTCTCATTTTACAGCTTTTTTGCCATTTATCATGCCTTGAAATGTTGATCCTGCCCCCATGTAATTGAGGCGAGCCTTGACCCCGGTGTAGTCCCGTACCAACACACCAAGGTCACCCTGAAGCTGAATAACGTTGAGCCCCTTCAGTCAGAACAAAAATAACATTCTACAGTGCTGTGGCAACAACGTAACCTATAATTGATTCGTCTATTTTACTCTTATGACAAATAATTGTCTTATTCATTTTCGACATCACTCACTGGATGTGAAAGATCATGTGTGGATAAAACTTAAGCTACAATATAATGGTAGAAGAGCAGCAACAGTTGTGTTTTTTTGTTTGCTTGCTACTGAGTTAATCAAATAGGCTACTAAATAAATAGTAAATAGATAAACAGTAAATAAATACACGTTTAGGACCTGGGACATAAATCTTTCAATTCAGCTTTTAAAAAATGTTGGCTCCAGGGAATTATTTGCGAATCTGCATTTTAGGCTAATCCATGTTATTTTGATTTACATCGAAAGTAATTATTCTATATGTTTTAGACAACAAAATGCTGCGTTATTATTTCACTAATGTTGCCACCATTAGGGCCTACCTAGCTGTCTGATGGACAACGCAATGTGTAGATCACGTGTAGATGAGACAGCCCGGGCAATGGAATTATGCATATTCCAGGGCGCGCGGTTTAAGGGTTTTATCGGGAGGGCCGGGGTTGGGGGAGCGACCGTCTCTGGCTTTGTGTACGCCCCTTTTCATCAACTAGCGGGACAAGAAAGAGAGAGGCAAGCAACAGCATCCCAGTCCCTAGAGCACCTCCATCTGCCCGGCTTCATGAGGAGCTGGACAGACCAGCCGGGACCCAGCATCAGAATGTGGAGAGCAGTGCTTGCAAAACTTCTTGTTATATTGATTTTCTGTACTTTCCGGTGTCATTCACAAGGTAAGAGTATCCTAAACTCACCTAAACACAGCCTTTATTAATTGTGAACCTGCTGAGAGTTGTTTGTGTAGCCTATATCTGCCCTGGATGAGAAAATGTAAACCATTGGTACATAGACACCAATAACACCTATGTGGTAGAGTGGCCTGATTTGTAGTTATTGGATATGTTTTTTGAAGACATAATTTACTTAGCTAAGATGTTGATAGGCAAACAATCATCTAATTTGGCTATCTATAAGTAAAAAAACAAGCCATTTAGCCATGTTTGTGCAATGCTTGGCCTTTTTGAAGTGAAAGGCCCTAGCGGTTAGAGCGTTGGGCCAGTAAGTAACCGAAAGGTCGCTGGTTCGAATACCTGAGCCGACAAGGTGACAAATCTGTTGATGTGCCCTTGAGCAAGGCACTTAACCCTAATTTGCTCCAGGGGCGGTACTACTATGGCTGACCCTGTAAAACAACACATTTCACTGCACCTATCCAGTGTATGTGACAAAACATACATTTATGTTTTTATAAAGTAGTACCGGAGTACTTTCTATATAAAAAAATCTGAATTTATTGTGGCAAATCTTACCAACTACTTGGCCAGTTATTTCCCCAGCTCTACAACTATTTTTTTTGCAACCAATAAATACAGAATTATTTTAATATAGTTTACAATATTTGACTTCTTTATCGAAACTATTCCACTCTAAACATTATTAAAGCTTGTATTGAGCACAAAGCCTCCCTCAGACAGATTTGAAGTTCTCTCTTGGAGAACTTTTGCCTGAGCTTTGTCGTTGCTAGGTAACAGAAGTGAGCATGTGACTTGCAGACAATCTGTGTGGACTGCAAACTACTGGTACAAATCTTATTCAGAGGAACTCAACGGCTTGCCTAGTGCAAAACCTCAATAGATGATAACTAATTATATAGCCTTAATTCAAGGACCCATTTTCCTTTCCTTTCCTGTTGTAGAAACTAGTCATATACCTTGCTTGATAGATCTGAAATACTGTTATCTTTGTCTCTTGCATACTGGTGTAGCCTATACCCTACTGCTCAAATTGTAATCTGCTTTCTTTTTGCTCAACCCTTAGTATGTAAGCTCCTTAGTGTGAATCAAGCAACTAATTACGCTGCAGCTGCTGCTGAAAGCGACCATTTCTACCTAAGCAACAACAGGCAAAAGAGTGCATGTAAACAACAAGGGGAAAGTTCTTACAACCTCAGATGGAACCATCCCAGGCTAAATAGGCTGTATGTTTCTTCTTAATGTTTTAGCTGCATTGCTCTATATAGGCTACATTCCAAGACTATACAAAATAAGAAAGTATGACAAAATAAATGAGAAAAAAAACAGCACGTATCTTAATCAAATTTAACAATTGTAATTATCCAGTGGCATTTTGTAGTACATAATATGGAAGTGATCTCTACAAGCTGAGGCTATGAGCATGGTCTTCGCCAAAATTAATTATAATATTGAATCAAATCAGGCCTTTGCCAGCGTTTTCAAGTTAGTAATTAGCAGGCTTGTCCCTTAAAAATGAACAATGATGTACCAAAGATTTGTGTCGTCGTAGTTTAAAAAGACATTCAAGTCAACAGGTAATCAATGTTGTCTATTTCAGTATATACCAAGTTTTAAATGCATTGTCTAGCAACAGAGCCTCATGCACTTCCAGCATCTTTTGCAGTTTTGCATCATGGCACTTGTTGATCTCCTCAGAAATTTGAGGCAGGAATGGTTGAATTAATCCAGATTTAGCCAGCATGCGTTTGAGAGGAAATGACTAAAAGGGCCTTGGAGGACAGGTTACTTTCTCTAATCCATTGAGCCTAATTTCCACTGGGTCCTCCAGGGATAGGGTTCACACTCATTTTTGCCCTGTCAAAGTTTCACCAAAGCTAATGTGGCTCAACTTGATGATAATTTAATGTGTGACAGACAGTCTTTTGTGGCTTATTATCAAGAGGCTTTAAAAGTGTTGTAAAACACCTGTGTCGACATAATGGTTAATGTGGCACACTTGTAGGGTGATTTAATGTTACAGTAATAGGTAACAAAGGAACTGGACTTGGTGACAAGCATTTCACTACACCCGCAATAACAGCTGCTAAATATATGTGACCAATAAAATTTGATTAGATTAGATTTGATTGTGGCCGTTCAAAACATGTTTTTGCAGGTTAATTGCTTGAATATTGGGGCTAAGTGCCTTTCAAACCTCAATAATTTGCCACAAACAGCCTTGGTCATTCAGGATCTTGTGAAAAAAATGCATGATTTGAATTAGAAAAAAACATATACAATTAAACCAGGATAAACAAGATGTTCTGTGTCAGTGTTACACACGATGTCTAGAACAGGGGGATATGGGGTTGGCTTATGAACATTTCCCCTACTAACTCAAATAGGTGTTTTCAGTTTGTTGCTCACATTAATTGATCCTAACCTATTATTAGTTAATTTGTGTTATAGCACAACAACAAACACTTGTGGGTTGATGTTGAAATTTGACAAGGCACAGAAAACTTCGGCCAGCATACGCGTGCTAAATCTTAAAGATGCTGCAGCCTTTTCTGGTGTAAATCCGTGAGCAACGTTAACGCTGTATTGGAAAGGGGAACAGAAGTTAGCACAGTTGACTCAAATTAAAGACTAATCCTTTCCCATTATACAGCACTCTCAACCCAGGTCCCAGACTATTATGTGATGCATAGGGTGCAATGTTTAGGCTAACAATGCTCATGGTGTATTGAGTGACAGTTTGTCATAGGCAGTGTGAACAAAAACATTTGACCTCCTGCAGAAGTGCAGTGTAACATCTCAATTTCTGCTGCTTTCTACACATTTCTAGTCAAATGTAGCTTTACAAATGTATTAAAACTTTATAAAAGTTTTTTAAAAGTAAGAATTAGAAGTACAGCTTCATTCCTCACTCACTATTTATTGCCTCCTTTTGTACCTGTGCCAGTACCAAACTCCCTTGGGCTTTTCTCTGTTTTGTGTGTGGCAGTAAGAGCCAAAGTCAGTTGTTCAGCAATTGACTGCATTCTGTTGAATTGATTTCCATATGAAATGGAGCAGCACTTCGCTCTAACAGCATGGACGGATCCAGCGCTCCACGCTGCCAGCCGTTTTCTAGACACACATTCAGAGAGTGCGAGGGGACGCACAAAAACAAGGCGGTATTGATGAAAGAGGCTACACCTCTTTCAGGGGCCCCCACATGATTGGAAAGAGATGTTTTGGGGAAGGGCCAAGATTTAAAAAAAAAAAATTGGGGTTAAACTTCTGTTAAACTTTTTTTGCAGGAAGCTATACTGTATTCTGCATTCTGCTATCCCTCTCCATAGTCCCATTGGCGTGGTGACACTTCCAGTTATGAGGTTGCAGCCCTGCTGGCTCTTCCATTGTGCCATTGTGATTTCACAGTGGGGTCTGAGGCATTGGCAGGCTTCATTCGAATGAAAATTCCTCTGCTGCTCCTCTTTGTTTGGCAGTAGTAGGGCGTCCTTATCTTTCTCTGTGGATAGTGTGAGGTTCTCGCCTGCTGTGGGTTTAAGATGGCTAATTACAAAAGACATGGTCAGAGAGAGGGACAAAAAGAAAACACCAAACTAAACAAAACAGGCTAAACAAAGACACTAACGAAAAAGTACCAATCCTTAGACACCACATTCTTAAGAGCTTATTTGCAGCATATTGGCCACTTTTCTCTTAAGTTTATTTTAATAGAAATTGACTGACAGTCAAATTGCCCGTATTTTGATCAGTGTTGTTACATTTCGCCTTAAAAAATAAACTATTTACCAATTTATTCCTGAAGGAATAGTAAATCAGATGACATAAAAAAAGACTATGGCTGAATGTAAGAGCATTCATTTAAAAGTCCACTTTAGTCTGCCAGTCTTCACATTCATTTAAAAGTCCACTTTAGTCGGCCAGTCACCTTTCCCAGAACTGATACTGTCAGGAAACACTGGCTTCATTTGAATGTCTCAGAAGATTGGTTTCCTTTTGGCAAAGGTTGTTGAAAGCTGTTAACCTAATGCATAGCAGACAGGGATTATGAACAGGGATTATGAACATTGCCATTGTTGCTAGGAGGCCTCAGGAGTGTCCTTCCTCTGAACTTGAAGTCCATTGATGCTTAAAGACACTTCTAGTATTTTTCTCTTTTAAAAAATATGTTGGTTTTGTTGATAAGCTGGTGGATATTGATACTACATGCAATCCTATTTGTGGGTCAAGCAACGAGTGATCATGTTTTTTTTTTAATTAGGGTCTTTTTGGAAGTCTCATTAGACAAAATGTATCATTATTTTCAGTATTATCCTTGAAGTTGTCAGTACACCCATGATTTTTGTCTGATATCTACCATATATTGTCAAATATTACATATTCAGAGTTGATCTTATAATGATCGTAATGTCATGGAGCATGAGACCACTGACTGTCTGTTCAGGGGTACAGAGCTAAACCCAAATGTCTTTCAGTGGTGTCACTGTGCTGCTCCGATACTGCATGCACTGTTTGTCTTACCTGCATGTTACAGATGATGCTGAAACCTCCCGGATCATTGCCTCTCAACAAAGGCACCCTTTGAGCTAATGGGGAAGCAATTTTCTCATTAGTAAACTGAGTAGGAAAAAAGCTTGCTTCTCAATTGGCTGCTGAATGAGTTAAATATGAAGCCCCTTTGGCTGGCGTAGTTTAAAAGCAGTTTGGTGGTGTCGGCTAATTCATCTGAGACAAGACCTCATGATATGAGAAGCCCCTCACAAGGCTTTTAGTGCCGTAGCACAGTCATGACCCCACAATTCAAGTGGAAGTGATCCATCTTTGAAGAGCACATTACATAAAAGAGATGATAAACTACTGACTTGCCTATAATAAAGTGCCTGCTCACACAACATTTGTCGACTGAATGGGCTGCGATTTTTCAATTCAATTCATTACATTGTATGTCTGTTTACATTTTACATTTTAGTCATTTAGCAGACGCTCTTATCCAGAGCGACTTACAGTTAGTGAGTGCATACATTTTTTTATATTTTATTTTCATACTGGCCCCCGTGGGAATCGAACCCACAACCCTGGCGTTGCAAACGCCATGATCTACCAACTGAGCTACACGGGACTAGGTGTTTGACAAAGAAGGAACATTTCCCTTGGCTTTTAGCATTTGGTTCAATAGTGGTCATATCGGAAGTGCTCTTTTTTCACCTGTCAGAGGGAAATGCTTTGCCAGACTTGTTCTATAATTAAGTAGGCCGACTCATAATATCAGTGTCCAACAATTCCACCTTGGCCTTTAATAGCTCCTGGTGTCTCTACGTCCTGCTAAAGGATCAATGTCAGTAGGACCCGTGCAACCGATGCTGTATCCGTTTTATGTTTCTTTTAAATGAGAAGAATAAAAAGGCAGAGGGTATGTTGGCAGGAGTTTCCTAAGAGATTTCAACTTATCAGCACAAGATCAAAGGATGACATCACACTAATTCTTAGTTCAGTGCCTTATCTCATGAAAGCTCATGTTTAGCATTAGGCCTAGATGGTTTGACCGGATTGAAAATGCTTTTTCTGTTACAAAATTGTCCAGTAGGTGTATATTCAACACGTTGGTTTCTTTTTGTTTGCAACTGACCACTGTTTTCTTGTTTTGCATGTCCTTATCATGTAACATGCTCCTATGCCATTGGAATTTGAAGTAATTTGTTGATAGCTGTAGTGGGAGAGAAACACTAAGTGAAAGGTTGTGCTAATAGAAACCCAATGCACATGCTGATTGGTGATGGCACAGCTAGTTGATGCAATGGAAATAGCTGATTACTTGCATATTTGCTTCTAGGAGTCACAATACATGTATTCATACATGTATAACATATGATCTATGGATATCGCCCATTGACACATTTATGTTATGTGAAAACTGGTCATGAATCAGTATCCAAAAATCTTACTGCGAATGTTTGGAAATGTAATGTGGTTTTTAAAAATGTGGGTGTGTTTTGTGTGTAATTTGATTGGTCAGATGGCAGTGTTTGATTCATAGATTGGAAATAAAACATAGGTCATTTGTATTACTGATTATATTTCTCAGTGTTGTTTGTTTCTAGAACAGTCTTCAGTTTGTTTTGCAACTGAGGTGTTGACACAATGTAAAACCTCTCTCTTCAGCACATATTTGACCAAGCAGGGAGTGTGTTTAAAGGTAGTCGATAAGACACTGTAGACCACCAACCCCAGACATGCACCACCAACCACCACCTTACATCTCCCTCAGCAAAGAATTTGGGTTTAAGGGTTGCGGTACCTCCTGGTACCACTATTTATCCCAATTACATTTCTGACAAGGAACAGCATGCACCATAAATCAGGTTGTCAGAGAGAGACAATGAGAATTGTACATTCCAATTCGGACAGGTCTGACGGAGCGCTCTGCCACTGAACTATGCTGCCTCAGTTGATATCTCCTGGAAAACTTCAGGGAAGGTAGAATGGTGGTACCTTATCTCCTCAGATGCCACTCAGTGAGAACATCAAAAGGAAGCTTGGGATGAGTGTGCTGAGGGTTGAGTAACTGTTTTGAGGATGGCTGGCACGCTCTTCTCCAGGCCCTGTCGATGCTGTAAACACCATGCTTCATCAATAAGAGACATTCCCAAACACACTTAAATCTGTTTAGATGTTTTGATAAGAGACACAAAGATATCCATCAATTTATTGGACTAACTATAGTAGAGAGGGACATTTGAGAGGAAATTATTTATTTTTTCTGACCTAGTTTAGAAATACACATGATCATGATCAACTGATTAAGATCATGAAGAATTATGCACCTGGGGACTGAAGGTATTACAAAATAGTATCTGAGAATTGGTCTAAAATATGGAATGAAGATAACTTTAGTAATAATGTGTCTCCTGTGTGAAGGTTGTGAGACGGGGCAGTTCCAGTGTGGGACAGGCCGATGCATCCCACAGCACTGGCATTGTGATGGAACGTTAGACTGTGTAGACGATTCTGATGAAGCCGACTGCCGTGAGTAACTTCTCATCTTACAGTGGACTGGGCTGCACTTTGACCCTCTCCCTTTACATGTTATCAGGATTTGTCACATTTACTCACGTTTCCCTGTTAAATTGTATTGAGAGCAGCAAAACTGTTGCTTCGTAGAATTATCTTGAGTAAGAATCACCTGGCATTGTCTTACTTAGACCTTCACCTACATATTGACTATTGTTGCTGATAGTGTGGAGACTAAAATGGGATGTGCTGTGTGTGTCCTCAGCCCATGTAACATGTGATGAGAGTCATTTCCAGTGCTTGAGTGACGGGGAGTGTATCCCAGATGTCTGGGTTTGTGACGACGAAGAGGACTGTGAGGACGGCTCAGATGAGAGACAACACTGTCGTAAGTTCTCACACTTTCTACAATAGAGGAAATCAATACGCAAGTACTGAGTAGACCATACAGTGTACAACATGTTTTATTTAGAATTCTCACCAATGTGACAGGTGCCACAAATGTTAACGCAAAAATCAATGACAAAGGCAATTAAGGGGGTAGAGAAATGCTGCACTTGTGGTTAAGTTGCTCCTCAATCTCTCTGCAGCTGGTAGGACGTGCTCCAGTGGGCAGTTCAGCTGTACCAATGGGGCCTGCATCCCAGGGGAGTACAGGTGTGACCGGCTGCCCGACTGCTCCGATGGGGCTGACGAGAGAGACTGCCGTAAGTTCCCCAGTGTGGCTTACTTACCTTCTTCCCTCAGGCTCCTGTGGCATTTTAATCAATTTGTAAGATTAAGAGGCTTGCTGACTGACAGAATGGCCACAATATGCTTCTTGTTGTCAGAGGTTGATTGCAGATTCCTTGGGGATTAGTCAAGCTGAAGTTCAGCTGCTATTCCATTATTGTGCCGACATGTTAGACTCACAGCACTGCACATTTGGTGATCTCACAACGGCAGAATAAAGTGTTTTTATCCTCCCATTAGCTTTTAGCATTTTTCTTGCACCATTACAGGCTGAATAATTCCGTACAGAGCTTTATATTTCAGAGGTGAATTGCCACCATGACTTCATGGGGGAGTATCTAAGGGTATATGTTCTACTGTTAATGAGATTAAAAGGGGGTTAGAGCTGCCGACGCAGCAGCTAAGATAATGATCTGCTAGCAGCAGACTGTTACATTTGGGTAATTGCAAGGTTGTCTTAATACTTGAGAACTTTATATAGGAATGTTTAAGACTACTGACATTTGAGACATTTCATGTTTGAGAAATGTTTAAGACTACAAGAGACATTTGACATTTGAAAGGGAAAGCATTATGCACCTCTTTGAACAAATTATTTTTTATAGGGAATTGATGCTTATTCCTTAAATTCTTTGAATATTCTACAGATGGGTTTGTTCTATGTCAGTCGGGTATGATTGACTTGTCTTCATCTGTTTTGACATGTTTATTTCCCTCTCAGACTACCCAGAGTGTACAGAGCTGAGGTGTGCCAACAGTGCCTGTTATAACAGGACCCAGCACTGTGACCAGGTCGTGGACTGCCGTGACGGGTCAGACGAGGCCAACTGCAGTAAGTGTTCACTTCTGGCCATGACTAGGGCTGTTACGGTGACCGTATTACCGCCACACCAGCGGTCACGAGTCATGACGGCAGTCAAATTCCACGTGACCATTTAGTCACGGTAATTAGGATTCTCCAAGCTCTGATGCTGCTGATGGTCATTAGTAGCCTACCAAACTTGCTAACTGCCTGGTACTCAGCACTCTATTGTCCCTCTAATCACTTTGACATCAATGCAAATGTAATCAAACATTTAATCAAACACTTCATGAGAGCCCATGAGCTCATGTTGCGCAACATTTCTATAGGCTATGCAATTGTGTGAGAAAACAGAGTGATGGCCTCTATTAAAAAGAGGAGGATCCCATCAGCTTTCTATAGGCTAGGCCTACTATATTTATTTCTCAACTTTCCTGATATTAAGCACATTGCTTCTCTTTAAAACAGGAGTATAGCCTACCTGGCTGGCGTGAAAATGAACATTTACATACATTTACATTTACAACATTTAGCAGACGCTCTTATCCAGAGCTGCTTACAAATTGGTGCATTCACCTTATAGCCAGTGGGATAACCACTTTACTATTTATTTATTATTTTTTTTTTTTCTTGGGGGTGGTGTGGGGTAAGGGGTGTAGAAGGATTACTTTATCCTATCCCAGGTATTCCTTAAAGAGGTGGGGTTTCAAGTGTCTCCGGAAGGTGGTGAGTGACTCCGCTGTCCTGGCGTCGTGAGGGAGCTTGTTCCACCATTGGGGTGCCAGAGCAGCGAACAGTTTTGACTGGGCTGAGCGGGAACTGTGCTTCCGCAGAGGTAGGGGGGCCAGCAGGCCAGAGGTGGATGAACGCAATGACCTCGTTTGGGTGTAGGGACTGATCAGAGCCTGAAGGTACGGAGGTGCCGTTCCCCTCACAGCTCCGTAGGCAAGCACCATGGTCTTGTAGCAGATGCGAGCTTCAACTGGAAGCCAGTGTAGTGTGCGGAGGAGCGGGGTGACGTGAGAGAACTTGGGAAGGTTGAACACCAGACGGGCTGCGGCATTCTGGATGAGTTGTAGGGGTTTAATGGCACAGGCAGGGAGCCCAGCCAACAGCGAGTTGCAGTAATCCAGACGGGAGATGACAAGTGCCTGGATTAGGACCTGTGCCGCTTCCTGTGTAAGGCAGGGTCGTACTCTCCGAATGTTGTAGAGCATGAACCTACAGGATCGGGTCACCGCCTTGATGTTAGCGGAGAACGACAGGGTGTTGTCCAGGGTCATGCCAAGGCTCTTCGCACTCTGGGAGGAGGACACAACAGAGTTGTCAACCGTGATGGCGAGATCATGGAATGGGCAGTCCTTCCCCGGGAGGAAGAGCAGCTCCGTCTTGCCGAGGTTCAGCTTGAGGTGGTGATCTGTCATCCACACTGATATGTCTGCCAGACATGCAGAGATGCAATTCGCTACCTGGTTATCAGAAGGGGGAAAGGAGATTAGTTGTGGGTCGTCTGCGTAGCAATGATAGGAGAGGCCATATGAGGATATGACAGAGCCAAGTGACTTGGTGTATAGCGAGAATAGGAGAGGGCCTAGAACTGAGCCCTGGGGGACACCAGTGGTGAGAGCACGTGGTGCAGAGACAGATTCTTGCCACGCCACTTGGTAGGAGCGACCGGTCAGGTAGGACGCAATCCAAGAGTGAGCCGCGCCGGAGATGCCCAGCTCGGAGAGGGTGGAGAGGAGGATCTGATGGTTCACAGTATCAAAGGCAGCAGACAGGTCTAGAAGAACAAGAGCAGAGGAGAGAGAGTTAGCTTTAGCAGTGCGGAGAGCCTCCGTGACACAGAGAAGAGCAGTCTCAGTTGAATGACCAGTCTTGAAACCTGACTGGTTTGGATCAAGAAGGTCATTCTGTGAGAGATAGCAAGAGAGTTGGCTAAAGATGGCACGCTCAAGAGTTTTGGAGAGAAAAGAAAGAAGGGATACTGGTCTGTAGTTGTTGACATCAGAGGGATCGAGTGTTGGTTTTTTGAGAAGGGGTGCAACTCTCGCTCTCTTGAAGACGGAAGGGACATAGCCAGCGGTCAAGGATGAGTTGATGAGCGAGGTGAGGTAAGGGAGAAGGTCACCGGAGATGGTCTGGAGAAGAGAGGAGGGGATAGGGTCAAGCGGGCAGGTTGTTGGGCGGCCGGCCGCCACAAGTCGCAAGATTTTATCTGGAGAGAGAGGGGAGAAAGAAGTCAAAGCATAGGGTAGGGCAGTGTGAGCAGGACCAGCAGTGTCATTTGACTTAACAAACGAGGATCGGATGTCGTCAACCTTCTTTTCAAAATGGTTGACGAAGTCATCCACAGAGAGTGAGGAGGGGGGAGGGGGAGTAGGATTCAGCAGGGAGGAGAAGGTGGCAAAGAGCTTCCTAGGGTTAGAGGCAGATGCTTGGAATTTAGAGTGGTAGAAAGTGGCTTTAGCAGCAGAAACAGATGAAGAAAATGTAGAGAGGAGGGAGTGAAAAGATGCCAGGTCTGCAGGGAGTCTAGTTTTCCTCCATTTCCGCTCGGCTGCCCGGAGCCCTGTTCTGTGAGCTCGCAATGAGTCATCAAGCCACGGAGCAGGAGGGGAGGACCGAGCCGGCCAGGAGGATAGGGGACATAGAGAGTCAAAGGATGCAGAAAGGGAGGAGAGTAGGGTTGAGGAGGCAGAATCAGGAGATTGGAAGGAGAAGGATTGAGCAGAGGGAAGAGATGATAGCTACAATAATGCAAAGGAGATCGGAATGAAATGAACTAAACATCTGGGAAAGGAGAGAGCGGGGCCTCCCTCACTTACGTTTCACTGAAACACCCAAATATAACTCTCCCAACTTCCACCTCAGAAACTATAATTGTTGTAAACTACAGCGGTTCAATGTTTTCTAAGAATAGACTAACTTAGTTTATTCAGCTAGCTAACTTGGTACAGTATTCTTCCGTGAAAATCGTCCAGGGCACCTAGTCATATGACGCCATAGCCAACTAGCATGCCGGACTCCAACAACACGGTTTAGCACCAATACTCGGCCACAACAAACCACCAGTGTGTCAACACGCCAAGCAGATCATTCGTGTCCGTGTCTAACGTTGTGGGTTAGTCCCGACAGCTTGAGCGAGTCCGTCGTCAACTTATTCAGCCAGTTAGTTAGCTAGAATAGTTAGCATACTAGCTAGCCATTGCTTTCAGACAAAGAAGAAACCCCTCCTCCCATGGCACGAACACACAGAGAGAGCCAAGCTAACGTTAACTAGTCACCCATGTCCCGAATTCCCTTGAACGACTCTGGCTACCAGTATGTAAAAACAAAACACAAATGTAGATTATAACTTACCCCTAGCAGCTACTGTTAGCTAGTCAAGTGCAAAGCTATCCACTGAATTGACTCAGCCTGTTCGTGTCTGTTCGCTAGGTCGTTCCAGCTATTGTTTACTAGTAGCTATCCAGGTAGCAACAAGCTAGCTACATTTCAAGCACAGTAGCCACTTACTACCTAACGTTAACGCTTCAGACAGTGAGGTTAGAAAAACTGCTGAATGGTAGGCATTATTGTATGTAATTATTGTAGGCAGCTAGCTGGCGTAATTACAGGTACTCTCAGGCGTGAAACAACTATCCACAGTTGCTAATAGTTACCAGTAGCTACCCGCCAGCTAGTCCAGGTAGTGGGTTAGCTAGCTTCGTGCTTCACCGGGCTCAGACGAATACAATAATAACCTACAATAATTACATACAACAACCCACGATAACTACCTACAATACCTAACTACAATGTAAATACATAGTTTAAGCTTTACTCGACAAAGCCCAAACTATGTATATAAGCCATATAAGCCAAGCTTACCTCCCGCCAGAGAGAGACACAACCTCACCCGACGACGACCACGGGAAAAGCGTCCTCCATTCTCTATTTAAGTGCATAGATGACATGTATTTTTTACAGCTGCCCCTGTTTCGAGACAGGCGCATAATAATGGTCCATTCTAAATCAAAACAAATTTGACACATATATTATTTTGAATATGTAAAGACAAGATTAAATCAAGAATAGTGTGATGGGAGACAATATTAGCTTATCACTTGTGAATGATGCCCAGCTTAAGGCAAACAGTGCATGCGTTTTTGGGGACTTTTTAAAATCATAGTCGCACACCTCAATAGCCTGGCCCATAGGCCTATATGTTTTGATAAGGTTTGTATCACAGCTAAAGTGGCCAAATAACTTCTCCAGATACTCAACTAGTCTCAAGAAGTCCAGTTTTATTGGTTCTTTAATCAGCACAACAGTTTTCAGCTGTGCTAACATAATTGCAAAAGGGTTTTCTAATGATCAATTAGCCTTTTAAAATGATAAACTTGGATTTGCAAACACAACGTGCCATTGAAACACAGGACTGATGGTTGCTGATAATGGGCCTCTGTACGCCTATGTAGATATTCCATTACAAATCTGCCGTTTCCAGCTACAATAGCCATTTACAACATCAACAATGTCTACACTGTATTTCTGATCAATTTGATGTTATTTTAATGGACAATAAAAGTGAATTTTTTTCGAAAACAAGGACATTTCTTAATGAACCCAAAACGTTTGAACGGTAGTGTACATACGCAGCGCGTGAGTTTCAAGTTTGGGGAAGATAATTTTCACCATGAAAATGCACCTTTGTAATGAAAGCATTACATGCATAATTGTATTTGTGGTCACTTTTGAGAATGGTGTTTTTCTGCTAATGGAACATTTGCGCTTATAGCCTACTGCCGTGTGTGCATTGCTGTGCTTATAATGTGAAGAAATAGCCTTAGTTTATCAACATTTTAAGCTAAATATTCTCATCTATTGCGTCAGGTTCATTGCTTAAAACAGGTTTTTTGATGCTAGTGGTTGTATTAATTTGGGATCTATCACATCCCACAACTGTCCCGGACTATGTTTGGAATATTTATTTCTCGCACAGAATAGAATAGGTCAACTTTTGTACTATGGGGATAGTAGATTGACATAGGCTAGTGCTTTTGCTGTTAGTTAGGCCTACTCATCTTGTTGGCTGACGAAAAGTAAATGTGGACAGTTCTTCCAATATCTTCAATATGCGCCTCGGGAATTGGATAAGGACGTGCGCAGTTGCGTCCCCGATGTGTCTGTCTTCACTTGTAGCCTGTGAGAAAGACCCAATCATGTGACTGAGAGCCATGTGAGTGAGAGGTGCTTCGGCACACAGCCGGGAGAAGGGAATTATAATTATTATATTCAGCCCAAGGGCACAACGGCCACTGGCCACAAAAGGCATGGATTTTTTTAGGGGGCATAACGGCCACACAAAGGGGATGCAGCCAGGAAATTCGAGGCATTATTAAGTGCTTGTCAAATTGTGAATGAGAGACTGATGAAGTGTGTACAACCTGCGCAAAAAACAAGGCAGAGCTCATGCCTTTCATGCAACTTTTTTCAAATCATCATTAGAGACGCATCATGCAGCCTTAGATTGTATTAAAAATCATAACATATAGCCTAACATTTGTATCACAACTAAGGTTACATAAATAACTCTAAATTAAGCATTTAGGAGTATCTGTTTCTTTGTTAACCACTCAACACAGAATAGCCGCATGTGCACACTCCCTAAAATCGTTTGGAGAATATATCCTTTCTATTTTATTCAGCTATGTTCAATTGTATTCTTCATACTATAAAATAATATAAAATAATGCCAAGGAATTCTAAGCAAATCTTGTCAGCTAAATGAACTAGTGTAGCCCATAGCCAGATCAGGGCCTAACAGAAGGACAACACAGAGTATGGTATTCTGTTCTTCTGAAATAGACTACATGTTTCTTTAGACCTCTCTAAAATAAATAATGGATTTATTGTTATGGTGTAGGCTATATTACATGGATTTATTAGACTTTTTAAAATGTAGATGTTCCAAAGGTCTGCATCAGTGAATTGTAGGCTATGCATGGAAGCCAGGAAATGCTAAATGTGTTTACATTAATTAATGGTCACTTACCGTGAGACCGGCAGTTATTTGCTTGACAATCACCGGCTGACAAAATTGTATGACCGCCACAGCCCTAGCAGTGACGCATGACCACGCATTTAACCAGGCCCTCCTCCTGTCCGACACAAACAGTCAGTCACTGAAGGGGTTTTGTGTCTGTTTTATTCAGCACAGCACTGCAGCAGTGGCCTGTTCCAATGTGGAAACGGAGAGTGTGTCCCTCAACGCTATGTCTGTGACCATGACGACGACTGTGGAGACAGGAGTGACGAACAGAGCTGCAGTGCGTACCTCTACCCTCCTCGCACCACTACTGCTATCTGCACCTCTCATCTTAACTCCTCACCCAGATAGTTTCTCCCCCTAACTTGGACTTAATCTGACCTTTTCTATGTGCTCTCTCTCTCTCTCTCTCTCTCTCCCGCTACCCCTCTTTCTCTCTCTCTCTCTCTCTCTCTCTCTCTCTCTCTCTCTCTCTCTCTCTCTCTCTCTCTCTCTCTCGCTCTCGCTCTCGCTCTCGCTCTCCCCCCCTCCCCTCCCCGTCTCTCTCTCTCTCTCTCCCTCTCTCTCTCTCTCTCTCGCCCTGTAGCCTATCCCACTTGCAGAGGGAGCTACTTCACGTGCCCCAGCGGTCGCTGTGTTCACCAGGTCTGGCTTTGTGACGGAGAAGACGACTGTGAAGACAATGCAGATGAGAAAGGCTGTGGTATGGACGCTACAGAGTTCCACCTCCCCTTCCTCTTGACACATTTCTAATATTGGACCCAGAACCCTGAAAAGGAAACAGTAAGCGGGTTCAGTAGAAACACACTTGAAGGAGTGAGAAACACTGCGGTGTATAAACCTGATTCACCTTTGGTCTCCATGGTTGGTATGGGCTAAGCACTGTGCTTGTGCTTTTAAAGTGTGGTAGTCAAATGCCTCTTTGATCGCTCACCCCTCCAAAGAGCTTTAGAATTCTTCAAAATATATTAAAGTTAGGGGAGTTAGTGGTCTTACCTGTTTTTAAGACTCTGATTGACAACACTGTTTGTAATAGCTGCAGTTGTTTCTAATCTTCAATTGTATCTGTAACTTGTGACACTTTGTCTTTTGTGTGTATTTTATGTATTTTTCTGTAATATTTTATATACACGCTGCTATTTTCCTGTTTTGCCTTCTTGCCAGGTCGTCCTCGCAAAATAGGTTTTTAACCTCAATGGGTCTTACCTGGTTAAATAAAGGTTTAAAAAAAATAATATACAAACATTCCTCCACGCTGCTCTGAAGAGTGTTTTTAGAGGATGGGTTGCAGAATCCTCCGATAAGGCTGCTGTCTTCAATGCATACCTCACACATTGTTGCTGTTTTCTCAAAGCAAGGCAGTGAAGATGACTTTGTTTTCTCTGCAGACGCTGTATCACGTGAGTGCTATCCTGGAGAATGGGCCTGTCCATCCTCAGGCCTGTGTATTCCCATGGACCAACTGTGTGATGGGACAGCCCAATGTCCAGATAGAGAGGATGAGACCAACACCACTGCTGGACGCAATTGCAGTCAGTAACGATACAACCAGTTTAAAGTGCACACACGCACACACTTTATTTTGAGAAGTGACATTGGGAGTAATGTGTGTCTGTCTTTGTTTGTCAGGTATCTGGAGGTGTGCTTCTCTGAGCTGTGAGCATCGCTGTCATGCGTCCCCTGAGGGAGGAACCTGCTCATGTCCCTCTGGGTACATTGTCAACAACAACAACAGCCGCTCTTGTATCGGTAAATACTGCCATATTCACTCAGTTACAGTACATTGAAATAATTGGAAACTCAGGCTACTAGAGGTAGAATATGGGATGTGTGCTTTTGACTCATTCAGTTTTTTTCTTATTTTATTATTGGGTGAAGACTTTGACGACTGTCAGATGTGGGGCGTCTGCGACCAGCTCTGTGAAGATCGGATAGGAACCCATCGCTGCAGCTGTCGAGAGGGCTATTTCCTAGAGCAGCACCGATACTGCAGAGCTAACACCTCAAGTGAGTGGCCAGCGTTGAGCTTCAATATACTTCAACATATCAAACTCATTCCTCCTGGCTAGAGGCCCTCAGCCCCTCAACCCAGCCTCCTGTCTGCCAGCCTCTGTCCGCCTGCTCTGCTTTCTGGTGCATTGTTGCACACTGATTGTTGTTTCAGCCAGTCGTTTGTGTCTGTGGACCAGAGAATGGCTATTGACCAAGAGACAGACCCCTCTGACTTTGAGGCCAGCAGCAAGGAGGGATTTGCTGTATTAATAATACAGATCAAATTATCTTAGCCATTTGGGTTTCTAAAAATGACATAAAATGTATTACATGAAAATGAAAAATGTATTACTATAGATTAATATTTGAATCAACTCAATAGTATGTTATCAAAACTGACTGACTAAAATGTATTGTTATTTCTTTACTGTTTTCCACTGCTGAGTAAATTAATGAATGATTATACAGTCAAAAAACAAGTGCTCAAACAGCATATGACAGGTATTCATAAGAAGAGATTATGAAATGTTTGAGCATGTTACCTTACTGATTGCCTTGTCTACTGTATGTAGCTGGCATAGCCTCGCTGGTCTTCTCTAATGGCCGAGACCTGCTGATTGGTGACATCCATGGACACAGCTCACGCACCCTGGTCCATTCCCAGAACAGAGGAGTCCCTGTCGGGGTGGACTTCCACTACCTCCTCAATAGAGTATTCTGGACGGATACTATTCAGAACAAGGTAATACTGGCATTAAAATACTTCTCATGAATGGTTTCCTGTGGCCCTGTTAAGGCATCAGTGCATCGTTAGAACTACCTGTACAGTGGACCGTAGTTACAGTCCACAGGATAGAAAGGCTTATTGTTTGAGGAAATGCTTGAGTTGTACAGGAACCTGCCCCCCCCCTCCTCAAAGGAGAGGGAATACTTTGACAGATCTCTTAAGATACCGCCACTGTTAATACTGTACAAATGGTAGACCTGTCGGCTCCCAAATGGCTGGGTCATAATGAAGGGGAAGTAGGTTGGGAATGGAATCCAAAATGTCTAATCTGGAAAACAGTGATATGCTGGTATGATGTTCACATAGCTCAGTGTAATTTTTGTAACCCGATCGTGTTCAAAGTAATCGTGCAGTGTTTGTTTTCACCGAGTCCACCCTGTTATATGCATTCTTTGGCCAGCTCAAAGGGCTTTGTTCAGCCTCTTGGCTTCTGTATGGTTTGAACCCCAGCCATGAGACTGAAAAGCAGGGACATACCAGGAGTGTGGTATCTGTGTAGATCAGCCACCTCCATGGCGGAATGTCATCTGATTTAAAGTGGGGGGACCACAAACAGGCCATGTGAACGTACTAGGGAGGTTAAACTAGCAGGCTACTTCCACATATTCAGTTTCTCTTTAAACAGGTCAGCTGAAAATCCTGCTTTTTAGACGTCTGTGTCTTATTTCAAATGAGCCAGAGCTGTAAAGAGCACTATCCCTTCCGAGGTGCCAAGGCTTCAAGCCTGAGAAACTGGTGCCATCTTGGAATCAGTAGGGTACAGGTTTCAGAATACTATCCGACGGCACCACTCAAATACTACTAGACAGACAAGATGGAAGTCAGACAAGCAACCAAAGCCCAGCCTTAATGACAGTAATTTCCTTCTCATTTTGGGGTATTATGGTGACATATCCCATCCCTGTTTCTCGGACTGTCTTTTTTAAAAAATATCTCCATGAATTTCTGGAGCCTTAACCACCAAAGAGCTAATCTCTTAGCAACAATGCTTTCTTTTCTGGCCAGGTGTTTTCGGTGGATATGGACGGTTCCAATATGCAGGTGGTTTTAAATGTATCAGTTGACTACCCAGAGAACCTTGCCGTGGACTGGGTGAACAATAAGCTGTATGTGGTGGAGGCCAGTGTCAACCGGATTGACATGGTGGACTTTGACGGGAATAACCGGGTGACGCTGATTGCAGAGAATCTGGGAAACCCCAGAGGGCTGGCCGTGGACCCAACTGTGGGGTGAGTCGAGGGGACCTCTCCCATCCTCAAGTCCTCTATCCCTCCATCCTCCACCCCTCTATCTCTCTGTCTCTCTGTCATGCTGTACCAGTAGGGAGTAATGAGTGTGTGAGATTCGCAGATTGTCCTGGCGGATTAGTGAGCATGTATTAAAAGTGATGAGCCTCATTGTAATCCAATAGTGCAGTTCAAGAGGGGAGCCTGGCCCAGGTGGCTACAGGTAAATTGGGAAGTGATAATAAATGTACACACTTGTTCTACCTCGGTGGGATTTAGGGCTGGCCCACCTGTAAGACTGGGGACAAAGACAGTGGAGGATGTGTCTGTTTCAAAATCAATTAAAAAAGGAAATCCGCTTATGTATTTATGTACTGGCCTTTTGTTGAGTTGCAATCTTGGTCGTTTTATAGCTAAAAGGAAGAATAACTTTGCTGCTATGAAATCCAATTTACCAATGTTCAATATTGCACCCAGTACATAAATCAAATCAAATTGTATTTGTCACAGGCTTCGTAGACAAGTGTAGACTAACAGTGAAATGCTTACTTACGGGTCCTTTTACAACAATGCAGAGTTAAAAATAAGATAAAAAAATGTGTATCAAGAATGGTCCACCACCCAAATGACATCCAGCCAACTTGACACAACTGTGAGAAGCATTGGAGTCAACATGGGCCAGAATCCCTATGGAACACTTTCGACACCTTGTAGAGTCCATGCCCCCAACGAATTGAGTCTGTTCTGAGGGCAGAAAGGGGTGCAACTCAATATTAGGAAGGTGTTCCTAATGTTTGGTATACTCAGTGTATATAGGGAGTAGAAAATAACATGGCTATATACAGGGAGTACCAATACCGAGTTGATATGCAGGGGTATGAGGTGAGTGTGTGACGTCAGTATGCATGTGTATGCATTTCTTTTGTGTGTGGGCATATGTAGTGTGTGTGTGTGTGTGTGTGAGTTGTGGTGTAAGTGTAATTAAGTATGTGTAGGTAGAGTCCAGTGTGTGTGCATAGAGTAAGTGCAAGAGAGTCAGTGCAAAAAAGGGTTAATGCAGGTAGTCCAGGTAGCCATTTGATTAGCTATTTAGCAGTCTTGTTTAGAAGTCTTATGGCTTGGGGGTAGAAGCTGTTCAGGGTCCTGTTGGTTCCCGACTTGGTGCACTGATACTACTTGCCGTAAGGTAGCAGAGAGAACAGTCTATGGCTTGGGTGGCTGGAGTCTTTGACAATTTCTTGGCAACCTACTGTACTGGTAACCTGTACCTAATCTGTACCTAACTAAGCCTAAATACATTTTTTTCACAGGTTCCTGTTCTTCTCAGACTGGGACTCTCTGAATGGAGAGCCAGGTTTGGAGCGGGCTTACATGGATGGCACCAATCGCTATGGGATCATCAGGACTAAATTGGGCTGGCCAGCAGGGATCACACTGGATATTGATGCCAAGCGAGTCTACTGGGTAGACAGCCGCTATGACTATATTGAAACCACCACATATGATGGGCTTCATAGGTAAGCATACCAGATATTTTCCTTATGAAAGAGCTCAAATTGGATGTTTTTTGGCCAAATGTCTGGAGAGACCATATGTAAGAAGTCAAAACAATGCAGGTTCCCTGTCTCTCACAATGGGAAATGTACAGTCTGCTCATGGTATTCTCTCCACCTTTCAGGAAAACAGTTGTCCATGGAGGTGCTGTGATCCCCCATCCCTTTGGCATCAGTCTGTTTGAGCACACTGTGTATTTCACTGACTGGACCAAGATGGCCGTGATGAAAGCCAACAAGTTCAGTGACACTAACCCTCAGGTGGTCTACACCACATCTCAGACCCCGCATGGAGTGCAAGTGGTACACCAACTAAGACAACCATATGGTAAGCATGTCACGGGTACAACTACACTGATCTGTCCCACTTCTGCATGTTCTGTCAGTGACTGAGCGTGTGTTGTGTTGACAGTGGCGAATCCTTGCGGCGCAGACAGGGACGGCTGTGAGCAGATCTGTATTCTAAGCCACAGGTCAGACAACCAAGGACTGGGCTTCCGCTGCAGGTGTCGTATGGGCTACGACCTGCATGCTGATGGCAAGAGATGTGTTGGTAAGACCAACACATAAACCTCGTTTTGCTTTTTCTCTATTAACATTGGACTTGGAACACTTCAATGTGCTGTGTCCTTTATACTGTGAGTGCCCATGTGGTGTGAAATATGAGGTAGAAGATTGGTGGTGGATGTCTTCTTATCTCGTTCTAGCGGTGAGGCAGTTCCTACTCTTCTCCAGCCAGCTGGCTGTCCGAGGCATCCCGTTCAACTTGTCCTCTCAGGAGGATGTCATCCTTCCTGTCACTGGAACGCCCTCCTACTTCGTTGGGGTGGACTTCAGCGCAGAGGACGATGCCATCTTCTTCTCAGACACGGCCAAAGACATCATCTACAAGCAGAAAGTGGATGGCACCGGTGAGAGCGGCCTACATTTATTTGGTTGGATTGATGACTCGATACTGTATGTAGAATCAAACACTGAATTTTCTGTTAAATATATTTTTATTACTGAATTTGTAGGTCATTATTACTGAGTGTGTTTTCCATTTATTAGAATGTGAAGAAATACTTTTTTGTAACCATGGTTACATCCCTACATATATCCTTTCAAACAGAGAGTTCAAGCATGTGATCCAGCCGAGCTTATACCGGCAGTTAGGGGAGTGCCTTATGGAGCCGGGTAGTGCAATGGGGGAGGAAGGGAGAGAGGGAGGGAGGGAGAGAAGGAGGAAGGGAACGGACAAGAGCATGGACAGCAGTGAAACTATCACGTAACAGCTCAAAGTCAGGCTCCAGAATGTGATAAAACAAACACTGGGAACATAATTAATAAAGGTTGTAGAAGATTCAATATTTATCTTCTAACTTACATGTAAAATAAGTTACTAATGTGGTAAAGAAATTCCAGTAGAAAATGAAACCACAATCTGTACTGGCCAGTGGTGTTGTTTTTGCAACATAGGGTTGACCAGCCCTAGTTTTCTCTGTCAGGTCTACATAGGACAAATGCAAGCTGACAGTCTATTTACTTAAATGTGTTCCTCTTTCATCTCCGTATTAAATGGCGGTGTCACCGCTTTGATTTTCCCAGGCAGGGAGGTGCTAGCTGCCAATAGAGTGGACGGCGTGGAGGACTTGGCTTACGACTGGATTTCAAAGAACCTCTACTGGACGGACCCACGCTTCAGGAGTATTTCAGTCATGAAGGTGGCCGATCAGTCCAGGAGAGCCATCATACGCAACCTGAACAACCCCAGGTCCATCGTGGTGCACCCTGTGATTGGGTAAATACAGCTTGGCTGGAGCTGAGGAGGGGGGGTCAGGGAGAGAGGCTTGGTGCCACTTCCAACCTCTGTTGCAACAAAAACAAAAAAAGGGAGGGAGATCAGATATGATAGGCTTATATATCTTGTTGATGCTTGAAGAATGCTGACTTTACCGCTGAATACATGCTTTTTACAGCATAATATCCTAATTTAAATGTTTGGTTCTATTCAATTCATTAATATAAATGCTAATAAGTTAATATTTGTTTAAGATTCATTTAAAGGACCATAGGATGTCAAAGGGAAACAAAGTTAGTGTGTGAAATTGGTCAAGTACTCCAATGTCCTGGGCATGCACAATTTAGTGAGGGCATTAGCCAGAACCAGCAGAGCTCAGAGGCCCATGCTTTCATCCTGGATCCCTGCCTCTTAAGAACATGAAAAAGCATTAGCAAACTGAGCAGTTGTCTAGTCACACCTAGTATAATGCGAGAGGTACCGACCCATTCATAGATTGTTCGCGCTTTAAATCCCAAACCTGATAAAAGGACTCTTTATTTAGTGCTAGTGGGACATTTCCAATAGCTTCAAAGTCATAAGGCCTCTGGGTCCAATAGCCTAGATTAGTGCTGCATGAAGGCCAGTATTGTAGTGAACACTAAGAACTTGGCTTAAACGGAAAAAGCCCTGTGGAGCTCTGAAATAAACTGTCTATATTTCTCAGTTCATAAAAGATTTTGAAGTGGTCCTAAAGCCAGAGTCTACTTCGGTTGAGGTGAAAAATACACTATGATCTTTTCCCATATAAATGTGAGTGTTGGTTAATGTGTATGTTTTCTTTGGCAGGTATATTTTCTGGACCGACTGGTACCGTCCAGCGAAGATTATGAGGGCCTGGTGTGATGGGTCACATGCTCTGTCGATTGTGAACACTACTCTTGGCTGGCCCAATGGCCTTGCTATCGACTGGAGGTGAGCCAATGGTCCCAGAGCCTAGCAGGACCAAAGGAATGGCCTCACAATACGCCATTCTTCCTCTTCCAGTAATACTCCATCAAGAAAAGAAATAGCAATTTCATTCATAACAAATAGATCATTAGGATTGACTTTGTCACTACATTTCAACATTGTGCCACGATTTGCATTGAGTTGAAATCATGCTATTGTTCACCCATCTACAGATGTAGGATCTTAATTTGACCTGTATTGTAACAGCAAAATAATATTGCATCAACAAGATTTGAACGTTTAGTCTATAATGTTGCTTGATTGGTGGTTAGGTTATTAACTGGTCAAAATGAGGCTGAATGAAATGTGGAATACTGTTAATCTGTTAGTATGTTAGTGCGGGTTTTTAGTGAATTTATGTAAATCACAAAGCTCATCTGCATTTCCTGCGGTGCAGGAAAATTCTCAGCAACAAAAGAGTGATCAAATTAAGATCCTACGTTTGTAAGATCTCATTAAGCCTCTTATCAGACTGATCTTCCCTAATACTCCTCCTGACAATATGTTTGTGCAACAGTGTTTAATAATGTCTGTCCTACTGGTCCTGTCTCCCCCCAGCTCCATGCGCCTGTACTGGGTGGATGCCTTCTTTGATAAGATCGAACACAGCACCTTTGATGGACAGAACAGGCTGTCTTTGGAGCGCATCACTCAGATCTCACATCCTTTTGGTCTCACCATTTTTGGAGGTGATTCAATTTTCTCCTTTTTAAATTCACGAAGAATGGAATGCAAAACTATTCCATCAGTTGCATTTAAAGCTACCTTGTTATTGTATAAAAGCTTTCATCGTTAGAATTTCATTACTACTTGTCAATCCAGCTTGATTGATGATCATTAGAGAGAGCAATTACCGTGTCATCTCAAACATTAGTTCAGTGATGATATGAGATAAAATAGCTAATGTCATAGGTTGTGCCCTGGTATTCCCAATGCCGGGTCTCAGTTTCATGAGCATTCCTGCTTGGCCCATCCAGGTTATGCATATTTCACTGACTGGCGCCTGGGTGGGATCGTGCGTGTGCGCAAGACTGACGGGGGAGAGATGGTCATCATCAGGCGGGGAATCAGCCACATCATGCATGTCAAATCTTTCAACTCCAACTCCCAGACTGGTGAGAAACTATTTCATTGTTTTCCCTGCTGCAGTGTTTATGTTATGGAGGATAACTCTGTGGCCATCACTGGATTCATTTATCCTTTGCTACCCCTCTCAGGTTCCAACTTCTGCAATAGGAATACTAACCCTAATGGAGACTGCAGCCATTTCTGCTTCCCGGCGCCGGACTCCCAGAGGGTGTGTGGCTGTCCGTATGGCATGAAGCTGGCGCCCAGCCAGCAGACATGTGTAGAGGACCCTTCCAACGAGCCCCCCACGCTGCAGTGCGGTTCCAATTCCTTCTCCTGCACCAATGGGAAATGTGTCCCTCAGAACTACAGATGTGACGGCGTTGACGATTGCCATGACAACAGTGATGAGGCCAACTGTGGCGGAGCTCATAGTAATGCATTATGTTATGTTTCAATGGAGTATACTAACTGTTTGTCACTCGAGGCACATTATTGGGGCATTAGAAATAATCTTTAATATACTTATACTTATATTTTGGATACTTTAGTATACTTAGAATGGCTTGTTACAGTGTTAGAAAGTAGCAAAAAATGTATGTTTCATTAATCCTTACTTTTCTTTCTCAGACACTACCTGCTCACCCAGGGCATTCTCCTGTGCCAACCAGCACTGTGTGCCCAGTGGATGGCACTGCGACGGGCACAACGACTGCTTTGACGGCAGTGACGAGCGGGACTGCCCCACCCAGACCCCTGGCACCTGCGCGGCCAACCAGTTCACCTGTGCCAACAACCGCTGTGTCCCACACACCTGGGTGTGTGACACGGACAACGACTGTGAAGACGGATCGGACGAGGCCAACTGCAGTGAGTCTCCTAGTCAAGGATCACTTTTATTTTCACACATTTACTATAGGAGTAATTCCTCTGTTGTTGAGTGTCTTTTTGTGAATGTCTGTCAGTCATGATGTGTTGCATCTAACTGTTAGCTCCATTGGTCTCTCTGTGTTGGCAGACCTCAGTGGTACATGCCACCCGGAACAGTTCCAGTGCCCAGACCACCGCTGTATAGGCCCCAGCTATGTCTGTGACGGAGACAGAGACTGTATGGATGGGGCTGACGAAAAGGGCTGCAGTGAGTGTCTCTGTATTATTTCTGCACTGTACTGTATTTAGGAACTTACATAGTTGGACAGCACCAACAACAAGTGTCACACAATTTCAAGTCAATTGAATATACTGTAAACACAAGCATACATTAGCCTCTTATCCCATTGATCTTATTCCATGTGTATTTAACAGTACACACAATGACTTTGCATCTAAACGCCATCCTTCATTGTTGTTTTTGCAGTTTACAACTGCACTCTCTATGAGTTCAAGTGTTCTAATGGACATCAGTGTATCAACTCCTACTACCGCTGTGATGGGGTCTTTGACTGTAGCGATCACTCAGATGAGTCTGGCTGTCGTAAGTTTTCAACTTCTTTGTTTTAAGTCACAAGAAAATGTAATGATCAGTTTATATATTCTCCTTTCTTGCCTTCCTCACTGCTATCAGACGATCGCGAGCCCTTACCAGGTAGGAACAACCTCAATCATTGGTTAAACCTCACGTGTAGCTTTGATTCATCCCAAAACCTGCCATCCACACTAACCCTCTGAATATGGGTAGAATGTTGCAAAACACAATTGTATATATATATTTTTGTCTGTAGTGACATGTAGAATGTACACATAGTGGGTTTTGATACAGAGTAGAAATGCAATGGCTGTTGTAAGTATCCAACTTCTTTGTTTTGAGTCACAAGAAGAAAATATAAGGATTAGTTTATACATACAGAGTTGATCAACCAACTGGTCTTAGAGCACAGCAGTTTGAGCAATACTCTCAGTGAAGTGACATCATCTCTAAGGTTCTGTTGTGTCTTCCTCCGGAGCTTCAGCCACACTTCACTAAACTGTCTGACCTTGCCTTCTCCTGCTGTGCCCAGCCACCAGACCCCCAGGGATGTGCCACCATGAGAGTGAGTTCCAGTGCCAGTCAGACGGCAGCTGTATTCCCTCTACCTGGGAGTGTGACGGCCACCCGGACTGTGAGGACGGCTCAGACGAGCACCACGTCTGTCCCCCCCGCACCTGCCCCACCACCCTGTTCCGCTGTGACAATGGCAACTGTGTGTACCACGGGTGGCTCTGCGACGGCGACAACGACTGTAGGGACATGAGTGACGAGAGAGACTGCCCCACGCCACCTTTCCGCTGCCCTAGCTGGCAGTGGCAGTGCCCGGGCCACAGCATGTGTGTCAACATCAGCAGGGTGTGTGACAACAAACCTGACTGCCCCAATGGTGCAGACGAATCCCCGCTCTGCAGTAAGTCACCATCTCTGGTTCTCTGCCTTTTTTAGGCCAGCCTGCTAATAGTGTCATGTTACGAAAATGAAGTGCACTCTTTGTAATTTTTCTCTTTGTAATTTTCTAGTTTCACTGGTCACTTGAAATCTAGACATATTTTGCACAGCATTTCTGGTCACCAACGAATTGAGTGCGTTAATGTTTGTGAGGAATTTTTGTTATGTGTGGAATCTTGTGTTCAAATCATGCATGTGTTGATTTGGTCTGTATTAACTTAAAAGTGATCTATGATTTTCCTTTCTTGCCTTCCTCACTGCTTTCAGACGAGCCCTTGCCAGGTAGGAACAACCTCAATCATTGGTAAAACCTCACGCGTGTAGCTTTGATTCATCCCAAAACCTGCCATCCACACTAACCATCTCAATATGGGTAGAATGTTGCAAAACACAATTGGAGGATAAAAGGAAATTCTTGTCTGTAGTTACAAATGTAGAAAATGTGTTTCAGAATGTATAAATGGTGGGCTTTGAAGAAATTCAATAGATATCATCTAGGGTAGATGATGCTGTGACGATGCTCTATTTGTAGCACTGTGATTAATTGAGCAGCTAGCTATAGTAGTGTCTTCATTCAGTTTGTTCATTTATCCACATTGCCTGTTATGTATGACACCAAGGTGTTTCATTTTCTTACCATCTGTTATCCACTCTCTCCTCTTCTTACCCTCCTAGACCAGGAGAGCTGCACTGACAACAATGCAGGTTGCACCCACGGTTGCATCCAGGGGCCGTTTGGGGCCCAGTGCACGTGTCCCATGGGCTACCAGCTGAGTAATGACTCGAAGACGTGTGATGACATAGATGAGTGTAGCCCCCCTGGCCTGTGTAGCCAGCACTGCTTCAACGAGAGAGGCTCCTTTCGCTGTCACTGCTCAGACGGATACACTCTGGAGGCTGATCAACGCACATGCAAGGTCTCAGGTGAGGAGGACGATGTGTGTGTGGGGAGGGGGGGGGTTGAATATGCTTTTTGTGCTCTTTTTGTGCTCTTAGAAACAATTACTCACATACATTTAGTCCACAACATACTCAATTATGTTTCCTCTAAACATAATAGGCCTAATTTCAAAATAAGACACATCCTCCCACTGTGGATTAAATCCAGTCTCCTAGATGACAGGCAGAGATGGATATACAATATATCTGATTGGCCCACACAGACATGATAAACTGTCCAGTGGCTGGACAGGACAGGACAGGAATGATCTAAATGGAGCCGGTGTTGGCCCCAGACCGCCGGCGGATGCACTCTCTCTCTTCTTCATTCTCTCCCCACTCTACTCTGATTTCCCCAGATAAGACAAATAACATATATGTCACTCAATGACTCTCTCTCAGGGTAATTAGGACATCATCAACAACAAAGGGCTTTTTTATGAGCAGTGTGCCTGACATGAGCCCATCTACCTCAAAGATAACCAGCTGAAAAGCCCTGTAATTCAATCTGCCAGTATTCCCAACAAGGCTGCATTGATTCCCTGCTGTAGATATCTGAGGAGCTCAATTGATCTTGTTTTGTACTTTAAGGAATCATTTTCTATAGCTGATGAGAAGTCTCATTTGAATTATAATGCACAGGTGAGAAGAGAGTGTTTTTTGTTTACAGGTTCACGTGAGGCTTTCCTTTTAGTCGCCAGCCGAAATCAGATTGTGTCCGATGACATAACCACTCAGCCCAATGTGGTCCGCTCGCTGGTCCGGGATGGACGAAACATTGTGGCGCTGGACTTTGACTCAGTGACTGATCGTGTGTACTGGTCTGACACCAGCCAGGACAGAATATGGAGCGCTCACAAAAATGGCAGCGACAGGGCTGTGGTGAGTATCGAATGCCCTTCCATTTCCCACAAAAATGCTACATTTTCTACATTCTTTAGGGAAATGAATGAACTCCAGTCACTTAAACATATGTGTGTTGATTTGACAGGTTTTTGACAGTGGAGTGACAGTGACAGAGAGCCTGGCAGTGGATTGGGTGGGCAGGAACCTGTATTGGACTGACTATGTTCTGGAGACCATTGAGGTGTCCAAACTGGATGGCACCCAAAGGACTGTCTTGGTCAGTGAGAATGTGACCAATCCCAGAGCCCTTGTGCTTGACCCAAGGGACAGGTGAGGCTCATCTTTAGAGAGTAGAGTACACTGTGGAAATACAAATGTAATGAATGAAAACAGCGTAATTGACTGTAACTATAACAGTTGATCTATTGTGCAGTGCTCACCTCATGTTCTGGACAGACTGGGGGAGGAACCCTCGCATTGAGAAGGCCAGTATGGACGGGAAGATGAGGACAACCATCATAAGCAACAAACTGTACTGGCCCAACGGCCTAACCATTGACTATCCCAACAATCTGCTCTACTTCGCGGATGCCTACCTGGATTTTATTGACTACTGTGATTACAATGGCAAAAACAGGAAACAAGTTCTGGCCAGCGATCTGGTGAGCAAATTGAAATTTTTCTTTACATAGATATGATATCATTGATATACGCCGAACAAAAATATGACTGCAACATGTAAAGTGTTGGTCCCAGGTTTCATGAGCTGAAATAAAATATTCCAGAAATGTTCCATACACACAAAAAGTGTATTTCTCTCAAATGTTGTGCACAAATTTGTTTACATCAGCATGATCATTACACAGGTGCACCTTGTGCTGGGGACAATAAAGGGCCTCTCTAAAATGTACAGTTCTGTCACACAACACAGTGCCACAGATGTCTCAAGTTTTGAGGGAGCGTGCAATTGGCATGCTGACTGCAGGAAAGTCCACCACAGCTGTTGCCAGAGAATGTAATGTTAATTTCTCTACCATAAGCCGCCTCCAACGTCGTTTTAGAGAATTTGAAAGTACGTCCAACTGGCCTCACAACCGCAGACCACATGTAACCACGCCAGCCCAGGACCTCCACATCCGGCTATTTCACCTGTGGGATCGTCTGAGTCCAGCCACCTGGACAGCTGATGACACTGTGGGTTTGCACAACCGCAGAATTTCTGCACAAACTACCAGAAACCATCTCAGAGAGTTCATCTGTGTGCTCGTCGTCCTCCACCAGGGTCTTGACCTGACTGCATTTCGGTGTCGTAACCGACGTCAGTGAGCAAATGTTCACCTTCGATGCCCCCTGGCACGCTGGAGAAGTGTGCTCTTCACGGATGAATCCCAGTTTCAACTGTACCGGGCAGATGGCAGACAGTGTGTGTATGGTGTCGTGTGGGTGAGCAGTTTGCTGATGTCAACTTTGTGAACAGAGTGCCCCATGGTGGCGGTGGAGTTATGGTATGGGCAGGCATAAGCTACGGACAACGAACACAATTGCATTTTATAGATGGCAATTTGAATGCACAGAGATACTGTGACGAGATCCAGAGGCCCATTGTCATGCCATTCATCCGCCGCCATCACCTAATTTACAAATGTCTCAGGACTTTAGGTACCTTTTAAGGGGAGGACCTTAATGGGTTATGAAAGAAGAATTCACTACAAAACAGTTCTGAAATCTGGGATGTGAAATCTGATGCTCAATATCTCAGAACTATGCTTAGTGCTGATAGAACCTAAAAGTCCCAAGTTCAAAAAAACGTTGTCTATTTATTGAGGAACCAGACAGCCCTTTTCATTATTTTGTTTACAACACATTTTGATTATGTAATAATTAACAAATGCAAGGTTCATAACTCAATTATCTATTTCAAGCAGTTTTGACATACCAAAAGACCAGTAGGCCTATGCTAGTAATTGTTGCTTGAGACCCCATTGCTGGTGACCATGAAAAGTAAACAAACAATTTTGGGATCTGCATATTTATTTATGTCAATCCTCTCTCCCTACAATTTGACCTTTGCTCTGCACCCGATTCAATAGCTGTACAGCAAATTGGCAATCTGTTTGCTGGCTCAGATGTTCTCAAACTATTTGGCCCGCGAACCGCAAAAAGTGGTTCAAAGCTTGCGACCTCCGCGCACGCACATGCACGCACGCACAGGTGAAGCATTTTCAAAACACAAGATACAGAAATAAACTGCATTTTACACCTTCATTTTGAGCTGAAAGTCATTCATGTTAACAGTCAATATCAACTAGGGATATCATGTCACATTTTAACTTCTCTGGAGTCCAAAGCAAGCAGGATCATACGGCCTACCTGTATGCAGCTGGGGTTGCAGGATTGGATGGAAAGCATGATCTGTCAGTAGCCTTTTTCTTCCTCACAAATATCGTAATTAATTAGCCAATTAATGTTACATCTTCATCCCATAAGTATTGAAGGTAGTGCGATGTTACAGTTATCTTTAGACATAAGGCAGTACCACCACTGAGGTATATAATCCACCCAAACTAGGACTATATGAAATATGAAAATGATCAATGAAATCACCAGCCTATTGTTCCGGCAAAGATGAGTCAGTAGCAGATTGCTAAACTGAAATTGATATGGATAATATTAACGTAGGTAGGCTACTCTGCTTTTGCCAGGCAAAACGGAAAGAATTAACCAAGTGATTTATTTCTGGTTACTAATCTGGATATGTGCGCTCGCCTTTGCGCGCCAATGCTTTTCTGGTTCTGAAAGACAGATAACAATAATTTGGTGCAATGCGGTAGACCTATGTTAATGACCAGATCGAATAAGCAAAGGTATAAATATAACATTGAAATGGTAGGCTACGGTTTTTACAGTGGTGGAAAAAGTACCCAATTTTCATACTTGAGTAAAAGTAAAGATACCTTAATAGAAAATGACTCAAGTAAAAGTGAAATTCACCCAGTAAAATTCTACTTGAGTAAAAGTCTAAAAGTATTTGTTTTTAAATATACGTAAGTATCACAAGTAAATGTAATTTCTAAAATATACTTAAGTATCAAAAGTAAAAGTAAAGTATAAATAATTTCAAATTCCTTATATTAGCCAAACCAGACGACACGGTTTCTTTGTATTTTTTATTTACAGATAGCCAGGGGCATGCTCCAACACTCAGACATAATTTACAAATGAAGCATTTGTGTTTACTGAGTCCGCCAGATCAGATGCAGTAGGGATGACCAGGGATTTCTTCTTGAGAAGTGCGTGAATTGGACAAGTTTCCTATCCTGCTTCAAAATGTAACGAGGACTTTTGGGTGTCAGGGCAAATGTATGTAGTAGAAAGTACATTATTTTCTTTAGGAATGTAGTGGAGTAAAAGTGAAAGTTGTCCAAAATAGAAATAGTAAAGTACAGATACCCCAAAAAACGACTTAAGTAGTACTTTAAAATATTTTTACTTAAGTACTTTACACCACTGATTTTTTTATGTATTTTTCTCATTCAGTTTCACACTCTTGACCCCCCAAAACCTTCTCACTGCGCTACCAGTGTTGATTGACAGTTTGCTGGTCCAATCAGAGGGCAGAGTGTGCGTTTCACTAGCAAGTGCGATACTACTGTCTCTGGCTGCGTGAAGAGTAGCCTGATCCACAGAGACTTTGCCACAAAATGAGTGACAAAACGTTACAAAACCAGCCCAGATAATTTCAAGTCATCAGTCTTAAATCTAAGTCGAGTCCCGAGTCTTGAGGCTCCAAGTCGAAGTCAAGTCTCAAGTTGTTAAATTTTTTATAAAATTGAGTCTCAAGTCATCAAATTTGTGACTGGAGTCAGACTGGAGTCCAAGTCATGTGACTCGAGTCCACACCTCTGCAAAGAACCCTAGAACAACATCCAGGCCTCTCTCACCCCGGCTAAGGTCAATGTTCATGATTCCACTATCAGAAAGACACTGGGCAAAAATGGGATTCATGGCAGAGTAGCAAGGTGGAAAACATTGCTCACTAAGAAGAACATGAATGCTCGTCTCAAGTTTAGCAAAAAGCACCTGGATGATCCTCAAGAGTTCTTGGACAATGTTCTTTGGACAGATGAGTCAAAAGTGGAACTTTTTGGCTGACATGGGCCCCGTTATGCCTGGCGAAAACCAAACACAAATTCCACAGTAAGAACCTCATACCAACGGTCAAGCATGGTGGTGGTAGTGTCATGGTTTGGGGATGCTTTGCTGCATCAGGACCTGGACGCCTTGCCATCATTGAAGGAACCATGAATCCTGTTCTGTATCAGAGGATTCTACAGGAGAATGTCAGGCCATCCCTCCGTGAGCTGAAGCTGAAGCGCAGCTGTGTCATGCAGCAAGACAATGATCAAAAATACACAAGCAAGTCTACATCAGAATGGTTGAAGAATAAGGAATTTAAAGTTTTGTAACGGCCTAGTCAAAGTCCAGACCTAAACCCCATTGAGATGTTGTGGCAGGACCTGAAACGAGCAGTTCATGCTCGAAAACCCACAAATGTCACCGAGTTGAAGCAATTCTACATGGAGGAGTGGGCTAAAATTCCTCCACGGCGAGAGAGACTAACTGATAACTACAGGAAGCATTTGGTTGCAGTTATTGCAGCTAAAGCTGGCGTAACCAGTCATTGAGTCTAAGGGGGTGTCACAAGCTGGGCTTGAACTCCGGTCTCAGATGTGGAGAGCTGGGGGTAATACCCCTTAGCCACAGAGGAGGTGTAGTAGGACCCAAATGAAACACCCAAGGCAATACTCCAGGCAAGTAGATTTAATGTAAAAACAAAAGTTCTTAGCACTTCAAAAATAGTCCAACAAAAGTTCTTCTCAGAAAGAGGTATACTAACAAAACAGGAGGCAAAACAAAATAACTCCACGAGGGGAGAAAAACAAACCAAAGATAACTTAGAAAACCTTACTTGGAAAGACACGGTGGAACAAAGCAGGAGACACATAGCCAGGACTCAATAACCAAGTGAGAAACAAGGGGAAAACACACAGCTAAAATACACAAGGGGAAACAAGGCACAGGTGACCTGGATCAAACTAATTAGGACACACGAGGAAGAACTAAGGCAGAGGGGGAACACAGATGACCTCTAGAGGCCCGGAGACAAACAGGAGGCAGGAAGCTGACAGGACCCCCTCCTCTAGGAACGACTCCTGACGTTCCTTCCAGAACACCCCGGCCCCAGGGTGCGAAAATCTCGGATCAAACCTGGGTCCAGGATGTCCCTGGCTGGAACCCAGGAGCGCTCCTCTGGCCCGTAGCCCTCCCAGTCCACCAGATACTGCAGAGAGTTCTGGACCCTCCGGGGAGTCCAGTATCCGGCGGACTGTGTAGGCTGGCTGGCCGTCAATGATCCTGGGAGGTGGCGGGGGTCTGCGTGGGGGGCAAAAGGAGAAGACAAGACAGGTTTAAGGAGTGAAACATGGAAAGTGGGGTTAACTCTAAGGGAGCGAGGCAGAACCAAACGATACGAAACAGGGTTAACCTTTCTAGCAATGCGGAAAGGGCCGATGTATCTCTGGGAAAGCTTCCTGGATTCGACCCGGAGGGGCAGGTTCTTAGTGGCCAACCAAACTCTTTGACCAGCTCGGAAACTAGGGGCCGTCCGGCGGTGTCGATTAGCCTGACTTTGGTATCTCTGGGAGGTCCGAAGGAGGATACACCTGGCCTTCTTCCAGGTCCGCCTACAGCGTTGGACAAAGCGCTGGGCCGAGGGAACACCAACTTGCGCCTCTTCCTCTGGAAATAATGGAGGGTTGTAACCGAACTGGCATTCGAAGGGGACAATCCGGTGGCTGAAGACTGGAGGGTGTTGTGGGCATATTCAGCCCAAATGATATAGGTGGCCCAAGACGTGGGATTACTGGCCGCCATACACCGCAGGGTGGTCTCCAGATCCTGATTAATCCGTTCCGTTTGGCCATTAGACTCTGGATGGAACCCCGACGATAGGCTGGCTGTGGCCCCAATAAGCCTGCAGAAGGCCCCCCAAAACCGGGACGAGAATTGGGGACCTCGGTCAGAGACCACGTCCAGGGGAATGCCAAATATCCGGAAGACATGGTTCATGAGGAGCTCAGCAGTCTCCTTAGCCGAGGGCAGCTTGGGCAGGGGAATAAACCGGGCAGCCTTAGAGAACCGGTCAACGATCACTAGGATGACGGTGTTGCCCTGGGATGGAGGAAGTCCCGTAACAAAGTCCAGAGAAAGGTGTGACCATGGCCTTCGAGGAATAGGTAAGGGATGGAGCAGTCCCTGGGGGTCGCTGGCGTGCCGACTTTCCCTGGTTGCACACCGGGCAGGCCTCAACATAGACCTGCACGTCCTTCCTGATGGACGGCCACCAAAACCGCCCGTCGGAGGAATTCCAGTGTGCGAGCACTGCCTGGATGGCATGTCAAGGGCGACTCATGACCCCACTGCAAGACGCGGGCCCGAACAGAGAGAGGAACGTACAGGCGACCGGGCAGGACCACCGCCCGGATCGGGCTCCTGGACAAGGGCTCTCGTACCCCTCTTTCTAGTTCCCACTGAAGAGGTGCGACGATCCTAGACCTCGGAATAATCGATGCCAAGGGCTTCTCTTGTACCTCGGGAGAATAGGCTCGAGACAGGGCATCCGGCTTGACGTTCTTGGTGCCAGGTCGGTAAGACAGGAGGAACTGGAATCGATTAAAGAAAAGGGACCATCGTGCTTGCCGAGGGTTCATCCGCTTAGCCTGTTGGAGATATTCCAGGTTCTTGTGGTCTGTGAGAACCTGGAACGGGTGCTGAGCCCCTCAAGCCAATGGCGCCACTCTTCCAAGGCCAGTTTTACTGCAAGTAACTCTAGATCCCCCACGTGGTAGTTGCGCTCGGCCTCAGACAGGCGGCGAGACATGAAGGCACAAGGGGTGTAATCTCCCATCCTCACCCCTCTGTGACAGGACGGCTCCCACCCCCACCTCTGAGGCGTCCACCTCCACCACGAAAGGTCTTTCTGGGTCAGGAGTCACCAGAATCGGAGCAGACGTGAAGCGGCGCTTGAGATCCTCGAAGGCCCCTGCTGCTTCCCGGACCCCAGTGAATCTTGGTCCCTCCTCCCTTGGTAAGCGTCGTCAAGGGGGCTACCACCGAGCTGAAATTCTTGATGAACTTCCGATAGAAGTTAGAAAAGCCAATGAACCGTTGAACCTCCTTGACCGTGGCAGGTGTGGGCCAGCTGCGGACCGCTTCGACCTTCTTGGGATCCATCTCTAGGTGCCCGGGAGTGACAATAAACCCGAGAAACTGAGTCTGAGAAACATGAAATTCACACTTCTCAGGTTTAACGTAGAGGTGATTGTCCAGGAGCCTCTGGAGAACCCGGCTAACATGCCCCTCATGCTCCTTCAGTGACCTCGAGAAGATGAGGATATCGTCCAGGTACACGAAGACGAACAGATTAAGCATATCCCGGAGAACATCATTAATCAGGGCTTGGAATACTGCGGGGGCATTGGTGAGCCCGAACGGCATCACCCGATATTCATAGTGCCCCGTGGGCGTGTTGAACGCCGTCTTCCATTCGTCACCTTGCCGGATCCGCACGAGATGGTAAGCATTGCGGAGATCCAGTTTAGTAAAAATGGAAGCCCCTTGAAGCAGCTCAAAAGCAGTGGCCATGAGAGGAAGAGGGTATCGATTCCGAACCGTGATCTTGTTGAGTCCCCGGTAATCAATACAAGGCCTAAGGCCCCCGTCCTTCTTTTCAACAAAAAAGAAGCCCGCCCCAGCCGGGGAAGTAGAGGCATGGATGAGGCCAGCTGCCAAGGACTCCTTAATGTAGGTGTCCATAGCGGCGTGCTCGGGGGAGGACAAGGAAAAGATCCGACCTCTAGGAGGGCAGCACCCAGGGAGTAGATCAATGGCACAGTCATACGTGCGATGAGGCGGTAAGGAAGTAGCCCGGGCCTTGCTGAACACAGCCTTGAACCGATGGTAAACACTGGGGACTAGGGAGACGTCAACAGACTCTTGAAACTGGGTACTAGGGGCTGAGGAACTCTGAAGCATACAGGTGAGTTGGCAAGTGGGACCCCAGCTTAGAATGGTGCCAGTAGACCAGTCGATCTGGGGATTATGTCTGCATAGCCAAGGGTGACCCAGGATTATAGGATACTCGGGAGAGTCAATGAGATAGAAGGTTTCCTCCTGCTGGTGTTGAGAGATGGTAAGTCGCAAGGACTGAGTCGCCTCTGTAACCTTTCCTGGTTCCAGAGGTCTGCCATCTAAGGCTGTAACTGCCTGGGGATGAGGAAGTAGTTGGGTAGGGATCTTAAGTTCCTTAGCCAAGGTTACATCCAGGAAATCACCTGCGGCACCGGAATCGATCATAGCCTGGACCCGATGCTGGTGGCCCTCCCAGGACAGAGTGGCTGGAATAGCCAGGACAGCGTTAGTAGGAGGAGCTCTAATTCTCCCCATCACAGCCCTCCTGTAGCTGGGCGGGGACTGGCGTTTCCCGAAAGCTCGGGGGCAAGTGGAGCGGAAGTGGCCGGCAACCCCGCAGTAGAGGCACCGACGCTCCCTCATGCGACGTTCCCCTTTCGTTGGGAGAAAGCCTGGAACGGCCTAACTGCATGCTCTCCGGGGAATCCTGGAGCAGTTCAGGAGCCGGGGAAGCTCTGAATGACGGAGTCCAAACAGGAGAAACAGAGCTGCTCCGAGGAACTTGGGACTGAGACACCTGGCGGCGAGCCGTTCTCCGCTCTCTTAGACGATTGTCCAGGCGGATGGCCAAGGCTATGAGGGACTCGAGATCTCCAGCTGGTTCTCGGGTGGCTAACTCATCTTGAAGGGGCTCAGATAACCCTCCCTGAAAGCAGACCCTCAGCGCTTCATCATTCCATCCGCTCCTTGCTGCTATGGTCCGAAAATCAATGGCGAAATCTGCCGTGCTTCGGGGGCCCTGACGGAGAGACAGTAGGCGCTTGGAAGCCTCCCGCCAACTGACAGGATGATCGAACACCCGCTTGAACTCTTCTACAAATGCAGCGTGGGAGTCACAACAGGCCTCCTGGGACTGCCACACCGCAGAGGCCCAGGCGAGCGCCTTGTCTGAAAGAAGGGTAATGATGTAGGCAATCTTGGAACGGTCTGTGGGAAAACTTGAGGGTTGGAGCTCGAAGGTGAGGGAGCATTGGGTGAGGAAACCCTGGCAAGAGCTTGGATCCCCAGAAAAGGGCTTGGGAGGTGGTAGTCGGGGCTCCGCCAACCGAGAAGGCCTGTCGTCACTGGGAGGTGACCTGGGGGAAGGGAGAGGACCAAGGAGGCGTTCAAAGAGCTGGTGAAGGGAACTCATCATTTCGGCCAGGAGTTGAGAATGTCTAGCCATCAGCTCCTCTTGTCGGCTGAGAACGGCTTCATGGCGCTGGAAAGAAGCCTCATGTCGAGTGATCACCGCCAACAGGTCCTGGGAACTGAGTGTTTCTGGGTCCATGATGACTTGGTTATTCTGTCACAAGCTGGGCTTGAACTCCGGTCTCAGATGTGGAGAGCTGGGGGGTAATACCCTTAGCCACAGAGGAGGTGTAGTAGGACCCAAATGAAACACCCAAGGCAATACTCCAGGCAAGTAGATTTAATGTAAAAACAAAAGTTCTTAGCACTTCAAAAATAGTCCAACAAAAGTTCTTCTCAGAAAGAGGTATACTAACAAAACAGGAGGCAAAACAAAATAACTCCACGAGGGGAGAAAAACAAACCAAAGATAACTTAGAAAACCTTACTTGGAAAGACACGGTGGAACAAAGCAGGAGACACATAGCCAGGACTCAATAACCAAGTGAGAAACAAGGGGAAAACACACAGCTAAAATACACAAGGGGAAACAAGGCACAGGTGACCTGGATCAAACTAATTAGGACACACGAGGAAGAACTAAGGCAGAGGGGAACACAGATGACCTCTAGAGGCCCGGAGACAAACAGGAGGCAGGAAGCTGACAGGGGGTGATTACTTTTTCACATGGGGCATTGGTTTTGCATTACTTTAGTTAATAAATAAATGAAATATGTATAACATCTTTGTGTTATTTGTTCACTCAGGATCCCTTTTATATAATATTAGGTTTCGGTTGAAGAGCTGATAACATTCAGTGTCAAAAATATGCAAAAATGCAGAAAATCTGATGGCGCAAATACTTTTTCACACTTTTTAACTCAGTCAAATCTTTGAAATTGTTGCATGTTGCGTTTATATTTTTGTTCCTTGTAGATGTTATTAATATAGTTTTTTAAGCTAAGAGAACATTACATACATAATATCATTTAAATTCAAATTTGCCTATTTACCCTTTGTGTGGAATAATATCAATAAAATGCACTTCTTGTCTTTTGCTGCTCTCAATAAAAAGGTACTGCAACATCCCCACGCAATTACCATTTTTGAGGATTTTGTGTATTGGACCGACAGATACATCAACCGCGTTATCCGAGCTCATAAGTGGCACGGGGAGAACCAGACAGTGATGCTCTACAACCTTCCTCAGCCCATGGGCCTGGTGGCAGTACACCTGTCCAGGCAGCCTGCAGGTAGGACAGGGACTCAGAACTGCCCCCCCCAGAACTTTGCACTGCCCCCCCCCCAGAACATTCTAGGACATACAGTAGTATATGGTAGGCCAACTGAAAACACATATTTGGCATGGTGATATCATAAGCTAGTATTGCCACAGTACAGTATTGACATTGTATTTGAAATGACATTTTAGAATGAAACCAGAGGTGACTGAACACTGTTGACTTTTTTTTCTTGTGTGTGTTATTGGACCTGTGTGCAGGTGAAAACCACTGCTTTAGCAGCCCCTGTTCTCATATCTGTCTGCTGTCGGCCGTGGGGCCCAGCTTCTACTCCTGTGCCTGCCCGTCAGGCTGGACCCTGGCTGCAGACCAAATCACCTGTGCCAGAGGTAGGCTCCATGCCAACCTGAGGGAAACACTCATCACTCACAGTTTGATTAAAAAGGAAGTGAGGTCAGATGGAACAGATAGATTGTAACATTCATAACTCATAAAGATTTTATTAATGGAGTAGGAATTGCTGTAAATCCTTCTCAAACCTACAAACAGTGCTGCTCTTTGCAAATATATTTTAAGGGGGCCTATCTAGCTCTCAGTTGGTAAAATTAGAAATCTAGAGCGCCGGACTCATATTTTAAAGGCTAGGGACTTGTCAACAGTATCCCATTTAAATTCTGTTGTAAAATCCCTTTCCAGAAGTAAATATTTAGGATCATAAAAGTGTGGCTAAGGTTTCAATAAGACAAGGGACCTTTAATGTGAAGTCCAGAGAGTCC
Organism: Coregonus clupeaformis; assembly: GCF_020615455.1. Classification (NCBI taxonomy): domain Eukaryota; kingdom Metazoa; phylum Chordata; class Actinopteri; order Salmoniformes; family Salmonidae; genus Coregonus; species Coregonus clupeaformis. Next base: position 17,300,862 of record NC_059195.1, read on the forward strand.
TCTTTAGGTCAACAGCTTAACCCATCTCAGGTTGCAGTGCTTCAGCTTTTTCTAGCCGTGCAGAACGCATTCTCCCCTGAGAGGTGAATTACCCAAGAATGAAAATGCCCCCGAGCTATCCATTGATTATAATCTCTGATGACAAAGCAAATCAGACTGTGGAACAAACTTTCACCAGCCCGTCGGAACCCCCTCCTCTTTCAACCTTCTTTCAACATTAAGAGGTCATAGGAAGATAGTATGGTGATACCACATTGTGGTATTTTTCCTGTTTTAAAAACGAAAATCAGTGCCCAGTAGGCTATAGACATGTCCATTTGGAGCCATCATGTCTTGTTTGGTGATGAATACTTATGTTTTCCTGTAGTTGAGGATCCTTTCTTGGTGGTGGTGAGAGACAGTGTCATATACGGCATTTCCTTGAACCCGGATGACAAGAGCAACGATGCCATGGTGCCTGTTGCTGGACTTCAGAATGGATACGATGTGGACTTTGACAACACTGAGCAGACCATCTATTGGGTGGAGCACCCGGTAAGTGTTTGCACTGTCCACACAAACAGAGACCTAAAGTGATACTACTCTACTGTCCCTAGGCTCTGACAAACCCTGTCCCTTCTCCTCTGTAGGGTGAGATCCACAGGGTGAAGTCAGACGGTACCAACAGGACAGAGTTTGCCCCGGCAGCCATCCTGGGTTCCCCTGTGGGCCTGGCACTGGACTGGATAACAGAGAACCTGTACTACACCAACCCAGCCACCCAGTCTATTGAGGTGAGCTGAAACATCCATACTGTCTATGCTCCTGTAGAAAACAACGCAGTTATTTCGGAAAATGAATGGTACTGACAGTGATCATCGTATTTATTTAGAAAATAAAGTAGTTATCTTAGTTGGTTTCCCTCTATCAGGGGTATATCTGATACAGTATGTGCGTGCGTTTGTGTGTTTTGTCAGGTTTTGAGGCTGAGAGGGGAGATGCAGTACAGAAAGACTCTAATAACCAATAATGGCTCCCCGACTGGCGCAGGCACTCCGGTTGGCATCGCTGTGGACCCGGCACGTGGGTAAGCCCCATTTTAACACTGCTCTGGCACGGCTGCTCATCCCCACAGTCACTGAGCCCTATCTGCCTGCCTGCCATCTGCTCCATCCCCAGAGAGAGACTTACCATTGTTACTGTACACCACACAACACAATGCACTCCAACAAGCCAACACCAGGGAATATGTACACCTATCACCTATTCATTGTTAGCATATCAAATGTGTAATGACATAATAAAAAAAATATATGCACATCCAATTTATCAGCTGCAGGACAGAAGAACGTATCAAAGAAAAGGGAATGTCCGCAACTCTGGTAATCAGAAGCACAAACAGTTGGATCGAAACGTTTTGTGCGTCTCATTATATCACCATGGGAGCATACCTTTATTCTTTAATGACATAATTGAGTCATACATTTCTCACTTAATCTCACACATGGACTTTGATTGAATCTGTTGTAGATGTTCTCATATGAGGTGATTGAGATGCTGAGGGGCTGTATTCATAGCTGTGTCTCTCTGTTAGGAAACTGTACTGGACAGACCAGGGCACAGAGAGTGGCATCCCTGCCAAGGTAGCGGCTGCAGACATGGACGGTTCCAACCCTGTCACCCTGTTCACCAACAACCTGGATCAGGTGGAGTTCATCACTGTGGACATTGGAGAGAACAAGCTGTACTGGGCTGTCACAGGCGCTGGAATGGTGGGTCCTCATCACTCCCTCAACCGCTATGCCTGTGTCTCAAATGCCACCCTATTCCCTATATAGTACACTACTTTTGACAAGGGCCCATAGGGTTCATGACCAGGAGCCATACGGCTCTGGTCAATTAAAGTGCACTATGTAGGGAATAGGGTGCCCTATGGTCCCTATGATTCATATGTGTCTGACTCTAACAACATACCCTTATGTAGTCCACCTCAATGCTTATTTTACATATATTTTACATGTTAAATCTGGTATTAATGGCAGTCTTGATGTTATTAAAACCCCACAGATTGAGCGTGGCGACCCAGACGGGACCAATCGCATCACTATAGTGACAGGCTTGTCCCATCCCTGGGGCGTTGCTGTTCATGAGAGCTTCCTGTACTTCACTGACCGGGACTTTGAGGTGATAGAGCGCGTGGACAAGGCCACCGGGGCTAACAAGGTGGTGCTGCGGGACAATGTGTCTGGACTGAGAGTACTGAAGGTGCACTACAGGGAGAGTGAGTATCTGAGCAACCTTATGGTACACAGCCAAGAAAATATGAACCGCACTCCATTGCGGTGGTTTGAGACCGAAGCATTGGTTCAATAAGATCCATTAACTTGTTGGAAGCGTCAAGATTACCAGTGTATTGGAGTTTTCTTTTTATTGTGTTGAGTGTTTAATCAGTATGCATACATACATATTTAGTCTGTTATGATTTTTGTGGTAAAGATATAGCATTGCTGAATAATGGCATTGCTTCAGCCTTTTTGAAAGCTGTTGGGTAATTACTAGGGAGATGGAGTGGAGTATTAGTTGACCAGTTCCTCTTCCCTTATTAGGAACACTGGTCATTGTGTACGGAACAAGCAGTGTTGCTTTGTCCCCTGAAACAGAGCAGATACTGTAAGTGACATGGTTTCTGGGAATAGAACAAGCCTTGAGCCTGATTTGGCAACAATGTATCAAAATGGTGTTGGCATCAGATTATTCCAATGATGACTCAGAATTGAGGCACAGGTTATTTTCAGTTCCAGTAATGTCATTTGTAATAGTTTCGTCTCATTTTGAAAAGTTCCTGACGTCGCGCTTGTTGTCCATGACCTAGAAGTTGTTTCGGAATTCTTAATAAATGTCTAGTTCTATTTGGGCAGACTCCTGTTGTATATGAATGATGTCCTAATCCACCATGTGGTCTTTGCCTCTGAAGCCTCGGCTGGTACCTCCAACGGCTGCAGCAACAACATGGGGGTGTGTGAGCACCTGTGTCTACCCCGGCCCGGAGGCCTGTATACCTGTGCCTGTGCTACGGGCTTCAAGCTGAGCGCTGACAACAGAACCTGTGCTTCATACCAGTCCTACGTGGTCATCTCCATGCTGTCTGCCCTCAAAGGCTTCAGTCTGGAGGGAGCTGACCACTCTGAGGCCATGGTCCCAGTGGCTGGGAGAGGTGGGTGTTGTTCAGATATAAAACTCCTGCTGCAGGGCATTATAACTCTTTATGTCATGCATTTGTAGGCTTTATGGATGCTTTATGAATGCTACACCATACCAAGGAAATAATACTTTGTTTGGTTTCAGACAATATACTCTGATGTGACAGAGTGACGTTGAAGCAACCACCCAAGTGTTTGTGTCTTACCTCTCTGGTTGTGTCGTGCAGGCCGCAATGCTCTGCATGTGGACGTCCACATGTCCTCTGGGTTCCTCTACTGGTGTGACTTCAGCAGCACCGTGACATCTCAGAATGGGATCCGCCGGATCAAGCCTGACGGAGCAGGGTTCCACAGTGTGGTCACATCTGGAATCGGACGCAACGGGATACGAGGTATCGCCGTGGACTGGGCTGCAGGTAGGCATGTTCCGAGAGCTCAAATGAAAGGTGTTTAAATGATGCCAGCAGTACAAGGGCCCTATAAAATCTGTTTTCTTTTTTGCCTGATTCTTAGTTTTTTCCCAAATTGCTTTTTCTCCATTTTGTTTTTCCAGGTATCAGTTTTTCCCCCCAAAAAATGGGGGGGTGCTTTTGCTAAAAAATCACACTTTGTTAATAGAAAAACAGCAAAATTGGATGTTTGAAGTCCACAACAATCCTTAAACCACATCAGGAGACCACCTTTGATGTCTGGGTAATATCTAAGACATTTAGAATATTCGGTGTAGTTACCCTTTAATTAAACTGTGCACCAGCCAGAGACCATTGTTTTGTAGTTGATTTCCTGCTAAATTCAAGACATTTTTTTTATATTGTTGAATTCCGTTTTACGCAACTCTGATTTTATAGAGCTAGATAGAGGACTCATCTTTATATCTGGGCCATTATAGCGTCTGTTGCAGCACGGGCAGTGCCGTTGAGGCTACAATCCATAGGAACCCCCGCCCAGTTGACTACTTTGACTACTTTAAAATGGCGGAAGCATTGTGGAAGCCCACAATGGCACTGCCCATGCTAAAACTGCCTTTTGGCCACTAGAGGCTTCTATCATTCTCTATGGGCCCTACAGCAGGTAGAGGAAGTAAAGGTCAGCCAGCAGTAGGTATCCATGGATACAGCGTAAGAGGCTTCAACACAGGGCCTGACTCCAGAGAGCAGGCTGGCCTATACAACAGTCAGTTGACTGGAAATAAATTAGTATATCTGACAGGAGAATGCTACTTATCTTGGGACTATGGCCAATAAGGATTTAAATGATGGTTATACTAAAGAAATGCCGGTTTCCCGGACCCAGACTATATATAAGCCTATTTCTGCTTTTGGTGTCCAGAAATAGGCTTAATCTGGGTGTGGGAAACCAGCTCCTGGTGACTATGCAAATTAGCAGGCTTACCCTGTCCTTACGCAACCACTCAATAAGACCTACATGACCAGAGGCTTTTCCTAGATCATCTAATCTCCATTACCCTTTCACTTATATATGTCAACTTGGCTGTGCTTTTCAGGGAACCTCTATTTCACGAATGCTTTCCTGACGGAGACCTATGTGGAGGTTCTGCGCTTGAACACCACTTTCCGACGTGTGCTGTTGAAGACTCAAGTGGACATGCCACGCCACATCGTGGTGGACCCTAAAAACAGATACCTGTTCTGGGCAGATTACGGACAGAACCCCAAGATTGAGAGAGCTCTGCTGGATGGGACCAACCGCACTGTGCTGGTGTCGTCTGGGATTATAACCCCGCGAGGTCTGGCTTTGGACTACCAGACTGGATATGTCTACTGGGTGGATGACTCTCTGGATATGATAGCCCGGGTCAACCCTCAGGGGGGTGAGACAGAGGTAGTCCGGTATGGGAGTCGCTACCCGACTCCCTATGGCATCACTGTGTTTGAGACTAGCATCATCTGGGTGGACAGGAACCTGAAGAAGGTGTTCCAGGCCAGTAAGGAGCCCGGCAGTACAGAGCAGCCTGCTGTGATCAGAGACAACATCAACATGCTGAGAGACGTGACCATTTACGACCAGCGCACCCAGCCCAGCTCGGCCCAACAGCTCAACAACAACCCCTGCCTGGAGACTAATGGAGGCTGTGCCCACTTCTGCTTCGCCCTCCCTGGGAGCCAGACCAAGAAGTGTGGCTGTGCCTTTGGCAACCTGGGGGCAGACAACGAGGGCTGTGTGGTGTCGCGGGATGACTACCTCATCTATACAACAGAGAGCACGGTGCGGAGCCTGCGTCTGGACACGGACGACCACGGACTGCCCTTCCCTGTGGTCAATGTGCCCGGCACCTCCGTGGCCCTGGACTTTGACCGCACAGACAATAGGATCTACTTCACCCAGAGCTCAGGGGCTGGGAGCAGCAAGATTAGCTTCATCAGTCTGTCCTCTCCTACCTTACCTCCAGTAGTGGTGGCTTCAGGTAAGACACTTAACAACTAGATTTGTTCTGTTATGTTACAAAATCATACTGTAATTATCTGGTTTCACCTTTTTTGGGCTATTTGCTTATTGCAGTACTTTTCTACATTAAGTGTTGTGTTTTGTGTTTTTGCAGATCTAGGAGCTCCTGATGGTATTGCCTATGACTGGATCAATAAAAGGATTTACTACAGTGACTACATCAACCAGTCTATCAGCTCCATGGCAGTGGACGGGACTCAGAGATCCATCATCGCCCGTGTGCCCCGGCCTAGAGCCATAATGCTGGATCCTTGCAGGGGGTAAGACTGGCCAGAAATGCCAAGAATGCTAATACCGTTTCACTCCTTCTGTTATGATAGCAAGAGCTCTCACTCAGTATCTTCAATAGATATTCAGCATGTGTTGAATGTGCACTGTACCATCATTGATTAACAATGGGAAAGCTCGTCTTCTTCCATGTCACACAGATATATGTACTGGACAGACTGGGGAACGAATGCGAAGATTGAACGTGCTACTTTGGGAGGGAACTTCAGGACAGAGATTGTAAACAGTAGTCTGGTGTGGCCCAATGGACTGACCCTGGACTATGAAGAGCAGAGACTGTACTGGGCAGACGCCAGCCTGTAAGACCCTCTTATAATACTAAACTCAGCAAAAAAAGAAACGTCCTCTCACTGTCAGCTGCATTTATTTTCAGCAATGTGTAAATATTTGTATGAACATAACAAGATTCAACAACTGAGACATAAACTGAACAGGTTCCACAGACATGTGACTAACAGAAATGGAATAATGTGTCTCTGAACAAAGGGGGGGTCAAAATCAAAAGTAACAGTCAGTATCTGGTGTGGCCACCAGCTGCATTAAGTACTGCAGTGCATCTCCTCCTCATGGACTGCACCAGATTTGCCATTTCTTGCTGTGAGATGTTACCCCACTCTTCCACCAAGGCACCTGCAAGTTCCCGGACATTTCTGGGGGGAATGGCCCTAGCCCTCACCCTCCGATCCAACAGGTCCCAGACGTGCTCAATGGGATTGAGATCCGTGCTCTTCGCTGGCCATGGCAGAACACTGACATTCCTGTCTTGCAGGAAATCACACACAGAACGATCAGTATGTCTGGTGGAATTGTCATGCTGGAGGGTCATGTCAGGAAGAGCCTGCAGGAAGGGTACCACATGAGGGAGGAGGATGTCTTCCCTGTAACGCACAGCGTTGAGATTGCCTGCAATGACAACAAGCTCAGTCCGATGATGCTGTGACACACCGCCCCCAGACCATGACGGACCCTCCACCTCCAAATCGATCCCGCTCCACAGTACAGGCCTCGGTGTAACGCTCAATCCTTCGACGATAAACGCGAATCCGACCATCACCCCTGGTGAGACAAAACCGCGACTCGTCAGTGAAGAGCACTTTTTGCCAGTCCTGTCTGGTCCAGTGACAGTGGGTTTGTGCCCATAGGCGACGTTGTTGCCGGTGATGTCTGGTGAGGACCTGCCTTACAACAGGCCTACAAGCCCTCAGTCCAGCCTCTCTCAGCGAATTGCGGACAGTCTGAGCACTGATGGAGGGATTGTGCGTTCCTGGTGTAACTCTGGTAGTTATTGTTGCCATCCTGTACCTGTCCCAAAGGTGTGATGTTCAGATGTACCGATCCTGTGCAGGTGTTGTTACACGTGGTCTGCCACTGTGAGGACGATCAGCTGTCCGTCCTGTCTCCCTGTAGCGCTGTCTTAGGCTTCTCACAGTACGGACATTGCAATTTATTGCCCTGGCCACATCTGCAGTCCTCATGCTTCCTTGCAGCATGCGTAAGGCACATTCACGCAGATGAGCAGGGACCCTGGGTATCTTTCTTTTGGTGTTTTTTCAGAGTCAGTAGAAAGGCCTCTTTAGTGTCCTAAGTTTTCATAACTGTGACCTTAATTGCCTACCGTCTGTAAGCTGTTAGTGTCTTAACGACCGTTCCACAGGTGCATGTTCATTAATTGTTTATGGCTCATTGAACAAGCATGGGAAACAGTGTTTAAACCAGGGGTGTCAAACGTCCGGCCCGCATCAGGCCCGCAAACGGGTTTAATCCGGCCGGCGAGATGATTTAAAAAATAAAAAATAAAAATAAAATAATTATAATTATAATAATTTTGTAAAGTATAAAAATGCGCTGCAATTTTTCAATAAAATAAACTGCTGTTCCAATTGCGTCCACTGGATGGCGCAATAGCAATTGTGTTAAGCAAGCAAACTGTTTATACCGGGGCAGAGCAAGTAGGTCAAGCACGTGCAGCCAATGAGCTACTTTGTTTTGCCCGCGATATTTATTACGGCTTCTACTTTTAACATTATGTGCTTTGGCACCCTCATTGCCCCAATATGTCTCTGTCAAAAAAGAGAAAAGTGGACGCAGAGTGCAGAGTGTTCCAAGAAAAATGGTCATCCTATTTATGCTGAAAGAATATAACCTTCGTCGCCACTATGTGAGTCTTCATGCCGACAAATATGACAACTTTCAAGGACAGCGGAGATGAGAGAAGGTGAATGAACTGTTGGCGGGTCTGAAGAAACAGCAGTCTGTGTTTACTCACAGCCGAGACATCAGTGACGCTGCAGTGAAAGCTAGCTACCTCATTGCTAATGAAATCGCAGTGGCTTCAAAACCATTTAGTGAGGGTGAATTTGTAAAAACATGCATGATGAAGGCAGCGGAGATTGTGTGCCCTGAAAAGCGGCAGGCTTTTGCAAATATCAGCCTGACAAGAAACACAGTTGCAGACAGGATTTCCGATCTTTCAGTGGATTTGGACAGCCAGTTGAAGCAAAAAGTAAAGTCATTTATTGCGTTTTCGGTTGCAATTGATGAAAGCACGGACATTACAGATGTTGCACAACTGGCCATTTTCATCCGCGGAGTTGATGACACATTGACCGTCACCGAGGAGTTCGTGGAGTTGGTGCCGATGACAGATACAACGACAGCAGCTGATATTTTTACCGCACTTCGTCGGCGCGCTGGACAGGGTCGGAGTGGACTGGTCCCGCGCTGTCAGCCTGGCTACAGATGGTGCGCCCTCAATGATCGGGAAAAAAGCAGGCGTTGTGACAAAGTTCAGAGAGAAAGTGCAATCTGCAAATGGAGGACGTGATTTTTGGACTTTTCACTGTATTTTGCACCAGGAGGCTTTGTGTTGCAAGTCATTAAAGATGGATAACGTCATGAAGGTGGTCATCCAAACTGTTAATTTCATCCGATCCAAAAGCCTGAATCACCGTCAGTTTGACAGCCTTCTCAGAGAGAAAGACCACATCTATGGCCTGCCATACCACACTGAGGTAAGATGGTTAAGCCGAGGTGCTGTGCTGAGGCGTTTCTTTGATTTACGAGAAGAAATTGAACAGTTCATGGAAGAAAAGGGCAAACCAGTGTTAGAATTTCATTCCGCAGAATGGATGCAGGACCTTGCATTTATGGTGGATGTTACAGATCACCTGAATAACTTGAACAAACAGCTGCAAGGGCGCAACAAAGTTGTCACGCAGTATTATGACAGCATACGTTCTTTCAAGTTGAAGCTGTCATTGTGGGAGACGCAACTTGCCGGTGGTGATGCAGCTCACTTCCCCTGTCTGAAAAATGTGTGCGCAACCCAACATGTGGCAGACATGAAGCGGTTCAAAGATAAAATAACAGGACTGTTACGGGAGTTTGAGCAACGCTTTCAGATTTATGTTTATATGTTTTTATGTTGATGTGCTATTGTTTTTAATTGATTTTATTTTATTTGTATATTTAACCTATTCTTGACTCTGTGGTTCTTGCACTTGTTTGGGGAACAGGATTTCATTATTTTTATCTATATTTCTGCCTGAGAAATGACACCCTGATATAGTTCTGTGATCTGTGATATACTTCTGTGAATCACTGAGGCATTGTGTGTTTGTGTGTTCTTTGTCCTCAGAACTTTCAAATAACTTGAGGTGTTTTATGATTAATAGTGATGTTGTGCTTTTGGACACTGTCCTCAGGCTCCAGCTTTATGTTTATATGTTTTTATGTTGATGTGCTATTGTTTTTAATTGATTTTATTGTATTTGTATATTTAACCTATTCTTGACTCTGTGGTTCTTGCACTTGTTTGGGGAACAGGATTTCATTATTTTTATCTACATTTCTGCCTGAGAAATGACACCCTGATATAGTTCTGTGATATACTTCTGTGAATCACTGAGGCATTGTGTGTTTGTGTGTTCTTTGTCCTCAGAACTTTCAAATAACTTGAGGTGTTTTATGATTAATAGTGATGTTGTGCTTTTGGACACTGTCCTCAGGCTCCAGCTTTATGTTTATATGTTGATGTGCTATTGTTTTTAATTGATTTTATTTTATTTGTATATTTAACCTATTCTTGACTCTGTGGTTCTTGCACTTGTTTGGGGAACAGGATTTCATTATTTGTATCTACATTTCTGCCTGAGAAATGACACCCTGATATAGTTCTGTGATCTGTGAAACAGTTCTGTTAATCACTGAGGCATTGTGTGTTTGTGTGTTCTTTTTCTTTAGAATTTTCAAATAAACTTGACGTGTTTTATGATTAATAGTGATGTTGTGCTTGTACTATTTTGGACACACTGTCCTCAGGCTCCAGCTTTATGTTGTATGTTGATCGTATTAAAACAAAGAAAACAATCTGAAGTTGTTGTTTTTAAGTTATATATACCATGATTTTTCCAGTCCGGCCCACTTGGGAATAGATTTTCCTCCATGTGGCCCCTGAGCTAAAATGAGTTTGACACCCCTGGTTTAAACCCTTTACAATGAAGATCTGTGAAGTTATTTGGAATTTTACGAATTATCTTTGAAAGACAGGGTCCTGAAAAAGGGAAGTTTCTTTTTTTGCTGAGTTTACATTCTTCTCACAAGTCAATCGTTGTCATTTCATGTTGATGCTAATGATATGTGCTGGTTTTGGTTATCAGACAGAAGATTGAGCGCTGCTCTCTCACTGGGGCCAATCGGGAGGTCATCGTCAGCACAGCCATTTACCCATTCGCCATGACCATGTATGGCCAGTACATCTACTGGACTGACTGGAACACACGCAGTATCTACCGGGCTAACAAGCACGATGGGTCTGACCAGAGGGTGATGACCCAGAACCTTCCATCCAGGCCCATGGACGTCCATGTGCTGGCCAGCAACAAGCAGCAACAGTGCAACAGCCCATGTCAGAAGTTCAACGGAGGCTGCAGTCACATCTGTACCCCAGGTACTAGAAGTTAGGCCCTGTTTTAACCCTCAAGTTTCCTGATCAAATAGAAGCAGGCTGTAATTTCTTAGCTAAATGTCGGAGTTGGACCAAACTTCCATTGAAAATGTGATCTTCTCTAGCATCCTATTGTTTTGGTGTTGTAATGTTGTTTTGGGATGGTGTGAGTTGGGCTGTCGTACGCATCCGTCTGATGCCTGCCCCCCTGTCCCACTCTGCAGGGCCCCAGGGTGCTGAGTGTCGGTGTCCCTCAGAGGGTCGCTGGTACCTGGCCGACAACAAGCACTGTATCCCTGACAACGGGACCCGCTGCCAGGCAGGCCAGTTCACCTGTATGAATGGACGCTGTATCCGTGCTCAGTGGAAGTGTGACAATGACAACGACTGTGGGGACGGAAGCGACGAACTGGAGAGAGTCTGTGGTATGGTGCTCAGTGGCCACAAATAGTGCCTGTTTTGTTGAATCATATTTGTTTGTCTCGTCTATCTAGAAATATCTTGTAGTGGGATGATTTTGCATCTTGAATATGGTTGTGATTACAGCTAATTATGATTGATTTATCACTACACATGCTCTGTCCTTCACTCTGAACTATTCTTAACTGTCTCTAACATGCTGCCTCTAACCAGCTTTCTGTTTTCACTGCAACAACCATTTTTCAGGATCTAATAAGGATTTCCAACCTTTCGGTGTGTATGCTTGCAGTTCACTAATCTAATGTAGCTATTTAGTGATGCTTGTTTTTTTCTACTGACCCCATCCTAAACTAATGAATACATGTACTTATATCTTGCATGCAGTCCAAGTGCAAATGGCAGCAGCATTTATTGCCTTGTCAGGTAAAGCCCGCCTCCATATTGTACACCCATCCATCTTCACCTGCTCTCCCTATCCGTTGGCTAGAGCTCTGATGATGTTGTATCTGGTTTGATTGACAGCCTTCCACACCTGCGAGCCCACTGTGTTCACCTGTGGGAACGGTCGCTGTGTGCCCTACCACTACCGCTGTGACCACTACAACGACTGTGGGGACAACAGTGATGAGGTAGGCTGCCTGTTCAGGTCGTGCGACCCCAACACTGAGTTCCCCTGCAACAACGGACGCTGCATCGCCAAGGACTACATCTGCAACGGCATCAACAACTGTTATGACAACGGCACCTCGGACGAACAAAACTGCCGTAAGTCCTCAAAACAACACTTGGTTACAAATCTAAAGTAAAAAGATTAGTTCATGAAGATTAGATAAGTTTCTGTGTGGTAAGTAACTAAAATATATAGTAAAATAAATACTAAATTATAAACATGGTGGTTCGAGCCCTGAATGCTGATTGGCTGACAGCCATGGTATATCAGACCGTATACCACGGGTATGACAAAACATTTATTTTTACTGCTCTAATTACATTGGTAACCAGTTTATAATAGCAATAAGGCACCTCAGGGGTTTGTGGTAAATGGCCAATATACCACGGCTAAGGGCTGTATCCAGGCACTCCTCATTGCGTCGGGTATAAGAACAGCCCTTAGCCGTGGTATATTGGCCATATACCACACCCCCTTAGGCCTTATTGCTTAAATATATACTAAAATATATACACTAGACAATAACACATCCTCTTCTTGTTGTATCTCAGCGGAGCGAACATGTCAGCCAGAACACACCAAGTGTACATCCACCAACATCTGCATCCCTCGCTCCTACCTGTGTGATGGGGACAATGACTGTGGGGACATGAGTGACGAGAGCCCTACACACTGCAGTGAGTCCCCTAGGCCTGGTCTGTACAGTAAGGGTGCGTCCAAAATGGCACCCTATTCCCTTAATATAGTGCATATAGTCCCTTATATAGTGCATATAGGGAATAGGATGCCATTTTGGATGCACCCTAACTGGGTTTTGAGAGGAGAGTGACCCCTAAATGACCATATGCATGTCTCTTTTTCCTCTTCCAGCCACCTCCACGTGTGCCCAGAACGAGTTCCGCTGCTCCAGTGGTCGCTGTATCCCAGCCCACTGGTACTGTGATGGGGGTACCGACTGTGCTAACGGCTCTGATGAGCCTTCCTCCTGCAGTACGTACCACAGCTCTCCTTCACTCACTATGCTAAGCAAGAGAGATTCAACTAGGTTTTCAGAATGGAGTCATTATTAATTTGTTCTCCTGAGTTGAAGAGTCGGTGAATGATTAGTTTATTTTCTGTATGTGTGTGTGTGTGTGCGTGTGTGTGCGTGTGTGTGTGTGTGTGTGCGCGTGTGTGTGTGTGTGCGTGTGTGTGTGTGTGTGTGTGTGTGCGTGTGTGTGCGTGTGTGTGTGTGTGCGCGTGTGTGTGTGTGCGTGCTGTTGATGATGTGTCAGTAGTGTATGCCTTTGTTAGTGATGTGGCCAGTCAGTCAGTCCAGCCTCCCACTGTCTGACACATTCCTCCCTACTGACGCCCACTAGTCTCCTCTGACAAACACAGCCCCTCCCCTTTGCTGTCTTCCTTTTGTCCAAGGGTAATTACACAGCCTCACTTTATCTTGTGTTTCAATAGAATACAATAGATTGGAATGTGGAGGAGATGCCATTACTATTTTGATAGCTTTACTTGTTTAATTTGGGTTCAGATATGCATTACCTGTTGTCATTAGTAGTTGAGGTCAATTAGGACATGCAAAGGAAGTTTAAAGTAACTTACATATTTGTATTTAGAGGACAATAGTAGTATTATAGTATTCTAATTGTAATCAATTTTTGCTTGGTTTGCTGTGACCTTTGATTCCCTGCAGCCACCCTGGTGAGAACCTGCAACACTGACCAGTTCCCCTGTGACGACGGCAGGTGCATCGCTTTCTCCTGGATCTGCGACGGGGACAATGATTGTGGAGACATGAGTGACGAGGACCAGAGACACAACTGTGGTGAGTGTGAATTCTTCTCCTCTCTACCTCCTCTCTCTCTCTGTCAGGAATCAGACACTGAGGGATCAGGATACATGCTGGGATTTTGGGGGGTGGATACTGGCTCTTGTTTAAGGTCTCCGGCCAGAGTCCAAGAAGCTCACATTCCTGATTTCCCCTGCCTCACTCATTACTTTGTGCCTGTCTCAGCTCCCTGGCTCAGGGTGGAACTAAACTATTATGTCATCCCTCACCAATGTGGTCTCTGACAATAAGGAGCCTGGAGCGGATAGCTTCAGCGCACCACGGGCCTCGGCAGGAGTCTCACTTCAAACAATGGGGCTCAATCACATTAGATGGATAGGAAACTGAAGTCACAGCTAGAGGTCCTGAAATACACTTAGGAATGTTTGGACCGTGAGAAATTTCAGGTCCAGTCTCGGAGTCTTCATAATCTTGAAACTTCTCTAATGTGGTGTCATTTTCCTGCTCCCCTCTGTTGTTTTAGACAACCGCACATGCTCAGTCTTGGAGTTTACCTGTGTGAATAACCAAGCGCCACAGCGGAAGTGCATCCCTCGTGATTGGGTGTGTGACGGTGATGCGGACTGTGCGGACGCATTGGACGAGCATCAGAACTGCACACGCCAATCGTGTGGCGTCAATGAGTTCACCTGCAGCAATGGCCTCTGCATACGCAGCTCCTACAGGTTTGACAACTTGGACATAACTGAGACATAACAATGACATTTTAAATTGTTCTGTAGATGATGAGACTACAGTGTGAATGTGGGGACTGGGCAGCAGCACCACCTGGTGTACAGGGAAGCACACTGAGTGACTGATTTATTTGATGGCAGGTGTGACCGGAGGAATGACTGTGGTGACAGCAGTGACGAGCAGGGCTGCACCTACCAGCCGTGTCAGCAGCACCAGTTCACCTGTCAAAATGGACGCTGTGTGTCCCGCGACTTCATCTGTGATGGGGACAACGACTGCGGGGACGAGTCCGATGAGCTTGACCACCTGTGCCGCACGCCACCGCCCACGTGCCCCCCCGGGCAGTTCAGGTGTGACAACGGACACTGTGTCCCCCTCTTCAACGTGTGTGACCGGACCGACGACTGCTCAGACAACAGTGACGAGAAGGGCTGTGGTGAGTGCATGATATCTTACAAGCGATAAAACATATTAAGTTCAATATAAAAACATAAACTACAACGCCAATATAGCCATTTAGTATCACAGAGCAGCAGTGTGGTGTTGGATTTATAGTCAATCTCCTCTAATACCTGTTCTCTCTTGTCCTGCATGCAGGTATAAATGAATGCACCGACCCCTCCATGCACCACTGTGACCACAACTGCACTGACACACCCACCAGCTTCATCTGCACCTGTCGCCCCGGCTACCGGCTCATGTCCGACAACAAGACCTGCGACGACATCAACGAGTGTGCGGAGACGCCCAGTGTGTGTAGTCAGGTGTGTGAGAACATGGTGGGCTCCTACATGTGTAAATGTGCCCCCGGGTTCCTACGGGAACCGGATGGCCGCAGCTGTCGTCAGAACAGCAACATTACGCCATACCTCATCTTCAGTAACCGCTATTATCTTCGTAACCTGTCCACGGAAGGAGAGGCTTACTCCCTCATCCTGCAGGGCCTGACCAGCGTGGTGGCCATGGACTTTGACCGCGTGAACAAGAAGTTCTACTGGATTGACGTTAGCCGCAGGGTGATTGAGCGGATGTTCTATAACGGCAGTAACAGGGAAGTGGTGGTGAACGGGGTGCTCCATGGAGAGGGCCTGGCGGTCGACTGGGTGGCCAGGAAACTCTACTGGGTGGACAGCTTCCTGGACTGTCTCAAAGTGTCCGAACTGGACGGGCGCTTTGTGAAGAAACTGGCTGAACACTGTGTGGATGCCAATAACACATACTGCTTTGAAAACCCCAGGGCGCTCGTTCTGCATCCCAAATATGGGTGAGTAAATCTAATCACAAATTATTATATGGTCATAATTAAGAATAGTTTATTTATTCTTGTTTCATTCGATAAGCCAGGACTTTAGTAACCTAAACCTATTTGATCCCTGTCAGATATGTCTACTGGACGGATTGGGGGGACAAAGCCTTCATAGGCCGTGTTGGAATGGACGGCACCAACAAGACAGCAATCATCACCACTAAGATCGAGTGGCCCAATGGGGTCACTATCGACTACAGCAATGACAAGCTCTACTGGTCAGATGCCCATCTCAACTACATTGAGTAAGACCGTGCTTCATATTGCCATACAGTCTTGCTTTGTTTCCAAAATTCCTAAAGGCCTGTAATCCTACTCCTCTTCTCCTCAGGTTCTCAGACCTGGAGGGACATCACAGACACACCGTGTATGACGGGATACTGCCCCATCCGTTTGCCCTGACTGTGTTTGAGGAGACCGTGTACTGGACTGACTGGAACACCCGTACAGTGGAGAAAGGCAACAAATACGACGGATCCGGACGCCAGTCTCTGGTCAACACCACACACAGACCGTTCGACATCCACGTGTGCCATCCCTATAGGCAGCCCATAGGTCAGTCTCAGTCTAGGAGACAGTAATCTGAGTATCCTCTTCTCCTGGATCAACATCCATTCCTCCACACTCAGATTGCTATCACTTCATTATCCTGACGTTTCCTGCCTGTTAGATCCATTCAAGTGTTTACATTAACACAATGCCGTGCCTGTGTTTGCCCAGCTGCACTGAATGCCTGACTGATTCTCTGACCCCCTCTCTCCCCCCAGTGAGCAACCCCTGTGCAGTGAACAATGGAGGCTGCTCACACCTGTGTCTGCTCCGCGACGGGGGGCGGGGTCACACCTGTGAATGCCCCGACCACTTCCTGACTTTACAGCTGGGAGGCATGGCTCGCTGCCTGCCCATGTGCACCAGCACCCAGTACAGATGTGCGGATAATGAGCGGTGAGTGGGAGTTCACCTCAGAGTTCTAATACGATACACACATTCTTTGTTTTATATGTCCTCTTTGTTTTAATTGAGGCATTGGTGAGCCCTGAACAGTATTGCCCTTCCTCCCCTCCACAGCTGCATCCCCATCTGGTGGAAGTGTGACGGCCAGAGGGACTGCAGAGACGGCTCTGATGAGCCCTCCACCTGCCCCAGTCGCCACTGCCAACTGGGCCAGTTCCAGTGCAATGATGGAAACTGCACCAGCCCCCACTTCCTGTGCAACAGCAACCAGGACTGCCATGATAGCTCTGATGAAGATCCTGTGCTGTGTGGTGGGTGGCATTTAGCTCAGTTATTTCTGTTTTCAGAGAACAATCTGAGCATGTATGAAACATTGTTTGTAATTGTATTATTAAATTGTTGATTTTGCATGATCTGTGTCTCTTTGTTGTTAAATACCAGGTATCGATTAATGTACTTCAGTAGGGTGTTTAAACTGAATTGACTGTTTGTCTGTGCAGCCACTCATCAGTGCGAGACCCACCAGTGGCAGTGCACCAATAAGAGGTGCATCCCCGAAGCGTGGCAGTGTGACGGGGAGGACGACTGTGTTGACGGCTCTGACGAGGAGCCCACCCACTGCTCCAGCAGGACCTGCCGGCCCGGACAGTTCAAGTGCCGTAACGGACGCTGCATCCCCCAGAACTGGAAGTGTGACATGGACGACGACTGTGGCGACAACTCTGACGAGCCCCTGGAAGAGTGCAGTGAGTGACGCGCACAACATTACACACAGGGAATCACGTGGTGAAATCACACCCAGTTAACTATAAGGCTTGAGTGTGATTGCCACACTGAGCTGCTGAGATCTGTTCATCCTAAACTATGTGATAGTGGTTTGCTCCCACCAGGTATGATTGAAACACTTCGTCTTTGTTATTGACTTCCTTGATGTGGTCTATTTACAGTGGGGCCTTCTTATCGCTGTGACAACCACACCCAGTTTGACTGCAGGACCAACTACCGCTGTGTGCCACTGTGGTCTGTGTGCAACGGTCACAACGATTGCAGGGACAACAGTGATGAGCAGAGCTGTGGTGAGTCCACTTAAACACCAGCATCCTGACATAAATCAACCAATGGTGCAAACCCACAGTGCTGAATATTTGAGTCTTTGTATGAGGTAACAATGTGTGTTGAGAGTGAATGAAGAGTTATTAGCAGAACATTACATAGTGGGACAGCAGGAGGTAGTGATGGAGATGTTCTCACCGCCTGCTCTATTCACCTCCCCATGAGAGAACTCTCTGGATTCATGGCCTGTGTGCGTGCGTACGTACGTGTGTGTGAGAGAGTGTGCGTCTGCCTGCGTGCGCGTGTGTATGGGGAAAGGTTCACACTGCGCTCTTTGTACTGTGCCCCGATTCCACATAGCAGCAGCCCTTGCCCTCCCATCTCTTATCAGAGGCCCTCACTCCATTAGTGCCATCCCCGCGCTAGAGGGGAGATCTGTGCTAATCTCTGTTAGAGAATGCAGCTAGCGGCCGGGCCAGGTGAAGAGCAAGGAGGGCCTGGATCCACTATCTTTCAAACCGCCGGCGCTGTGTGGAAGAGACAGCTCAGCTCTACTCTCCTCCTCTCCTGTCCTCTCCTATAGACCTGGCATAACTCAGAGCTCAGCCACTTCAGGCATGCTGCACTCCCCACTGCATGATGAGCTCTGCTTTAATTAAAAAACCAGAGGGCACCTCTCAGTTCAGCTCTGTGGTCTAGTAGTTATCATCGACGCTATATTAAATAGTAGGAGGCACATAGTCTGACAGTGTCTTGTAGTACCAATGGTTGGTTGTAGCTGTAACGGCATAAGTGTCTTGTAATTTGGTCGAAAAGAGGAGAAGTAACATCGCTGTAATGAACCGTTGATTTTTCAGCAAGGTAAAAATGAACTATATGTGTTTGCACCAGTGCAATGTTTGGCCGAAAAACATGAAAGAAAAAAGAAAAGAATGAGAAGGATAAGAAGTTAAGCTGAAGTGTAAATGCAGGTATGTGTTTAGCATCGTCTTCTGTCTCTTATCTCCTGTCCATGTGTTTCAGAGGAGATTACCTGTGACCCTCTGGGGGACTTCCGCTGTGACAACCACCAGTGTGTCCCTCTGCGCTGGAGGTGTGACGGGGACAACGACTGTGGGGACAGCTCGGATGAGCGTGCCTGCAGTGAGTTCTACAGTACATCTACCCACCATCACTGTCTAGTACTGTATCTACACTGAACAGAAATATAAACGCAACATGTAAAGTGTTGGTCCCATGTTTCATGAGCTGAAATAAAAGATCCCAGAAATGTTCCATACTCACAAAAAGCTTATTGCTCTAAAATGTTGTGCACAAATTTGTTTACATCTCTGTTAGTGAGCATTTCTACTTTGTCAAGATAATCCATCCACCTGACAGGTGTGGCATATCAAGAAGCTGATTAAACAGCATGATCATTACACAGGTGCACCTTGTGCTGGGGACAGTAAAAGACCACTCTAAAATGTGCAGTTTTGTCACCAACACAATGCCACAGATGTCTCAAGTTTTGAGGGAGTGTGCAATTCGCATGCAGACTGCAGGAATGTCCACCAAAGCTGTTGCCAGATAATTGAATGTTCATTTCTATACCATAAGCCGCCTCCAATGTTGTTTTAGAGCATTTGGCAGTACTTTCCAACCTGTCTCACAACCGCAGACCACATGTATGGCGTCGTGTGGGCAAGTGGTTTGCTGATGTCAATGTTGTGAGCGGAGTGCCCCATGGCAGCGGTGGGGTTATGGTATGGGCAGGTGTAAGCTACAGACAATGAACACAATTGCATTTTATCGATGGCAATTTGAATGCACAGAAATACCGTGACGAGAGCCTGAGGCCCATTGTGAGGCCCATTTCTTTTAAGGTACAGTATATTTTACCAACAGATGCATATCTGTATTCCCAGTCATGTGAAATCCATAGATTAGGGCCTAATGAATTTATTTCAATTGACTGATTTCCTCATATAAACTGTAACTCAGTCAAATCTTTGAAATGTGCATGTTGCGTTTATATTTTTCTTCAGTATACTTAACACCTTAACCTTAGATCACCTGGCTGGCTCGCATTGGGACTTCTACACCGAGCCTTCATGGGCTGGTTGCACAAGTTGGGCATAACTAGGTCGTAATTCTATCTCATCCATTTAAGACCAACATTTTAAAGTCCAACTGGTACAACCAGCCCTATGTGTCTGCTTAGCAGTTATGGGCTAACTCAGACAACTCAAAAGGCTGGATACTTATAGTCATGGTTTTGGTGAGACTCTGAGCGATTCTAATGGGGTATTCCAGTGTAGCTCAGACACAGTGAGTCAACCAGATTAAATAGGGGTGTTGATGGCAAAGAATGGACCTGTTAAGATAACAGAGTGTTCTTGTAAAAGACAACACTCCTGTCTTCGAAGCAGTGTTATGTGAGGCGGGCTTATCAGCTGCTAGAGAAACAGCTTGTCCTCAGCATGTCAGACGGAGGGAGTGAGTGAGGGAGTCGGCCACCTCGGCTCTGGAGAATTTAAACAAGTCTGAGAACATGCCAGCTAATGAGGATAATGTCTATGCTTCAAAGAACAACTAATGTCTCGCGCAAAATCACTGTGTTGTATGATGAAATTTGCTATGATGCTTCTTGTTGCAATCCCGGTTATGTATCGTGAGAGAACACCTCCAGTGAATTCCATCATGAACTCACCACAGAAAAATGATTGCATGATTGGTCGGGTGCTTGATAATGTACAAAAGTCATAGCTATTGCAATAACCCAATTGAGGGAATAGAGCTATAGTATTTATCAAAGCAGTGGCTGTTTTGTATGGAAAATAGTAAACAATCACAGAATAATGTAGTAATACTGTGACACCCTCTGTCAGCTGTGTCTACATCGTGTTTGTTTGGACTGTGGCAATGATGACTAATTTAGTATTCTTGTGTGCGGTGATAATTCTTTAGTTCCCCTCTCTGTGTTCCCCCAGGCCCGCGTGTGTGCTCCGAGAGCGAGTTTCGCTGCGATAATCTGCACTGCATTCCCGACCGCTGGGTCTGTGACCATGACAACGACTGTGAGGACAACTCGGATGAAAGGGACTGTGGTGAGTGGAGGCTTTGTTTTGCCGCTGTCTTGGCTTATTCATGTGTGAGGGAATACAGCACTAAGCAAAGAGGCATTAAAACTTCACCTTTTTAAGGCACAGGATACACAGAAAGTACCACCAGGATAAATTTACTTAGCTTACTGGAAAACATGGCGTTCCTTCTTCTCTTGCCCATTTATACTGGTCAGATTGTGAATTCAAATTCATTCTAGATGTTTATTTACAGTAGTCATGAAAACAAGGTCAGAATCTGAGATACCTCAGTACTTGGCATGACTGTAAATGAGTGAAGTGTATGGAGTGATATTAGTGCCAACTGAAATAGAATTTGAATTCCAAAAGTGAATTTGAATACAAATGGGTTCATTAATACCTATTAATTATGAGTTGTGTGCTGGCATGGCTGTGCTGCAGAGCTGCGGACCTGTCACCCAGGCTACTTCCAGTGTGGCAGTGGCCACTGCATCGCCGACCGCTTCAAATGTGACGGCAACGCCGACTGCCTGGACTACACTGACGAGATATCATGTCGTAAGTGTTAGATGTTATCATAAATGTGTCTATGGGCTGACATCAAATACAATAATCCCAGTGAGCAAAACTGGTTAAAAATACGTAATTTCAACGGCAAAACCGGTTGAAATTACGTCTTTTCAACCAGTTTTACTCACTGGGCTCCTATCTCCTCAGATTAACAAAACACATAATGTCCAGAACAATCATTATGTTACTACAGCACCCTCTACAGTTATCTAAATTACAAAGTTACAACCATGAATTTGAATTGTAATGGTCCATTTATCTTTCATTTGCAGCAACCCGTTATCCCAATGGCACGTATTGCCCACCGTTTCTATTTGAGTGTAGGAACCATGTGTGTGTGCAGCCTTACTGGAAATGTGACGGAGACAATGACTGTGGAGACAATTCAGATGAGGAGCTCCATCTGTGCTGTAAGGCCAATGCACCTTCAATGGTTACACTGTCCTTTAAATGGTTACACTGCTCCCTTAAATGGTTACACCGTCCTTTGAATGGTTACACTGTTGCTTTAAATGGTTACCCTGTTCCTTTAATTGTTACACTGTTCCTTAAATGGTTACACTGTTCCTTTAAATGGTTACCATGTTCCTTTAATTGTTACACTGTTCCTTAAATGGTTACAGTGTTCCATAAATGGTTACACTGTTCCTTAACCCTATTACTGTCTCTACTTGAAAAACTTGTTGAAACAATTATTTCACCTTCAATTCCTATTACTAACAACTCAAATAAGAACTTCCAATAGTTATTTTTTTTAACTTGATGTTTATTTTGGAAATTACAGAGCTCTACCAGGCAGTTGAGAAGTCAAAATAAGGTCATACCATCAATGCCATATTAGAATGGCAATTTGCATAGCATTTTTACTCATCTCAACAATATTACCAAATGTACTTTAGGTCTGCTTCAATGCCTTTTATTGGTAGATAAATTATGGTAATTGTGAATGTCCAAACATTAATATTCAATGACATTGAAATTAATGCTTTTTCAGGTGGTGTGTATTGCAATGTCCCTCAAAATGTTTTTCTTAAATTTCAAATGATCCAGATTCTTCCACCATGTTTGCCACATGTTCGGACTACATTTTGAGATAATATATGACAAAGTGCCGTTTTTATTACTATTATAGGCATTATTTTATAGGCGACCTTAAGTCTGAGTATTGATTAATTGACCCCATGGGTCATGAAAGGTGGTTTAACCAATTTATGTTGCCTAATATATCGTGTGTTGTCTACAATTCAATCATATTTTTCACCATAATAGGTATATATATATTTTGTTTAAATGTACCCTATTCTGAGTCCACCATACTTTTTACTGACATATCAACCGCCTGGTTGAGCACATTTTTCACAATTCTTGCTTTTCAGCCTTTTTACATTTTAACTATTTATTTTCATATTTCTGCTTAATTCTATAGCTAGAGGACTCCTGTTATCTCCAGGAGTGATACGTATAATTGTTGTCTTAATCTGTTGTTGTCTAGTACTGTCTTTTTGCTACCTAAGGCCATCTACTTTAAGTGCTGCCTGTCTTAACTAACACTCTCACTTTACTTTTTCCCCCCTTACTAGCTCTGACTTTGCTGATAGCTACATTATAGAGGAAAAATTTACTTATATGTGGTTGTCCCACCTAGCTATCTTAAGATGAATGCAGGAGGACGGGGGGAGTTGACCAATCAAGTTCAAGTAAAGATTTGTTTTATTTTCACTTCTAAATCCATTGCCAAAACATGCTCTACCAGCCGGTTGAGAATAGGGTTAAAGGGTTAAATAGTTACACGGTTCCTTAAATAGTTACATTGTTGAATGTGATAGTATTTATTCTTTGACAATGATAAATGACATTGAGTTAATGTCCTGGTCTTGTCTCCCTAGTGGACATCCCGTGTGACCCGCCATTCCGTTTCCGCTGTGACAACAACCGGTGCATCTACAGCCATGAGCTCTGCAACTCTGTGGACGACTGTGGGGACGGCACTGACGAGAAAGAGGATCACTGTAAGCCAATCACAAGTTACAATACTGTCATGTAGGGCTGGTTTCCCAGACACTGATTATTAATCCTAGTCCTGGACTAAAAAGAATACTGAATGAATAATCTGCATTGATAAAGCTTTTTAGTCCGAAATTAGGCTTAATCCGTGTCCGGGAAACCGGCCTATATTGTCCCATCTCCGTGGGAGTTTGGAGTAAATGTAGCTCATCATTATGTAATAATACCAAAGTTGATCGTCCAATTAATGTCAATGTATTTTACTCTCTGAAATGATTGACATCTTGACATGATGATTGACATCTTGACATGTTGTGTTTGTCACAGGCCAGACCCCCACACATGGGCCATGTTCAGCGGATGAGTACAAATGCAGTAATGGCCAATGCATCCCTCTGCAGTATACCTGTGACGACTATGATGACTGTGGAGACCATTCTGACGAGCTGGGCTGCAGTGAGTAACCCACCCAACTAATTTACCTCAGTCTTTACTCTGCATCTGAATCATCATCAACCTTTATCTTATGCTAAGCTATATGGCTGTTTGTATAATACTGAAGTGAGAGTTAACTTCGACCCTCATAATGTGACACATGTATATGTGCTCTGCCCAGACGTTGGCAGTGGGCGCTCCTGCAGTGAGAACATCTGTGAGCATAACTGCACAGATCTGACAGACGGAGGCTTCCTCTGTTCCTGCAGGCCTGGATACAAACCCAGCCAGACAGACAGGAACACCTGTGAAGGTACAGGAAGCAGCAGCACCACCTGAGTGTAGAAGGAAACACCACTCTGTAACATCACAATCTTTGATTATCTATTCTTTCCTCTTCTTACGCTATTAGTAATCTTTTTGTATTTTCTCTGTGTTTTTCCTGTTTTTGTGTTTGTGATCAGACTTGAATGAGTGTGAGGTCTACGGGACATGTCCACAGGAGTGTAAGAACTCCAAGGGCAGCTACGAGTGCTTCTGTGCCCAGGGCTTCCGCTCAGTGAGCGAGCAGCATGGCATGGAGTGTGCTGCTGAGGGTAAGAGCTTAGCTGAACAAGTCATTTTGGTTGCATCCTAAATGCACCCTATTCCCTTTATAGTGCACTACTGTTGACCAGGGCCCATACAGATGTAGTATCTTAATTTGATCACTATTTTGTTGCTGAGAATACAAACTTGTAGTGTATTTGAGTTTTGAAAAGGCTTCTAAAGTATGTAATTTCCATTTAGAAATGTCAGACTTGATTTGCCCTACTGGAAAATGTATCAACCCCTACAAAAATGTCCATTAATGATAATCCACATAACAATACACATTTCCTGTTGCGGCAGGATTATTTCCTGGTGTAGTAAACTGGCTCAAATTAAGATCCTACATCTGTAGGGCTCTGGTCAAAAGTAGTGCACTATATAGGGAAGATGGTGCCATTTGGGATACAACCTTTGTCTCCGATCTGTTAGTCCTCTGGAGTAGGATGCCTGGTTATTAAGGATGTGATCATATTTCACTATTCTCCATTCTCCATTTCAGGAAACCCACCAGTGCTGCTTCTGCCCGACAATGTGCGGATTCGCCGCTTCAACCTGTCCTCGGAGCAGTATTCAGACTACGTGGACAACGCAGAGCACATCCAGGCTCTGGACTACCAGTGGGATCCAGAGGGCATCGGACTCAGTAAGACCTTCAGCTCAACTAGTTAACTAGTCAGTGCTATTTGGCTCATGTGAAGAGCACTATGGGAGTGATACAGTGACTGGGGAGGTTTTCATTTTTACTCCACTTCATTAGGAACCGAAAAGAAGCAAATGGGCTGAAACGGGGAAGGACTACCTGAACTTGTCAAATAAGAAACACTTGTTTTCATTTTCCGTTGCAAAACGTTTTGCTATGATGTGCACTTATGAATATGACCCTGTTGTGCTTTTAGGTATTGTGTACTGGACGGTCCTGGGCCGAGGCTCTCAGTTTGGCTCTATCAAGCGGGCCTACATGACCACTTTCAATGACAACGGCAATAACCCAGTGAAGGAGTTGGATCTGAACCTGAGATACATTGCCAACCCTGATGGCATCGCTGTGGACTGGATCGGAGGGTACAACACCTCACTCATTGCTTACTATTTTCGTTTTTTGAAAATGCCTTTTGGGTTGAATACAATCTAACATCTTCCTTCTGTTTCTCAGTCACATTTACTGGACAGACGCAGGGACCAATCGAATTGAAGTGGCAAAGTTAGATGGTCGCTACAGGAAGTGGTTGATCCATACTGACCTGGACCAGCCAGCTGCTATTGCTGTCAACCCAGCACTCGGGTACGGAAGTGATCAACTACAGGCTAATACACTGTATCCTCTCAGATATAACAGCATTGTCGAGTGATCGACAGTAAATAGATTTCAAAGTAGTCAAAGACATTAGTTAACAAAGACTGTTTTATGTGTCTGTGCATTCCCTAGAATCATGTACTGGACAGACTGGGGCAGGAGACCCAGGATTGAGTCTGCCTGGATGGATGGGCAGCACAGGCAGGTTATGTTGGACGAGGACCTGGGCTGGCCCACTGGACTGGCTCTGGACTACCTGAATGGAGACAGGATCTACTGGTGTGACTCCAAGGAGAACATCATAGAGTCCATGAAGCCGGACGGCACCGAGAGGAAGATCATCATGTCAGGAGGTCCGAACCCACGGAGACCTTTCTTAGATGTTGCTAACATGTTGATGTTATAGTCTTTGTAATAACTATATTATTAACTCCCTTAATAGTTATTGATTAAATCAGACCACATGTCCAGGACCAAGTCTCTCTTGTAAAAGAGGTCTTCTTACCTCAATGGTCCTTCAATAGACTGGGTCTATTGAAACTATGGCTAATTGAGCATGGTCATTTTCTGCTTCAGATATTGGTAAACCCTACAGCCTGGATGTCTTTGAAGGCCATGTGTACTGGACAACCAAGGAGCGGGGTGAAGTCTGGAAGACGGATAAGTTTGGGAAGGGGGACAAAGTGAAGGTGCTGACCATCAACCCCTGGCTGACTCAAGTCCGCATCTACCAGGAGTACAAACACAACCGTTCAGGTTAGAGTTTGTCAAGTCTAAAACATACACACTGTAGTTTTCTCCTGTCTGGTGAGTATAAGGTAGTTACGGGTTTCCTCTTCCCTCTCTCAGTACCCAACCCCTGTAAGGACATGTGCAGTCACCTGTGTCTGCTGCGGCCTGGAGGCTACACCTGCACCTGCCCACAAGGCTCTTCCCTGGTCGGCTTCAACCCCAACGAATGTGACGCAGGTATGGTCATTAAATCACATCATCTGTGAATGCAGCCTCCCTGCCATGTTGGCTGCACCATCATTTATCATTGAAATCATACTCCATGTAGGCATGGCTGCTTTGATATTGTTGTGGTGACATTGTGTTGACGTTGTGCGTGGCTTTCACTCCTGCAGCCATTGAGGCTCCAGTCTTAATGCCCCTTGCATGCAGATGCATGAACGGAGGGACCTGCTACACTGACGAAGGGGGCCTGCCCAAGTGCAAGTGAGTTCAGCAGCTGGTATCAGGAAGTAGATTAATTGTCATATTATTATAACATGTAACACCACAGCCACAAGCCATAGGAGTGTTTCGTTCCACCAGGAAGAAACATTGTTTATTTCTTATTTTATTGTGCAGGTGTCCGTATGGCTATGCAGGGAGTTACTGTGAGATGGGAAAGTCCAGGGGTGCCCCTGCAGGAACAGGTACATTATAATATGAGATAAGAAGTGGAATATCTATATTATACTGCATGACCTGCAATATGGATCTCTTCAACCACGATTAGATTTCTCCCCAAACATGTCAGTCCAACATGCCAGTCTTCATACAAAGTTTCCACTGATCAATAGTTCACAATAGAATAGTTACACAACATTGGTCAGAGACAAATTACATATTTTTCTTCAAACCGTTGTCTCACAACTCATTAGATTGTGACCTTGAGATTGGTTTTGACTCAGCAAACACTAAAGGTGTTTTTCTCTCCTGTAAAGTGACTCTATAACCTTTTAACTTTAATTGGGAGAATGTCAGTGAAGTAATAGGTTATCTGCATGTAATTTACCAGCAATATGTGAGAAATTGTTTTAGTTTTGGACTGCTGATACATGTTTACCTGGACACTTACAAATAATGAGTAGAAATGTTCTGGAATAAACATTGCTGCTGATATCTTTGTCTTCAGCAGTTGCCGTACTGTTAGCAGTGATTATCATCCTCATCACTGGAGCGTTGGCTGTTGGGGTTTTCCTCAACTACAAACGAACTGGCTCCTTAATCCCATCCATGCCCAAACTACCCAGGTAGGATCTCAGCTTTGACCTGATCTCACCCATCTGTGCGTGCCTCTGTTGTGTCGTTTTAAAACCAGAGCTTCAAATGAGAATTGTTACCCTGGAGTTTGTAAACCGTTTTCTTCCTTCTCTCTTTTCCAGCCTAAGCAGTCTGGTGAAATCGGGTGACACTGGGAATGGGGTGACGTTTCGCTCAGGTGACAATGTCACCATGGATCTGGGAACTCCACCCATCGGGGTTTCATTCATTGACAGGGCCATGCAGTTGGTAAACACTGGATTGTGTTGGTTTAGCACTTAGTGGTGTCACTGCACCTTCAGACTGTACTGTCAGCATTTTAGTCCCGTGTTAGGCCCGGAAGACCCCGATTGACTTTGGCCTTTTGGACGGACCTCTGTAAAATTACTGGGAGTTTATATATATACAGTGGGGGAAAAAAGTATTTAGTCAGCCACCAATTGTGCAAGTTCTCCCACTTAAAAAGATGAGAGAGGCCTGTAATTTTCATCATAGGTACACGTCAACTATGACAGACAAAATGAGGGAAAAAAATCCAGAAAATCACATTGTAGGATTTTTAATGAATTTATTTGCAAACTATGGTGGAAAATAAGGATTTGGTCAATAACAAAAGTTTCTAAATACTTTGTTATATACCCTTTGTTGGCAATGACACAGGTCAAATGTTTTCTGTAAGTCTTCACAAGGTTTTCACACACTGTTGCTGGTATTTTGGCCCATTCCTCCATGCAGATCTCCTCTAGAGCAGTGATGTTTTGGGGCTGTCGCTGGGCAACACAGACTTTCAACTCCCTCCAAAGATTTTCTATGGGGTTGAGATCTGGAGACTGGCTAGGCCACTCCAGGACCTTGAAATGCTTCTTACGAAGCCACTCCTTCGTTGCCCAGGCGGTGTGTTTGGGATCATTGTCATGCTGAAAGACCCAGCCACGTTTCATCTTCAATGCCCTTGCTGATGGAAGGAGGTTTTCACTCAAAATCTCACGATACATGGCCCCCATTCATTCTTTCCTTTACACGGATCAGTCGTCCTGGTCCCTTTGCAGAAAAACAGCCCCAAAGCATGATGTTTCCACCCCATGCTTCACAGTAGGTATGGTGTTCTTTGGATGCAACTCAGCATTCTTTGTCCTCCAAACACGACGAGTTGAGTTTTTACCAAAAAGTTATATTTTGGTTTCATCTGACCATATGACATTCTCCCAATCCTCTTCTGGATCATCCAAATGCACTCTAGCAATCTTCAGACGGGCCTGGACATGTACTGGCTTAAGCAGGGGGACACGTCTGGCACTGCAGGATTTGAGTCCCTGGCGGCGTAGTGTGTTACTGATGGTAGGCTTTGTTACTTTGGTCCCAGCTCTCTGCAGGTCATTCACTAGGTCCCCCCGTGTGGTTCTGGGATTTTTGCTCACCGTTCTTGTGATCATTTTGACCCCACGGGGTGAGATCTTGCGTGGAGCCCCAGATCGAGGGAGATTATCAGTGGTCTTGTATGTCTTCCATTTCCTAATAATTGCTCCCACAGTTGATTTCTTCAAACCAAGCTGCTTACCTATTGCAGATTCAGTCTTCCCAGCCTGGTGCAGGTCTACAATTTTGTTTCTGGTGTCCTTTGACAGCTCTTTGGTCTTGGCCATAGTGGAGTTTGGAGTGTGACTGTTTGAGGTTGTGGACAGGTGTCTTTTATACTGATAACAAGTTCAAACAGGTGCCATTAATACAGGCAACGAGTGGAGGACAGAGGAGCCTCTTAAAGAAGAAGTTACAGGTCTGTGAGAGCCAGAAATCTTGCTTGTTTGTAGGTGACCAAATACTTATTTTCCACCATAATTTGCAAATAAATTCATTAAAAATCCTACAATGTTTATTTGAACAGTGAGAGACAGAATAACAAAACAAAAAATCCTGTCATGATCGTCGGTGAGAGAGGAGGACCAAGGCGCAGCGTTGAAGGCGAACATATTTATTTAATTAATGATCACACGATCAAAACAACAAAACGATGACGTGACAGTCAATGGTAATACACAAACCAAATACGAACAAGAAACCACACCAAATGAATGCCAAACGGCTACCTAAGTATGACTCCCAATCAGAGACAACGAGCTACAGCCGTCTCTGATTGGGAGCCACCCTGGCCAACATAGATATACAAACCCAGAAAGTGAAACCTAGAATACACATAGACTATACACACCCTGGCTCAACATATTAGAGTCCCCAGAGCCAGGGCGTGACAGTACCCCCCCCCTAAAGGCGCGGACTCCGACCGAGCCCACCAAATACCACAGGGGAGGGACCGGGTGGGCACTCCGCTTAGGCGGCGGATCCGGCTCCGGGCCTGATCCCCGCTCCCTCTCCAACCCCCCAAAGTACCCCTGGTCCGGTCTGGCCCCGCTGGCCGGAGCTGGACTGCACACTGGTGGAGCGGATTGCTCTAGCTCCGGCGTGAAGCATCTGACCGGTGCCGACCAGCCACCGGTGGAACAGGCACGGCCGTGCCGGACTGACGACGCACACCACTGGCTTGGTGTGGGGAGCAGGAGCGGGCCGAGCCGGGCTGTCGAAGCGCACCCCTGACTTGGTGCGGGGAACAGGCACGGGCCGTGCCGGACTGACGACGCACACCACTGGCTTGGTGTGGGGAGCAGGAGCGGGCCGAGCCGGGCTGTCGAAGCGCACCCCTGACTTGGTGCGGGGAGCAGGAACGGGCCGAGCCGGGCTGACGAAGCGCACCACTGACTTGGTGCGGGGAGCAGGAACGGGCTGAGCCGGGCTGACGAAGCGCACCACTGACTTGGTGCGGGGAGCAGGAACGGGCCGAGCCGGGCTGTCGGGCGCACCCCTGACTTTGGTGCGGGGAGCAGGAACGGGCCGAGCCGGGCTGTCGAGCGCACCCCTGACTTGGTGCGGGGAGCAGGAACGGGCCGAGCCGGGCTGACGGGCGCACCACTGACTTGGTGCGGGGAGCAGGAACGGGCCGAGCCGGGCTGACGAAGCGCACCACTGACTTGGTGCGGGGAGCAGGAACGGGCCGAGCCGGGCTGACGAAGCGCACCACTGACTTGGTGCGGGGAGCAGGAACGGGCCGGACCGTACTGGGGACACACACCACTTGTCCTACGCAGGGATCTGGAATGGGCCGGACCGGACTGGTAACACACCCCAGTACCTCTCGCCGTGCCTCTACACCTTCCACCCCCTCTTCGACCAGTGGCCCCCGTAACCTGGCGGCCTCCTCTGCCAACCCGCTGGGCCGCTCTGCCGCGGTCTCCTGCTGGTCCGTCGTCCACGGCGTTAGCCCCCCCCTAAAAATTTTCTGGGCATCTCTCCTACCCGTGGACCAGGTCTCCATGTCCCTCGCCAGCCTCTCGCCCTTCTGCCTCAATGTCAAGCCCTTCTCTTCCTCACTCGGCTTGACCCAGTCGAGGAGGCGAAGGAGATCTGCTAGAGATCTCCCTGGCGATGGCTCCTGGACACGCTGCTTGGTCAAGTCTTGGTGGTTTCTTCTGTCATGATCGTCGGTGAGAGAGGAGGACCAAGGCGCAGCGTTGAAGGCGAACATATTTATTTAATTAATGATCACACGATCAAAACAACAAAACGATGACGTGACAGTCAATGGTAATACACAAACCAAATACGAACAAGAAACCACACCAAATGAATGCCAAACGGCTACCTAAGTATGACTCCCAATCAAAGACAACGAGCTACAGCCGTCTCTGATTGGGAGCCACCCTGGCCAACATAGATATACAAACCCAGAAAGTGAAACCTAGAACACACATAGACTATACACACCCTGGCTCAACATATTAGAGTCCCCAGAGCCAGGGCGTGACAAATCCAGAAAAACGCATGTCAAAAATGTTATCAATTGATTTGCATTTTAATGAGGGAAATAAGTATTTGACCCCTCTGCAAAACATGACTTAGTACTTGGTGGCAAAACCCTTGTTGGCAATCACAGAGGTCAGACATTTCTTGTAGTTGGCCACCAGGTTTGCACACATCTCAGGAGGGATTTTGTCCCACTCCTCTTTGCATATCTTCTCCAAGTCATTAAGGTTTCGAGGCTGACGTATGGCAACTTGACCCTTCAGCTCCCTCCACAGATTTTCTATGGGATTAAGGTCTGGAGACTGGCTAGGCCACTCCAGGACCTTAATGTGCTTTTTCTTGAGCCACTCCTTTGTTGCCTTGGCCGTGTGTTTTGGGTCATTGTCATGCTGGAATACCCATCCACAACCCATTTTCAATGTCCTGGCTGAGGGAAGGAGGTTCTCACCCAAGATTTGACGGTACATGGCCCCATCCATCGTCCCTTTGATGCGGTGAAGTTGTCCTGTCCCCTTAGCAGAAAAACACCCCCAAAGCATAATGTTTCCAACTCCATGTTTGACGGTGGGGATGGTGTTCTTGGGGTCATAGGCAGCATTCCTCCTCCTCCAAACACGGCGAGTTGAGTTGATGCCAAAGAGCTTGATTTTGGTCTCATCTTACCACAACACTTTCACCCAGTTCTCCTCTGAATCATTCAGATGTTCATTGGCAAACTTCAGACGGGCCTGTATATGTGCTGTCTTGAGCAGGGGGACCTTGCGGGCGCTGCAGGATTTCAGTCCTTCACGGCGTAGTGTGTTACCAATTGTTTTCTTGGTGACTATGGTCCCAACTGCCTTGAGATCATTGATAAGATCCTCCCGTGTAGTTCTGGGCTGATTCCTCACCGTTCTCATGATCATTGCAACTCCACGAGGTGAGATTGCGTTTTTTTTTATTTGACATGCGTTTTTCTCTATTTTTTTGTTGTTATTCTGTCTCTCACTGTTCAAATAAACCTACCATTAAAATTATAGACTGATCATTTCTTTGTCAGTGGGCAAACGTACAAAATCAGCAGGGGATCAAATACTTTTTTCCCTCACTGTATATATATATATATATATATATATATATATATATATATATAGAGAGAGAGAGAGAGAGAGAGAGAGAGAGAGAGAGAGAGAGAGAGAGAGAGAGAGAGAGAGAGAGAGAGAGAGAGAGAGAGAGAGAGAGAGAGAGAGAGAGAGAGAGAGAGAGAGAGAGAGAGAGAGAGAGAGAGAGCTTACAATTTATTCGCCGTTAGTCAGCACCTCTACACTAAATAATTTTCTCTGGGTGTGCGCCAGCTCATGATTTTTATTAGCCCATGTGCCTTATTAACAACAATAATAGACAGTCAACACATTTCCAGCCAGCGTTGATTTGGACTGTAGTTAATAATGTAAAGGACAAATTGCAGGGCATTGCGTTCATACTAAAATCCTGAAATACATGTAGGTGATAGATAGCAATGCTGTTTGAATCACCTTTGATGGTCATGACCTGTTCACCGGACATGCTACCTTGTCCCGGATCTGCTGTTTTCGACTCTCTCTCTCTCTCTCTCTCTCTCTGTACCGCACCTGCTGTCTCTACCTCTGAATGCTCGGCTATGAAAAGTCAACTGACATTTACTCCTGAGGTACTGACCTGTTGCAACCTCTACAACCACTGTGATTATTATTTGACCCTGCTGGTCATCTATGAACGTTTGAACATCTTGAAGAACAATCTGGCCTTAAATGGCCATGTACTCTTATAATCTCCACCGGAACAGCCAGAAGAGGACTGGCCACCCCTCAGAGCCTGGTTCCACTCTAGGTTTCTTCCCCTAGGTTCCTGCCTTTCTAGGGAGTTTTTCCTAGCCACCGTGCTTCTACATCTGCATTGCTTGCTGTTTGGGGTTTTAGGCTGGGTTTCTGTATAGCACTTTGTGACATCTGCTGATGTAAAAGGGCTTTATAAATACATTTGATTGATGATGAATAACACTGTGTCTCTTTCAGGATGAGAACTTTGCAGTGGAAGCGGGAGGCAGCCAATCACGTTTGAGAACCCTCTGTATGCCACTGCAGCGGCTGGATCGTCTAGTGATCCTGCTGTCATCCACGCGACACAGGTACGCAAGACAACACTGTTGCATGAACATTTCTAGGGCAGATTGGATTGACATCATTGTTAAAGCAATACTAATTGTTCTGCACTGTTTTACTCCAAACAGGTGACTGTTACTGTTAGCGGTGAGCAGATAGAGAAGAACTTTGCGAACTCAGCGTACCATACAGAGCAGATTGTGAGCACCGTGGACAGTTCCACAGCCAGAGCCAAGCCGGTTCAGGTGACTCTCCCTTCCTGTACTTGTATCATTAGTTAAAGGTAAGGGATTCAATTGTAATTTACAGCAATTGTGTCCTACATTGACAGGAGTCCAGGTGGAGCTTCTTCAAAAGAAAATTGAAGCCAAGCACAACTTTTGAAAACCCAACGTACTCAGAGGTAAGCCCAATACTGCCACCCAAGCAGCACCTATTCCTATTCTACAGTAGAAAACGGGAAACGTACAGAACATATGTTTGTATTCCTTCTAACTGTTTGATGTTTGCTTCTTATTGCTACTTGTAGGTTAAGAGGTCTTGGGTTTGTGTTGGCCTGTTTTCTGCTAGTCCATCCCCTTGTTGTTTTTCAGATGCAGAATGAAAAAGCAGTAGGAAGCAATGAGGACAGTTCCTCCACCGACCCCTCTCCCTTTGCCCCAACCGCCAAACCCTTTAAGAGGGATCGTCCCAGCACCTACTCACCAACTGAGGACACTTTCCGAGACACAGCGAACCTTGTCAAAGAGGACAGCGATGTGTAATCCCGTTTCTCACAGACGGGAATCAAAGACACTCTCCTTTGCACAGAATCTATTTTTATATGCAGCCTGTGTAAAAAAACAAAGATTGTTTTGAGAAAAGAAATTAGACAAACATTTCTTTAGCATACAGAAAAGAGGTCTGTCATGACTATGCCTTTGGATATTTCTGATGCCAATTCTTGTTTCATGATTTTTTATTGTGATGTAATATATGTATATCTTTGCACTGAAGCTGCTGATAGAAATGTTATAAATATGTTGTACATTTGTAAATTTGAAGAGTAAGATTTTTGTCGATAATATTCTCTAGCTTTTATTTGACATGCGTTTTTCTCTATTTTTTTGTTGTTATTCTGTCTCTCACTGTTCAAATAAACCTACCATTAAAATTATAGACTGATCATTTCTTTGTCAGTGGGCAAACGTACAAAATCAGCAGGGGATCAAATACTTTTTTTCCCTCACTGTATATATATATATATATAGATATAGAGATAGAGAGAGATAGAGACAGAGAGAGAGAGAGAGAGAGAGAGAGAGAGAGAGAGAGAGAGAGAGAGAGAGAGAGAGAGAGAGAGAGAGAGAGAGAGAGAGAGAGAGAGAGAGAGAGAGAGAGAGAGAGAGAGAGAGAGAGAGAGAGAGAGAGAGCTTACAATTTATTCGCCGTTAGTCAGCACCTCTACACTAAATAATTTTCTCTGGGTGTGCGCCAGCTCATGATTTTATTAGCCCATGTGCCTTATTAACAACAATAATAGACAGTCAACACATTTCCAGCCAGCGTTGATTTGGACTGTAGTTAATAATGTAAAGGACAAATTGCAGGGCATTGCGTTCATACTAAAATCCTGAAATACATGTAGGTGATAGATAGCAATGCTGTTTGAATCACCTTTGATGGTCATGACCTGTTCACCGGACATGCTACCTTGTCCCGGATCTGCTGTTTTCGACTCTCTCTCTCTCTCTCTCTCTCTCTGTACCGCACCTGCTGTCTCTACCTCTGAATGCTCGGCTATGAAAAGTCAACTGACATTTACTCCTGAGGTACTGACCTGTTGCAACCTCTACAACCACTGTGATTATTATTTGACCCTGCTGGTCATCTATGAACGTTTGAACATCTTGAAGAACAATCTGGCCTTAAATGGCCATGTACTCTTATAATCTCCACCCGGAACAGCCAGAAGAGGACTGGCCACCCCTCAGAGCCTGGTTCCACTCTAGGTTTCTTCCCCTAGGTTCCTGCCTTTCTAGGGAGTTTTTCCTAGCCACCGTGCTTCTACATCTGCATTGCTTGCTGTTTGGGGTTTTAGGCTGGGTTTCTGTATAGCACTTTGTGACATCTGCTGATGTAAAAAGGGCTTTATAAATACATTTGATTGATGATGAATAACACTGTGTCTCTTTCAGGATGAGAACTTTGCAGTGGAAGCGGGGAGGCAGCCAATCACGTTTGAGAACCCTCTGTATGCCACTGCAGCGGCTGGATCGTCTAGTGATCCTGCTGTCATCCACGCGACACAGGTACGCAAGACAACACTGTTGCATGAACATTTCTAGGGCAGATTGGATTGACATCATTGTTAAAGCAATACTAATTGTTCTGCACTGTTTTACTCCAAACAGGTGACTGTTACTGTTAGCGGTGAGCAGATAGAGAAGAACTTTGCGAACTCAGCGTACCATACAGAGCAGATTGTGAGCACCGTGGACAGTTCCACAGCCAGAGCCAAGCCGGTTCAGGTGACTCTCCCCTTCCTGTACTTGTATCATTAGTTAAAGGTAAGGGATTCAATTGTAATTTACAGCAATTGTGTCCTACATTGACAGGAGTCCAGGTGGAGCTTCTTCAAAAGAAAATTGAAGCCAAGCACAACTTTTGAAAACCCAACGTACTCAGAGGTAAGCCCAATACTGCCACCCAAGCAGCACCTATTCCTATTCTACAGTAGAAAACGGGAAACGTACAGAACATATGTTTGTATTCCTTCTAACTGTTTGATGTTTGCTTCTTATTGCTACTTGTAGGTTAAGAGGTCTTGGGTTTGTGTTGGCCTGTTTTCTGCTAGTCCATCCCCTTGTTGTTTTTCAGATGCAGAATGAAAAAGCAGTAGGAAGCAATGAGGACAGTTCCTCCACCGACCCCTCTCCCTTTGCCCCAACCGCCAAACCCTTTAAGAGGGATCGTCCCAGCACCTACTCACCAACTGAGGACACTTTCCGAGACACAGCGAACCTTGTCAAAGAGGACAGCGATGTGTAATCCCGTTTCTCACAGACGGGAATCAAAGACACTCTCCTTTGCACAGAATCTATTTTTATATGCAGCCTGTGTAAAAAAACAAAGATTGTTTTGAGAAAAGAAATTAGACAAACATTTCTTTAGCATACAGAAAAGAGGTCTGTCATGACTATGCCTTTGGATATTTCTGATGCCAATTCTTGTTTCATGATTTTTTTATTGTGATGTAATATATGTATATCTTTGCACTGAAGCTGCTGATAGAAATGTTATAAATATGTTGTACATTTGTAAATTTGAAGAGTAAGATTTTTGTCGATAATATTCTCTAGCTGTTGGAAGTAGATGAACTTATCGATAGTGCTTCATAAACAAAGTAACACATAACAGGTGAAGTGCATTGTGAATGTACCGTAGATACAGTGGGGGAAAAAAGTATTTAGTCAGCCACCAATTGTGCAAGTTCTCCCACTTAAAAAGATGAGAGAGGCCTGTAATTTTCATCTTAGGTACACGTCAACTATGACAGACAAATTGAGGAAAAAAATTCCAGAAAATCACATTGTAGGATTTTTAATGAATTTATTTGCAAATTATGGTGGAAAATAAGTATTTGGTCACCTACAAACAAGCAAGATTTCTGGCTCTCACAGACCTGTAACTTCTTCTTTAAGAGGCTCCTCTGTCCTCCACTCGTTACCTGTATTAATGGCACCTGTTTGAACTTGTTATCAGTATAAAAGACACCTGTCCACAACCTCATACAGTTACACTCCAAACTCCACTATGGCCAAGACCAAAGAGCTGTCAAATGACACCAGAAACAAAATTGTAGACCTGCACCAGGCTGGGAAGACTGAATCTGCAATAGGTAAGCAGCTTGGTTTGAAGAAATCAACTGTGGGAGCAATTATTAGGAAATGGAAGACATACAAGACCACTGATAATCTCCCTCGATCTGGGGCTCCACGCAAGATCTCACCCCGTGGGGTCAAAATGATCACAAGAACGGTGAGCAAAAATCCCAGAACCACACGGGGGGACCTAGTGACCTGCAGAGAGCTGGGACCAAAGTAACAAAGCCTACCATCAGTAACACACTACGCCGCCAGGGACTCAAATCCTGCAGTGCCAGACGTGTCCCCCTGCTTAAGCCAGTACATGTCCAGGCCCGTCTGAAGATTGCTAGAGTGCATTTGGATGATCCAGAAGAGGATTGGGAGAATGTCATATGGTCAGATGAAACCAAAATATAACTTTTTTGGTAAAAACTCAACTCAGTCGTGTTTGGAGGACAAAGAATGCTGAGTTGCATCCAAAGAACACCATACCTACTGTGAAGCATAGGGGTGGAAACATCATGCTTTGGGGCTGTTTTTTCTGCAAAGGGACCAGGACGACTGATCCGTGTAAAGGAAAGAATGAATGGGGCCATGTATCGTGAGATTTTGAGTGAAAACCTCCTTCCATCAGCAAGGGCATTGAAGATGAAACGTGGCTGGGTCTTTCAGCATGACAATGATCCCAAACACACCGCCTGGGCAAAGAAGGAGTGGCTTCGTAAGAAGCATTTCAAGGTCCTGGAGTGGCCTAGCCAGTCTCCAGATCTCAACCCCATAGAAAATCTTTGGAGGGAGTTGAAAGTCCGTGTTGCCCAGCGACAGCCCCAAAACATCACTGCTCTAGAGGAGATCTGCATGGAGGAATGGGCCAAAATACCAGCAACAGTGTGTGAAAACCTTGTGAAGACTTACAGAAAACGTTTGACCTGTGTCATTGCCAACAAAGGGTATATAACAAAGTATTGAGTAACTTTTGTTATTGACCAAATACTTATTTTCCACCATAAATTGCAAATAAATTCATTAAAAATCCTACAATGTGATTTTCTGGATATTTTTTTTTCATTTTGTCTGTCATAGTTGACTTGTACCTATGATGAAAATTACAGGCCTCTCTCATCTTTTTAAGTGGGAGAACTTGCACAATTGGTGGCTGACTAAATACTTTTTTTCCCCACTGTATATCGCATTAGGACAATGTTTTGTAAGGATAATTAACTATTTTTGCCACTGAACAAAACTGAAGATGTATGCATTTCATCTTGCATGTTTATATACCTCATTTCAGGGCTTAAAAAAAACAAACAAAACGAAGCAAAACAAATACAAACTGATCCAATGACCTTAGCTATTCTAAATCTATAGATGCTGTAAAAAGAAAACTATACAAATTCTGAATAGCTCAAAGAATAGTATGCTAAGCATACTTACATGGTATGTAAATGGTACTTACGATCAAAATTATCATATTTTTGGCATATTTAAATCAAAACTCTCATATTTAGGTAAGACTTTTTATGAATATTTTTTAAATGAACTTGGAACAATACTTGAATATGCCAATAATTTTAATGTGTGAAGATGTATAATTTTGGCCACCTCCAGTGACTCTCTGGAGCTGGTAAAGTCCAAGAGCAAAATATCCATATCTGGAGATACAGAATTGGACGAAATTAGGAATCTGACTGTCATTTTCTAAACATGGGCTATAAATCCTATGCTCTTAGATTGATTGTTTTGTATTGTGATGAAAATGACAAATAAAAACTGTATCAATGATCATTCTAAATATGCTCAAATGGTTTTCTAGCTAGCAAAGTGGGAGACAACATGTATGCTGCTGAGACGTAAAATTAATAAATGTTTTGTTTTTTAATACAATCTCAACAGTCTGTTTTTCTTACCTTAAAATACATTGTGATTAACACAGTAGTTTATTTTGTTGGCACCACAGGAACATTTAATATCAATATTCATGAATGATTCACTACATACAACGCAACATGCAACAATTTCAAAGATTTTACTGAATTACAGTTCATACACTGCATGACCAAAGGTATGTGGACACCTGCTCGTCGAACATCTCATTCCAAAATCATGGGCATTAATATGGAGTTGGTCCCCCCTTTGCTGCAATAACAGCCTCCACTCTTCTGGGAAGGCTTTCCACTAGATGTTGGAAAATTGCTGCGGGGACTTGCTTCCATTCAGCCACTAGAGCACTGATGTTGAGCGATTAGGCCTGGCTCGCAGTCGGCGTTCCAATCATCACAAAGGTGTTTGATGGGGTTGAGGTCAGGGCTCTATGCAGGCCAGTCAAGTTGTTCCACACCGATCTCGACAAACCATTTCTGTATGGACCTCACTTTGTGCACGGGGGCATTGTCATGCTGAAACAGGAAAGGGCCTTCCCCAAACTGTTGCCACAAAGTTGGAAGCACAGAATTGTCTAGAATGTCATTGTATGCTGTAGCGTTAAGATTTCCCTTCACTGGAACTAAGGGGCCTAGCCCGAACCATGAAAAACAGCCCCAGACCATGATTCCTCCTCCACCAAACTTTACAGTTGGCACTATGCATTGGGGCAGGTAGTGTTCTCCTGGCATCCGCCAAACCCAGATTAATCCGTCGGACTGCCAGATGGTGAAGCGTGATTCATCACTCCAGAGAACGTGTTTCCACTGCTCCAGAGTCCAATGGCGGCGAGCTTTACACCACTCCAGCCGACGCTTGTCATTGCGCATGGTGATCTTAGGCTTGTGTGCAGCTACTCAGCCATGGAAACACATTTCAAGAAGCTCCCGATGAAAAGTTATTGTGCTGACGTTGCTTCCAGAGGCAATTTGGAACTCGGTAGTGAGTGTTGCAACTGAGGACCGACGATTTTTACGCACTACGTGCTTCAGCACTCAGCGGTCCTGTTCTGTGAGCTTGTGCGGCCTACCACTTCTCGGCTGAGCCGATGTTCCTCCTAGACTTTGCACTTCACAATAACAGCACTTACAGTTGACCGAGGCAGCTATAGCAGGGCAGAAATTTGATGAATTGACTTGTTGGAAAGGTGGCATCCTATGACGGTGCCGCGTTGAAGGACACTGGGCTCTTCAGTAAGGCCATTCTGCTGCCAATGTTTGTTTATGGAGATTGCATGGCTGTGTGCTCAATTTTATACACCTGTCAGCAACGGGTATGGCTGAAATAGCCGAATCCACTAATTTGAAGGGGTGTCCACATACTTTCCTGCAGTCAACATGCCAATTGCACGCTCCCTCAAAACTTGAGACATCTATGGCATTGTGTTGTGTGACAAAACTGCACATTTAAAAGTGGCCTTTTATTGTCCTCAGCACAAGGTGCACCTGTGTAATGATCATGCTGTTTAATCAGCTTCTTGATATGCCACACCTATCAGGTGGATAGATTATCTTGGCAACGGAGAAATGTTCACTAACAGGGATGTAAACAAATTTGTGCACAAAAAAATTAAAAATAGAGAGAAATAAGCTTTTTGTGCATATGGAACATTTTGGGGATTTATTTAAGCTCATGAAACATGGGAATAACACTTTACATTTTGCATTTATATTTTTATTATTTTAACGTTTGACTGAAGTTAAACAATATCAACATACTTGAAATGCAAATAATGAATATAAATCAGTCTAAAACGTATCATAGATGTGATTGATAAAGGAAAGAGTCCAGTGGCTCATGTGTTTGCCACACCCACTTGGTTTGCATGGATCTTTCTGTCGTCTTTGGGGACAGGAAGTAGAACAGCGATGGCGAAGTCTGCTATGAATGTAGGGAGGTAGGACAGGGGGATCCAGATGAGCTTTGCATCCCAACCAGGTGAGTAGCGGGTCCGTGGGTGGCGGGCTGTAAGGGCATGCTGCATGCAACTGGTCACTTTGGAGATATCTGAACTGCACAGGAGACCCATGGAGAAATCCTGAGCTTTTACATCTGTCATAGACCACAGTGAATGGATGAGAGTCAGACATGAATGTTTCAGCATTGTAATGACATGACTCAACCATTTTAAAAACAGTACACAGTATTTACTCACATTCATCAAAGAAGTTGGGTCCATATGAGTGCTTGACCTCCTCAGGGAGACGGTTCCATAGTCTCTGCAGGTCTGCTTCAATGAGGTCCAGCCTGGTCACACCCGTCTTGAAGAAACCAGGCTCAATGATACTCACTTTTACACCAAAATGCTGCATATCCCGCCTGAACATAAGAGCAGGCAGCTTAGTTGTTATCTAGCTAATACAATAAGATGCTTAAATCTATGAATAACTCTGTGGTGCGAATCTACACTGCACAGCATTGCACAGTTACAGTTCCATAATAAAATGCTTGGAAATCAATCCCTAGTTTACTGAGTTTATTATATTGTAAAACAATGCCACGATACCTAAGGCTGTCAGAGAAGGCCTCCACACCATACTTAGATAGGCAGTAGCCTCCTCCAATGAGGGCAAGCCTCCCCAGGATACTGGCAACATTGACCACCCTTCCTTGAGCCTTCTTTAAGAGTGGGAGGAACTTCAGGGTCACTTCAATCAGACCTATTAAATTCACATCTAGAACTTTCTTGAAGTCCTCCAACTGCATCCATTCAGTGGGGCCTATAGGTGTGGACCTCCCAGCGTTGTTGATCAGCCCCCAGAGACCTGTGATACAGAGAGGGAGACGAATTTCGCACAGTAACGACATGTGATACTGCATTATCAAGTATTAGAGTACTCTTATACAGTTGAAGTCGGAGGTTTACATACACTTAGATTGGAGTCATTAAAACTTGTTTTTCAACCACTCCACAAATGTCTTGTTAACAAACTATAGTTTTGGCAAGTCAGTTAGGACATCTACTTTGTGCATGACACAAGTAATTTTTCCAACAATTGTTTACAGACAGATTATTTCACTTATAATTCACTGTATCACAATTCCAGTGGGTCAGAAGTTTACATACACTAAGTTGACTGTGCCTTTAAACAGCTTGGAAAATTCCAGAAAATGATGTAATGGCTTTAGAAGCTTCTGATAGGCTAATTGACATGATTTGAGTCAATTGGAGGTGTACCTGTGGATATATTTCAAGGCCTACCTTCAAACTCAGTACATCTTTTCTTGACATCATCGGAAAATTAAAAGAAATCAGACAAGACCTCAGAAAAAAAATGGTAGACCTCCACAAGTCTGGTTCATCCTTGGGAGCAATTTCCAAACGCCTGAAGGTACCACGTTCATCTGTACAAACAATAGTACACAAGTATTAACACCATGGGACCACGCAGCTGTCATACCGCTCAGGAAGGAGACGCGTTCTGTCTCCTAGAGATGAACGTACTTTGGTGCGAAAAGTGCAAATCAATCCCAGAACAACAGCAAAGGACCTTGTGAAGATGCTGGACGAAACAGGTACAAAAGTATCTATATCCACAGTAAAACTAGTCCTATATCGACATAACCTGAAAGGCCGCTCAGCAAGGAAGAAGCCACTGCTCCAAAACCACCATAAAAAAGCCAGACTACGGTTTGCAACTGCACATGGGGACAAAGAAATGTCCTCTGGTCTGATGAAACAAAAATAGAACTGTTTGGCCATAATGACCATCGTTATGTTTGGAGGAAAAAGGGGAACGCTTGCAAGCCGAAGAACACCATCCCAACCGTGAAGCATGGGGGTGGCAGTATCATGCTGTGGGGGTGCTTTTCTGCAGGAGGGACTGGTGCACTTCACAAAATAGATGGCATCATGAGGAAGGAAAATTATGTGGATATATTGAAGCAACATCTCAAGACATCAGTCAGGAAGTTAAAGCTTGGTCACAAATGGGTCTTCCAAATGGACAATGACCCCAAGCATACTTCCAAAGTTGTGGCAAAATGGCTTAAGGACAACAAAGTCAAGGTATTGGAGTGGCCATCACAAAGCCCTGACCTCAATCCTATAGAAAATCTGTGGCCAGAAATGAAAAAGCGTGCGAGCAAGGAGGCCTACAAACCTGACTCAGTTACACCAGCTCTGTTAGGAGGAATAGGCCAAAATTCAGCCAACTTATTGTGGGAAGCTTGTGGAAGTCTACCCGAAACGTTTGACTGAAGTTAAACAATTTAAAGGCAATGCTACCAAATACTAATTGAGTGTATGTAAACTTCTGACCCACTGGGAATGTGATGAAAGAAATAAAAGCTGAAATAAATAATTCTCTCTACTATTATTCTGACATTTCACATTCTTAAAATAAAGTGGTGATCCTAACATACCTAAGACAGGGCATTTTTACTAGGATTAACTGTCAGGAATTGTGAAAAACTGAGTTTAAATGTATTTGGCTAAGTTGTATGTAAACTTCCGACTTCAACTGTATGATAAGAAATGTGGGTAGAAAGAGATACGCTGCAACTGTTCTGTGCAATAACTGTAGTAACACACAGTATTTTCCACTCAGAGGTCTCTATTACATGTAATCCTAGAGTGATGCCCCCTAGTGCAATATGTGTCCTATCAATAGTTAGTTGAATTCTGGGAATGTCAAAAGGCAATTCATTCATCTTTAACCAGACATTTAACCAGGGCTGGATATATGAAGCAAAGCTGTCTTAAATCTTCTATTCACTAATCTGCTTGTGGAAAGAGGTAAAGGATACATGACATGATTGTGGATCTTGCACCAAATATTTCATTCTAAAGGGTTTGGGCCAAGCACAGAAGTAATATTTCAAAGCTTGGGATAGCCATAAATCACTATGTTTTAGTGTTTAGTGTTTAAAGCAAGAATATTCCAATTAGGCATCTAATTCAAATCACACACCATTTATGTGATTCAGAGTAAACTTGGCTGGTGACTTAACAAAAGTTGGTCCATTTTCTCATCACTGTGTCTTGGTAATGTTATGGTAGGTTTCCTCAGCAGCTCTCAAGGTGATAATGGTTTGAAAATATGCAGACGTATGGGTCAGTTTCGGTTAGTCAAGCACCCCATCACATTTTTATCTCTCCCGGTGCTTGACTCTGACTGGCACCCTATCTACCCACTGCTGCCTTCCTCACTTACCTCGTTCTCCAACCTCGGCGCGCACAACCTCCACCGCACTCTCGATGCTCAGACTGTCGGTAACATTGAACAGAACTGTCTTCAGTCTGGGAGAGGCCG
The DNA here is from genome assembly GCF_020615455.1 of Coregonus clupeaformis. Taxonomy (NCBI): domain Eukaryota; kingdom Metazoa; phylum Chordata; class Actinopteri; order Salmoniformes; family Salmonidae; genus Coregonus; species Coregonus clupeaformis. Next base: position 17,345,646 of record NC_059195.1, read on the forward strand.
CAGCCTTCAATTCCGATTCACCTTTCTTCGTGAGACATGCGGCTATTACATGAAACCCCCTTTGGTCAAGTTGCCTTGCCACCAAATTTCCAAATCCGCTATCACAGCCCGTGATAAAGACATGTTTCTTGTCAAAATCTTCAACTTTGAAAGAATCTCTAATAAACCAGGCGATGGCTATGGCTGTAACTGAAATTAGTATGCAGGATAGGGCCAAGTGTGATAGGATTGCCTAAAACAGACAGACAAAAAATGACAACATTGTTTATAATAAACAAACAATGTAATAAAGAAAGTAATGTTATAAATAAGTTATAAAAGACAAGGAACTTTATCAATCTCACCTGAAAAAAATCCACTAGAATATTCTCTTCAGACACCAGAGGAAAGACCTATAGGGAGTCACATTTCAGTTATATAATGGTACCTTTCCAATAACATATTATTGTCTTGTTTTTTCTTCAAAACACTTACATCAGAGAAAGCTGAGTCTTCAGCCATTAGTATTCTAATTGCTCCTTCATTTGAATAGTTGACATGTTAGAATAATAAAAACAGCATAACTATATTGACAAAGATGAATAGGCTCTAAAGAACCATATTAAATAATATGATTCTTCAAATTAATAAGACAATAGCTCAGTGTTTAGAGTATAGGCCTACAATCTAATTATTCCGTTTCTTTTCATATGCAGTTGTTTGTCTGTGTGCTCCATCGCCATTATCCTTGTCTATCTTGCTTACAGATCTGGTACACACCTGAAGGATTATATTATTAGTTTGTCATAATCACAGCAATGCACCTGGTCATAAGCAAACTTGGCTGCAAGTAGCTCACAGCTTTTCATATGACATAGTATACATGTCTAGTAGGGTGAAACATAATACCTAAAAGCGTATTTCTGGTTTGAGAGAACTTGGCTGAATAAAACATTCTAAAATTCTTCTCAATTCTACAGCCCTCTTTTTTCAATAATTATTTCAGATTCCATAGTTGGAATTAATGGTAGCAATTCACAGCTATATCCAATGAGAGTAAACATAATTTGATTAGGAATGTGTTGCACAGTAAGCTTTTGTTTTTTGATAGGAAGAATTTGCTGTAAATCATGCAGTGGGCTAAGCCTATGTTGTTTGCTCATGACACTATTCTGTCATAGCGTTATAATGGAAAACTGTAATAGTGTTACTCTGACCACCAGATGGCATCTTGGTATCTCCTAAATGTGCACATAAACACTGGTAAAAGTAAATCATGTAGGAGTCCACACACTGTTGTCAACAAGGTTAACGGTCATTTCTTTCTGGCAGTGTTATGTAAAAAGGTATAAAATATAGCCACACAATTATGTATAAACCTATATTCACAAATGCAATAAGTATGTTGTGTTGAATTAAATTTGTTCACAATTAAGCATTAAAAAGGTGGAACATTTTTACAGTTTACACTTACATTGGATTAGAATTACAAAAGTCAGGTTACTTTCCCAAAATTCCAGCATTTCTGAAAAACCCAGGAATTTAGGGAAATTTTGCAATCATATACAAGATCTTCTGTAATGTGGATTATACATTGGACCTACCATGGCTACTTGCAAGTTTGGTGTTTTCTCATCCAGGATATAAAAAAAGCAGAATGGAGTTTGTTCCTCAGTCTAACCTACATGCTTCCCAGTGGCTACAATCAAAGGACTTATGAGGGGCTACAGATTGGGAGCGGTGTCAAAGGTCTGTGCTGCTTGATTGTGTAATATGTCCCATGGACCTTCAATGGTTTACATGATGATAAGAGTTCTGGTAAATACATCTTCTTTCACCTGATTACCACTAGGAATAGGCCACACATCTGTTTTTCTTTTGAAGGTGCACTCCATTCTACAAAGTCATACAGTATCTTTGAGCAGAGCAGTGTAAGTGTGCCGTTGTTGAAGACTCATGAATGAGAGGAAGGCAGCCAGTGCAGGTAAAGTAGAATGCACATAATACTATAATTATCAGCAGCCATCTCCCCTTAGTAATGTGGGAAACAACTATTCGTTTGTATTAGTTGTATCCTTCAATGAGATTGGGTAGCTATAAGCTAATCAAATCAAATGTATTTATAAAGCACTTTTTACATCAGCAGATGTCACAAAGTGCTTATACAGAAACCCAGCCTAAAATGTTGGTCTAGATTAGAGCATAGATTTATGGTCTAGACAGAATATAATTTACTGTATGTATCAAGTGGACACATAATGAAAACACAGCTTAATTTAAACTACTGAAACTCTTTCCATTCAGTTATATTATGAGACCAGTGAAACAGTACAAATACAAATGTGATTAGACAAAAGGCAAATCACAACTGTTTAATTTTGAAAACAAATTAATGTTTATTTTTCATTCACATGCTATACATTTTTTCCAATGATAAAAAAGTATGCAATTTTTCTTGCTCTCCAGTGGGTGTTAATAAAGACTTCTTCCTACTTTCGGTCAGACAACCATTAACATTAAAGAATAGCGCCTGTTGGCTTGGCCATATCTTTTAAGAGCATTTTGTCAGCGATCCAAGTTGGGAGGTAGGACATTGGCAACCATAAGAACTTGGCATCCCAGCCAGGTGAGTAGCGTGTCCGAGGGTGGACAGCAGAGATGGCGTGCTCCATACAACTCACAACCTTCATCAGGTCCCCATCCAGCAACGTTGCAACATTCTTCTCCAATGTCACATTTGCTGGAAGAAAGGTATTACCTCCATTAACAAGCTGACGTCAAAGGCAGGCAGGTTTAACTTGCCCAGTTCATTTGCCCTGGGAAATCCCTGTCAATGCCCTGGGCAATCCCTGTCAATGCGTTCTTGGAGTGCTTATCATTCTGTCACACACGTTATGATAAACCTATTTGCATCAATCATACTACAGCAGCATGCACAGGTTCATTTGTATGTTTGTTTGTTTTGTTAAAAATATATAAAATACGTACCTCTCTCTGGGTAATCATGTCCATATTGATCTTTGATTTCTTCAGACAGATTGTCCCACAATGTCTTCACATTTTTTCTCAGGAGATGTAGATCAGTCACACTTGTTTTGAAAAAGCCTGGTTCAAGACACAGGACTTTAACTCCAAACGCTGACATGTTCATCCTGGAATTCAAAAGAAAAATGTGCCACAACAAACATTAATATATGTCTGCAATACAATATCCATATAAAGTCAGAGCCATAGAGAATAAAGCTCTGAGCAACACTTTTCAGTTTGCTACAATTCTCTAATACATTCAAATAAACGTGATACAGTATATGCTTAGACAAAAAGCAGGGCCTCGCACCGTAGACTGTCATTGAAAGCCTCCACTCCATATTTTGACACACAGTAGGGACCCCCAAAGGCGCTTATCCTCCCAAACACGCTGGCCACATTCACCACCCTACCCCTGGCCTTCTTGATGAGGGGCAGAACGCTCAGAGTCACACCAATGACTCCAATGAGGTTAACATCCAACATGGACTTGTAGTCATCGACGGTCATCCAGTCACAGGGACCGGATGGTACAGAGACTCCAGCATTGTTCACCACAGCCCACAGACCTGAAAAAAACATTAAGGCAGAACATATAGTACAAACAAATCACACCCACAGCAAGACACAGGCAGCAGTCACAATGAAGGAAAACATTCCATGCCTACAAGTGTCAACAAGTGCTTACAGTACATGCCAGTTGTCACGTGTGGGAGTGAGGTATCTTACAGTGAGAAGGGTTCACTTAAAAAGGCCCAGTACAGTCAAAAACCTGATTTTCCTGTGTTTTATATGTATATTGTTTCCACACAATGAGGTTGGAATAATACTGTGAAATTGTGAACATTATGATAATGTCCTTTTAGTGTAAGAGCTGTTTGAAAAGACCGCCTGAAATGTCAGCCTGTTTTAGTGGGATGGTGTTTTTGGCCTGTCTGGTGACAGCTAGTTTTCAGTTCTCCCTACTCAGACCACTCCCAGACAGTCCTAGCAAAATTCTTGCTTGAGAAATTGCTCTTTGCTAAAAAGCAATTTGTTTCTTTTTGACCATTTCAATTTAAAACAATCAAAATAAGGTACTCAGAAATGATTTGATATCAAGATAAAAACAGCTGCATTGGACCTTTAAGATGTTTGTGGTTGGAAATTCCATAGCACCAGTTGACTGACTCATAGTAATATTACTCGGACTCAATTAATGAGTAGACCAGAAGTCAGTCTAGATACTTGGATATTTTGAATACCAAACGCTTCCCCCATTTTTAAAGTCAGGAAAGTATTGGAGTCCATTTTTACAAAAGTTGCAACATTTGGCTAAACTGGTCTTCAAAGACACACACCCTTCTCCCCAACCAAGGTTTTGATGAATGCCGTTGCTTTGTTGACACTGTCAGTGCTGATGACATCCAGGTGGACTGTGTTCAATCGTTCAGAAGAGACCTTCTTCAGCTCATCCTCCCCCTTCTCAGTGTAGCAGGCTGCGATCACACAGAAGCCCAGCTTGTCCAGATGTCTGGCCAGAAGGTTCCCGAACCCAGAGTCACAGCCAGTGATGTAGACATATTTCTCTCCTTTATTGGGTACTCTTGCGAGTTCCCTGTACCAGCGGAACACAAACCAAAAAGCCACCAGTCCAAGAATGTACAGGAACATTTCTGAGACAGGAAAGAGGTTCATTCAGATAAATATAATATTTTATCATATTACAAATAAACCTTTTCTATTTGCAAAGATATACAATTGAAGGTTCATTGGGGGCATATTATTTTATCTTCTGAGTATTTGACCGAGGAGCACAATCTAGTAGAAACATCAATGCAATCAGTCCTATGGCAAAAACAGCAGAATCTTGTAGGATACTATTTTGTAAACCATTGACAAATTCTTGAGTAGTTTACAGACAGACGGCTAAGAGCTTTGGTGAAAAACTGTATATTTCCATCCATTTTAATTGGATTTTAGAAGCAAATTCATAAAATATCTGCTGTGCTGTTTGCTCTATGACATTTGTTTAAGTATTGAAGGCCTATTTACATTTATCTGGTGTGCGACTGCAAGTTCTGCTTAGTGACCATTCTACAGCTACAACAGTGTTTCTTAATCCTGGTCCTGGGGACCCAAATGGTCAACAATTATGTTTTTGCACTACAACCCTGATTCAAATCATTAAAGCTTGATGATGGTTTGATCATTTTAATCAGCTGTGTAGTGCTAGGGGCTAGGAAAAAACAAGAATGTGCACCCCTTTGGGTCCCCAGGACAAAGAACCACTTGCCTACAGTAATTACAGAATATTTCCAAGTGAAATATATAGTAGGCCTACAGTTTATATCTGATTAAATCTGAACAGTTTAACAGTCCGATGACATGGCCATTTGAACATGAAGTGAGGCATGGAATTAGAGGAAACTTTCTTTGATGGGTAAATCCACTTGGCTACAAAAGATGATGTATTATTATAAAGTATTCTACCTCCAAACTGATTAGCCTGCCCTATTCCCTGAATGAACAAAACCATTAACTGTTTACATAACATCTAAAATAATGATAAGATCTCCTGTTTATCATTTTAACCATGAATGATCTTTGACCACTATGGGTTATCTAATAGATTATGCCTAGTATTTATTGAGCAAAAATAAGTTGGATAAATGCCTGAAATGTTCAGCCCACATCTACGTTACTAGCCCCTTGGAATACAGTAGGCTCTCCATTGTTGCCTACAGGTTAAAAAAAAATAAGAAAACTTTGCACCTCACGTGACAGCAATGACCTACAACACCTACGCAAAGCCACGCCTACTATTTAAAATCGATAAAAACAGTTTGTTTAAAAGAGGAACGTTAATCAGATTCAGACGCCAAGACCTAAAAATCACCTCATTATAGTTACTCACATATTTCAATAACCACGTCAAGTATGAAAAATGTATGCACTCACTAACTGTAAGTCGCTCTGGATAAGAGCATCTTCTACATGACTAAAATGTAAGAAGGCAGTTAGCCCACTTCTTTGAAAGATGGGATACATTAATGGCTCGAATCACTTGTTCAGTGAACTGCGACTTTTGCAACTTTATCAACTCGAGTAACGTTTGTTCTTTTAACCAAGAGCTTTTAACATTTCATGTTCATCAAACTGCCTGATTAATATCCTTTCTCAGATATGGCAAAGAAACACTGAAAACTTACCACAGGCGACAGAATTGCGCTCCCCTCAGTGCGCTTCTTGAGTGGCTGGTAATAGCGTAACATCCTTGTCCTGAAATAGTTTTTATTTTCTCTGTGTTCTTCACCTTCCGGTGAGTGAAGACATTTTATTTAACAAATGTTTTATGGACGGTCGACGTACTCCATCTGCTGGACATTATAAAAGCTGTAACTACACTTCTACCACAGCTGAAAACCAGTTGTTAATTTCAAATGTTTCATTTGCAAGGACCTTAATGTGCTTCTTCTTGAGCCACTCCTTTGTTGCCTTGGCCGTGTGTTTTGGGTCATTGTCATTCTGGAATACCCATCCACAACCCATTTTCAATGTCCTGGCTGAGGGAAGGAGGTTCTCACCCAGGATTTGACGGTACATGGCCCCGTCCATCGTCCCTTTGATGCGGTGAAGTTGTCCTGTCCCCTTAGCAGAAAACCCCCCCCAAAGCATAATGTTTCCACCTCCATGTTTGACGGTGGGGATGGTGTTCTTGGGGTCATAGGCAGCATTCCTCCTCCTCCAAACACGGCGAGTTGAGTTGATGCCAAATAGCTCGATTTTGGTTTCATCTGACCACAACACTTTCCCCCAGTTCTCCTCTGAATCATTCAGATGTTCATTGGCAAACTTCAGACGGCCCTGTATATGTGCTTTCTTGAGCAGACGGACCTTGCAGGCGCTGCAGGATTTCAGTCCTTCACGGCGTAGTTTGCTACCAATTGTTTTCTTGGTGACTATGGTCCCAACTGCCTTGAGATCATTGACAAGATCCTCCCGTGTAGTTCTGGGCTGATTCCTCACCGTTCTCATGATCATTGCAACTCCACGAGGTGAGATCTTGCATGGAGCCCCAGGCCAAGGGAGATTGACAGTTATTTTGTGTTTCTTCCATTTGCAAATAATCACACCAACTGTTGTCACCTTCTCACCAAGCTGCTTGGCGATGGTCTTGTAGCCCATTCCAGCCTTGTGTAGGTCTACAATCTTGTCCCGGACATCCTTGGAGAGCTCTTTGGTCTTGGCCATGGTGGAGAGTTTGGAATCTGATTGATTGATTGCTTCTGTGGACAGGTGTCTTTTATACAGGTAACAAGCTGAGATTAGGAGCACTCCCTTTAAGAGTGTGCTCCTAATCTCAGCTCGTTACCTGTATAAAAGACACCTGGGAGCCAGAAATCTTTCTGATTGAGAGGGGGTCAAATACTTATTTCCCTCATTAAAATGCAAATCAATTTATAACATTTTTGACATGCGTTTTTCTGGATTTTGTTGTTGTTATTCTGTCTCTCACTGTTCAAATAAACCTACCATTAAACTTATAGACTGATAATTTCTTTGTCAGTGGGCAAACGTACAAAATCAGCAGGGGATCAAATACTTTTTTCCCTCACTGATTACGTCTTAATTTCTCAAAAACATAGAGTCTTGGTTTTCATTTGACACCCAATTTGACATGCACATATGAACTTCACATTTTGGTGCTCATGGGTCCTTTTACAAAGAAATGACCACATGCATTCACACTATGACCTGATACTTCTTCAAGTTTCTTGTCACTTTATTACATGTTCTAAATTTTCATTAGCCTAATTTGGTCCAAGGTTGGGGAGTTGATCCATAATAGCTATGTATCTCTGATTGATGGATGTTGCAATATATTCCCTGTGTGAATCAGCTCTACAGACTAACGACCCATAGGTCATTACACTCATTTTACTATCCATGGTGTGATTCTATGGTGTGGTTCTGTTATTAATTAATGGTATCATGGTGGCTCTGGGGGAATTAGCTGTACAGACTAATGACCTTCAGGTCAGTACACTCATTTTATAACGTTCTGCTGATGACATCCAGGTGATCCACACCTATCACTGGAACAGGAGAAGTTCTTTCAACAATCCAACTGTTGACTTACATATAAATAATATTGATAGAATTTACTTTAACTGCATTCATATTTTCCATCTCATTGAACATTCATTCCATATTAATCAAGAGGCATATTTAAACATGTAATTCAGATATTTGGTGAATTTGATGCAAGCACATGTACTTCAGTATTCAAGTTTATTCAAATGTATTTATAAAAATACAGCAGACACTGCACACCTGAATCTTTCTAAGAGAACAAATTGTCAGACAGGTGCGGAGTAATGCTCATATTAATCAATGCATGGTTAAACACATTAACTTATATTAACTCATTGATTGGATGAATATACCTTTGCCTCACAAAAGCTCCTTAGTTAGAGACATAATGCTGATAGAACTCTTATCAGTCTAATAGAAGGGGAGATAGTGGGAAAGACGTACACTGAGAATAAGATAGGAATTTCCTCTGGTAGGAGGGATTATTTATTGTTGGTAGTGACGAAAGGCTTGTAGGATATCAGAGGCGTCCTTGACAGGAAGACAAAACAGGTACGCTATAGTTTGCTCTTCATTCTATAGTAAGATAGGGAGGAAAGCTTATATGATACATTATTATTCTGCGTAGCTGAAGTGGATCTTCATGGTAGATATATTGGATATTTCCATATCTATATTCTACATATTATTTTGTTTGCATTTTCTTGTGTATTATGGTAATAATGCTCTTTATTCTGATAAGAAATGAGTCATGCATGTGTTGAACTTGTTAGTAACTCTCTAAACTGATATTTTCTGTGTATGTCTGTTTTTCCATCCATGTACTGTAATTTACATGTTTATATCTTTTTTTAAAAAACATTTTAGAATTTGTCAGGATAGCTCCTTATAAACAATGTTTTTTCTTACAGAGATCCTATTCATTCTATGGTTTTTCTATTCAATAAAATTACTTTCAATTATCAAATGTTTTGTCCATATTATGTAATAGAGCACTAAGGACTTATTATATGGCTATAATGGTGTTGTCAAGGATACAACTACTTGTAATCAAGTCCTTCATAGTCCAAAAGTCCTGATTCCCAGTATTGTACAGTCTATGGTCATGACAAACAGATGACAGAATTGAATTTTGAATTCCAGAGATTTTAAGATTGTTTTGTTGTATATTTTATCCCACAAAATGCGTTATCATAGAAGTCACATTTGGATGGTAGAACAGACTGTTCACTACAGACTGTGAATGTATATTTTGTGGATGTTTGTAAAGAAGACGGTGAGCTAAAATGACCCTTCTCTCCCATTAGGCCCAGTGAGGACGTGCCTGCCAGAGTTAAAGCTACAAAAATGAAGGATCATATTTACCAGAAAAAGGTCACTTCTCTACAGGACGACACTGACAAAGAATATTGGCAAACAAAACCAGACAGAGAAGAAAAAGGTAAGTGTCCCATTTCTTCCTGTTATACCACAAATACCATAATGTTAACATGATTATGCCCCAGTAAGAGTTGGAATCATATTGCAAATCTCTTCCTAAAGTTTCAATTTAACTTTGGCCTTTCTTTTTGAACAGGGAATGAAAAAGGGTAAGTGTCTGTTTTTGATTGGAATTGAAATAACAGTAGGCCTATGCTTCTTTTTTCTTCTTCTTTTTAACTTTTCAAATAACAACATTTTATTCATACTCAAGTCAAACTCCATTCCGTTCATTGCATTATTGCCCTCATTCACAGATGAATGAACCTCACAAACGAAATTTGACCATATCACAGACCATTTGTTATTTATTTTCTATAACACGGGTACTTTTCAACAAAACTCTTCTAATTGTAACTTGGTTCTTCTTAGCATAATATCTATCATAAAGCTATACACTTCTATCATCATGAAAGTATCATATAAACTTCAATCATCACCATGCAAGAGCTTTTCTCATTTGATAGTTTTGATTGCAGAGATGGAAAGAAAAAACAAAAGCTCTTGGACGTTGGATTCTTTCAACTGGTATTTATTTTGTACCCTTAAGATATTATTAATTATTATTACTTGTGATTAATAATGATGTTTTTTTGCTATGATTGCACAATATTATGTTTCCTTTTATTTGAAAAGGAATGTAACCTATCTATTTGATCCAGTTTCGATTTGCAACATGGAAGGACAGACTGATGATGGTAGTCGGGGGCTTATGTGCTCTAGTCCACGGAGCAGCCTCCCCTCTCATGCTCCTGGTGTACGGCATGATGACAAACACCTTTGTGGCATACGAGCTAGAGGTCCAAGAACTGGCAGACCCCAACAAAACCTGCATTAACAACACCATCACCTGGATCAATGGCTCCATATTTGAAATAGCAGAGAACACAACAGTCTTCTGTGGGTGAGTTGACACTTTCCTATTAAAGACTATATTTTACTCCTGCGTCAAGGTTTTCTATTTTGATCTATTCATATTACTGTCCATGCTGATGCTGAAGTTCCTGATTAGAATGGAATGGGTTATGGATCATAAAATGTTCATAAAAATATATATAGCTAAGCATAATTTTTTTTTACAGGGTGGATATCGAAGCACAGATGACCATGTTTGCATATTACTATGTTGGTATTGGATTAGGAGTCTTGATTGTTAGTTATTTCCAAGTAAGTGGGTTCAACTTCATGCTCAAAGTGCTTTCTCTCCACTGAGTTTTGCAACCTTCTTAATAGGTTAATCCATCTATAACTGGTATTTGAATAACTGTATTCAATGCTGCTCTGTGTAGATTGCCCTCTGGGTGTCTGCTGCTGCCAGACAGATCCAGAGAATCAGGAAGACTTACTTTAGGAAGGTCATGCGAATGGAGATTGGCTGGTTTGACTGCAATTCAGTTGGAGAATTAAACACCAGGATATCAGAGTAAGACCTAAACCCATGGGTTCTTTTCAACAGAGATGTGTGAATGATTGAGGGCATGTTTGGAGGATGTTTCTATAAATAACCCTTACATTTTGGGTTTGACCCATTCTAATCGGACCACAACAACTGTGTGATTGAACTTGTTCTCTCACCTCAGCGACATCAACAAGATCAACAATGCGATAGCTGACCAGGTGTCTATCTTCATCGAGAGGATCTCCACTTTTATCTTCGGCTTTATGGTGGGGTTCATTGGAGGATGGAAGTTGACTCTGGTGGTCATTGCAGTAAGCCCACTAATAGGAATTGCTGCTGGACTAATGGCCATGGTGAGATGGGTTGAATTCAATGTATTAAATTACTTTATTTGGTGATGGTCACTCATTCTGTTGTAACAGCCTCTGAGTCTGTTAGTGAGGTAGTCTCACACCACCTCTGTATTCTCTGTGATGTTTAAAATGTACTACAGATAAACCAGACAAACCAGTCTGGTTTGAATGTGAGAATGTTGTTAAGTCATCTCCACTCATTCACTCTTCAGGCTGTTGCCAGACTGACAGGTCGGGAGCTCCAGGCCTATGCCAAGGCAGGGGCGGTAGCTGATGAGGTACTGTCATCCATCAGAACAGTGGCAGCCTTTGGAGGGGAGGACAAGGAGGCTGAAAGGTAACTTGAAATACTGTACAGATGTAGGATCTTAATTTGATCACCCTGTTGTTGCAGAAAATGTGCTGCACAGCAGGAAATACTAACTTGTAGTGTAATTTCCACTTTAAAATGTCAGACTTGATTTGCCTTAACTATCAACCCCTACAAAAACGTCCATTAATTATAATCCACACAATAATTCACATTTCCTGTTGCTGTAGGATTATTTTCCTGCTGTGAGAAACTGGTCAAATTAACCTTCCCTTCCCTGCTGACTTCAATGTCTTAGCGCTTGAAATTAGTTATAAATATGCATTTCACATTTGAACAGGTATGACAAAAACCTTATTGAGGCTCAGAACTGGGGTGTGAAAAAAGGGACAATCATTGGGATGTTTCAAGGATACCTGTGGTGTATCATCTTCCTCTGCTATGCTTTGGCATTCTGGTATGGCTCAAAACTGGTCATCGAAACCAAAGAGCTATCCCCTGGTACTCTTATCCAGGTATGGCAACTCACATATTCCTTTAATATATATGTATCCAATACGTAATAATAGGAGTGGTGAAAATGTAAGGATGTGTTTGTATTTTTGTCTCCAGGTATTCTTTGGAGTTCTCATGGCAGCTATGAACCTGGGTCAGGCCTCACCCTGCCTGGAAGCCTTCGCCTCAGGTCGAGCTGCAGCCAAGACCATCTTCGATACCATTGACCGGGTAAGGCCAGAATTTTTGAAAATATAGGAACTAAGAACAATTCAATTTCAGTTCTGAAGTATTTTATAAATCTGTTAACTTTCAGGAGCCAGAAATCGATTGTTTCTCAGAGGAGGGCCACAAATTAGACAAGGTCAAGGGTGACATTGAATTCCACAACGTCACATTTAACTACCCCTCTCGGCCAGAAGTGAAGGTAAACACTCTTCGCTCACTTTCTTTAACTTAAAATCATCCTCAAAAGATATCTCAATGTACAACCACCACCTGTTTACTTAGATTTTAGATTCTTTGAGCATGCTGATCAGAGCAGGAGAAACCACAGCTTTTGTTGGGCCAAGCGGATCAGGGAAGAGCACCACAGTTCAACTCTTTCAGAGATTCTACAACCCCAAGGAAGGAATGGTAATAAGGCTCAGAAGATACACCTATGTTCACTATCACATTATTACAGCAATGTGGTTGGGACACTAAACGTATGACTAAAGCCCAGCACAAGATGTTATTGTGTTTGATGCACATATTGCTTCTCATTTATAGTTGACTTTGGATGGCCATGACATCCGCAGCCTGAACATCCAGTGGCTTCGCTCTCTGATTGGTATAGTAGAGCAAGAGCCGGTGCTGTTTGCCACAACTATCGCTGACAACATCCGCTACGGGCGACCTGGGGTCACCATGGACGATATCATCCAGGCCACCAAGGAGGCTAACGCCTATAACTTCATCATGGACCTCCCACAGGTTCCACAGACACACCTTTAGCAAATAAATACGGTGGATTATTCGGATACTGTCTTATACAAGAAACACATTGAAATGTCAAAATGAGTAAATGTTTGTCTGTCGTTATACAGAGGTTTGATACGCTGGTGGGTGAGGGTGGTGGTCAGATGAGTGGAGGACAGAAGCAGAGGATCGCTATCGCCCGAGCTCTGATCCGCAACCCCAGGATCCTGCTGCTGGACATGGCTACCTCGGCTCTGGACAACGAGAGTGAGGCCATTGTACAGGAGGCACTTGACACGGTGGGTGACTCCAAGCACAACATCTATCAATCATTATATCACCACAAAGTCAGTGCTTTGAATATTTATTCCAATTTGACATCATGGTCTACCCATGTTCTAATGTTTACTTCAACTACAAAACGGATCATGTTTGTGATTGAATTTCTTTCCATGTGCAGGCTCGGATGGGCAGGACAACCATTACCATCGCCCACCGCCTTTCCACTATCCGCAATGCTGATGTCATTATTGGCTTTGAGCACGGAAGGGCAGTGGAGAGCGGTACACACAATGATCTTCTAGAAAAGAAGGGTGTCTACTTTACTCTTGTTACCCTTCAGAACCAAGGAAATGACATGCCCAATGACAAAGCAAACATAGGTAGGTCTGACATAAAGAGACATTCAGAATGATTCATTGTTCACTTTTGATAGAGTCTATTTGTATGGATAAAAATAACATATTCATTTTCAATTTTAGGTCCGGACAATAAAACCATTGAGGAAGAAATCCTTCAGAGTTTCAGTCGAGGAAGCTATGAATCTGGGTTGAGGTAAATCTAATGGTCATGTCAGAACAGGCTTATGATTAACAATGATTCAGCAAAGCTAATTTGTAAAGCCTGTGTTATTCACTCTTTCTCCTAAAGGCAATCTCTTCGCCTGCGATCTCACACCCAACTTTCAAACGAACTCATCCCTGATGCTATAGCTGGCAGTATCAAAATTAAATCAGACAAATTCCTTGCCACAATGGAAAACGACATGGAACCTCAAAGATCAAAGGTATTGAGGTCATTCTATAAGCAGCCTTGTATTATCAGTTTTGTATTAGTGTACTTTAGTCAATTTTCCCTCCTCGTAATTTCTGAGAGAAATGAGTGTCCCTCATACAGTATATTCCCACAGCATTCCAAGGAGGAAGCAGAGGAACGGGTGGAGCCAGCACCAGTGGCTCGAATCCTGAAGTACAACAAGTCAGAGTGGCCCTACATGCTATTGGGATCTATAGGAGCTGCAATCAACGGCTCCGTCAATCCAATCTATGCTATTTTATTCAGCCAGATCCTTGGGGTGAGTGGCTATGGATTATGTACATATCAAGCCAATGTTTATAATCTAGTTTCAAATTAATTGGGCTGGTAGTAGTGATACTTATAGGTGTTGCTGTTCCCTTAAATTAATTTCATTCCATCCATATTGTTGTTTTGATTTTCAGACGTTCTCTATACGTGACTTGGATGAACAGAGAGTGCAGATCAATGGAATATGTATCCTGTTCTGCGCTGTGGCGGTGACAAGTTTCTTCTCTCAGTTCTTACAGGTAGATATATTGTACATCAAGCTGTTACAGTCCATAGTAAGATGCTAACATTCAGACCACAGGAGGTTGGTGGCACCTAAATTGGGGAGAACGGGCTTGTGGTAATGAATGGAGCGGTATGAGTGGAATGGTGTCAAATACATCAAAACACATGGTTTCCAGGTGTTTGATGCCATTCCATTCGCTCCGTTCTGACCATTATTATGAGCCATTCTCCCCTCAGCAGTTTCCTGTGATTCAGAGGACAGGCGCTAGTAATGTGTGTGAACACTATTGTTCTGTTTAAGGGCTATGCATTTGGGAAGTCTGGGGAGCTGCTGACCCGCAGGCTAAGGAAGGTGGGCTTCCAGGCCATGTTGAAACAGGAGGTAGGCTGGTTTGATGACCCCAGGAACAGCCCAGGAGCTCTCACCACCAGGCTGGCCACCGATGCCTCCATGGTTCAGGGGGTAAGTGTCAGGGACACATACTGTGGACCAGTACATTGGAACCCATTAGAATTATTTATAACAAATTATGAGTTGATCCAAAGAGGTTGTTTTTGAAATATTTCCTTCTGCCTCATACTGTATATATTTCTGTTTATGTAATGAGCTTTGAGAATGAATACTAGTTTCTCTGCAGGCAACTGGATCGCAGATTGGGATGATTGTGAACTCCTTGACCAACATCGGAGCGTCTTTCATCATTGCGTTCTCCTTCAGCTGGAAGTTAAGCTTGGTAGTGATTTGCTTTTTACCACTCATTGGCTTGTCTGGGGTCTTCCAAGTCAAAATGCTGACAGGTTTCGCAAACGAGGATAAGAAGGCAATGGAAGCAGCAGGACAGGTGAGTTAAACACCCCATTATCGGTAAGAGAATTCAATAAAGGTCCCTAAATGGGTTGTTAAAACATTTCTGTAAAATGAAATAACCTCGTAGGAGGCACTGGTCCAGAGTGTTATTCACTCTAGTGATTTAGAGACTTGACAATCTGCCTTCTCTCCCACAGGTGTCCAGCGAGGCTCTAGCCAACATCAGGACCATCGCAGGGCTGTGCAAGGAGAGCACATTTGTGGATACGTATGAACAGCAGCTGGAGGCTCCCTATATGTCTGCCAAGAAGAAGGCAAACATCTATGGCATCTGTTTTGCCTTTGCTCAGTGTGTTATCTTTATGGCGTACGCCGCCTCGTTTAGATATGGAGGCTTTCTTGTCAGCTCTGAAAGATTACATTACCTGGTGGTCTTCAGGTAAATTTGTTTGTTTTGCTGAATAGGTCAACATGTTTACTGTACATTTTCAAAAACATATCCATTTTGCTGTAAACTGTTCTAAAAGCTTACTGTATTATCAAACTAATGCCAATGTGTTGTGTGTTTCCCCAGAGTGATCTCTGCCATTGTGATCAGTGGGACAGCACTGGGAAAAGCTTCCTCATTCGCCCCAGATTATGCCAAAGCCAAGACTGCAGCTGCCCAGTTCTTCAAACTGTTGGACCGAGTCCCCAAAATCAGCATGAGTCAGACAGACGGGGAGAAATGGGTGAGAGAAACATGTCAAACTCTTTCCATAAAAAAGTATATTTATTCAATCAGACATTTTCAGTAAAAGTGGAAAATGATTATTATTCACATTGACATCAAAAACTTTGGTGTGTAATAATGCCATGCCCTCTCTCCAGGATGATTTCAAAGGGGAGTTAGAATTCATCAACTGCAAGTTCACATACCCAACCCGGCCTGACATCCAGGTGCTAAATGGACTACTGGTGTCTGTGAAACCGGGCCAGACCCTGGCCTTTGTGGGCTGTAGTGGCTGTGGGAAGAGCACTAGTGTGCAGCTGTTGGAGAGGTTCTATGATCCAGATGAGGGCAGAGTGGTGAGTCCCCAGACCAGACCCAACCTAATTTACATTACCTTTACCTCAGTGGGGGCTGCTGAGGGGAGGATGGCATATAACAATGGCTGGAACGGAGCAAATGGAATGGCATAAAAAAAAATGGAATCCATGTGTTTGATGTATTTGATACCATTCCACCGATTCCGCTCCAGCCGTTACCACAAGCCCGTCCTCCCCAATTAAGGTGCCACCAACCTCCTGTGCTTTACCTTATCTTCCATGTACACTGAGTATACCAAACATTAGGAACACCTTGATACACACGGAAACTGTTGAGCGTGAAAAACCCTGCTGGGATCTTGACACGAACCGGTGCGCCTGGCACCTACTACCATACCCCGTTCAAAGGCACTTAAATCTTTTGTCTTACATATTCACCCTCTGAATGGCACAAATACACAATCCATGTCTCAATTGTGTCAAGGCTTAAAAATCCTTCTTTAACCTGTCTCCTTCCATTCATCTACACTGATTGAAGTGGATTTAACAAGTGACATAGCTTTCACCTGGATTCATCTGGTCAGCCTATGTCATGGAAAGAGCAGGTGCTCTTAATGTTTTGTACACTCAGTGTAGATGGAATCAGAGGTACAATTCATCAAGTGTACCCACAGTGCCTGTCATAGTCTATTACTATTATTTGTATTTACAATAAACACTTCCTTATTCCCATTTCAGTTGATCGATGGCCGTCCATCACACACTGTCAACGTGCCCTTCCTGAGGGCTCAGATTGGCATTGTCTCCCAAGAGCCAGTGCTGTTTGACTGCAGTATTGCTGAAAACATCCAGTATGGTGATAACACCAGGAACATGAGCATGGAGGAGATTGTTGATGCTGCAAAGAAAGCTTATCTCCATGACTTTGTGATGACTCTGCCAGATGTGAGTAGTGGAACTAAAATTGTACTATCTTTGTAATACTTCTATGTCATACTATCCCACTTCCCTTAATACAGTGAAGAATGTAAAAAAATAAACATGTTATTGTGGTGGAATATGAAATTATCTTCTGATACTGTTCTCTTCATAATGTAAGTAGCGTACTAGACATTCCTGTGTTATCTTTGACTCTGGCAGAAATATGAGACTCAGGTTGGTGCCCAGGGCTCCCAGCTCTCCAGAGGGCAAAAACAACGCATCGCCATCGCTCGGGCAATAGTCAGAAACCCTAAGATCCTGCTTCTGGATGAGGCCACCTCTGCATTGGACACAGAGAGTGAAAAGGTACCCACAGACCAGACCAATGTACACTGAACCAAAATATAAACGCAACTTGCAACAATTTCCAAGGTTTTATTGAGTTAGAGTTCATATAAGGAAATCAGTCAATTGAAATAAATTAATTAGGCCCTAATGTATGGATATCACATGACTGGGAATACAGATATGCATCTGTTGGTCACAGATGCCTTAAAAAAAAGGTAGGGGCATGGATGAGAAAACCAGTCAGTATCTGGTGTGACCACCATTGGCCTCATGCAGCGCGACACATCTCCTTTCGCATATAGTTGATCAGGCTGTTGATTGTGGCCTGTGGAATGTTGTCCCACTCCTCTCCAATGGCTGTGCAAAGTTGTTGGATATTGGTGGGAACTGGAGCACGCTGTCGTACACGTCGATCTAGAGCATCCCAAACATGCTCAATGGGTGACATGTCTGGTGAGTATGCAGGCCATGGATGAACTGGGCCATTTTCAGCTTCCAGGAATTGTAAACAGATCCTTGCGACATGGGGCCGTGCATTATCATGCTGAAACATGAGGTGATGGCGGTGGATGAATGGCACGACAATGGGTCTCAGGATCTCGTCACGGTATCTCTGTGCATTCAAATTGATAAAATGCAATTGTGTTCATTGACCGTTGCTTATGCCTGCCCATACCATAACCCGCCACCATGGGGCCCTCTGTTCACAACGTTGACATCAGCAAACCGCTCGCCCACACGATGCCAGCGAAGGTGAGCATTTGCCCACTGAAGTCGGTTACGACGCCGAATACAGTCAGGTCAAGACCCTGGTGAGGATGACGAGCGTGCAGATGAAATTCCCTGAGAACCCACAATTTCATCAGTGGTCCGGGTGGCTGGTCTCAGACAATT
This sequence comes from Coregonus clupeaformis, assembly GCF_020615455.1. NCBI lineage: Eukaryota > Metazoa > Chordata > Actinopteri > Salmoniformes > Salmonidae > Coregonus > Coregonus clupeaformis. The sequence goes on from NC_059195.1 coordinate 17,364,314, forward strand.
CCGCAGGTGAAGAAGCCGGATATGGAGGTCCTGTGCTGGCGTGGTTACACGTGGTCTGCGGTTGTGAGGCCGGTTTATGGTAGATAAATGAACATTCAATTATCTGGCAACAGCTCTGGTGGACCTTCCTGCAGTCAGTATGGCAATTGCACGCTCCCTCAACTTGAGACATCTGTGTCATTGGGTTGTGTAACAGAACTGCACATTTTAGAGTGGCCCTTTATTGTCCCCAGCACAAGGTGCACCTGTGTAATGATCCTGCTGTTTAATCAGCTTCTTGATATGCCACACCTGTAAGGTGGATGGATTATCTTGGCAAAGGAGAAATGCTGACTAACAGAGATGTAAATTAATTTGTGCACAAAATTTGAGAGAAGTTTGCTTTTTGTGCCTATGGAAGATTTCTGTTATCTTTTATTTCAGCTCATGAAACATGGGACCAACACTTTACATGTTGTATTTATATTTTTGTTCAGTAAATATTAACACCTCTTGATTATCCTTTCTATCAGATTAATCACTCTATCCACAGCTTAATGATGCATTTGCTTAGATACTATTTTCTCAGCATGCCATGTACTGTATTACATGAGAGAGAATATAGAATGTCCTTATGATGAAAACAAACAGACTCAACTGAACTTATTTCTGACATTGTGTTTTCCCACTACAGACAGTGCAGGCTGCTTTGGATGAGGCCAGACGTGGACGCACCTGCATTGTCGTAGCCCACAGACTGTCCACCATCCAGACGGCAGATATCATAGCCGTCATGTCCCAAGGTGCTGTCATAGAAAGGGGGACACATGAGGAACTCATGGCTAAGAGGGCTGCCTACTACAAACTAGTCACAACAGGGGCTCCGATCAGCTAAACCTGAGTAGGTGTCATTTTTCTATAGAGGGGATGCATTATGAGGAGATGGAGTTTGTCACTAACCAAAGTACATAAATGTGCCGTTTTAGTGAGAGTAACTATGGAAAAAAAACATCAAAGTCCATGGGGGGAAAGGCTTTCTTTGCTTGATATACTCTTCATTTACCTAATGTCTCTTGAGTTTTTTTATATGATATTATACACTGAGTGTACAAAACATTAGGATCATCTGCTCTTTCCATGTCATAGACTGACCAGGTGAAAGCTATAATACTTTATTGATGTCACTTGTTAAATCCACTTTAATCAGTGTAGATGAAGGGAAGGAGACAGGTTAAATAATGATTTTTAAGCCTTTAGACAATTGAGACATGGATTGTGTATGTGTGCCATTAACAGGGTGAAAGGGCCTAATGTTCTGTACACTCAATATATAGGGCCATTTGCAAAACAGATGGATCCTTTAAAGTAATTAATTAAAGTAATTTGTAGTCCAATGTATACTTTTGCTCAAGAAGGTTACAATTATTGGTATGAATCATATCTCGCAGATTTAAATATTTATTTGTATTAATTTGTTTACAGAAAAATATATTTGCTTTTATTAACCTTTGACAGACTGAATGTTTGGTGTTTGATGCTTGATCTTTTGTCAAATAGGAAAATCCATGTCGTAATGGATGATTCATTTTATTTCATTTATACAGATACATTATTAGTTTCAAAATGCAGTTTTTTTAAAGGAAAGCTACGTACACTGGGAAAAGTATATTGTGTTGTCCTTGAGAAAGTGATAGTGTAATGTTGATAGGGTGTGCTGCCACCCTAAATGACAGATAACGTCCAGCAATGTTTTTTTCTGTTGTCCTTTGTTGCATCTCATTTATTTCTGTCCTTTTCCTTGATGAAAAAAAAGACATTGAACCAGCTACTTGATGGATATCTAACGGAATAAATGAAGGATGAACTGTATGTATAAGGTAAAATTCTCTGGAGACTCAAACTGTAGTTTATCATTCATCTGCAGTCTTGAAATGCCGAACTCAATTGTGTACTAAGTGCTGACACAACCTTCACAAACCACCAGGTTATTGTACATACTTTTTGGTATAAGTAGGCCTACAGTAGAACCAGGATCTTTCCCAAACAATGTCCTCCACAAACTCCGTTTGCCAAGTGATTAGTGGGCATATTCTGAAAGCACCTGCTGATTTATCAGCATTATGCACTCAACAAGGTGTTGAAAGTGTTTCACAGGGATGCTGGCCCATGTTGACTCCAATGCTTGACACAGTTTTGTCAAATTGGCTGGATGTCCTTTGGATGGTGGACCATTCTTGATATACACGGGAAACAGATGAACATGAATAACTACTACCATACCCCGTTCAAAGGCACTTAAATATTTTGTCTTGCCCATTCACCCTCTGAATGGCACACATAATCCATGTCTAAATTGTCTCAAGGTTTAAAAATCCTTCTTTAACCTATCTCCTCCCCTTCATCTACACTGATTGAAGTTGATTGAACAAGTGACCGAGAGGACTGCCTTTAAGTGATAATGCCCGAGAAGCCGGTGTTTGGAGGATATATTGGCACGGGTGTTGTTAGTCCCAAGATGAAGTCGAGGGCCGGCAAACCATGCCAATATATCCTCCAAACACTGGCTTCGAGGGCATTATCACTTTTATAACACGGGTTACCAACATTTTCAAATAATGATTGACATATTTTCATTAAAAACGTTATTTTGATGAATTTATTCATACTATTTCATCCTTCCACAAGATATAGTCCCGACACAAATCTAGGGTTGCTACTCAAACCGGCTGGTCGTTCGTTCTATTGGTTCCGTTGCCAGAGACGCGACCCAGTCGTTCAATCTTTTTGTTCTGTATCTATGGACACGACCCAGTCGTTCGTTCTAAATGTTCCATTGCCATACTGGCTGGCAACGTTCTTATGCCTTGCTTGCTAGCTAGCCAACTACGGCTAACTTACAGTCACGTCAAACAGTGCAGACAGAATAATAACAGTAGCTGCATTTGCATTTGTTTAAGCTGTTTTCTAGTGACATTTATTTGGATACATCCATAACAATGAGCTAATGAGGCACGATTTCGCCTGGCATAGAAAATGTGCTCTCTCGTCAGGACACTGTTGTTCAGAGGAGCTAGCCAACAACAAAGCTAACACAATCACTTCAAACTGAAGCTGTAAAGACCGCAAACTAGCTGCACTTCATTTCGTTTGACCTTTTTTCAATTGACATTTCTTTGTATATATCCATAAAAATGATGCCTGCTGATCGATGATTTCGAGTGGCTGAGAAACGCTGCCTGCCTGTCTGTCTCGTCCCGACTCCTAACACGTTCATTACTATGGGACAGCTGGAGATCAAATTTGAATATTGAAACAATTTTGCAAATGTCGGAGAGACAGACAGCAAGGTTTATACAAATCTCCGCTGTTGAAAACGAAATGTTAGTCTAAAAGAAATGTGAGATGTCTAGATGCTTTTTATAGTTGAGATCAAGTTAATAAATTGCTTGGCTGGGTTGATGAGACAGTGGATTGCGCTGTCAGATGGAACAGAGTAAATAGGCATTTTAATGTCATAGATTTAGCCAGTGGTAACTTGTGGAATAGACACCGGCTGGAATGCGCTTTTAACCAATCAGCATTCAGGATTAGACCCACCCATTGTATAAATACAAATAAACACTGTTTATCTATCATACAAGCAGGACGCACAATCAGATATTCACAAAGATAAAATTCAGTTCACACAACAATACATCAGACAGTTGTGCCATTTTGCAAGCCATTAGAGTGGGCTTTTATTGTCCCCAGCACAAGGTGCACCTGTGTAATGATCAATTTCTAGAATTTATGATCATAATGATTGACAGACAGGAAATTACACTGACCTGGTCCTGTTTCACAGGTAATGTGGATCTGCTCCAGCTGAGGGAGTGAATTATTCTGGTAAAAGACAGTTTCCTGCACCCACCAGTATGGCCACTGGCCAAACAGAATTCTAAAAACAAGAGACAGTCAGATTAACATTTATATAACAAGATGTGTCCCCTAAACAGAAAAAAGCATGATTTTATAAGCATCTATCCCGATAATGTTACATAGATTGCATGCACTATCTCTCCCTCCCTTTACTAGTTATGGCAGCACAAGTGTAAAAAAAAGAAAATAAATTAACACAGTGAGCAGATGGTGTCTTACCATTAGAAAATTAGGTTGAACCAGTCTCCAATAACTGCCACAAATATAATCTTGGTGCAGACAATTTGGCTAAGTTGCAACCACAGAGGGAAATCGAGAGAAGATATGTGACAAGGGTCACCCACAGAGGTCATGAAGTCAAGGAAGTCATGGCAGTCCCTGTAGTTGCTTTGGAGGTGCTGGATCACACCAGAACCCCACTGCTGTGGATAAGGTCCATCTGGCACAACAGGAACAGCTGCTCCCTCTGTCTTAACTACAGCACCATGAGAGAGAGAGAGAGAGAGAGAGAGAGAGATGTCTTTGTATGTACATTTACATTTTACATTTTAGTCATTTAGCAGACACTCTTATCCAGAGCAACTTACAGTTAGTGAGTGCATACATTATATATTTTTTCATACTGGCCCCCCGTGGGAATTGAACCCACAACCCTGGCGTTGCAAACACCATGCTCTACCAACTGAGCTACATCCTTGCCGGCCATTCCCTCCCCTACCCTGGACGACGCTGGGCCAATTGTGCGCCGCCCCATGGGTCTCCCGGTCACGGCCGGCTACGACAGAGCCTGGATTCGAACCAGGATCTCTAGTGGCACAGCTAGCACTGCGATGCAGTGCCTTAGACCACTGCGCCACATGTAAATGTATCATCATAAATCATTCAACTGCTATGGCAATGAGTGCATTAAACACTGCAATAAACTTTAGTGAATTATTAACATAAAATATTTACAAAAGAATACATAGGAATAGAGAAGCATTGTACATCAGGATGCACAACTGCAACACGTTTCAACTTATACTGTAGAGTCTTCCTCAGGCAGCATTGAAGGCATGTTACACAAAGTTGTTTTCAGGACAATTGTGTACATTTTCCACAGGCTATTACTTTTATTGGTTAAATATCAGCCATTCCATCCACCTGAGGATAGTGTTCTCCCGCAAATGCACAAGTTGAACCACCGGGATCCATCTGAAATAGTTCAAATACATGGAATGGCTGGGGGTCAAGTTTTGCTCTTATTTTTACCAACAGAAAAAATATCAACCAGATGCTCCAGAGCACTGGGATACCTAATGAAAATGAAGAACAGTTAACAGGCCCCTTTTCCAGACAACCTAAGCTGGCACTATGATAAACCATGCTTTCTTAACATGTATGTTGATGCAGATATGACCTTAACCACCCGAGCCACGGCCTGTTCACCCTGCTACCATCTAAAAGGCTGAGACAGTATGGGTGCATCAAAGCTTGGACCGAGAGACTGAAAAACAGCTTCTATCTCCAGGCCATCAGACTGTTAAATAGTCACCACTAGCCAGCCTCCGCCCAGTACCCTGCCCTGAACTTTAGTCACTGTTACTAGCCTGCTACTACCTGGTACTCAACCCTGCACCTTAAAGACTGCTGCCCTATGTACATAGTCATTGAACACTGGTCACTTGAATAATGTTTACATACCGTTTCACCCACTTCATATTTATATACTATATTCTAGTTAAGGCTCATCCTATATAACTACTGCTGTACACACCTTTTCTATTCATATACTGTCCATAATGTCTATACACACCATCATATACATATATATTTCGGACTCTGACATTGCTCGTTCTAACGTTTCTTAATTCCCTTATTTTTCTTTTTGGAATTTGCGTTTTGTATTGTTAGGTATTACTGCACTGTTGGAGCTAGGAACATAAGCATTTCGCTACACCCGCGATAACATCTGCTAAATATGTGTACCCGACCAATAATAATAACATTTGATTTGATATAAACTCGACTAAAATTGTAACTTTTGTTATTTCTAATGTTGATACAGGCTTTGCCTACAGAGTCATGTTAGACATCGATTCGCCACAGGCTGGCGCAAATTCACGAGCACAAGACACAAACAGACTAAACAAAACTTAGCATTGTGGGAAACAAAGAAAAACGTGGCCGATAGCTTTTTAAAAATGTGTTATATATGGTTTTAGGCGGAACATAAATGATAAACATCGTAGATGATAAATACGGTACATTGTCATTTTTATCGCAGGAGTATATTTCTTAAAGGGACTACTTTGACTTTTGATAAAAACGCAATTTCCGGTGTGGCGTCACAGGCCCATCCTTCTTTCCGTGAGCGCGGAATTTTGAAAACAACAGCGAACAGCTGCCGAAAACTCTGGGTCGAGAATCATCCGAAAATTGCCACGGTAGCTAACAAAATTCACCATATTTGATAATCGGTTGTTTGGTAAAGTCATAGTATTTGATATAGCTAAAATGATTGTTACATACTTTTGGCCACGTTTGGTCATGAGCTGAGTTGTGTTTTTAGCTAGCTGGGCTAGCTACGTCGTTAGCTACCTTGACTGTTTCCGAACTTATTTTAATTGTGGCAATAACGTGGTTTAGCTACTTACCTTAATGTTAGTTAGCTAACAAGCCAATTTATGCTAGCATTCATCCAAGGTATGTGTCACATGGGACTCGCTAAAAACACGCCACTTCGATACAGCAACAAAGTGACTTTTCGTTGCAGTTTAGGACTAGGAGAGCATTTTAGCTAACCCTTTTCCCAACCTTAACCTAACCTGCTATGTAAGTTCTCCTACGAAAAAGTAACTTCCGGTGGTAGCTGTATCCATGTGGCGTGTTTTTAGGAAATTCCGTATCACAAACCTTGCTCAACCGTGAGTTCCTGTTTAAAACTACATTCTGGAATTCGTTTTTCACCAAAATAGCAGACCCGACATTTTTTGTGATTGACAGCTGAGGGATGCAGCGGCTGGGGAAATGTGGGCTAACTTCTCTAATATTCATAGACACCTAGGGAGATGTGGGCTAACTCCTCTAATATTCATAGACACTGCTTTAGATGCAAGGACTGACTAGAGTTAATTAGAGTGAAATTATTATAATAGTTATAAACACATACATTGTTGTATGTAAACAATGGAGTAATAATAGTGAAATGCTTATTTGCAAGCTCTACAACAATGCAGTAATACTAAGTCAGATAAAAAAATACACAGGAGAATAAGAAATACACACAAGAAAATACACTATATACAGGTCAATTCCAGTAGCAATATCAGTGCAGGGATACTTGTGATAGTTAAGGTAGCTATGCACATGTAATCAGGGTTAAAAGTGACTGAGCAGCAGGATAGATATAATAAATAGTTGCAGCAAAGTAAATGGTGATTGTGGGTGTGTGAGAGTCGGTGTGTGTTTGACTGCACCAGCGATCAATTTTTGGACTTTTAACTGAGATGTTCTGTATGTTTTACATTTACATTTAAGTCATTTAGCAGACACTCTAATCCAGAGCGATTTACAAATTGGTGCATTCAATTTAGGATAGCCAGTGGGACAACCACCCTTTTTTTTATGGGGGGGTAGAAGGATTAATCTTATACCCATTGATTCTTGAAAAATATAACTTATACATGCCTTGATCTTAATTAAACTGTAATACCCCATTAGAACCCCAAAATATAAGCTTGTTTTACTCCATTGTGAACAAACACTATATAGCCTCAACATTGTTAAAACTATCATTTAGATCATGGATGGTCAGCCCTTGTATGTATCCATAGCTCTGCCTATGAATTTGGAAGTGGTAAAAGAAATCCAGCCCCATCCCTCAGCTGTTTACCAAAACAGTGACATGGTGTCACTTGTTGTTGTTTGAATTGCATATTGCCCCCTTTAACAAGCCATCCTGCATCTTGCCAAAATGTTGACTGACCTAATCAGTGTTTTGTATTCCTGTCACCTAGATCATCATGGCATGCATTACAGATGCAAACATGGTGAATTGGTTTAGTAGCACAATGGAAGACATACGCAACAAAATGCTTGTTCAGGGATCGGCCGAGATGACGGAGACAGGCATGGATTGGGTTCAAACCCACCGACAGTTTGTCAAATCTGTTCTCGGTATGACATGGACGCTGTTATCATGATTACTGAGTCAATTATGCTTAAAATCTGTCAATATTCAGAGCTATAATAATCTCCCTTATCTTTCTGCAGATACATGTTCAAAGAAAGTCAAGGATGATGAAATAATATTTGAAACTATAGACTCGTACAAAACAGGTAAGATTATGCCGGGCATGACGTGATGACATCCTGTGAAGTGTTACTAACAATCAGTTTGACATTAACCTTGGCACTAGCCTACTCATACTTTATTATTGAAGACAATGTCCCCCCCCCCCCTCCAGACTTGCAAAAGAAAAATGCCTCAATGGTGGAGAAGAGAAATGCCATTGCGAAGAGGCTGTCTGAAGTGGAAGGGAAGGACGTACAGAAAAGCAAGATCATTGAAAAGATTGAGATGATCCGAGTGGAACAAGCCAAGAAGAAAGAATGTAGGCAATTTTTTAAAATGGAACAGTAGATTTTGCCCTTCACACACGTCTTTTCATTGGTCTAAAATATATATTAGTATCCAAAACAAACATGTCCCCTTTCCTTGTTTTTCCTTTCTTCAAAGTGATCGTGTCCCAAAACAAAGCCAACAAAGACAGACTGAAAAATCTCAACAAAGCCAAGCAGGTGTTTCAGGACCGGCTAGGATTGGAAATTAGAAAAATTCATGGTAAATTGGGAATAAATCTGTTAGTAATGGCAATAATATTGTACCGTTTGAACATTTGTGTTGACCAAGTGTTAAACCACAGAAGTAAAATGAATTATTATTTTATTCAAGGTGAGAAATTGCAGTTTATCTTCCGAGACATCAACCAAAAAGACTCAGAATGTGTATACACCTTCATGCTGAGGATCAACGAAGGAGGATTATACCAGAGTGAGTACAGTAAATAGTATAGAACAGTACAGTAACAAATGGTTTTGGAAACTAGGAGTGTTATCATGAATGGCTGGAAACTGATAATAACTAAACAACATTTTCTAAACAAATTTTTGTCCACAGTTGTGTCTAATGACCCACCACTGGATTGCATGGCCCACTTGGAGCAGAGACTTCAGGAGACCAACAACTTCTCTGCTTTTCTTGCAAATGTTCGGAGAGAATTTGTCACTCTTAAAACCTGAGGAGTAAAAAAAATCTGTTTAATATCTTAACATATTTTAGTAATATCCTGTGTCTTTGTCTCCCATTTTCACTGTCTCCGTCTCCCATTTACACTGTCTCCAACATCGTTTGTAATATTAATGTTTCAATTATATGATGTCCATTTTAAAAAGGCTAGATGCAATTTTCAAGTTGGTGGGGTTCTTCAGTGGCCCAAAGTTTTGATCAGGCATTTTGGAATGAGTATAACTAAACACTTTTTGTACACCTCCCCCATAGTTGATTGAAGTATTACTTTAATCATGTAACAGGATAAATGCTTTACCCTGTCCATTTGCGCGAACACTTACTGTCATACATCTGATGTTTCTACAACACTTAACATTGGCAGCTCCTCAACGTAGGTTGATGGAAAATGGCCTATCTGTCCATTCAATATCCCATACCACCAACCGCTGTCTTCCTTTTGATAGATGTCAAGAAGGTCTCCTGTAACAAATTATTTTGTTAGTATAGTCATGAATTTCATATTATTATTGATGGTATGCATTTTCTTCCATACCTATTTTTATTGTCCCTTACCTTCTTTCATATTCAACTCATCGTCTCTGTCTGACGTGAAATCGTAAACAGCTTTGCATTTCCCAATGCTACACCACTCTGCACCTGAAGGAGAAATGTATTAGTGTTTCTTGTTATGACACATACAGTGGGGAAAAAAAGTATTTAGTCAGCCACCAATTGTGCAAGTTCACCCACTTAAAAAGATGAGAGAGGCCTGTAATTTTCATCATAGGTACAGGTCAACTATGACAGACAAAATGAGGAAAAAAAATCCTGAAAATCACATTGTAGGATTTTTTATGAATTTATTTGCAAATTATGGTGGAAAATAAATATTTGTTCAATAACAAAAGTTTCTCAATACTTTGTTATATACCCTTTGTTGGCAATGACACAGGTCAAACGTTTTCTGTAAGTCTTCACAAGGTTTTCACACACTGTTGCTGGTATTTTGGCCCATTCCTCCATGCAGATCTCCTCTAGAGCAGTGATGTTTTGGGGCTGTCGCTGGGCAACACAGACTTTCAACTCCCTCCAAAGATTTTCTATGGGGTTGAGATCTGGAGACTGGCTAGGCCACTCCAGGACCTTGAAATGCTTCTTACGAAGCCACTCCTTCGTTGCCCGGGCGGTGTGTTTCGGATCATTGTCATGCTGAAAGACCCAGCCACGTTTCATCTTCAATGCCCTTGCTGATGGAAGGAGGTTTTCACTCAAAATGTCACAATACATGGCCCCATTCTTTCCTTTACACGGATCAGTCGTCCTGGTCTCTTTGCAGAAAAACAGCTCCAAAGCATGATGTTTCCACCCCCGTGCTTCACAGTAGGTATGGTGTTCTTTGGATGCAACTCAGCATTCTTTGTCCTCCAAACACGACGAGTTGACTTTTTACCAAAAAGTTATATTTTGGTTTCATCTGACCATATGACATTCTCCCAATCCTCTTCTGTATCATCCAAATACACTCTAGCAAACTTCAGACGGGCCTGGACATGTACTGGCTTAAGCAGGGGGACACGTCTGGCACTGCAGGATTTGAGTCCTTGGCGGGCACTGCAGGATTTGAGTCCCTGGCGGCGTAGTGTGTTCCTGATGGTAGGCTTTGTTACTTTGGTCCCAGCTCTCTGCAGGTCATTCACTAGGTCCCCCCGTGTAGTTCTGGGATTTTTGCTCACCGTTCTTGTGATCATTTTGACCCCACTGGGTGAGATCTTGCGTGGAGCCCCAGATCGAGGGAGATTATCAGTGGTCTTGTTTGTCTTCCATTTCCTAATAATTGCTCCCACAGTTGATTTCTTCAAACCAAGCTGCTTACCTATTGCAGATTCAGTCTTCCCAGCCTGGTGCAGGTCTACAATTTTGTTTCTGGTGTCCTTTGACAGCTCTTTGGTCTTGGCCATAGTGGAGTTTGGAGTGTGACTGTTTGAGGTTGTGGACAGGTGTCTTTTATACTGATAACAAGTTCAAACAGGTGCCATTAATACAGGTAACGAGTGGAGGACAGAGGAGCCTCTTAAAGAAGAAGTTACAGGTCTGTGAGAGCCAGAAATCTTGCTTGTTTGTAGGTGACCAAATACTTATTTTCCACCATAATTTGCAAATAAATTCATTCCAAATCCTACAATGTGATTTTCTGGATTTTTTTTCCTCAATTTGTCTGTCATAGTTGACGTGTACCTATGATGAAAATTACAGGCCTCTCTCATCTTTTTAAGTGGGAGAACTTGCACAATTGGTGGCTGACTAAATACTTTTTTCCCCCACTGTAGGCAAGATCAGAATGATACATCTTTGTAATTATATATGTGGATGGGTGTCACCTTCTTCGTCATCAGTCTTGGACATGGCTCCATTGACAGAGCCACATTCCCCTGGAGCTGCAGTATCTTGGATGACAGCAGTGTGGACAGGGTTTGCTTCCACTGATGAGGTCTCTTCTGATGTCACACTCTGATAGGGTCCTTTGTAAATGATGGAGCTCCTCAGATGCGATCTGAATGGTGTCTTTTTGATTTTGACTGGACGGGCCAGCTGAACAATACTGTGCTCGCAATCCTTGGAAAACAACGTAATCTGGTTAGGATGTATAGTAACATACATACAGTTGAAGTTGGAAGTTTACATACACCTTAGCCAAATACATTTAAACTCAGTTTTTCACAATTCCTGACATTTAATCCTAGTAAACATTCCCTGTTTTAGGTCAGTTAGGATCACCACTTTATTTTAAGAATGTGAAATGTCAGAATAATAGTAGAGATAATTATTTCAGCTTTTATTTCTTTCATTACATTCCCAGTGGATCAGAAGTTTACATACACTCAATTAGTATTTGGTAGCATTGCCTTTAAATTGTTTAACTTGGGTCAAATGTTTCAGGTAGCCTTCCACAAGCTTCCCACAATAAGTTGGGTGAATTTTGGCCCATTCCTCCTGACAGAGCTGGTGTAACTGAGTCAGGTTTGTAGGCCTCCTTGCTCGCACACACTTTTTCAGTTCTGCACACAAATGTTCTATAGGATTGAGGTCAGGGCTTTGTGATGGCCACTCCAATACCTTTACATTGTTGTCCTTAAGCCATTTTGCCACAACTTTGGAAGTATGCTTAGGGTCATTGTCCATTTGGAAGACCCATTTGCGACCAAGCTTTAACTTCCTGACTGATGTCTTGAGATGTTGCTTCAATATATCCACATCATTTTCCTTCCTCATGATGCCATCTATTTTGTGAAGTGCACCAGTCCCTCCTGCAGCAAAGCACCCCCACAGCATGACGCTGCCACCCCGTGCTTCGGCTTGCAAGCTGTCCCCCTTTTCCTCCAAACATAACAATGGTCATTATGGCCAAACAGTTCTATTTTTGTTTCATCAGACCAGAGGACATTTCTCCAAAAACTATGACCTTTGTCCCCATGTGCCGTTGCAAACCGTAGTCTGGCTTTTTTATGGCGGTTTTGGAGCAGTGGCTTCTTCCTTGCTGAGCAGCCTTTCAGGTTATGTCGATATAGGACTCGTTTTACTGTGGATATAGATACTTTTGTACCTGTTTCCTCCAGCATCTTCACAAGGTCCTTTGCTGTTGTTCTGGGATTGATTTGCACTTTTCACACCAAAGTACATTCAGCTCTAGGACACAGAATGCGTCTCCTTCCTGAGCGGTATGACGGCTGCGTGGTCCCATGGTGTTTATACTTGCGTACTATTGTTTGTACAGATGAACATGGTACCTTCAGGCGTTTGGAAATTGCTTCCAAGGATGAACCAGACTTGTGGAAGTCTACAAAACATTTTCTGAGGTCTTTGCTGATTTCATTAGATTTTCCCATGATGACAAGCAAAGAGGCACTGAGTTTCAAGGTAGGCCTTGAAATACATCCACAGGTACACCTCCAATTGACTCAAATTATGTAAATTAGCCTATCAGAAGCTTCTAAAGACATGTCATCATTTTCTGGAATTTTCCAAGCTGTTTAAAGGCACAGTCAACTTAGTGTATGCAAACTTCTAACCCACTGGAATTGTGATACAGTGAATTATAAGTGAAATAATCTGTCTGTAAACAATTGTTGGAAAAATTCCTTGTGTCATGCACAGTAGATGTCCTAACCGACTTCCCAAAACAGTAGTTTGATAACAAGAAATTTGTGGAGTGGTTGAAAAACAAGTTTTAATGACTCCAACCTAAGTGTATGTAAACTTCCGACTTCAACTGTACATACTTACATTTATCTATTATTTTGTGTCATCAAAAAGGATACGCCATGATGTGTTTGTGCTGTCTAAATCTAATTGAACATGCACAATATGGAATAAAGCAGTATACTGTATGTTGGTAAATTAATCTAGGCTAGCATTAACTTGTGCAAAGCCCAGACCAATGCACTTTGAATATGAACCTACCTTTTCTTTCCATTTTGTTATACTGTCACTGAATCTATGCAAAGTCTGAGGTTTTCCCTCCAATTCAGCCAATGTGGTGGAGAGTTTGCAATGAGTTGCTTCAAGAAGGTTCAGTTTCAGAGTGGTCTGTAGACATCCAATAGGAAAACACATTTAACAACACAATGCTAGGAAATTTATACAGAAAAATATCAAATAATATTTTCAAACTGGATCTATTGGTGTATATAAAAACCTCATCAATCAACTGTTCTGTTTCTTCCAGGTTCTTTTTGTTTGAGAACGATGGGTTTTCAGAGTAGGTCTTCACCAGTCTCTCAAGAACTATTATTAATTGGATGTTGGAAGACATGAAAATGAAAAGGTGTCACTCAGAAATGTATTATTTCCAGTCAAATTCTATGCTTTCGTTTTTCAACACTTACCTTCACAGTCTTTCTTTGTTTTTGTGATACTGTCCCCCAGCCGCTGGAGTTTGGACTTGATGGCATCTCTTCTCCTGCCTTTTTCCATCAATGACTTACTGTCCTCCTCCTTAACATAAGTCATTGAGGGTCAGGCACTGTATGTCTTAGGTCAAAATCACACTAATTCCAGAACTATTTACAGATACAAATGTGCTGTACAATTATGTGAACAAAATGGACCCTTACAAAATAATCAGTCATCAGAAACTTAGCCTTGTTCTCCTCTGCTGTTACACTGGTTTCCTCCACCAGACTTTGGATATCCTTTTCCACATCAACTCTCTGGATGGCTTGTTCTATTTGTTTCTGGCTCTGTAAGTAATACAAGAGAAAATTATGACCGTTTTTGTCACAGGGTTGTAATTAGAGTCATTTTGGGAAGAATGCTCACATGTACGAGGGTGTGTCTGAAGCTTGCCATGTGGAGGTTGTATTTATTCAGTATGTTGCACAGAATTTCTATCCGCTGTTTCTCAAGCTCCTGGATTATCTGAAATGATAAAGTTACTGTATAACTATCAGGCACACAATATGGATGTTGCAACACTCAAACCTGACTATCTCTAACTTGGTCAAACCAAACATCAGCATGAGAGGAGACGTACAATACAACTCAACTCTGCACATCAAAACTTATTGGGTGATCTGGCTTGACCCCTTCTCCAGATCAACAGTACAGTCAGAAGGTACATATCTTTTCAATACAAATTATTTTGGAAGAAATGTGCTGTAGGCATTGGTCAGAACCTGGTAGCAGTTTTTCAGTGTGTTTTCCCACTTCAGTCTGATTTGATGGCCATCCATGTTGATGGTGAAGTACTCCTCATCTGTTCTGGTCTGGGCCTCCGCAGACTTTGTCTGTCTGTTCAGTATCTAGTTAACAACAGAAAAAGTCATCATCCTAATCTTATTAAGGGTGTGGAAATGCCATCTTTCTAAACTTTTATTACATTGGGAATTTCAAAGGTTTCATAATCATACATATCAAGAGGTGACAATGGCATTATTACAGTAAATATTGCAGTGCAGTACCTTCTGTTTTTCTTTCTCTGTGCAAATGTGTGTATTCTTTTTAACAAAGTTGAACAGGGCCTCATGCTCTCTTGTCAATCCAACCAATTTCTTCTTAATCTGTGAGGGAAAATGTTTGAACAATATTCTTAACCAATAATTTTATTTGAATGATGTAATCAACCAAAGGATGTAATGTCTGAGAAATATACAAGGAGGTAGAGTTAATTTAGACTTGATTGACTGATCAAGTTGGTAAAGAATTTAAGGAAGGCTTACCTTGATTTGTTCACTCCAGTTAGTCACAACAAGTTTTCTGTTTTTTTCAACAACATTATCAAGCTATTCAAGAAAGGGATAAGAACAATGTGTCTCAATGTAGAATTGTGTAGAATGATGTAGAATGATGTGATGGTAGGAATAAATGGTCCAAATTACTCACAGGTCTCTTCCTCTTGTTGTGCTCCTCAATGACTTGTCGAATTTCTAAAATGGCTTCTGCCTGAAAAGCACTTCCTAGGGCTCTAAAAACAAACCATCATATTATTATTCCTCAGACTCAGTCAGACTAGAGAATATCCAAGCAACATCTACTACAGGAAAGCCTCATAATAAGGTCATGCGTGTAATACCTGTGTGTGTCTGCTGTAGAGTACATGTCATCAGATACATGGCACCATGCTTGGTACGTGGAACTTCATGGAAATAAAAACAACAACATTCAGAGAGTTTAGAGCACTATAATATGGGCTCTATTCAATCTGTATCGCTGAAGCATTACAGATTGCGCAACATAAATGTAAAGCTATAGCCAACTCACTTGTCATTCATCCCTTTGGATGCCTTCATGAGTTTTCCAGCAAGCTTCTGAAGTCCCTTGGCATAACTGATCTCCAGCTCAGCCCTAGTCACAAATAAATGTCATCAAGGGATGTTAGTTGTCACACCGAGGTGAAACAGTAACTACAGCTAATTAAAATTACATCTGGAAGTTAGGACCTTAGCATGCAATTGTGAATGACCAAGTTGGTATGGTACATACATTTAAATGACTGGACATTTTATGAAATAGAAATATGTGCAGTCCAGGTTCAAAAGGGTTTTACTTTTCCAATCCTAGATAGCATAATAACAATTTCAAATAAATTACCTCACTAAACGATATTCTCAAGGAGTTGTGTATGCAAAGACATAACATGACATTGACCATACCTTTGCTGAAATACTGTCATGAGCTCCTTGCAGAAATGCTCCCCATTTTTTGAAAACTTCTTCAGATCTTGGTACAACAGGTTGTACTAAAACACATTCAACAAGTCATGGTGTTGTCAAGCTGTGGCTATTTTTAGTAACAGTAATACACACAGCTATGAAGAAAACCCATTAACATTTCGACCTATGGTACAAACATATAAAGGAGAAATAATGATATTTCTTTGTACATTTGACTAAAAGTAGTCTTTGAAAAGAGGTAGATTTAGGACTCACGGCACAGGTGCTCACAGGGTCCGCCATTTTCAGTCTAAGATGGTTTATTGACTTTGCACTTTGAACACTCGCCTCCTAAAGTCATTCATGCGGAAATCACCTGAGCTCATATAACTAGTGCACAAGGAAAATTCCATTGAACCATTTATGTCCTCAACCATCCACTGTCACTTTGTGCAAATTTTAATTAATGTCAACAAATTGCCTAATTTGTCCAAAGTTATTCCAAATTCATGAAACCCCTTTTAATTTTAGGGAGTTGTCGAAATTTACACAATCGTTACCTGGAGGAAAAATGGGGGAGGGTCATGCAATTAATTTAGTCCAGGGGAGGGTCATGCAATTTGTAATCGAGTAAATGTCATATTGCTCAGGGTTTGAGAATGAGTTGCTTATTATAGTATCTCGATGTGTGCCTGATGATACCCTTCATCCCTGGTCTCTATAAAATTATCCATAGCCTATACAAAGATCATGCTCGGAGAAGCACAGGGCAAAGTTATATTTCAAAGAAAATGTACTTCCTTCCTGAGTTTTTGCACTGCTTGGTGTATATAAAACTAGGCTACACTGCATTACACACTGCAATGGATAGGCTTTCCCAGTCATGAGCCCCGGCCTGCCCTGCTCTTGCTGACGTAAACCCTTTTGTGCAGCCTAACCAATGACTGTGTTGTGTACGGTGGCACTTTAGGAGGCGAGTCAAATGTCCAAGAAATGCAATATCTGTGCGCACAGACCAGGACAACTGATGTCCTGTTCAGTTTGAGAGGGAGAGCGTGAAGATGAAAAGGAGGACTGGAGGTAAGCTTCCTACTGCTATAACTGTAATAAAAACAATAAGTTTCATTGCCCATAATGACGCTATTTATCAGAGTTCTTGACCTCACAATAAGCCATATTCCAGTAATTTACATAACTTACATTACTATGAAGTAGTAGCCACGGAGATGGACAGCGCATGGGTGCTGAAAGTAGGCTAATTCGAGAAGGCCTAATTCATTTAAACAGTCTTCATTTTAATTTGACTTTAGGTTACTAACAACAAGAGGGCTTTGTTTTGGGGCCTATTTCTTCCTATTCAAGAAAAAGGAGGTAGGCCTACCTGTTTGACAGACTAAATTATAGTCTACTACACTTAGATTTTGTCAGCCAATTACTTTAGTCACCAATCACTCCTTAAATACTGTACAGCGCATTCGGAAAGTATTCAGACCCCTTTAATTTTTCCGCATTTTGTTACGTTACAGCCTTATTCTAAAATTGATTAAATAAATATTTTTCCTCCTCAATCTACACACAATACCCCATAATGACATAGCGAAAATAGGTTTTTACAAATTTGTACAAATCTATGAACAATTAAAAACAGAAATACCTTACTTACATAAGTATTCAGACCCTTTGCTATGAGACCATCCTTGAGATGTTTCTACAACTTGATTGGAGTCCACCTGTGGTAAATTCAAATTATTGGACATGATTTGGAAAGGCACACACCTGTCTATATAAGGTCCCACAGTTGACAGTGCATGTCAGAGCAAAAACCAAGCATTGAAGGTCCCCAAGAACACAGTGGCCTCAACCATTCTTAAATGGAAGAAGTGTGGAACCACCAAGACTCTTCCTAGAGCTGGCCACCCGGCCAAACTGAGAAATCGGGGGAGAAGGGCCTTGGTCAGGGAGGTGACCAAGAACCTGATGGTCACTCTGAAGGAGCTCCAGAGTTCCTCTGTGGAGATGGGAGAATCTTCCAGAAGGACAACCATCTCTGCAGAACTCCACCAATTAGGCCTTTATGGTAGAGTGGCCAGACAGAAGCCACTCCTCAGTAAAAGGCACATGACAGCCCGCTTGGGGTTTGCCAAAAGGCACCTAAAGACTCTCAGACCATGGGAAACAAGATTCTCTGGTCTGATGAAACCAAGATTGAACTCTTTGGCCTGAATGCCAAGCATCACATCTGGAGGAAACCTGGCACTATCCCTTTGGTGAAGCATTGTGGTGGCAGCATCATGCTGTGGGGACTGGGAGACTAGTCAGGATCGAGGGAAAGATGAACGGAGAAAAGTACAGAGAGATCCTTGAAGAAAACCTGCTCCTGAGCGCTCAGGACCTCAGACTGGACAACAACTCTAAGCACACAGCCAAGACAACGCAGGAGTGGCTTCGGTACAAGTCTCTGAATGTCCTTGAGTGGCCCAGCCAGAACCTGGACTTGAACCCGATCTAACATCTCTGGAGAGACCTGAAAATAGCTGTGCAGCGACGCTCCCCATCCAACCTGACAGACCTTGAGAGGATCTCAGAGAAGAATAGGAGAAAATCCCCAAATACAGGTGTGCCAAGCTTGTAGCATCATACCCAAGAAGACTCGAGGCTGTCATCGCTGCCAAAGGTGCTTCAACAAAGTACTGAGTAAAGGGTCTGAATACTTATGTAAATGTGATATTTCAGCCTTTGATTTTTAATAACTGCTAACATTTCTTAAAACCTGTTTTTGCTTTGTAATTATGGGGTATTGTGTGTAGATTGATGAGGGAAAAAAAACAATTTAATCAATTTTAGAATAAGGCTGTAACGTAACAAAATGTGGAAAAAGTCAAGGGGTCTGAATACTTTCCGAATGCACTGTATATCAGTGTCAGTGAAGAGCTTGTGTGTTAAGTTAAACCAGGGCTCGAATTGAGGAGGTATGTGAGGGTATTGTGGCTTTTGTTAAAGAAAATGGCTAAAAGCATAGGCCTACCCCTTGTTAGCTAAAGATGTATAATTATTTTTAATGGAACTGATTATATAAAGCGATCAATAGTGAAGCTTTAGTCCACAATGCTAGAAACAAGCTGTAAAATTCTGGTGAAAGACGTGACTGATGCATATGGAATAACTTTGGTTTGTCTATTATATTCAGAGGCTGCGCTACAAACTTTTATAGCAAAGGAGACAAAAAAATGGTCTTTGCTTGGGACATAATGTGTGATTCTGTCACTATCAATTGACATTCGACATTTCAACAGGGTAAAACCTCTTAAGCTGACAGTCCCTGAAATCGGGCACTAGAATTACTTTAAAAAATATGTATATGTTTACATGACTTATTTCATTGATTTCCCACCATTTTATAAGTCAGAAGAAAGCCATCCTTCCTATGACCATGTCAAAGTCCTCTGTCGAATAAATGTGTATTTACCTCCCTCTGTTGGTCGGCTGCATCATTACATACATTTATATCACTTGCGCAAAATTACATCAAAGGGGCGGTCCTTAGAAAAAAATGTATTCAGCTCGACTGCTTCACGGCACAGACATGGCAGAGCAATCGCAGAATTTGTCTCGAGCAGGCGGATCTAAATACATAACTTTCATAGGTCTACGATAAAGAATGCGACCTACACACTTCCTTAAACCTAAAATAAGTAAAGAAGTAATTTTGTGTGGAAGTCAAACATTTGTTTTACGTCGGAGGCAGACACATTGCATATGCTCAGAATGACAAAATCGAGACTTTACATAGCCCTTCTCCCCTTAAATGGGCCAAATGTTGTTTAGACGTCACAGATTTTACAGATTTTGACTATCACTAATGTCATGATATAGTATGTTTGGTAAAGTAGTAAAAAATTTGAAATATTTTGGGTAGATGTTCCTAAAACAGAGAACTATATATAGACATACAGTTGAAGTCGGAAGTTTACATACACTTAGGTTGGAGTCATTAAAACTCGTTTTTCAACCACTGCACACATTTCTTGTTAACCAACTATAGTTTTGGCAAGTCGGTTAGGACATCTACTTTGTGCATAACACAAGGAATTTTTCCAACAATTGTTTACAGACAGATTATTTCACTTATAATTCACTGTATCACAATTCCAGTGGGTCAGAAGTTTACATACACTAAGTTGACTGTGCCTTTAAACAGCTTGGATAATAGCAGAAAATGATGTCATGGCTTTAGAAGCTTCTGATAGGCTAATTGACATCATTTGAGTTAATTGGAGGTGTACCTGTGGATGTATTTCAAGGCCTACCTTGAAACTCAGTGCCTCTTTGCTTGACATCATGGGAAAATCAAAAGAAATCAGCCAAGACCTCCACAAGTCTGGTTCATCCTTGGAAGCAATTTCCAAACGCCTGAAGGTACCACGTTCATCTGTACAAACAATAGTACCCAAGTATAAACACCATGGGTCCACGCAGCCGTCATATCGCTCAGGAAGCAGACGCGTTCTGTCTCCTAGAGATTAATGTACTTTGGTACGAAAAGTGCAAATCAATCCCAGAACAACAGCAAAGGACCTTGTGAAGATGCTGGAGGAAACAGGTACAAAAGTATCTATATCCACAGTAAAACGAGTCCTATATCAACATAACCTGAAAGGCCGCTCAGCAAGGAAGAAGCCACTGCTCCAAAACCGCCATAAAAAAGCCAGACTACGGTTTGCAACTGCACATGGGGACAAAGATCGTACTTTTTGGAGAAATGTCCTCTGGTCTGATGAAACAAAAATAGAACTGTTTGGCCATAATGACCATCGTTATGTTTGGAGGAAAAAGGGGACAGCTTGGAAGCCAAAGAACACCATCCCAACCGTGAAGCACAGGGTGGCAGCATCATGCTGTGGGGGTGCTTTGCTGCAGGAGGGACTGGTGCACTTCACAAAATAGATGGCATCATGAGGAAGGATAATGATGTGGATATATTGAAGCAACATCTCAAGACATCAGTCAGGAAGTTAAAGCTTGGTCGCAAATGGGTCTTCCAAATGGACAATGACCCCAAGCATACTTCCAAAGTTGTGGCAAAATGGCTTAAGGACAACAAAGTAAAGGTATTGGAGTGGCCATCACAAAGCCCTGACCTCAGTCCTATAGAACATTTGTGGGCAGAAATGAAAAAGCGTGTGCGAGCAAGGAAGCCTACAAACCAGACTCAGTTGCACCAGCTCTGTCAGGAGGAATGAGCCAAAATTCACCCAATTTATTGTGGGAAGCTTGTGGAAGTCTACCCAAAACATTTGACCCAAGTTAAACAATTTAAAGGCAATGCTACCAAATACTAATTGAGTGTATGTAAACTTCTGACCCACTGGGAATGTGGTGAAAGAAATAAAAGCTGAAATTAATCATTCTCTCTACTATTATTCTGACATTTCACATTCTTAAAATAAAGTGGTGATCCTAACTGACCAAAGACAGGGAATATTTACTAGGATTAACTGTCAGGAATTGTGAAAAATGAGTTTAAATGTATATGGCTAAGGTATTAGTAAACTTCCAACTTCAACTGTATCAGTGTTAGAAAAAGTACCCAATTGTCGTACTTGAGTGAAAGTGAAGATACCTTGATAAAAAATGACTGAAGTAAAAGTGAAAGTCACCCAGTAAAATACTACTTGAGTAAAAGTCTAAAAGTATTTGGTTTTAAATATACAGTACCAGTCAAAAGTTTGGACACACCTACTCATTCAAGGGTTTTTCTTTATTTTTAAAATTTTTTTCTTTGTAGAATAATAGTGAAGACATCAAAACTGTGAAATAACACATATGGAATTATGTAGTAACAAAAAAGTATTAAACAAATCAAAATATATTTTATATTTGAGATTCTTCAAATAGCCACCCTTTGCCTTGATGACAGCTTTGCACACTCTTGGCATTCTCTCAACCAGCTTCATGAGGTAGTCACCTGGAATGCATTTCAATTAACAGGTGTGCCTTCTTAAAACTTAATTTGTGGAATTAGCTACAAGCTGGCAGGAGCACTCAGCATTTCAACAACACATCTACAACAGCACTTCAACAAATGTTGCATTTCGGCTGTATAAAATGAAATACAGAATGTATTACTTAGAATTAAATAATAATGAAATGGTTATTAGGCTATTAGTGCCTTTGAATTAACTTTTAAAAACACGAGTTTATTCTGGTTTGAGGATCATGTGGTAAGCTATGCGTACCTATGTAGTTTGTTAATTTAGCAAAGCTGATGCTGTTATATTCCCATGCCCTTATCACAGTCAACACAAATCTATTTCATAACAACAATAACATGGAATAAATATAATAAAATAGAAAATTATAGTTTCCTAAATGAAAATAAGTTACAAGTGCATATACTGTAGGCCTGATGATATGCGGCTGCTGTGTTAAACAACAAATGGCTTTTTCTCAAATTCATTGATGATCAGATACTTCAGTTGTAACTGGTTCTGTTTCACACATTTTTGCGTTTATAAAAGGCAATATTTTCTCGGACCGCAAATAAGATGATAGATTCATGCAGTGCTTTTATTATAATGGATACCCTTTCACCCCTACCCTTGTTCAGGGTGGTGTGCGAATCCACAATCTTTACATTTTATGTAATTTGCAGACGCTCTTATCCACAGCGACTTACAGTAGTGAGTGCATACATTGTCATACTGGTCCCCCGTGGGAATCAAACCCACAACCCTTGCATTGCAAGCACCATGCTCTACCAACTTAGCTACATGGGACCACCGCATATTGCTTACAAAACGAAGAACCGTTTCTGAAACTGCATATCTAAGTCTCTGGTCTGTCCTAGGAGTGAGGATAAATGGTAGGCATGTTCTCTGCTATCCACTTTATGTTTTAATTATTATTTTGGGTACAAGGGAGGGTCACTTGATTAATTGTACAAGCCTTCTGGGAGGGTCGGGTAAAATATATATTTTACTGAAGGGAGGGCCATCCATTTTCATTTCAAAGAGGTCCGATTTTCACCAGGTGTCAATCATTATATAATGAACAAAAATATAAAGGCAACATGCAACTATTTCATTGATTTTACTAAGTTACAGTTCATATGAGGAAATCAGCCAGTTGAAATAAATTGATTAGGCCCTAATCTATGGAGTTCACATGACTGGGAGAACTGATATGCATCTGTTGGTCAAAGATACCTTAAAACAATGGGCCTCACAATAGGCTTCAGGACCTCATCACGGTATTTTTGTGCATTCAAATGGCCATCGATAAAATGCAACCGCATTCGTTGTACGTAGCTTATGCCTGGCCGTACCATGGCCCCACCGCCACCCTAGGGCACTGTGTTTATAACGTTAACATCAGCAAACCGCTCGCCCACACGACGCCATACACATGGTCTGCTGTTGTGAGGTTGGTTGGACGTACTGATAAATCTCTAAAACAACGTTGGAGGTGGCTTATGGTAGAGAAATGAACATTCAATTCTCTGGCAACAGCTCTGGTGGACATTCCTGCAGTCAGCATACCAATTGTACACTCCCTCAAAACTTGAGACATCTGTGGCATTGTGTTGTGTGACAAAACTGCACATTTTAGAGTGTCCTTTTACAGTGAGGGAAAAAAGTATTTGATCCCCTGCTGATTTTGTATGTTTGCCCACTGACAAAGATATGATCAGTCTATAATTTTAATGGTAGGTTTATTTGAACAGTGAGAGACAGAATAACAACAAAAAAATCCAGAAAAACGCATGTAAATTTTTTAATAAATTAATTTGCATTTTAATGAGGGAAATAAGTATTTGACCCCTCTGCAAAACATGACTTAGTACTTGGTGGCAAAACCCTTATTGGCAATCACAGAGGTCAGACGTTTCTTGTAGTTGGCCACCAGGTTTGCACACATCTCAGGATGGATTTTGTTCCACTCCTCTTTGCAGATCTTCTCCAAGTCATTAAGGTTTCGAGGCTGACGTTTGGCAACTCGAACCTTCAACTCCATCCACAGATTTTCTATGGGATTAAGGTCTGGAGACTGGCTAGGCCACTCCAGGACCTTAATGTGCTTCTTCTTGAGCCACTCCTTTGTTGCCTTGGCCGTGTGTTTTGGGTCATTGTCATGCTGGAATACCCATCCACGACCCATTTTCAATGCCCTGGCTGAGGGAAGGAGGTTCTCACCCAAGATTTGATGGTACATGGCCCCGTCCATCGTCCCTTTGATGCGGTGAAGTTGTCCTGTCCCCTTAGCAGAAAAACACCCCCAAAGCATAATGTTTCCACCTCCATATTTGACGATGGGGATGGTGTTCTTGGGGTCATAGGTAGCATTCCTCCTCCTCCAAACACGGCGAGTTGAGTTGATGCCAAAGAGCTCGATTTTGGTCTCATCTGACCACAACACTTTCACCCAGTTCTCCTCTGAATCATTCAGATGTTCATTGGCAAACTTCAGATGGCCCTGTATATGTGCTTTCTTGAGCAGGGGGACCTTGCGGGCGCTGCAGGATTTCAGTCCTTCACGGCGTAGTGTGTTACCAATTGTTTTCTTGGTGACTATGGTTCTTCCATTTGCAAATAATCGCACCAACTGTTGTCACCTTCTCACCAAGCTGCTTGGCGAAGGTCTTGTAGCCCATTCCAGCCTTGTGTAGGTCTACAATCTTATTCCTGACATCATTGGAGAGCTCTTTGGTCTTGGCCATGGTGGAGAGTTGGAATCTGATTGATTGATTGCTTCTGTGGACAGGTGTATTTTATACAGGTAACAAGCTGAGATTAGTAGCACTCCATTTAAGAGTGTGCGCCTAATCTCAGCTCGTTACCTGTATAAAAGGCACCTGGGAGCCAGAAATCTTTCTGATTCTCATTAAAATTCAAATCAATTTATAACATTTTTGACAAGGTTCTTTCTGGATTTTGTTGTTGTTATTCTGTCTCTCACTGTTCAAATAAATCTACCATTAAAATTATAGACTGATCATGTCTTTGTCAGTGGGCAAACGTACAAAATCAACAGGGGATCAAATACTTTTTTTCCCTCACTGTATTGTCCCCAGCACAAGGTGCACCTGTGTAATGATCATGCTGTTTAATCAGATTAATGATATGCCACACCTGTCAGATGGATGGATTATCTTGGCAAAAGAGAAATGCTCACTAACAGAGATGTAAACACATGTGTGCACAAAATTTGAGAGAAATAATATTTTTGTGCGTATGGAACATTTCTGGGATCTTTTATTTCAGCTCATGAAACATTGGACCAATACTTTACATGTTGTGTTTATATTTTTGTTCAGTGTAAATAACGTACAGTCGTGGTCAAAATGTTTGGGAATGACACAAATACTAATTTTCACAAAGTCTGCTGCCTCAGTTTTGATGATGGCAATTTGCATATACTCCAGAATGTCATGAAGAGTGATCAGATGAATTGCAATTAATTGCAAAGTCCCTCTTTGCCATGAAAATGAACTTAATCCCCCAAAAACATTTCCACTGCATTTCAGCCCTGCCACAAAAGGACCAGCTGCCATCATGTCAGTGATTCTCTTGTTAACACAGGTGAGAGAGTTGATGAGGACAAGGCTGGAGATCACTCCGTCATGCTGATTTGAGTTAGAATAACCGACTGGAAGCTTTAAAAGGAGGGTGGTGCTTGAAATCATTGTTCTTCCTCTGTTAACCATGGTTACCTGCAAGGAAACACATGCCATCATCATTGTTTTGCACAAAAAGGGCTTCACAAGCAAGGATATTGCTGCTAGTAAGATTGCACCTAAATCAACCATTTATCGGATCATCAAGAACTTCAAGGAGAGAGGTTAAATTGTTGTTAAGAAGGCGTCAGGGCGCCCAAGAAAGTCCAGCAAGCACCAGGACTGTCTGTCTCCTAAAGTTGATTCAGCTGCGGGATCGGGGCACCACCAGTGCAGAGCTTGCTCAGGAATGGCAGCATGCGGGTGTGAGTGCATCTGCACGCACAGTGAGGCGAATACTTTTGGAGTATGGCCTGGTGTCAAGAAGGGCAGCAAAGAAGCCACTTCTCTCCAGGAAAAACGTCAGGGACAGACTGATATTCTGCAAAAGGTACAGGGATTGGACTGCTGAGGACTGGGGTAAAGTCATTTTCTCTGATGAATCCCCTTTCCGATTGTTTAGGGCATCCGGAAAACACCTTGTCCGGAGAAGACAAGGTGAGCGCTACCATCAATCCTGTTTCATGCCAACAGTAAAGCATCCTGAGACCATTCATGTGTGGGGTTGCTTCTCAGCCAAGGGAGTGGGCTCACTCACAATTTTGCCTAAGAACACAGCCATGAATAAAGAATGGTACAAACACATCCTCCGAGAGCAACTTCTCCCAACCGTCCAAGAACAGTTTGGTGACGACCAATGCCTTTTCCACCATGATGGAGCACCTTGCCATAAGGCAAAAGTGATAACTAAGTGGCTCGGGGAACAAAACATCGACATTTTGGGTCCATGGCCAGGAAACTCCCCAGACCTTAATCCCATTGAGAATTTGTGGTCGATCCTCAAGAGGCGGGTGGACAAACAAAAACCCACAAATTCTGACAAACTCCAAGCATTGATTATGCAAGAATGGGCTGCCATCAGTCAGGATGTGGCCCAGAAATTAATTGACAGCATGCCAGGGCGGATTGCAGAGGTCTTGAAAAAGAAGGGTCAACACTGTAAATATTGACTCTTTGCATAAACTGAATGTAATTGTCAATAAAAGACTTTGACACTTATGGAATGCTTGTAATTATACTTCAGTATACCATAGTAACATCTGACAAAAATATCTCATGACACTGAAGCAGCGAACTTTGGGAAGACCAATACTTGTGTCATTCTCAAAACTTTTGACCACGACTGTACAATCCCTTACCTCTTCAAAACGTTCCCTTTCTTGCAGGCAGAGTAAACCCAGGCGTTTATAATACTGCCAATAAAGTATTATGTCATCTCTTCACATCAACAACGGGGAAGAAGAGACGGTGGTAAATACATTGCCACAATGCTCAGCATTAAGATGATAGTGCATTAGAGACCTACACAATACCCTTCGTAGTCTATCCATGTGTCCTTCGATGATTCATATTAGT
Source organism: Coregonus clupeaformis (assembly GCF_020615455.1). Lineage (NCBI taxonomy): Eukaryota > Metazoa > Chordata > Actinopteri > Salmoniformes > Salmonidae > Coregonus > Coregonus clupeaformis. Next base: position 17,391,759 of record NC_059195.1, read on the forward strand.
CAATACAAGTAAATAGAGAAATTACATGGGCACCTGAAGAGCTATTGTTTTTCTCTGAAAACAAATGCTACTTTAAATTGAATATACACCACATCTAGTTATATTTCAATGATAATGTATGAGACTGGATTAGCAAGATGAATGACATTTATTTTTAAAACAATGGCATTGTCCCGAAAGCATTCTTGAATGAATATCAATCGCAAGGATTCATAGTCATGATTCATTTATGAAATGCAATCACGTTCCCTATTCACTTGACGTTGAGTGGTTATCAAAGTTTTAAGAGATAAAAATAATTTACATTCATTAGTCAATTTACGACATTCCATTAAATTCCAATTCTGTAATCTACAAATATTACTTAGTTGCTTGTCACAAGAACAAGTATGTACACTACCTGCTAATTGAAATTAATCAGATCGACAAACATACTTTCTGACTTGCAATCTTTAATATCGTCATGGGTTATAATTGAATCATCGCTTAATACCTTAATCTGTCTTCCAAGAGGGCCATGAACATTTAGTAAAAATACTTACCAGAAATGTTGTAGAATACTTATAACAAAATGCTTTAATTTAAAATATAGCATGGCCCATATTTTTGCACACACATACATAATATTTTACTGATATCTCATTTACAGCTTATGGATGGAGAATGTTTGTTTTTCTATTTCCCATATTGCATTGTTGTGGGACCACATTACTATTACTTTGTGAGCCAAACAAATTCAGTCACAGTTTTGACATGTGTAGGGGGGTGCAGCATTGAAAGCAAATCCAGGTGTTTAGCATTTTGCCAATGACATGACTCATACTGTAATGTGTCTACCTGTTGATGGAATAGTGAACTGATGAGCACTATGGATTGGTTCATAATTAGCCAATCTTAACACTGACAATAAAGTAATTGAGACATGTTGACAATAATTTGAAAACATAAATCTATAAAAAATAAATAACATAAAAACACTAACATAATTAACCACCCCCAGTACGCCTGTCAAGACTATTTTTAAACAGCATGCTTTCAATAATAGTGGAATGCTTTCATTCATTGGCTAAACAGAGAGTGGGCTGTACCAACAGGAGTGCTTTGATATTTCATTGAGTGCAGTTTGATGCAAATATAGAGAAAGAGAATAAAATGAAACGGGAAACATGGAAATAATCAAACAGAAAACGGAACTGCATTCACAGATTTCTATTAAGAACTTCCAGTACCAGACAGGCAATGTTGTTCATATCGCACACGCACACATGTAGTATCTATGAATGGTGTCTGCAGCTTTGCTCCAGTGCTTGTAATGTCTCATAGTGGCAGTCAGTGTTCGTCTGGACACGGGGCCCCTGCTGACAGGTACCCGTTGGTCCCATGGGCTTTATTGGTCCCGTTGGTGGTGCTGTTGTGGTGCTTCTGAACAGGAGCGGGCGGAGGACCGTTGTCCTCGTCAGAGCTGGACTCAATGTCACTGCGGTTGTCTTTCGACACCTGTGGAGAGTTGCAGGTGCTGTTAGAACAGCTCATATACAATCTGATGTCATGACAGAGGAAGTACAAGCGGTTGGCCATTGCTATTGGTTTCCTTATTTTACAAATAAGAGGAAAACGTCAATAAAAACTAAAGGGACGGCTTGCGTTTCAGAACAATCTGTAATTGTGATTAGTTAGTGAGATAGCATGTGACAATAATACACAAATAAGTTTCTCCTCTTTATATTCTACTACTTACATGTAAAGGATTCCACTTCCCCACCTTGGTTGAAAGGTTAGCATAAGGGATAGAAAAGTCAAATCAATGAAGGCTATTGACAACAAAACAGTTTAGTGAAAAGCTCCTGTAGTACAGTACATGTATGGTGAGCTTGAGTGCGAAGATTTTCCCAATGCTTTGCATCCACAATTACAAAAAGTAACATGGTAGTACTAAATTCTAAATTACATACATAATGAGAATGACTTTAACTACATAAAGTTTGTCCTCTCGCAAAGCATTACTGTATAACAATATGACAGAGACTGCTTCCCAAATTACACCCTATTCCCTATGGGCCCTGGTCAATGGTAGTGCACTACATAGGGACTAGGGTGCCATTTGGGACCCTGTCAATGTGAACTGGGGGAGAATCTCAATTGCATTTCCTTGACTCCTCACATCCTCTCTTCTCGCCTCCTTCTCAAAAGCCATTGGAGGAGAAGGTCAGAGAGGAGGGACCTCTGACTTGTCTCTCACCTTTCCTCTGGATATGGCTCGACAGGCTATCTTCACTATGAGGTAGGACCAGAAGGAGTGCAGGAACTGCAGCAGGATCAGCAGCAGGTTGAACACCCACCAGGATGGGTACGGCCCCACAATCTCCCAGCTCTCAAACAAGGTAGTGTTTAAAATCCTACAAGAGAGAGAGACAGACAGACAGAGAGGATTATTCAATTAGTGATAGCAAAGTATAGCTTGATATGATTGAGCTATTTCAGTGAAGGTAGAGATATTGCTGGACCAATAACTGTACATGGTATGAATCCTGCTGATACTGAAGCCATGGCAACAGCTATGCAGTAATGCCACCTTTGTGGCTGTTGTGGTGCACTCTGCCTGCACTGTGATATACTGTACAACCCACATGACAAGAGGAAATCTTTGAATAAGACATTTCTAAATGATTTACAGGCACTATTCAAAAGCAACCTTTCTACAGAGACAGAGCACTGCACTGTAGATGGTTATGATTTAATATCTCCAGAATAGAGAGTAATTTGTCATTTTGACCTGGTTATCAACAGCTCTATCCTCGAGTGTGGCCTCAAAGGAAATATATTTTAGGTTGATAAAGTTGGGGTGTCGTCTCAGAGCAGGATAGTAAATCATGTCCCTTTTCCCTTCTTACATTGACGGTACTGCTGAGTGTGACAAGGACATCACACAGTAAGATGGTGCTCATGTATTCAGGACTATGACTGGTTTTCTACTGCTTCTCTCTCAAGGTAGGATGCCCTGGCACTGATGACACATCAAAAACATCCCAGTACAATACAAATTCATTATCTAATTGGAAGTCCAATATGAAAAAACTAAACTATCTGGTATTGATACGAAATGACACAGACCATAATAACATAAAGAGGTAGTTAATTGATGTTTTCAATGTGTACATATAATGTGTAATTTTAGATTCCAGTCTAGAATGTATGTCAAATAATTGATCTAAAAATAATGGTCAATCTCTCATCTTATCCCCCCTCTCTCTTTACTGGAGAAGATATGTCTATATTGTGGCTGTAGTATCCATAGTAACTATTACTAAGCAACAAAACACACCAAGACCTGTATAAAATGAAAACCTTCATGGCAAAATTGCAAAGCCCATTTGGAAAGTGTCAATATTCTGAGATCTACAGTGCATTCATGCCTCCTGTAGACGGAGACAGATAAGATGCATAGAGACAAACATTCTCAGATAAAGTGATGTGTTAACTGACCGCACACAAGACACTCGAGCCCATCGTTTCAATTGAGCTGTAGATTTTCACAATGAAGACATTGTCTGTGTCCCAAACGACACCCTATTCCCTACATAGTGCACTACTTTTGACCAGTGCCCATAGGGAATAGGGTGCCATTTGGGATGCATTCATTCGATGTAGAGACAAAGCATCTTTACCAGACAGGATAGACACCCAACCTGGAACTGATGAAGACCATTGCAAACATGACAAACAGGAGGTTGCAAAGTCTCTGGCACTTGGCATAGTTGGCCATTTTGGCAACCTGCAACAGAAGTCACAGATGCATGTTCACAAGCAAAATTATTACTAATGGCATAATTCACAATACAAAAAACAAACATGGATGTTGCATCCGCCGTATCTTTTTTATACACTGAAATAGTTTTTTTAGCAGTACATAGTTGAAATCTACAGATGGCCGATTTCCCCCGATAGCTACTGTGCTCATTGACCTCACTGTGTGATGGCTTGCGTGTGATTCTAAAACAACCACAAAAGAACCACAGGAGCCATGTCCATGGGGTGTGAAGAACACACATCAGGGCCACTTTCAGTAGGCAAACGTTGTGGAACGCAGCAGATAGAAAAGTTGTGAATATAAATGACATGTTTGTTCTTCAAAACATATTTCCATCTGAACGTTCCACAACGTTGTGCCTCGCTGAACGAGTCCCATGTCTCTACTCACCTCCATCAGGACGTCGGCGGCGTCGTGAAGACACATGACCAGTGTGCCCACTCTAGCCATGTTGTTGACGTAGGAGAAGGTGATGAGGGTGATTGTCGCAAGGTGGTGCAGGAACATGATCAGGAAGTCCTGGGGGACACAGGCGTCATAGTCATGTCACACAATGGCAGAAGGAGAAAGCATTCACAGCTCTCTATCATGTGACTCATAGCAAGGGGACTTGTACAGCATATGGGTTTTATGAAAACCTCTGCGTCATGCAGAGAGTATGACTGCTGCTGTATTATTTGTGCTCACACTGGATAAGTGGACTCCTCAGCCCCTTGTACACTTGCTGGCTGCACACTAATCAGAACATCGATGGTGACATGCTGACAAGGACATTGACTCTTTGTAAACACTACACTCAGTAAACGGCCATACTGTATATGCTGTGCAATTCAACTTCCCTCCCATCTGCTTTTGATTTGTGTCAACAATTCTGTTGTTTCTCTGAATGCGGGACTCACCTTCGTTTCTCATCTACAGTGCCGTGACAAGGTATTTGCCCCCTTTCAGATTTTCAACCAAAACATAATATTAGGTCAAGGGAACCTGAGTTTACAAATAACACAAAAAATATATACTTATTTTATTTATTTAATTAACAAAGTTATGCAACACCCAATTCCCCTGTGTGAAAAAGTAATTGCCCCCTTACACTCAATAACTGGTTGTGCCACCTTAAGCTGCAATGACTACAACCAAATGCTTCCTGTAGTTGTTGATCAGTCTCTCACTTCACTGTGGAGGAATGTTGGCCTACTCTTGCATGCAGAACTGCTTTAACTCAGCGACATTTGTGGGTTTTCAACTATGAACTGCTTGTTTCAAGTCCTGCCACAACATCTCAATTGGGATTAGGTCTGGACTTTGACTAGGCCATTCCAAAACTTCAAATTTGTTGCTTTTTAACCATTTTCATATAGACTTGATTGTGTGTTTTGGATCATTGTCTTGCTGCATGACCCAGCTGCGCTTCAGCTTTAGTTCACAGATGGATGGCCTGACATTCTCCTGTAGAATTCTCTGATACAGAGCAGAATTCATGGTTCTTTCTATTAAGGCAAGTCGTCCAGGTCCAGCAAAGCATCCCCAAACCATCAACCTACCACCACCATGCTTGACCGTTGGTATGAGGTTCTTACTGTGGAATGCAGTGTTTGGAAAGCCAGACATAATGGGACCCATCTCGTCCAAAAAGTTGACTCAACTTTGTCAAAAAGCACCTGGTAGCACCTGGATGATCATCAAGACTCTTGGAAGAATGTTCTATGGACAGATGAAACAAAAAGTATAACTTGTTGGATGACATTGGTCCCATTATTTCTGGCGAAAACCAGGCAATTACTTTTTTACACAGGGGCATTGGATGTTGCATAACTTTGTTTATGAAATAAATGAAATAAGTATGTATTTGTTGTGTTATTTGTTCAATCAGGTTCCCTTTATCTAATATTAGGTTTTGGTTGAAGATCTGATAACATTCAGTATCAGAAATATGCAAAAGTAGAGAAAATTAGAAAGGGGGCAAATACTTTTTCACAGAACTGTACTTCAGTAGACTGACAGTAATTTATTTCACACATGACTGAGTAGGAGAATCACATCTGGAAAAAATGTACAAAAAGAGAGGGGTCTACATGTACTACAACTAAGGTTGCCTCTAGTCAGTCTAGATTAGTCTGTATTAAATCAGTCTAGTCTAGTTAAAGCTAGCCTGGTTGCGATGTCCTGATGAGTGAGGCTGTGGCTGGATGTGGATGACATGGGAGAGCCTTCCTGTGCACCACGAGGTTGAAGAGGATCAGTACAGCAGGACAGCAGCAGAGCAACCGGCCCAGAGCAGGAGGAGGATGAGGAGGAGGAGGAGGAAGAGCAGTGGTGTGAAATGCAGAATGGAAGCATGGCAAAATAGAGTGCAGGGAACATACTGGAATTGGCAGGGGGTGCAGAGGACCTCCTCAATGCGTGGTTTTGTGCATGAAAAAACTGAAAGGAGAAACAAAAACAGACAACATGCCAACAGTCAACACAGAGATGAGAGGTGAGGGCATAAATACCATGGCATCATGGGACAGCTGTGAGTGAGTGATTGAGTGAGTGAGTGAGTGAGTGAGTGAGTTAGGTGTGCTGTGGAGTGGACAGGGTGGGGCAGAGAGAGGAGGAAGAGAGGTAGGCATATGCCTGTGGTGAGAGGCATGCAAATTGACATTCTGTGAACCACAAGAACTATGGAAAAGACCACGGCCAAGGTGGCAACTCCATAAACAATAACACATGTTAATGTAAACGAATGGCTGTTGATGCAGATTTGAATTGGAAAAATACTGAAAAGATTGATTGATGATTCAAATCGTAAAGCCTATACCCATGCTGTATTTATAATTACACCCCCTATATTGTACCCTTTGTTCTTGACACCCCTCAACAGTGCTAAAGAAGATAACATAGCTCATTTAAGAAAAAAATGTAAGCAGAGGCAATACTGACAGCTCAAACATGGAGGAGCCCTGACCTGTAAAATAAGTCTTATAGCTTGTGTACGCGATGTGTTAGAAAGAGTGTACACTGAGTATACAAAACATTAGGAACAACTCTTTCCATGACATAGACTGACCAGGTGAATCCATGTGAAAGCCATGATCCCTTATTGATGTCACTTGTTAAATCCACTTCAATCAGTGTAGATGAAGGCTTGAGACAATTAAGACATGGATTGTGTATGTGTGCCATTCAGAGGGTGACTTGGCAAGACAAAATATTTAAGTGCATTTGAACGGGGTATGGTAGTAGGTGCCAGGCGCACCGGTTCGTGTCAAGTACTGCAACTTTGCTGGGTTTTTCCACGTTCATCAGTTTCCCATGCGTATCAAGAATGGTCCACCACCCAAAGGACATCCAGCCAACTTGACACAACTGTGGGAAGCATTGGAGTCAACATGGGCCAGCATCCCTGTGGAACGCTTTCAACACCTTGTAGAGCCCAAGTCCCGATGAATTAGGCTGTTCTGAGGGCAAAATTGATATTAGGAAGGTGTTCCTAATGTTTGGTATTCTCAGTGTACGTGAGTGTCTTAAATGTGTGAACAGACACAGGAATTGTGTGCACATCAGGAATTCTGCAGCACTCTTTTCCATGGTGGCTGTTCCATGGATTATTTATCTTTAGTCTGGCGATTAAGCGTGAGTGAGAAAACTGGGCCTGATGTCATCCCAGCTGTTTATTTGACCCTCAATTAGTGTTTAAACATCGTTCAGGATGAAGTGGAGAGGGAGGCTAGGTTACGAAGTTGATATAATCACCATGAGCTACTAACAAAATCACCTCAGATAAACCAGGGCTAAAACACACACTGATATTAACAACAACTTGAAACCATTCGTATTCAATATTAAATATTTCAATTAATCTTTTTAATTCTTAATGACGGTTTTGATCAGCGGGTACAACAAAAAACATTACGCTGAAATCAAAAAATAATGGAGAAATGTAATAAATCGGCAGATTCTAGGAACTGAATACTGAAATAGGACTCACTCCAAAACAAATGTGAGGGGAAAACAGTTTAGAATGGCTGCCAGAAAATCCTACTCATAAAAGTTATGAGCAAACACTATTCCATCTCCTCCTCTCAGAGGCCTGTGATTTCACAGAGCAGAGAGACTAGACCACATCAGGGCAAAGGCACCGCTCCCAGGGATTAAATAAAACTAAGTCATGGAACAGACAATCGGAGGAGGCCTGAATGCAAGTGCAGACAAACATTAATTAGGGCTTCCCTCTGAGATTACTACTGTGTAAATCAAAGCTGGAGCTGAACAATACAAAGGATTATAAAGGAGAAAAAACTCAGAACACATTTGGTTTCTGAATGTTCTAAAACCGTTGTGAAGCCTTTTCCCTGACTTAATATTGGCTTTATTGTTAAAGATGACTATTATTAGTTTTATTTTGTATTATTATTAACATAATTACCTTGGTTAAAAGGAAATGGGTGTTACATCATATGCAAACAAATATCTATGGAGGAAGCAATGTGATAAACAAACTATTGACTTAATTGGTATCCTACCTTCCTCCTGATATCTGTGAACTGGGAGAACAGAAGGGACAGGTAGAAAGACAGCTCCAGTATATAGTAATAGTGGATGTCCACCGTCAGTGGCTGTGAAAATACACACGTAGGTCAACAAAGTTAGATCAAACGTACTGTAGGTATTACAGACCTTTCAAATACAATAACTGTTATAGGTGTAAAGAAGTTGCTTAGCAAAAATGAAACAGAGAAAACATTGGTAATTTTTTCATGATGAAAACATTACCTGATAAGGGTAGTTATACCAGCACTCTCTTGTGTTCCATAGCCATGGGGTCTGCAGAGGCAATACATGAACAGAATATGAATGTACTGTTATGCTGTTCCCAAATTAAAAGTGTATTTACATTCATAAAGTGCTATTGATCCCCACACCTGAATGCTATGTTGCCTCTGGCTCAACACTAAATGTTTGATTAAAATACAGCACATCAATAACCTTGGGAATGTATCCATGTCAGATTGTATTTTCATCAAGGGAAACTTAATTGAATCAAAGCAAGCTTTTGCTGTGCGCTAGTAGTGCAAAGTAATCATGAACGCACTAGCCTGGGGATGACTGAGAATGTTAATTCTGGTCCCAGGCTACATGATGAATGCTCTAGTGAACTGGGGGATGTGGTTTTGACTGTCTTATGTCTTGCCACAAGAGGGACCTAGACTACAAAGGCAGGGTAATGAGCTGCTTATTGCCATTATCTCTCACAGGGTATGTTTGCCTTCAACGAGAGATGATTCTGGACCAAAACAAATGTAACCTACTTAAAAATGCTAAGTCTGCTTTAGTTGATGTGCAAACTCACACTCTTACATTAGGGAGGAACATAGTTCCATAGTTGTCTGGTGGAAAAATGCAGAATATGACCAGTAAGCCAACTGAGCTACATTACAGAGTCGTTACTCAATCATCACCCATACTGTATCAACTTAGAGCTTAGGAGAGATGATGAGGGCTATGACACAGTTAAAGGTTCACCTTGGTAAGACTTAAAGGAAAGGTTCACCCATTTTGAATGTTATATCATTTTTGTGCATCTCTGAGCGACGTTCTATCGATTCCCGGGGTCATTTCATGTTTTCATGTATATCTGAGCTATTGTCCTTCAAGCAGGCAGAAATACAGCCGTTATGACGAGTTTTGCATCACACTGCGACTTATATCAAATCAAATCAAAACGCGACTTATAGGGAAGCCAATTGAGTTTGCATCTTCTCCCCTGTAGACCTGTGCTATTAATACCCCCCAGGGACTCACTAGGCCCAGCTGAAGGGAATGAACTCATTCCACAAAGTGCTTCGTCATGCAAGCTCTTGCAATGAGACATTCTCCTCGCAGCAATGTCTCCTATTCACCACCCTTACTCATTATTCTAGATCAATGGCAGCATCAGCAGCATTCAATTACTACAGACACTCAAAAGTATTCTGGCCTCAGTACATTACACAATAGCACAGAGTCAGACAGACACATTAAAAGACAAGAGATACCCTCGGAGGATGTGATTTCCTCTATATATCATCATAGAGTAACAACAGCATTAGACTGAAGGTGGTAGTTGACAGGGAACTAGTTTCTCAACTGTGCATGTGCTCACAGACACTAATATCTGCATTATGGATACCGTGCAGAGAGCAAATCTATCCATTATTTATCAGGTGATCACTGGTTGGAGTGTTTGAGAGGTGCATTCTTTTTCAGTTGGTACTCCTTGCACAGCAAGATGCATCAAATCTAACCTCCTCCACACATCCTCGAGTGCAAGGTTCTGTTATAGCTCCTCTTTGAAGAATGTGTCCTCAATACGGAAAGTGCTGAATAAAGATGTTTTCAGTTTGGTATTCATCAATGAAATGATTTTGGAAAGTAACCCACTCACCTTTTTAAGGAAACGCACTCCGTAGGTAAATATATAGAGGTAAAATGTCAATCTCCACCTGTGAAGAAAACAAAGAGAACAGAACGTCAGTCAGTAACACAATTATGGGTTTAGATGCATCCTCTGTGGAATGTCAAAGAGAGGCCATGTCTGAGCTCCTGTGAGGGAGGTCAATCCAAGGACAGCCAAGAAAGCCACCGGCTCTTTGTTCAATACCGTGACAGCATACAGGCTCAAATCACACTTGCACCTCTTAACAAACAGTCTCTTATTTTCCGCTATTCATCTGACTACAATTCCTTTTATTGTAAGCACTGAGTCACTGATGCTTTTAGTAAACAGAGCTTTTACTTCTTAGACCAATTAGTGGTGAACACAGTAGACGTACCATATTTTAAATCATTTTCAAAAGTCACAGAATGAAATGAAAATAGCTTTTGGAAAGGAAAGGCCTGTGGACACAAGAGTCATCTTGATCAGCTACTCGGTTTTCAACCTAACAGAAGAGTAACAAGTGTGAATTCAACCAGTGGCAGAGACTAGGTTATATTCTAGAACTATGTCCTGAGGCCTGCTAGCCTTGTCAGAGAAGTGGCCGGAGTGCCAGGGCTCTCACACCCCAGCATCTGCATTCCATGGTGAGTCACTTCCACTGGAGCCCGGACGCCACCGCACTGCACTGCTGCATGGCAGAGGGAGGTAGGCACTCCCAGTCCCAACCTCTGCTCTGGTCTTACATAACCCAGCACGTACCCACGACAACTGCATACTGATTGAATAGGAAAGTGTCTCCTGTGATCATGGGTTTCTATAGCTCTCAGGCAGAGCAGAGACTGAGACGTTTCCAGTTGACACTTCAGTGATCAAAGCCACGCTGAACAGGGAGACGCTGTTGCTGCACAGCCCAAAACAATCAACTAATTACTGCACTGGGAACAGACTGAGAGCTAGCCAATAACTAACACACGTCCTTGTCAGACATTACTGGGTTTCCTAATGATATTATTTTTATTTTTCTCACAAAAATGAATTATTTAATAGAAACTCTTGACTAAGACAGATTTTTTTTTCTGGTTCGTAACGATGACAAATTGCATCAATAATTCAAGACTGAGTCTTGCCATTAATATGGCCTCTCACAGGTGAAACAGCCTGTCAGCTGCAGGTGTACTCTGGTTTCACACAGTCACAGCAGCACACAGGAATACCCATCATGTACCAGGCCACAAATCAGAGACAGGAAGTTCCAACTCTGACTAGCATGGTGTGACAGGGATGTTGTATGAACCGAATAGTCACTGACCAGAGTATGTGAGCGGAGTTGACTGGTCGGAAATCCTGCTCATCGCTCATGAGCGGCGCTCCGCTAAAAAAACTCCATTCCTTAAAATCACAATTTAACCACACCCAACATCTATTTTTGTGACTACCTGGACCTACCACTTGGTTTTGAAGTATTGAAACCAAACCATATAATTTGAATGAAAAGTATTTTAATAAACATGAAAAGGTGATTGTAAGAAGTGCTCATAATTTCAAATAGGCTACATGTCATATTAAACAGAATAAAAACACTCTAAATAGGTCAGGAGCCAGACAGGGAGCCTAAGAAGGAACAAAAATCATTTAGGCTATATTATTTCAAGGCTATAGTCTACAAAGAAATACATTGTGAAGCATTTGCATGTGCGACACACTAGGCTGGTAGGGAGTCAGGGACATTAAGCGCTCAGCATTTAAACAACATTTTGTTGTATTAAATCATTATAGTCTATAAATTGCGCATATAGGCTGTGACTTACTTCGAATTAAATACAAATTAAATGAAAACTACCTTATTAGGCTGAGTCTACAGTGCCTTTGAATACATTTTTAGAAACACAAGTTTGGCCAGAGTCTGTGGCGTCAACAATGACACACTTCATTAGCTACCCACCTCGTTCCTTTCTTTTAGCATGTGCACGTAGTAAGTACACCATCGTGCTTTCGGGATATGTGTATTTTCAGATTCCACAATTATTCTTTAGTTGTGGACACTACATCACCGCACTCCCTCTCTAGCTCTTGGTCCTCATCTTTGTAAGTCACCTTGATTTTGCACCTGTGTGTTTTATCCATTTCTTTATGAAAATATTTTGCGAACTACATGACCATAGCTAAAGCAAGGTGCTATCGCAGCACATAAGTAGACTACAAATGCATGCTGGGCCAGGCATGCCCTGAGCTCGTGAAGTGAGCGCTACTGGAGCGAAATTGGAGCGGGCAAGAAGGCCGACGCGCCAGCCTTTGGGAATCTCGCTCCACGCTTCAGTCAAATTGGGCACGCTCCGCTCCTCTCTCCGCTCCAGCTCCGCTCACATACTGTCACTGACTGGCCTCAGAGGGGGAACTTTACAAATGCTGATCATGCTGTGTGACACTGGGAGTTGTGCTTCCATCCAGGTGGTTTTAGTGTGGGTAGCTTTAGCTGGCCTTACAAGAAGTAAGTCTTTTTGACAGCCATAGACAGAAAACACACCACAGTAGCCTTTGCAATGACGAATAAACTACAGCAAATCCATGTTGTCCTTTTTCTGAGGCTAAGAATCTCTGAGGTATCAAATGTCAGTGATCACAGTACATAGAGACTTTACCTGTGCTCTGGTTACAAATAGAACATATTTTTATATTTGAATGAGAAGAAAGTCTATCATACATGGAATTCAAATAATCAAACTTTTGCTCTCTGTGCTTTATTAATTGTAAAAACAAATGAGGTGGACTCATTTACCTAATGATAGGTCAAGAAGATGGTTGCTTGGCAACTGGTTAATCAAACACTGTAAAAGAGTGTGCTCCTAGTGCTGCGCTATTCAGGGCAGGCCCTACCATTAGGAAGCTAAACTGACCAAGACGCAACTCCAACAGCATCTCACATAATTCTGCCCCAAAACAATTAAAACGTATATACAGTATATCATATGGGCTATTTAGGTGACCGCTGATGCCGCCCCATGATAAGCAGTGCCCACTTTGCCAAAGTCAGGGGTGCAAAATATGTTTCTTGTCCATGCCCATCGTGCCTCTCCAGGGTGCTGTTGGAGAGCGACAGTGCTGCGGCACTCCAACAACACTCAAGTCATCTAACATAAATCATGTAGCCTATAGTAGAAAGACTAGTAGCATATTTGGTTTTTCTGTAGCCTACAGACTGGAGACCATATTTATAACAATGTTATGAGACAGACACTTTAAATAGAAAATCATGCACGATATCCGATCAAATAGTCCGGCACTATAGGCTACACTATTTTACTTTTACGGGGATAGGAGGGCGGCACAACGGCCAGGACCGGGCCTGGTGCTATTTATGTACAATTACTATGACTCACAACTACTTTCTCTAAATATAATTTTGCTGGTGACCAAATGGTACATGGTCCTGTCGCTTTATAACATGTTGTTGCATTCAAGCCATGAAAGCATGATGATACACTTAGATGTTATCAATCATTGCGCAGTTCCATTGTATTCTGCAGAGACAGTTATCACATGGTGATATCATAAATTTGCTGCTTTATCATAAATATTGTCATAAGTGAATGCAAATATTTATGTCCCTCAAAATGTGTGTATTAGGACATTCCTGACATTCTAGCTTACAAAACACAAATATGAGCTTTGTCTTTAAAGGCTCAGCAGATTATAATCTGCTACCTTTGGTTAATTTCTTCCTGACAGAATTGAACCACAGAGGACCATGGAGGGATGGAGGCAGATCAGTTCAGACAACCAGCACTGTGGTCGAAAACAAAGCACTTGCCCCACTGGGGACTGGGGACCAGACAGGCCGGATAAAACTAGCTGCAAAATAAATAACTGTGTGCAGCGTCTTTGGGCTCTGCTGTCTCCAGTCTAAATGTGTCTCTCTTTGTTAGCATAATGAAAAAGGGAACAGTGGCCTCACCTTGGCCATCCTGAAGTGTCTGAGACCACAGCGTCCTATCAAACCCAAACAGCTGCATACAAGGCACTAATTACAGTAGGAGTACTGCTGAGACGAGTGTGGCTGGTTCGGTTTAGGAAATTGCATGCTACTGAGACAACAGAGAAACCAATCAGGCATCCAATCCATTCTGAGTCTGTCCACTCCATTCCGCCTACAGACACAACACTACATATATTTAAAATGTAGGGACAACAGTTGTGACACTGTTGCTTCCTTGATTTAATTTTAGCAGAAGATATTGAGAAAACAGCTACAGATTTGCTCTAGTTGCATAGAGGCTATGCTTTTGTGAGACGTCTTACTTCTTTTGTTCCACCAAAATAACTGAATCCAGTTGGCAGTTGCTGAACCATGGTACTTTCACACTGACAAACTGAATCTGATATTTCTCTTTGAAGATCAAATAATGACCGCGCCAATCGTCTAAGCAGCGAGTTCCTTCAACCGTGAGCTCCTGAGTGAGAAACCTCAGAGACCCACTCTGTGCCTCGCTGCTTCTCCCACTGCCAGCCTGGCTCCACTGGTGACAGGCATGAGCCCACTCTGACAGGCCTGTTCAACTAGTAGATATCCCTCCAGACAGGAAAGACTGTCTGTCCCTCTAATAGCAAGGACTGGAAAGTCTATGTATCCACACCTAAATCTGTTCCACTGAACAAATGTGCATGTACAGTGCCGTAAAAAAGTATTTGCCCCCTTTCTGATTTTCTCTATTTTAGCATATTTCTGATACTGAATGTTATCAGATCTTCAACCAAAATCTAATATTAGATAAAGGAAACCTGAGTTTACAAATAACAGGAAAAATTGATACTTATTTTAATTATTTAATTAACAAAGTTATGCAACACCCAATTCCCCTGCGTGAAAAAGTATTGCCCCCTTATACTCAATAACTTGTTGTGCCACCTTTAGTTGCAATGACTGCAACCAAATGCTTCCTGTAGTTGGACGACATGGGTCCCACTATGCCTGGCGAAAACCAAACACTGCATTCCACAGTAAGAACCTTATACCAACGGTCAAGCATGGTGGTGGTAGTGTGATGGTTTGGGGATGCTTTGCTGCATCAGGACCTGGATGAATTGCCTTAATAGAAGGGACCATGAATTATTCTCTGTATCAGAGAATTCTACAGGAGAATGTCAGGCCATCCGTCTGTGAGCTGAAGCTGAAGCGCAGCTGGGTCATGCAGCAAGACAATGATCCAAAACACACAATCGAATTGACATGAAAATGGCTGATTAGGCCATTCCAAAACTTCAAATGTGTTTTTTTATAGTCCAGACCTAATCCCAATTGAGATGTTGTGGCAGGACTTGAAACAAGCAGTTCATGCTTGAAAACACACAAATGTAGCTGAGTTAAAGCAGTTCTGCATGGAAGAGTGGGCCAAAATTCCTCTACAGCAACGTGAGACTGATCAACAACCAGTTATTGAGTGTAAGGGGGCATACAAAGCTCTCCCTTGCCCTCCATTTGGCAGATCTGACCATAACTCTATCCTCCTGATTCCTGCTTATAAGCAAAAACTAAAGCAGGAAGCACCAGTGACTCGGTGCGTCACTCGGACGTGTACTCCGAGCATGTGCTGACCAACTGGCAAATGTCTTCACTGACATTTTCAACATGTCCCTGACTGAGTCTGTAATACCAACATGTTTCAAGCAGACCACCATAGTCCCCGTGCCCAAGGACACTAAGATAACCTGCCTAAATGACTACCCGTAGCACTGACGGCTGTAGCCATGAAGTGCTTTGAATGGCTGGTCATGGCTCACATCAACACCATTATCCCAGAAACCCTAGACCCACTCCAATTTGCATACCGCCCCAACAGATCCACAGATGATGCAATCTCTATTGCACTCCACACTGCCCTTTCCCACCTGGACAAGAGGAACACCTACGTGAGAATGCTATTCATTGACTACAGCTCAGCGTTCAACACCATAGTGCCCTCAAAGCTCATCACTAAGCTAAGGATCCTGGGAGTAAACACCTTCCTCTGCAACTGGATCCTGGACTTCCTGACGGGCCGCCCCCAGGTGGTAAGGGTAGGTAACAACAAATCTGCCACACTGATCCTCAACACGGGGGCCCCTCAGGGGTGCGTGCTCAGTCCCCTCCTATACTCCCTGTTCACCCATGACTGCATGGCCAGGCACGACTCCAACACCATCATTAAGTTTGCCGACGACACAACAGTGGTAGGCCTGACCACCGACAACGATGAGACAGCCTATAGGGAGGAGGTCAGAGACCTGGCCGTGTGGTGCCAGGATAACAACCTCTCCCTCAACGTGACCAAGACAAAGGAGATGATTGTGGACTACAGGAAAAAAAAGAGGACTGAGCACGCCCCCATTCTCATCGACAGGGCTGTAGTGGAACAGGTTGAGAGCTTCAAGTTCCTTGGTGTCCACATCACCAACGAACTATCATGGTCCAAACACACCAAGACAGTCGTGAAGAGGGCATGACAAAACCTATTCCCCCTCAGGAGACTGAAAAGATTTGGCATGGGTCCTCAGATCCTCAAAAGGTTCTACAGCTGCACCTACGAGAGCATCCTGACTGGTTGCATCACCGCCTGGTATGGCAACTGCTCGGCCTCCGACCGCAAGGCACTACAGAGGGTAGTGCGTACGGCCCAGTACATCACTGGGGCCAAGCTTCCTGCCATCCAGGACCTCTATACAAGGCGGTGTCAGAAGAAGGCCCTCAAAATTGTCAAAGACTCCAGCCACCCTAGTCATAGACTGTTCTCTCTGCTACCGCACGGCAAGCGGTACCGGAGTGCCAAGTCTAGGTCCAAATGACTTCTCAACAGCTTCTACCCCCAAGCCATAAGACTCCTGAACCGCTAATCATGGCTACCCGGACTATTTGCACTGCCCCCCTACCCCCACCCCATCTTTTTACACTGCTGCTACTCTGTTAATTATTTATGCATAGTCACTTTAACTCTACCCACATGTACATATTACCTCAACTACCTCAACTAGCCGGTGCCCCCGCACATTGACTCTGCACCGGTACCCCCCTGTATATAGCCTCCCAACTATTATTTTATTTAACTTCTGCTCTTTTTTTCTCAACACTTTTTTGTTGTTGTTGTTTTATTTTACTTTTTATAAAGTAAACGCATTGTTGGTTAAGGGCTGTAAGTAAGCATTTCACGGTAATGTCTACACCTGTTGTATTCGGCGCATGTGGCAAATAAAATTTGATTCGATTTGAATAGCGTTTTCACACAGGGGCATTGGGTATTGCAAAACTTTGTTTATTAAATAAATGAAATAAGTATGTGATTGTTGTGTTATTTGTTCATCAGGTTCCCTTTATCTAATATTATGTTTTGGTTGAATATCTGATAACATTCAGTATCAAAAATATGCAAAAGTAGAGAACATTTGAAAGGGGGCAAATAGTTTTTTACATGTGTTTATATTAGTCATAATAAGTGGCATTCTGAAGCTGTCGAGATCTCTTACATGCTCTCACAAAAGCGAGCCAACGTGCTGGGCTTCTCCTGGTTCCTGCGCTGTCGGAACCAGCGCTGGATGGTCCGCACATCCCAGTCCAGCTGTTTGGACAGGCCCTCCAACCTCTTCTCATCTGGATGCTAGCAAACACAAGATCCAGACACCTGACTGTTAACAAAGCTGTCATTATTGTGGGAAAGGTGTGACATGTCTGAAGTTAAAATGAAGTTAAAACAGGCTTGATATTCGCTGAAATCAAAGGCAATCAATGTCTTAACGTTTCATCAGCATGATGCACTATGGGGTAGTGAAACTAGGGCTGGGAATTTCCAGGGACCTCACAATATGATATTATGACAATACTTAGGTGCCGATACGATATGTATAGCGATTCGATACTGTGATTTTATTGCGATTTGATGTTCCAAACACATTGCTCACCATATGTCTGCTGCAGAGGGAAAAGAGAGAGTCATGAGAAAACAATTTTTGATCAATCATGGAAATAAAAGTGCTGAAAACTAATTGGCTCCCTATTTAAAAAGAAGATGGAGAACAAGCTATGAAGGAAAAATACTGGGGTTTTGGTGCGAGTACAGCCAACTAGCGCAAAAATAATATTGCGATATTGTAAAAACGATGCATCAAAAATAATACCCCGATATGTAACTCTATCGATTTTTTCCCCAGCACTAAGTGAAACTATGGGATCACCTGAAAAGAAGCTGAGAGGACACACCTTTGTTTCCATTTCTGAGGATGTACAATGACTGAGGATGTCTACCTTGTGTGGAGCTAGTCTGCTAAATTGCTCAGTATGTGAATCTGAGCATTTGTTAAAGGACCTCCATCCCTTTCTGAGCTAATAATAACCATGGTGCATCAATAGAACAAGGCACAAATACTTTCAAACATGATGTCTTGCTTTCTGGACTCAACCTGAATACAATGCCTTTTGCAAAGAGACTGATTTTAATCTACAGTATGTTATCAGCACTAAAATGCAAACAAATGTATCACATAGTTCCAGTGGAAAATCAGGAACTACTTTTGTTTTTACCTTGGTGATAGCAGTGAACACCTTCTCCAAAATGGCATTGGGCTGGGCTTTCTGTGGTCCATTGGCTTGTATCTTGAGACCCAAGGCACATGGTCTGGCAATAAACCTACAAAGAATAACACAAAAATATCAAAATATTCTCACAGTGGGTACTGTATCATCATCAACTAATTGTTGTTAAGCAGAAAAGTGTTTTGATCGTGATAAATGGGGACAATCGTGGCAGACACATTGACAATATTGACAACCAGTTGTTAAAAATAAATCTCAAAGCTTCAAAATCTTATCCAACTATAAGTACAATGTGTGAATTGCTGAATTATTATTTCAGTATACATTGTCAGCAATTTACAATATAAGAATTTGGCTAAATTTAACAACTGTATAAATGAAAGATGGCATCATGAAGCTATATGATTGAGTAACAGTCACATTAATGGACAAAGGGTTATGGAAGATTAAACTGCTGGAAGTGTATGCCAAGATCAAGATGAAATGTCCATGTGCAGACAGCTGAGAGAGAGAGAGAGTGTGTGTGAGAGAGAGAGAGATATTAGCAGTCTAGTGGTCTATTCATAAAAAGTCCTTACTCTGCAAATGAAGTGTCGTCAGCAATCAGAAAATCTAATCTGATCACCATAAACAGACCTTTCATGAGGAAATGTTATGCCTCACAACGTTTCAGTTTTAGCAATAAAAACCTTATCTGTTAAAGCCTGCCTTAAAAGTGAATTGTGAACACTGACTCAGTATAAATATAGTTTAGAACTCTAGCTGCCATTGAAAGAGGTAGTGTTATCTTCAGTGAGAGGCAACATAAGGGCAACAGCAGTTGTTGGCAGATTCAATGGACACTAATCCAGTACTACAATATGTTGTTTTAGCAAATAGTATCATAGATGCCCTTGTCCGATAATAGTAAATGTGAGGCTTGTGTATGCATAAGCAAGCTGTGTGTATAATCTACAATTAAAAAGCAAACATCTTGGTCTAGGAACACTTCAGGAACCACAGTCTTCACTTTTGTTTGGCCTATTAGTGCAATCATATTTTATAGGTCATATCATCAGTAATCAAGGACATTTACATTTAACAACAAGCCTCTCAACTGTCCCATGAAGACTTATACAGCACACATATTTCTATGTAAAAGTTCCATTGTGACTGTCACGGTGGTGGTTGTGACAGCAGGATGACCTTATGACATGTAGCCAATCAGTGACATGTATGTAGCCTACACTAAAATAGATTTCAACTGTAGCCTACTGACGAATGCACACAAATCTAAAATCAGACACCTATATGCCATATCACGATGAGCCGTTATAAAGAGTGTAGTATTAGGCAATGTTGAGACACTGCTGTGGAAGTCTGTCTGTTTTCTACTGATGTATGTGGTCTATTGTACAGAGCATCCCATGTGTCTGAGTGGTGTACCAGTCTAGCATCAACACTTAGCCTGGTAGACTATGTACAATTGGGATAGGCAGGCTTACAACAACAACATGAAGCTCAACACTGATCACCATCAAGACATAGGCATCACAGACCCTTACAAGGTCAATAGTAGGCTAAATTAGACGAGCATGACTCGAATAACGTCCTTGCCTCCTATTGACAGCTGCAACTTGCAACGTGGATGCTAGGCCAGCATGTCTCTCATTATGGAGAAAATAATTAATATCCAAATGCAGCTCTATTGCTCCGACACATTATTAATATCTCATAGAAGCATTGTTACAATGTAACAGACAGGCCTATAGAGAAGCTACAATGTTACATTCCTTGATACATCGCATCATGTGCATGTCATTGTCTAGAAATTCAGTGTGAGCATACATGCTTCAATAGCCTACCCGATACAATGTTCTTTAAAACAGTCTTTCTTTTGACTACATGTAAATTAAACGAACCCAACATTATCTCCAGTTATACCAATATAAGGTTATCACTTCTGAATGCACCCACCTTTCGAAAACCAGTCGAATCATAAAGATGCAGAAGGCTAAAGGACAAGCCAGATACAAATCCTCGGCTTGTGGGAATGTTGCCTCATCTGTGTTTTTTAAATCAGCCCAGGTTACATTGTGAGGGAGCCAAAATCTCTCGTTCCAAAACCATGTCAAAATACCAGCCATTTCCTTGGATTATGTACGCGTTGTCCCCTTTACCAATGGCCCAGAAATGAATGCGATAAATGAATGCGTTATCAATGGCCTATTGCGTAGTTGCAGCAGTCTCTCACCGGCGATCTTCGCAGGTTTTTAGTGTGATGGGGTCAGTGTATGCGTCGCCCGTCTATTTCAAACGTGTGTGTCGTGAACAACATTAGTGTGAGCAACAATAGTGGAATCGGTGGTTTGACTTCAAAATAAAAGTCCCCCATTGAAACACCCAAACGGATAAATATAGTGGAATCATGCCACAATTGGACTAGATAATGCTAAACATGGAATGTTTATGTTGGTAACCCTCGTAACCCGAATATGTTGGTAACCCTTCGAGGGATCCTCCAAACACTGGCTTCGAGGGTTGCCAATATATCCTCCAAACACTGGCTTCGAGGGTTACCATCATATTCAGTTTACCAACATATTCAAATAATGATTGATATATTTTCATTAAAAACGTTATTTTTATTAATTTATTCATACTATTTCATCCATCCACAAGATATAGTCCCGACACAAATCTAGGGTTGCTACCCAAGCCGGCTGGTCGTTCATTCTATCGGTTCGGTTGCCAGAGACGCAACCCAGTCGTTCAGTCTTTTTGTTCTGTATTTATGGATAGTCGTTTGTTGTAAATGTACCATTGCCATACTGGCTGGCAACGTTCTTATCCCTTGCTTGCTAGCTAGCCAACTACGGCTAATTTACAGTCACATCAAAAAGTACAGCCAGAATAACAGCAAAGTAGCTGCATTTGCATTTGTTTAAGCTGTTTTCTAGTGACATTTATTTGGATACATCCATAACAATGAGCTAATGAGGTGCGATTTCGCCTGACATAGAAAATGTGCTCACTCGTCAGGACACTGTTGTTCAGAGGAGCTAGCCAAGAACACAGCTACAGTAACACAATCACTTCAAACTGAAGCTGGAAAGACTACAAACTAGCTGCACTTCGTTTCGTTAGAAATTGTTTCAATTGACATTTCTTTGTATATATCCATAAAAATGATGCCAGCTGATTCATGATTTCGGCTGAGAAACGCTCCCTGCCTGTCTGTCTCTTCCCGACTTCCGACACGTTCATTACATTTACATTTTGGTCATTTAGCAGACGCTCCTATCCAGAGCGACGTACACTTAGTGAGTGCATACATTTTTCATTACTATGGGACAGCTGGAGATCGAATTTGAATATTGAAACAATGTTGCAAATGTTGGAGAGACAGACAGCAAGGTTTATACAAATCTCCACTGTTGAAAACTAAATGTTAGTCTAAAAGAAATGTGAGATAATGTCTAGATGCTTTTTTTAAAGCGGAGATCAAGTTTATAAATTGCCTGGCTGGGCTGATGAGACAGTGGATTGCACAGCAGAGTAAATAGGCATCTTAAAGTCATAGATTTAGCAGGTGGTAACTTGTGGAATAGACACCGGTTGGAATGCTGTTTTAACCAATCAGCATTCAGGATTAGACCCACCCGTTGTATAATGTTATATAAATTCAACAAAATACAATTATTAGTTAATTTGAGAAAAAAAAGTAGGCTGATAACCCATTTCATGGGTGCACAATCCATAGGTTAGGCTGTACAGTTTTTTATTTTTATTTTTTATTTCACCTTTATTTAACCAGGTAAGCCAGTTGAGAACAGGTTCTCATTTACAACTGCGACCTGGCCAAGATAAAGCAAAGTAGTGCAATAAAAACAACACAGAGTTACATATGGGGTAAAAAACATAAAGTCAGAAATACAACAGAAAATATATATACAGTGTGTGCAAATGTAGCAAGTTATGGAGGTAAGGCAATAAATAGGCTATAGTGCAGAATAATTACAATAGTATTAACACTGGAATGCTAGATGTGCAAGAGATTATGTGCAAATAGAGATACTGGGGTGCAAAAGAGCAAAATAAATAACAATATAGGGATGAGGTAGTTGGGTGGGCTAATTTCAGATGGGCTGTGTACAGGTGCAGTGATCGGTAAGGTGCTCTGACAACTGATGCTTAAAGTTATTGAGGGAGATAAGAGTCTCCAGCTTCAGAGATTTTTGCAATTCGTTCCAGTCATTGGCAGCAGAGAACTGGAAGGAATGGCGGCCAAAGGAGGTGTTGGCTTTGGGAATGACCAGTGAGATAATCTAGGGAGTTTTTCCTAGCCACCGTGCTTCTACACCTGCATTACTAGCTGTTTGGGGTTTTAGGCTGGGTTTCTGTACAGCACTTCGAGATATTAGCTGATGTAAGAAGGGCTATATAAAATAAAATTGATTGATTGATTGAGATATACCTGCTGGAGCGCAGACTACGGTACAGTACATATAAGTATGCCCCCAATGCAATTCTGAATTCCAATTCATCCACAGTGCAATCAACAGATTTTTCAAATTAACTAATACTTGTCTTTTGTTGAATTTATATAACAACATTCCAACCTTGTTTAGCATTATGTAGTCCAATTGTGGCATGATTCCATAATTTTTATCCGTTTGCATCAGTTTCAATGGGGGACTTTTATTTTGATGGGAACCGCCGATTCCACTATTGTTGCTCACGCTGTTGTTCACAACACACTGGTCTATTTTCTTTCCAGTGTAGGGAAGTAGAATGAATCAGGCATCTACTCCTCCGCAAGTGATTGGTGCATTGAAATGTCACACATGCTGTCGCTATACAAAGGTATTCACGCATAAGTGGTGTATGGCACTAGCAATGTATCTTACATGATTTTAGTTTAATCTATGGAATAGGCTGGGTGTCCCTTGACTGTTGATAATTTTTTCCCTCAATACAATGCAGAATAATACGATTATATTGTTGTTAGGCTGAAATAATCATTGAATAATATGTTCCTGACACATTTTAGTTAGGCAAATGTCCCACAGCCATTCAAAGCAAAAAAAATGTGAACACGCACTGCATCAACATTAATACTTAGTCAATCATGCCACCGTACTTACCAGCACACTACACTCATAGCAGAAGAGCTGCTGTATAATGTTCATGTCGAGGAAATTATAGCATTAATTAATTCATCTCGGTTTACCCAGAACTAGTCTCCCGTAATTGTAGCCTAGGCAGACGAATCTTTCCACGAGAGATTATAAATGCATAGATTTGTGAAAATACAGAATGTGAATGTGTGTATTAATTTAATAAAAGGACAACTTTTTTATTAGTGTAATCAGCAATGTACTTTCTCAAGAGGACCTCATAAATGCATTATTGTAGTGCCTCACGAATTTTGGTATGTGATTGAAGGTATAATATTGCCATCTAGTGGAAAGATGTTATGAGTGCTCTCTGTGATACTTCGTAGCAACTTTTATCATCCATGATACAATGTAATATATAAAATAAAGGGCTACATTCATTATGCAACTTTCACCACGACAATTCATCACTGCGTCATACAAAACATCCAGGCAAAACTGTAACCAACGCCATAGGCCTAAAACGAATGAATTGTTTCAAGTTAAGTTATTAATCAAATAATAGGCAATTCATTTGATTATATTTGATTTAGTGACTAACAAAGACAACTTTCAGAGTTGAAATTGACTTTTGTTTTTAAAAGATCAACTTTAATAGGCCTATCACAACATTTAAAGTGCTGTTTTTTTCAACATGATTAGACCTAATATTTGAATTCAGCCTATTCAACCAATAATCTAGAGAAATAGAATAGGCAATCTTAAATATTAACATAATTTATTTTCATATTTAGCGCATTGGTTGTTGTTCAAAGCCCTATAGGGTAGACATTTTATTATAATAGGTTATAATAAAGTAAAATGACACATTGTCGTTGTGGTGAAAGTTGCACAATGAATGTGGCCCTTTATTTTCCTGATGTTTTCATCGCAGGCGGTAGTAATGCGGAAAAGTCTAAACGGGATCCTCGGGACGTACCAATTCTGACGTCACCCCATTGAAGTTGACGTTTTAAACGTTTAGGGTAAGAGTTAAGGGAGGGTTAAGGTTGTGTAAGGGTTATGCTTACGGTTATGGTTATGGTAATGGTAACGGTTATGCTTATGGTTAGGGTAAGGGTAGGGGTTAAGGTTAGGGTTTAGGAACGTCCGAAGGATTCTAGATTGCACTAACCGTAGTAATGCTCTGCAGCAGCTGACACTTCTGTAGTCAGAAGTGAATGCACATTTTACAGTCTGGGGTCGCTAAGTAGCTAGCTCAGCAGCAGCAGCAAAAGCAGCATCATGGCGGAGCAAGGCGAATCTCCGGCTCCTGTCCAGAATCCGCAACCAGTGCTGACAACGAGCTGGCCAATTACCAGGGAGTCGTACGAGTTACAGGAAGTCATAGGTTAGTAGGCTACTTCTCCATAGTGTAATGATATAATGTTTTATCATGGATATGACTCGGGCGGTTATCAGTGGTGAATGACGACGAGGGCCTACCGGCTTTTTCATATTCAACAGCGTCTCTTTAATGCTTTGCAATGCGGATGTTAACAACCTCTATTTGCTTGCTCTTGTAAGAGGAAACCACTTATTTCATCATATTGAGAGATATTTATAGTCATTGTAAAGTTGTGTTCATATGGGTAGGCATTTAATGTAAATGCGTTTTTAATGAATTCGATTTAGTCTATGCCGAACGATGCTCCTTTATTGCACATGTCCAGTAGGCTAATATTGAAATAGATGAGTCTATGCATGGATGCAGTCCTCACGGGAATGGCATGTTATCGTTTGGAAGAGCAGGGATATTGAATTGCATGCCACTCTGAAGTTAGAAAGAGGATCTACTGTCAGGCTACATAAAAAAAAAAACATGAGGAACATTCAGTTTTAATAAAAGTCTAATGTTATTATGAAGATTATGATTATGATGTTATGCCTATTATGATCATGATTATGATGGGTAATAAGCTATGCAATTTTTTTGTCTACTTTGTGAGAATGTTGTCACAGATTATTAGTTGACTCTGGAAAAGGAAAGACAAATAGCCTATATACATAATTTATAGGCCTTCTTCTGTCAATGTATTATAATAGTTGTAAAAATAATTATATACATTTTAAAGATGTTGATTTGCCTCACTGGAAGCAATACATCGTTTTTATTTTATAATCCATAGATAAAACATTACAGTGGATAAGAATGTTTAGTTTATTGTTTCAGCATGTCAGTCAAGTTTCATAGGTCATTGAGGTTTATTTTCACTTCTATTAGGTTACATCAAGGAGTTATAGAACCGGTTACATTGTAACAATACTGAGCTCACTCGCTGCTGGTCAGTGTCACTCTCTGCTTCCTCTACTGGTAATAACGCCAGACTTCATTTGGTAGGCCTATAATGCAGTTATTCACAGTCATTCCCCAAATACTTGAGGTTTTCTGCTCATTTAAGAATTTCGGCACCTGTGAATGGTGGGAGACATTTGAGCTGACACTGACAGCTAAAGAAAGCCATATCAGTGCTGATAAGGGATATGAGCTGCTGTGGCTAGTCAGTCATCTGTTTTGTGCTTATAATCAACTGTTGAGCAGTCCGATCTCCTCTCATCCTTATCTGTCACCGGCAGTTGGCATGGTGTGTACTGTGTCACATTCTTAGTACAAGACAACTAAAGCCTAGCATGGCCTGGTTCTTCAATAAACCCCTCTTCACAACTTTGTCTTTGGATACACTGACTGTTATGCATAGGAATTAGCATATGATTAGAAAATATGTTTGCACATACTGTATTGGTTCAGTTCAGTTCTGAACTGTCATGGAATTATCATTTAAATGTCACAGAAAACGTTTAATATCCCAAACAGACACACAATGATCCTGCATGTGTCAATGATCCATTATGCTGTTCACCTTGGTCACATTTGATGTTACTGTACTGTCTCTTGCCCTGTTTTATAATTGCGCCTCTATTTGTCTGTGATTCCAGGCAGTGGGGCCACAGCCGTAGTGCAGGCTGCCCTCTGCACCCCCAGACAGGAACGCGTGGCCATAAAGAGAATCAACTTGGAGAAATGCCAGACTAGCATGGATGAGCTATTGGTGAGAGCAACAATAAATAAAGGCTATATTTTCATTTTGTGTGACCACAGTGCCTCTGGCCCTCTCTGGCCCATACTTTCCTGATTGGGCTGTAATTAGACTTTGGTGTTCTCTCTTGTGTGTGTCTAATAGAGGCTGAGTAGGATCTGTGAGGGCTGTGCTACACGCAAGTGTCCATTTGAATAAGAAATTAGCCATGATTTACAGTATTTGTTCACTTAATTTTAGAGACGCAAATGACCTATGAACAATCCTCGTTATAAGAAAGGTTGTCAAAAGTTGTTAACTTTAATTTGTTTCTCATATGAGCCTCTTTCCTCTCGTACAATAGAAAGAAATTCAAGCCATGAGCCAATGCAACCATCCAAATGTTGTCACCTACTACACCTCATTTGTGGTAAAGGATGAACTTTGGTTAGTCATGAAACTTCTGAGTGGAGGTAATAGAACTGCTATCTCTTTTATACTTCCACACTACACATTGAAAGTGACCATAATAACATATAGTTCACTTTGGATAAAAGCCTCTGCTATATGGCATATATTATTATTATTATAACACTGTTATAGACTAAAATGTGACTCCTTTCACAAATGTCATGACATTATTCTCATAAAATGTTAACAATCATGTAACAAGCAATTGTCCATGCTTTTGATCAGTTTACTGTAGACCTATGTGCAGTGGCATTAGAAGTTAAGTGTTATCACACCATGTACAGTATATGGCTGGGTTGAATATCGAACATTGTAACAAACTTGCTTAAGGCAGAATGAGTAAATAGAACAGTTGACATGGAAGGATCTTATGTAGAAATTGACATATCTGCATTGGTCATTGTGGGCACTGTTTTTCTGTCTGCTTCCTCTTTTTAGGATCCATGTTGGATATAATAAAGCATACATTTAGCAGAGGAGAGCACAAAAATGGAGTTCTAGATGAGCTCATCATTGCAACCATACTAAAAGAGGTCCTTGAGGGACTGGACTACCTGCATAAAAACGGACAGATTCACAGGTAAGATACCCTGGAGTCAGTGGCGGCCTATTACAGCATATTGGATGACTGTCATTCATATTCCATTCACCCAGCTCAATGTAACATCGATAGGTTTAGGCTACTATATGATACTAAAATTTTCCCTATACCCATCATGAGGTTGCTACAACCTAGCCTATGAATGAAAGTTTACAACGTAGGTGCACAGGTCGAGAGAAATTTGAGTAGGGCTGTCCTCGACAAAAAAAAATCTTGGTCGACCTAGAGTTGTCTGTTCTTTCGACCAATCGATTGGTAGACATTTTTAAACGTGTATTTTTCCCTATATAGACACACCCTATGTGTTTTAATAAAATCAACTATACTGTATGTAGGCTACAGAGCTTGTCTGATGCTTTAAGCACACTGTGATTAAATAATTAAGACACACAAATGACTCGAGGGAGCCAGAGATCAAGATAGCCTAACCAGAAGAGAAAAAAACATGTTCCCGACCCTCTTCCTCCCGCTGCTGCTGGCCTTCACAGATTCTGCTGTTACACTCCTGCTGTTACGCTCCTAATAGGCTACACCAGGGGTCGGCAACCTTTTCCATTTGGAGTGCCAATTTATCTTACCATTTCTACCGATCTGTGTGCCAGTTATGATTTTTATATGCAAATTTTTGTGGAACAGTTTCATTTCATTTATAAAAAAGTCTTCCTATCTCAAAATCATTATCATATGGTAATCAAAATTCTAAAAGTAACTTCTATTGCCATTGCCAACTATGTAAAAATAGCCTACGTAAAGCCAACAAATAAAAACATTGAAAATATGCTGATAAAAATAAATATCCTATTAATCACATTGGCTACACATGGCATGTCTGCAAGGAACTTGAAACATTGTATCAACTATTAACTTGGGTCCAGCCTGAAGCTTAAACTAGCAAACTTGCAATATTGTATAAAATATTCTGGGACCTCAGAGTTTCCAGCGCCAGTGAGCCCCGAACAGACATAGCTGTAGGCTATTTGCACAAGGGATAAGAAGTAATCAGGTAGGCCTATTTTATTTTGTTTCCACCTGATCAGAGCTTGACATTTTTTCCCCCCTTTCACGCTGAGCGGTTAGCGAAAGAGAGCTGGAAATATTTTTCAAATAGGCTACATTGGGGAACTATTGTCATTCTCAATGGATGTAAAAACAGACTTCGTTTACTTGCTGTTTGAGGTGAAGAAATGTTTAGTTCAAAAGTGGTGGTGAGTTAAGAATCAGAAATGCTATCAAATCCCCAAATGGGCACAATTATAGGCCTACATTTGCGTGCAGGCCAGGTAGCCTAGGCCTACTTCTATGTATAAGGTCTGCGTCCTTACTCAACATTGACAGGAGAGCTACAAACAAACGACAATGAATAAATTAACTCCTAAATGGAATGAAATAAACCAAAACTTGTTCCTCACAAGGGTAGCCTAGGTTGTGCAGTCCGCAAACAACGTGTCCACTCCGACAATGAGAACTGTAAAATACTATAATAATAATATATTGAATGCATTAACAGAAATGACCGTAACCAAACAAACATTGTAGATTAGAAATTATGGAAATGAACGGTAAATGTACTACTGGTGATACTGGTGTGCCATCCCTGTGGCCTCAGCAATGGATTAGTCCACTGAAACAGGCGTGAATCAGCCGGGTGTCTCGTGCCATAATTTAAGAAAAATATATTTTAGACTGCTCGACCAACAGCCTATCGACCAAACAATCGACCAGTCGACTAACGGGTCAGCCCTAAATTTGAGTAATCAAGGTGACAGATATTGACACATTCAGTACCGCCTTGCACACTATTGCCTGCATCTAGCTGATCTAGGGTGTAATCATATGTCCAACAGTTGCAAACGAGAGTTTCTATTGGACAAATTCAGGTATATTTATCCCCGTTTCGTTCCGTTTGCTTCTGTTTAAGAAACGTTTTTCAACAGAATCGCCGGAATGAATACACCCCTGATCACACGCAAACACAGTTCACTTTCATAGCAGCCACATAAAAAAAAGCATGATCCCTTTGATCGTTGTATTCTTTCTCGCATCTACGCGCTCTCTTCTCACCTTTTCCCTTCGCTTGTGGACTTCAGTACACAACACAACAGATTTCTGTGACCAGGAGGAAAAAACTTTCCAAGCCAAACCTTCATATCATAACCGCTAACCGCTACACACAGCATACATCATTGTCACCATATTAACATCATAGTCAACATAGCTACAAGAACTAACACGTTAGTAAACCCCCTACAATCATGCAGTACAGTGTACAGTCAGCAGCAAGCAGTTTAGCAGGTACACCGGCGGGCCCCAGTGGCAATAAATGAATAAAACCAAAAGCTTACCTTGACTTGGAAGCGTTCCAGAGTTGGATAGCCATAGCCAGCTAGCTAACATAGCATTCCGCTCTGTTTGAGCCAGGTGTTTGAGTAGGCTAAACTAGCTAGCTGCATTCCCTAGCTAAGTAAGTGAAAGTGAAATTGAAAAAGAAATACAACAAAATATAGCTATCTCTCTCTCTCTCTCTCTCTCTCTCTCTCTCTCTCTCTCTCTCGCTTCTCCTTAATTTTTGAAACTGTTCAACTATTGTCTTTCTCTATCTTTGAGGCAACTACTCACCACATGGAATGCACTGCATTGCTAGCTAGCTGTAGCTTATGCTTTCAGTACTAGATTAATTCTCTGATCCTTTGATTGGGTGGACAACATGTCAGTTCATGCTGCAAGAGCTCTGATAGGTTGGAGGACATCCTCCGGAAGTTGCCATAATTACTGTGTTATTCTATGGAAGGGGGTGAGAACCACGAGCCTCCTAGGTTTTGAAAATAGCTGTCCTCCGGCTACACCATGGTGCTGTTGAGGCTACTGTAGACCTTCATTGCAAAACCTTGTGTTTTAATCAATTATTTGGTGCCGTGAATATATTTAGTATGGTTTTATCTAAAAATGATAACTTTTTAAATGTTTAACTATTTTATTTTTATGAAATTCACTGAGGAGGATGGTCCTCCCTTCCCTACGCTGAGGAGCCTCCACTGCCTGGAGTTTGAAAGATTAATTATTTGCACAGGGTCTTCCTTAAAAGAGTGTATATAAATGTTACAAAGTATTAATCTATAAAATGTAATCTAAGAGTTACATGGTATTAGTTAAATTGTGATGACATTATCTACTGTTTCAATGTGATTTATTGACATAGATTGTGTTCTTTGAACTTGCCTGGATGTCAAGGTCATAAAGAACTAAACCACTATTACCCCCTTAGGCAGTGTTCCAAATGACAGCAGGCTGCAAAACTAATTTATACACATGGATGCAACCGATCCTGCTCCACTTACGTAGATAGATACTGTTTGGGCATGACTGGGGTGTTTTTGCTGTGTGTGTGTGACCTCAGGGATGTGAAGGCTGGGAACATTCTGTTGGGAGAGGACGGCTCTGTTCAGATTGCAGGTGTGTGAGTAATGTCTCTGTTACATTCTATTCTCACAGCTCACTGACTGACACAATGGTATGACTTTTTTAACGATGCTTCTACACATTCAGTTAATTCAACAGCATAATCGACATAATGCCAGACTTCACCAGTCAATAGTAGGAATAGACTTGTAAAATGGCAAAGATTAATATATTTTTGAAGCTAGCGAATACACAGTAGTTTACATATTGACTGAGTGTTTCTTTTTCCTGTCCTGATGACCTTTTAGCCCCACTCCTATTGAGGAAGAATATCAAAATACTGAGATTAAAAAGCAAATATTTTATTTATTGGCTAGGAATACAACATTAATGTAGATGTACCAGTGTATAAGTGCATTTAGTTCAACTCAGTATATTCTACACGAAAGAGACATATACAGTGGGGAGAACAAGTATTTGATACACTGCCGATTTTGCAGGTTTTCCTACTTACAAAGCATGTAGAGGTCTGTAATTTTTATCATAGGTACACTTCAACTGTGAGAGACAGAATCTAAAACAAAAATCCAGAAAATCACATTGTATGATTTTCAAGTAATTAATTTGCATTTTATTGCATGACATAAGTATTTGATCACCTACCAACCAGTAAGAATTCCGGCTCTCACAGACCTGTTAGTTTTTCTTTATGAAGCCCTCCTGTTCTCCACTCATTACCTGTATTAACTGCACCTGTTTGAACTCGTTACCTGTATAAAAGACACCTGTCCACACACTCAATCAAACAGACTCCAACCTCTCCACAATGGCCAAGACCAGAGAGCTGTGTAAGGACATCAGGGATAAAATTGTAGACCTGCACAAGGCTGGGATGGGCTACAGGACAATAGGCAAGCAACTTGGTGAGAAGGCAACAACTGTTGGCGCAATTATTAGAAAATGGAAGAAGTTCAAGATGACGGTCAATCACCCTCGGTCTGGGGCTCCATGCAAGATCTTACCTCGTGGGGCATCAGTGATCATGAGGAAGGTGAGGGATCAGCCCAGAACTACATGGCAGGACCTGGTCAATGACCTGAAAAGAGCTGGGACCACAGTCTCAAAGAAAACCATTAGTAACACACTACGCCGTCATGGATTAAAATCCTGCAGCGCACGCAAGGTCCCCCTGCTCAAGCCAGCGCATGTCCAGGCCTGTTTGAAGTTTGCCAATGACCATCTGGATGATCCAGAGGAGGAATGGGAGAAGGTCATGTGGTCTGATGAGACAAAAATATAGCTTTTTGGTCTAAACTCCACTCACCGTGTTTGGAGGAAGAAGAAGGATGAGTACAACCCCAAGAACACCATCCCAACCGTGAAGCATGGAGGTGGAAACATCATTCTTTGGGGATGCTTTTCTGCAAAGGGTACAGGACGACTGCACTGTATTAAGGGGAGGATGGATGGGGCCATGTATCGCGAGATCTTGGCCAACAACCTCCTTCCCTCAGTAAGAGCATTGAAGATGGGTCGTGGCTGGGACTTCCAGCATGACAACGACCCGAAACACACAGCCAGGGCAACTAAGGAGTGGCTCCGTAAGAAGCATCTCAAGGTCCTGGAGTAGCCTAGCCAGTCTCCAGACCTGAACCCAATAGAAAGTCTTTGGAGGGAGCTGAAAGTCCGTATTGCCCAGCGACAGCCCCGAAACCTGAAGGATCTGGAGAAGGTCTGTATGGAGGAGTGGGCCAAAATCCCTGCTGCAGTGTGTGCAAACCTGGTCAAGACCTACAGGAAATGTATGATCTCTGTAATTGCAAACAAAGGTTTCTGTACCAAATATTAAGTTCTGCTTTTCTGATGTATCAAATACTTATGTCATGCAATAAAATGCAAATTAATTACTTAAAAATCATACAATGTGATTTTCTGGATTTTTGTTTTAGATTCCATCTCTCACAGTTGAAGTGTACCTATGATAAAAATTACAGACCTCTACATGCTTTGTAAGTAGGAAAACCTGCAAAATCGGCAGTGTATCAAATACTTGTTCTCCCCACTGTATTGTATTTTTACAACATGGGGGTTGACAATATTTGGGTCTTTCCACAGAATGAGTGCCTTTTGTGTCCCTTTTATATTTTTTTGTAGAAATTGTGCACCAATTTCGAGCCTGTTATATTCAATGAAGTGGCCTTTAATATAGACCACTGATTTTTAATATGAATAAAGACTTGCTAAAGTGCCAAAATTCAGCATTTTGACATGCATCTCCTCTGTGATTTCTAGGGAGATTTTAATGCCCCTAACCCCAACATTTCTGCAAGTTTTCACCATCATTGTAAAGCCATAGTTATTGTGTTGCTTTGACAAAGTAATTTCTGAAGATTATTTTTATTTCAAATGATTTTTGATTCATTTCAAGGTCAAAACCTGTCCCTCATTTTAAGGTCAACCCTGTTACGTGAACTGAACTCTTGTTTTAATATGGTAAAACTATTCCTTTTTAAATATTTTTTTTCAAAAGAGACTATGAACATCTAATAGTAAAATCATAGTGTAAATGCAGGTGAGCTGGTTCTACTCTTTTTGGCCATTTTCTGGTGTTTTGTGGTGGAAAACTGGTGGATCGAGCATAACACTTCAACGATGTTACCTATAGATAGACAGGCTAGAAATGTTGTAACTATTTCATTTTTTTGTGTAGCTTTCATTCAAGCCTGTTACAGTCAACCCTGTTACTTTATTTGGCACATAATAGGCACTTACTATAGTATTTAAAAAAAAAATTTAACCTCTTGAGATGGGAGAACGTGTTTTTTATTAAGTTGAACATGTGCTCTTTATGACAGAATGCTAAAATTAGGTGAAATTGGAACGACCAATTTACTGAATAACATTAACATAAAGGTAGTCAAACAGGTCCCCCATCATAAATCACTGGAGGCCTACAGTCTCTCATGTACTTGGATGACCTTTAGCCTACAAACACTGCAAGGAGAACCATTCTAACATGAATGCAACTGAAGATCTTGAGTGTGCACAATTTGTATAAGGTGTATAACATGAAATAGTTATGAAAGACCTCTTAATGGTTTGAGTATATTTGAGCAAATACCGCAAAGCATTATTATCCCTTTCTATAAGATGTTAATGAGGTATAACATTGACATCCACACATGTCATCTGAATTATCCAATGTTCCCCATAGATTTTGGAGTTAGTGCCTTTTTGGCCACTGGAGGAGATATGACCAGAAACAAAGTACGGAAGACCTTTGTGGGCACACCATGTTGGATGGCCCCTGAGGTGATGGAACAGGTGAGACTATCTTGTGGCCAGTTTTAGTAACATCTACTAGCTGTTCACATACACTGGACAATACTAACAGTAATGCCGCCATGTCCACAGGTACGAGGCTATGACTTCAAAGCAGATATTTGGAGTTTTGGAATCACTGCCATAGAGTTGGCCACAGGGTCTGCACCTTACCACCGATACCCACCCATGAAGGTGAGCCTGATCACTGCATATCTAGGTGCCAGACAGGAAGCGGAATATGCTTATACAGTGGGGAAAACAAGTATTTAGTCAGCCACCAATTGTGCAAGTTCTCCCACTTAAAAAGATGAGAGAGGCCTGTAATTTTCATCATAGGTACACGTCAACTATGACAGACAAATTGAGGAAAAAAATTCCAGAAAATCACATTGTAGGATTTTTTATGAATTTATTTGCAAATTATGGTGGAAAATAAGTATTTGGTCACCTACAAACAAGCAAGATTTCTGGCTCTCACAGACCTGTAACTTCTTCTTTAAGAGGCTCCTCTGTCCTCCACTCGTTACCTGTATTAATGGCACCTGTTTGAACTTGTTATCAGTATAAAAGACACCTGTCCACAACCTCAAACAGTCACACTCCAAACTCCACTATGGCCAAGACCAAAGAGCTGTCAAAGGACACCAGAAACAAAATTGTAGACCTGCACCAGGCTGGGAAGACTGAATCTGCAATAGGTAAGCAGCTTGGTTTGAAGAAATCAACTGTGGGAGCAATTATTAGGAAATGGAAGACATACAAGACCACTGATAATCTCCCTCGATCTGGGGCTCCACGCAAGATCTCACCCCGTGGGGACAAAATGATCACAAGAACGGTGAGCAAAAATCCCAGAACCACACGGGGGGACCTAGTGAATGACCTGCAGAGAGCTGGGACCAAAGTAACAAAGCCTACCATCAGTAACACACTACGCCGCCAGGGACTCAAATCCTGCAGTGCCAGACGTGTCCCCCTGCTTAAGCCAGTACATGTCCAGGCCCGTCTGAAGTTTGCTAGAGTGCATTTGGATGATCCAGAAGAGGATTGGGAGAATGTCATATGGTCAGATGAAACCAAAATATAACTTTTTGGTAAAAACTCAACTCGTCGTGTTTGGAGGACAAAGAATGCTGAGTTGCATCCAAAGAACACCATACCTACTGTGAAGCATGGGGGTGGAAACATCATGCTTTGGGGCTGTTTTTCTGCAAAGGGTCCAGGATGACTGATCCGTGTAAAGGAAAGAATGAATGGGGCCATGTATCGTGAGATTTTGAGTGAAAACCTCCTTCCATCAGCAAGGGCATTGAAGATGAAACGTGGCTGGATCTTTCAGCATGACAATGATCCCAAACACACCGCCCGGGCAACGAAGGAGTGGCTTCGTAAGAAGCATTTCAAGGTCCTGGAGTGGCCTATCCAGTCTCCAGATCTCAACCCCATAGAAAATCTTTGGAGGGAGTTGAAAGTCCGTGTTGCCCAGCGACAGCCCCAAAACATCACTGCTCTAGAGGAGATCTGCATGGAGGAATGGGCCAAAATACCAGCAACAGTGTGTGAAAACCTTGTGAAGACTTACAGAAAACGTTTGACCTGTGTCATTGCCAACAAAGGGTATATAACAAAGTATTGAGAAACTTTTGTTATTGACCAAATACTTATTTTCCACCATAATTTGCAAATAAATTCATAAAAAATACTACAATGTGATTTTCTTGATTTTTTTTTCTCATATTGTCTGTCATAGTTGACGTGTACCTATGATGACAATTACAGGCCTCTCTCATCTTTTTAAGTGGGAGAACTTGCACAATTGGTGGCTGACTAAATAATTTTTTCCCCCACTGTATATAAAACTATATAACTAATAAACCATGAAAGACAAATTACTACCCTGTGTCTATGTAACCTCTGAGAGAACACTTGAATGCTTTTGACCCTTCCTTTTCTCTTCCCAGGTCTTAATGCTAACCTTACAGAACGATCCTCCCACCCTAGACACGGGTGTGGAGGACAAAGAGATGCTGAAAAAATATGGGAAATCATTTAGGAAGCTAATAACCCTGTGCCTTCAGAAGGAGCCCGCCAAGAGGTTTGTCCATATCTGCCATTCTGTGAACTGCATTAGGCCTACACTTCAAATCTGAAGAGTCTGTCACTGGTTGATGATAAAGTAAATCTGATGGCCTTGGGTGTTGATCGAGTCTCTGTCGAATGTCAGACACATTTCAGGAGAGTCCAGAAATGTAGTCTTCATGTTTAGTGGGCTCACTCATACCCACCCAAGAAGATCTATTCTCACACAGACAGATTGTAGCAGTTGTACATTCAGCTCCAGGCCAATGATTGGAATGGGTTCTTATATCTCCATGTATTTTATTTTTCTTTAGGCCTACAGCAGCAGAACTTTTGAAATGTAAATTTTTCCAGAAGGCAAAGGTATGATTTTACCTCCAGGATCTTGCCTGTTCTATTTGTTTGTCTGAGGCTTAAAGAATTTGTATGTAGATTTGTTTAACATGGGTTGTGATTTTCATTTGCAGAACAGAGAGTATCTGATCGAAAAGCTGCTATGCAGAGCACCGAACATAACCCAGAGAGCCAAAAGGGTAATGTCTAAACAAACATCATTCCCAGTAAAGCAGCCTCAATATTGACTAAACATTATGAACAAAGTATGGTAAGGTGTTATGGGTTGGCAGTGCACTCCACCAGTCAACAGACATCGAGTGTCCTCTCTCTCTCTCTCTCTCTCTTTCTGATCAACACTTCATTCACTTTGTGCTCAAACTGTTATGTGAGGCTAGGCTGCAAATATGGGCCACTCCTGGAACAATATCAGTCATGCAGAATACATGTGCTTACAACTCATGCATTAGTGGTCCGTAATGTCGCTCAGACGCTCACTGCAAGTGGCAGACAAAGACAAATGTGATTTAATGTGAGTGGTTAGGAAATGGGAGGTGCACTTAAACATACCATTTGCATGCTCAGTTTGCCTTGCGGTCACAGTGAACTGGGCATGAGTGCAGCAGTGTGGCAGGCAAGGTTGATATTGGATCGCCATCATCCTCCATGTGGATGACTGAATGAAATGGGTGCGAAGACCCTATTGCCAGAAGGCAAAAAGCCAGGGTGATTGAGTTGGATGGAAATTCACTTACATGGCATGGGTGACTGGAGGACATGGGGGACTGTGGAGGTGTCGCGTGACCCAATCATTTAGCAGAGTATAATGTCAATAGAGAGGGAAGTGACTCGTGACAGAGTTGTCAGACAGAGGGGCGGACAGTTGCTGGTCAGAACAACAGTCACAATCATTCAGATCGTGTGTGTGTGTGGGTTGACTAATTTGGTAAACATGGTTTAAAGGTGCACTATGCAGAAATCGCTATGCCATTTCCTGGTTGGTGAAATTCTAATAGTTCGTCTAATTTCAGTATATGTGACAAAACAAGTAAGAATATTGTAGAGAATCATTGCACCATCTAAACCACTGTGAAATATATTTTCCATAACCAAAAATATTGTATTTTCAGCTGTTTGACAGAGAGGCATCCAAAAAGAAACATCTCTGTCACTCTCCCTCCCATCCTGCCCACCTTCCTCAGTCTGTCTATCTCCTGATCCCTCCCGGAGACTCCCTTCCTCCCTGAGCCTCCCTCCTCCCCTGCAGGTGTATTAATTCAACCAGAGTTAATACAAAATAGGAATATTCGAGACATGTATCTCTAGGCAAATGACAGAATTTTTACAGTTGTTCAGTGGCCAGAAGAGGGCAGCCCTGCTCGTTAGTTGATCTCCTCATAGGGAGACCCGCAGGACGTATTGATCAAAGATTACTTCTAGAGGCTGACATCGAGGGCGGTGCGTTGCAGCAGTCATTGATGTGTCACGTTATTGAAAGTTGGAAGATAATACTGATGTAATACTGAGATTGATTTGCTACGCTAGTACACAGATGATACAGTATCGATTCAGAGCATTTATAGATTGCTCCTGTAATTTGCCTGTATGTACACCTTCATCCCATATTTTCCCTTTGTGCGTTTCTCTAAGTGTGCATGCTCATAAATGTTCCTATTACTATTAAGTACTACATGTAGTTGTTCACATGCTTTGGCAGCTTGATGGTGCCGTATGTGTGTGTGTAAAGAGATACAGGCCACTGAACTGTCACATTCATCCACATACAGTGTGCAGGTGATGATGATCAGAGTGGACTGATGCTTTTTTGTTTTGCTCAAGGAGCCAGTGCAGAATTCCAGGAGCATGGGCTCTGTGTCAGGTTCGGAGAAAGAACTTGATGCCATCAGAAGGGTACATGTTCTTTGACTTAGCCGTAGAATGCTGGGTGTTTCCACTTAGATTAATCCAGAGTTAGCTGCTTAAGGAGTTGTGTGTGTTTCGTTTTCTTTGTTCCATTTTGTTTTACTCTGTTCTTTTGTGCTCTGCTAGCTCGTAGCAGTCATTTTGTAGACCTTAAAAACTATCTGAGAGGAATCCGAGCCCAAGTGTTTGTGCAACGCTTACTGGTATCCACCTGCACTTTTTATGAAATATTTCTAAAATCCCATCAGCTCATATGGGCCAGGTAAATACCATTTAATGTTGTGTTGGTTTTGACCTTAGTGAGAGAACATTAGAAGGTGTGTGGGCTACTAAATGTGTTTTGTCTCTCAGCCCTACAGTTTGATGGGATGTTTAAACGGTTGTGGTGTGTTTGGCCTAGGTGAGGAGAGTTCCAGGGTCCAGCGGCCACCTGCACAAGATGGAGGATGGAGACTGGGAGTGGAGCGATGACGAGCTCGACGTGGGGAGCGAGGAGGGCAAGGCTGCTGTCAATCAAGGCAGGGTAGGTGAGACCATGACAAGAGATGCACATCCAAACTTGGCCACTGTTGGGGAAAAAAGCGACAACTAACTAACTCTTTTTACCTGTACTTTGGCTAGCATGATACTTCCTTTTTGTTTTGCCTTTGTACTTTTCTAGCTGAATGTATTTCTGTGAAAGCAGTGAGCGAGCTTTGTTTCACAGAGGGGCCTGTGACATGTCGTTTAAAATAGTTGGTAAAGGTTCTAGATATAGATGCCTTACCTGAAAGTCTCTTACAGGGAAAAGTACACAAGGCAAAGATGCAACAAATGAAATGCTTATAATGATATTCTACTTGGGTCAGTTTTCATTGTCTGTTGCCTCCTGTACGCTACATTATGCTAATTATCTGCAGGGATTGCAATCTAAGGTGATTGGGCTCTACATCTGCCAGTCATATTTAGATTTGTCAAGACTGAGAATATAATTTTGTTTGTGTTTGATATTGCCTTCCAGTCGCGAAGGCTCAGAGAGGACAACGAAGATGAGGGTGAAGATGTAAGTTAGCTCTTTTCTGTTCTATAAACAAATATGGAGTACACGATTTGTCATTGTTAGAGTCTTTTTAATATCATAGAGAAAGACGCTTAGGTGTACTGTGGGTGAAGATAGATTGTTGTGAGTGTGTAAACCTGCACATTGACCAAGATAATTGACTTACTTTGCCTCTGTCTGTTTCTGTGTAATTTGATTACTTTACAAAGGGCATCATTGGAAAATATAATTGCCTGCCTCAACAGGGAGCAGGTTATGTATCAATTATGAAATCTTAAATAAATCTAGTACATCTTACCCGCCACAGTTTCTCTGACTCATGGATTTTAGCGAGGACAAACGTGTATAGATGCTTTCTCTATTTGATTGTTCATAAACAAAAACAACAAAATGTTGTACATATTGATTGTTTTCTATTGACTTTTCTCTATTTGCTGACTGAGATGAGCAATGACCTTGACCTTGACCTT
This sequence comes from Coregonus clupeaformis, assembly GCF_020615455.1. NCBI lineage: Eukaryota > Metazoa > Chordata > Actinopteri > Salmoniformes > Salmonidae > Coregonus > Coregonus clupeaformis. The sequence continues at coordinate 17,432,312 of NC_059195.1, forward strand.
GATCTTTAAGATTTGCTATTCTTAACAATGTTCACCCACTAAACAGCCTTTCCATAGCACCCAAAAATATATAGTTTACTAAATGCCTTTCGTTTTATGCCACAGGATGAGGAGAATGCCAACAGTGTTCCCATTGAAGGGCTATCCATTCAGCATCCCCAGGTGAGTTTTTCAGTATCAGCACCACCAGCAGCAGAGGCAGACGTTATTTGTCATGATTCAGTGACCTTGATGCCCCACTGATTGTGTGTGAGTGTGTGTGACTGAGTGTGTGCCAGTCTCCCTGTAGCTCCTGGAGGGGCCCTTTCAGCAGGTAATAAGTCAGAGTAAATGGCCATCCTGCTGATACTGCCAGCTCTAAAGTCATCTAAAAGGCCTTTGCCATTCTCTCACTAGCCATTGTCATTTCAGAAATGAGCCAGAGTAGTTTGAGGTTCACCCCCCGCGTCCGACAGTGATGGAGGCCATAAGTGCTACTGCGGTTCTTACTTTGTTGAGTCAGGATCTAGTCAGTGTCAACAGATTGTGCCTCCTCACAAATTGAACTCAATAATCTTGTCAGAATACATCAATACAAGTATATACACTGTAGATATTGAATGTATTTTGTGTGATATAATTAATGTATTCTTCTGTTGGTTTTGTAGTTTAATCATTTCAGCATAGTGCGAGATACAGATATATATATATTTTTATACTCCAGGAGATATTGAGAACTTTACTGACTCACCAGACTCACTCTTTACTTACAGGTTCAACCGTTTAAGAAGAACACAGGGCCCTATATTCAAGGTGCTCTGAATATGGTCCTAAGGCTAAGGTAAGCAGAGTTTGAATTTGTCCTCATCCTTCTTGCATCCGGTACACCCAAAAGAGGTCTGAGAATCACTCAGACATGTGCCCTGCTGCTAATAGACCTAATGATGACCTAATGATGTCTTGGCCCTCTAAAGAGATCATCTGACTTAACCAAGGATCTTTTCTCTCTAATCTGGGTGAGCGGTTGTGTTGGAGGGAGGAGAGTGTTACACTCCATTGACTCTCCATTTGCTCCGCTCTGCATTACTGTGTTCTCAGGGATTGAATTAGAGCAGGGATGGACAACTTTGATTGGGGTGGGGGCCACAAAAAAATCTGAACTCATCATGTGGGGCTGCAGTTGCTTGCGGGTCTGCGTAACCACATCCATACCCCGCCCCCCCACCACCACATTGGGAGCAAAACATTTGAGTGGCCCTCCTCTTGACAGTGGAGAGAAATGTTTCAAGTTTTAGAGTTCATTTCGTGCAATTCGACTCATTTTGCCATAGGGTGGAGAGAAATGTTTGCAGTTTTGAATATGATATGAGAGTGAGAATGACTAACAAAATCATTGGGGGCCCCTGGCCGGTAATTCGACCATGAAAACAAGTTTAGATAGCTGGCTGCTAAACAAACTTAGCAATCAATTTTTTGCTTTTTTTTGCTGACATGAGATATTTGACTGACTATCAGTGACTGACCAAACGAGGAAAACTGCCTATGCACAACCAAATTTAGAAAATGTACTATTCTAACTCGCAACAGTAAGTTGAGACCCCGACTGAGTTCCTAAAATATATACAGTACCAGTCGAAAGTTTGGACACACCTACTCATTCAAGGGTTTTTCTTTATTTTTACTATTTTCTACATTATAGAATAATAGTGAAGACATCAAAACTACGAAATAACACATATGGAATCATGTAGTAACCAGAAAAGTGTTAAACAAATCAAAATAGGTTTTATATTTGAGATTCTTCAAAGTAGCCACCCTTTGCCTTGATGACAGCTTTGCACACTCTTGGCATTCTCTCATCTAACTTCACCTGGAATGCTTTTCCAACAGTCTTGAAGGAGTTCCCAAATATGCTGAGCACTTGTTGGCTGCTTTTCCACTCCATCACTCTCCTTCTTGGTCAAATTGCCTTTACACAGCCTGGAGGTGTGTTGGGTCATTGTCCTGTTGAAAAACTAATGATAGTCCCATTAAGCGCAAACCAGATGGGATGGCGTATCGCTGCAGAATGCTGTGGTAGCCATGCTGGTTAAGTATGCCTTGAATTCTAAATAAATCACAGACAGTGTCACCAGCAAAGCAGCCCCACACCATCACACCTCCTCCTCCATGCTTCACGGTGGGAACCACACATGCGGAGATCATCCGTTCACCTACTCTGCGTCTCACAAAGACATGGCAGTTGGAACCAAAATTCTCAAATCTGGACTCATCAGACCAAAGGACAGATTTCCACCAGTCTAATGTCCATTGCTGGTGTTTCTTGGTCCAAGCAAGTCTCTTCTTATTATTGGTGTCCTTTAGTAGTGGTTTCTTTGCAGCAATTCGACCATGAAGGCCTGATTCACGCAGTCTCCTCTGGACAGTTGATGTTGAGATGTGTCTGTTACTTTAACTCTGTGAAGCATTGATTTGGGCTGCAATCTGAGGTGCAGTTAACTCTAATGAACTTATCCTCTGCAGCAGAGGTAACTCTGGGTCTTCCTTTCCATGAGAGCCAGTTTCATCATAGCGCTTTATGTTTTTTGCGACTGCAAATTTTCCGTATTGACTGACCATCAAGTCTTAAAGTAATGATGGACTGTCATTTCTCTTTGCTTATTTGAGCTGTTCTTGCCATAATATGGACTTGATCTTTTACCAAATAGGGCTATCTTCTGTATACCTTGTCACAACACAACTGATTGGCTCAAACGCATTAAGAAGGAGTGAAATTCCACAAATTAACTTTTAAGAAGGCACACCTGTTAATTGAAATGCATTCCAGGTGACTACCTCATGAAGCTGGTTTAGAGAATGCCAAGAGTGTGCAAAGCTGTAATCAAGGCAAAGGGTGGCTACTTTGAAGAATCTTAAATAAAACATATATTTTGAATTGTTTAACACTTTTTTTGGTTACTGCATGAGTCCATATGTGTTATTTCATAGTTTTGATGTCTTCACTATTATTCTACAATGTAGAAAATAGTAAAAATACAGAAAAACCCTTGAATGAGTAGGTGTGTCCAACATTTTGACTGGTACTGTATATTTACAGTTCATTTAAGGAAATCAGTCAATAGAAAAAATTAATTAGGCCCTAATCTATGGATTTCACATGACTGGGCAGGGGTGCAACCATGGGTGGGCCTTGGAGAGCCCACCCACTTGGCAGCCAGGCTTACCCACTGGGAAGCCAGGCCCAGCCAAATATAATTAGTTTTTCCCCACAAAAGGGCTTCATTAAAGACAGAAATACTCCTCAGCCCCGCAGGTGAAGAAGACGGATGTGGAGGTCCTGTGCAGGTGTGGTTACACGTGGTCTGCGGTTGTGAGGTCGATTGGACGTACTGCCAAATTCTCTAAAACGACGTTGTAGGCAGCTTATGGTATAGAAATGAACATTCAATTGTCTGGCAACAGCTCTGGTGGACATTCATGCAGTCAGCATGCCAATTACACGCTCCCTCAAAACTTGAGACATCTGTGGCATTGTGTTGTGTGACAAAACTGCACATTTTAGAGTGGCCTTTTATTGTCCCCAGCACAAGGTGCACCTGTGTAATGATCATGCTGTTTAATCAGCTTATTGATATGCCACACCTGTCATGGGGATGGATTATCTTGGCAAAGGAGAAATGCTCACTAATAGGGATGTAAAGAAATTTGTGCATTGAGAGAAATAAGCTTTTTGTGCATATGGAAAATGTCTGGGACTTTTTTTTTTCAGCTCATGGAACATGTGACCAACACATGTTGTGTTTATATTTTTGTTCAGTACTGAGTATACCAAACATTAGGAACACCTTCCTAATATTGAGTTGCAGCCCCCCCCTTTTGCCCTCAGAACAGCCTCAATTTGTCGGGGCATGGACTGTACAAGGTGTCGAAAGCATTCCACAGAGATGCTGGCCCATTTTGACTCCAATGCTTCCCACAGTTGTGTAAAGTTGGCTAGATGGCCTTTGGGTGGTGGACCATTGTTGATACACATGGGAAACTGTTGAAAAACCCAGCAGCGTTGTAGTTCTTGACACAATCCGGTGCGCCTGGCACCTACTACCATACCCCGTTCAAAAGCACTTACATTTCTTGTCTTGCCCATTCACCCTCTGAATGGCACACATACACAATCCATGTCTCACTTGTCTCAAGGATTAAAATTCCTTGTTTAATATCTCCTCCCCTTCATCTACACTGATTGAAGTGGATTTAACAAGTGACATCAATAAGGGATCATAGCTTTTACCTGGATTCATCTGGTCAGCCTTTCATGGAAAGAGCAAGGTGTTCTTAATGTTTGGTATACTCAGTGTATATATTTTGTTGGGGGGGGGGGGATAGATCCGCGGGCCGCCAGTTCCCCATCCCTGAATTAGAGGGCTGTTAATGACCTGCGCTGCCACCAGACTTACCAACACTGACCTGACTTGACTTAACCTTAATTTCAGCTAGTCCAGACACTTTCAGCCACTGGGACGTAGCTGCCAGGTTAAAGACCTATTGCAAAAAAAAAACAATTCAAGGCTGTAGCAAGACTTGTGACCAATAAGGAATAGCTTTAGGATTAGATTTAGGCTCAGATTTATCACTGTTTATATATGCTGTCTTTTTATGATATGATAACTAGTGTTGATTTGGCCTCAGACTCCTCTAAGCACTCAAATCCTTTCCCAATAATATATTTATTGCATTGCATTTAGATCCTTTTTACTTCCCCCTCAGCAAAATGGAAGTAGATTTAAACACCATGTCTGAAAGCAGGATATGCAAGGCAAATGTGCAAAACTGTGACGCGCGCACGCACACACACACACACACACACACACACACACACACACACACACACACACACACACACACACACACACACACACACACACACACACACACACACACACACACACACACACACACACTGCCACAGTCATAGACAATGGAATATTTCTGGACAGTTTAAAGTCTGCCTTCTGCTCCCTGATGGGTTGAATGCAGCACTGGGTGCAGAGTAGACTCTGGGTTGATGAGATAACAGTCAGCATCTGAAGGGCCCTCCCCAGGCCTGCTGTGCAACACACAAAGCCGTCCCCTCCACTGCACACCAGCAGGCCAACTAGAGGGTTGGCTACTAGAGAAGTGTAATTATTCTAACCCTGACATGTAAATAAATGTACAGTTCTGTGAGCAGTGGGGCTGTAGCTATTTCTCAGTGCCCAGAGTTCCATTCATTGCAGGCGTTTGAGCCTGTTTTTCTTTGCAGCGTATGGGGAGCGATGTACTGTAGAATCAGCCCAAACTCAGAGAGATAAAGTGGCTTGCTGTATGTGATATGTATTAAACCAATCCTGCTCTGCGCTGAGGGCAGTCTCGCCACAACAAATGGATTTCAGTGACGTGTCTTGATAGATTAAGTCAAAAGTCAACTGACAAGATCCACATCTCTGTTCTGTGCTGAAACAGTCAGTCCCTGTCACGCAGCAGCCAAAAGAGAGCAGCTCATTTATCAGGCCTCTCCATTTCAAGCCCTCTTTTAGCCGAAGGACTTCAGATAAACTCAAATGCAACTCCCAATCTCCCATAGAGTGATAATGAATGGAGCTTTATTGCAATCGGTTTTGACACGCATTATGGAGAAATACGATGTAGATGTATTTGCATAGAGGTTTCTCTATAACCCTGTTTAGTCCATGAACTGTAAAAGTAGTTCTGGAAGCACTTGACAGAGCATTACATTACATTCGATTCGCTGGGAAGATACAGTACCTTTGTACAGGGGTGAATTTCACAGCTTTTGAAATATGCTGTAAACTGTGCAGTGATACAACAGTGTTACATTATAACACTATCATGTGCACTCATCATCTCTTTTCACATGACAGAAAACATGTATGCCGCTATAGTTTGTAATGCACCAGCCTAAAGAGGTCTACTGTACACAGTCCCCAGAGGATCAAAAGATGACATGGTCACTGGTCAGACTTACTGACAAACAGTAGGTCCTTATAAGCAGATACAGTGCAGGGAGGTAAATGGCACCCTATTCCCTAGTGCACTACTTTTGAAGTGTGCCATTTGTGATGCAACCATACTTTTGAGGACAGATGTGGAGAACGACAGACCTCTTTGTCTGAGAGGAGGGGTGGAACAGATGTTAGAGATTCAGCGACGTGACTTTAAATCAGGATTTATTGAGAGCTTGACAACAGGATTAAGGCTAAACTGAAGAGAAGTCAGAGTTGGAGAGAGGAAGATATACAGAAGCCTAAGTGTAGGAAACATACTGAGGGTACTGAAGATGCATGTTAGAGGGAGCAAAGGAATCACAGAAATGAATGTTATTTTGCATATTTCATAGGGCATCCCCAGGGAGGTTGGGAAATGTTTTCTTACAATTCTTACACTGTTTCTTTGCTTGCTATCTAGTTAACATAATGGTAGGACAAGTGAGATCACTGTAGTTCATTTCCATTCAAATCTAATTTATGTTGTGGGAAAACAGAATGGGAAAGAGATTCAGAGTGTTTAATAGTCACATGTACAGGGTTGCAGGTGTTATTGCAGGGTACAGTGAAATTCGTAGGCTTCGAGCTCCATCATGCAGGACTAAGTGAAATTAAATAATGAAAATGGTAATAAAAAACAACTATAGAAATAGAGATAGCACTATATACATCATAACAACTGTAGCAGTGATGAATAAATACATGTCCACTGGGACGGGGTGACAACAGGGGGAGCAGCAGCATGACCATTGAGTGAAATAAAAACAATAAACATTTTAATATTTATTTATTTATAATAATATACATATTAACAACTGCAACAATGATGAATGTCGTTGGGGTGGGGGCAGAGTAAAAGTAACGGGGGGGTTATGAATGTCCATAGGGGGAGTAGCGGGAGTATTGCAGTTATCCAACCTGATTCAACCTGAAACCTATAGCATAATAATAATAATAATATGCCATTTAGCAGACGCTTTTATCCAAAGCGACTTACAGTCATGTGTGCATACATTTTTACGTATGGGTGGTCCCAGGGATCGAACCCACTACCCTGGCGTTACAAGCGCCATGCTCTACCAATTAAAGCTCATATGGAATAGTGCCAGCTATATCTCTCTCCAGTCACAATGGCATTACAGTAATCACTCTCTTATGGATACATCTTAATATTTTAATCAGTGATTGATCTGCAGCCTATAAGATAGAACACTCCACATTCCACCAATCATAATATTATGTTACTAATACTCCTCCATACAATGATTATTAGATTGATATTGTTGTTTTTCCAAAATACTTTTATTTTCACCTTTGTAATCACGATAATCAATGCAGATTAAAATGTAATTATGTTCTAATTCAACAATTGCCTCACCGAAGAGTAAAATCATGAACAGAGATCTGGTGGTATTAGAGCTGTATTGTGTTGTGGAGGTTCTCTTGGGAAAAATAAAAAGCTAATTGGAAAAACGTAATTGCATCTGAAAGAACAACACAGCACAATCAATTATCTTCCCAAAACTGATGAGGGTGTTAAGGCTGATTAGAAAATGATTTATGCTATTCTGAACCCGTCAATGAAGGCTCTTCAGAGAACTGTATTCAGATGGGATGTTGATGTATGTCTGAAACAGAGAAAGGTTCTCAGACACACTGGGGGACTTGAACCAGCAGGAAACTGAAATTAAAAGACAATAAGAACAACAGGAAAAGTTTGAATGACCTGGGTCTTGAACATTTCTATTTTGTACAGAATAAATAATCTGATCTGCTCCATGAAACAGTACTTTGGCACTGATATTGACATGTCATCCTCACTGGCAATTGTTTGCTGATTGATTGTACTGTATATGTAATGATGGGAGGATAGAAGTCTACCAATGAACCAACATAGCTCCAGGCAGATGTGGCTGTTGTGCTTTGCAGTGTTTAAACTAAATTAAACCCCTTTCAATTAGTCATATATAGAAAACTATGAGCTATACTTTCCTCCACTAGGAAGCCAAAATATGAGGAAGCCAAATTACTTGCCAGCATAATCCATCCCAAATTAATTACTGGCACATTAACACTGTCTACTCTCACATACTGGGCCCATTCATGTAGGCATTTTCTAGGCTGGAGCTCTGAAGTACCTCTCCTCTGATTCCAAACACTCCCCAGTTTACCCCCAGGTGTGTGTATTGATTGTGTTTGTTGGTGTGTTAAGAAATTACCCCCGTCACTGCGACACAGGATTTAGAGGACTCTTGTGTAGTCGATACACAACAGACCATCTGTTTTATTTGGCCTCGGTCTTGAACTGCGGTAAACACTCAGAGCTTTACAGCTAACTTTCCCAACATACCAATCATAATTCTGGCCAGGACAGACTGTAAACAGCTTCAGTTACAGAGTGCAGTTCAGAAGTGTTAATGTGTTCTTTAGACTAACATTACCTGAGGTACTCAAGGGACCTGAGACTGGCACTTTCTCTCAGAGTCTCTTCTCACTATGAGAGATTGCCTAGAGATTTTGCGAAAATACCCTCGGCTAGACCTTTTACTGTAATGTAAACTTGCGAACTTGTCACTTCTCTTTCAGTCTGAGTAAGCCCTTAGTCCCAGTGTTTGCCAGTCAAGTGTTTGCCTGAGCTCCCATTTCCTACCAGGGGAAATCTGTTTTAACAAATAGAACACCTTTCTATACACCCAAGAATTATTGCAGTTCATGCTTTATCTCGTAAACACTCCAATCTCCCCAATGCTTGCTAGTGCCCACTGGCATCTCTGGTGATTCATTTGGAGGGTGTGGTATGCTGGGATTTGAAGATGACTGAGCAAAATCGTGGTCTTATTCTGTCCCTGTGCTGATAAAACTTGAAACTTTACACAGTTATTTAGGAAAATCTTAACACTGGTAGCAAGACTCTGGGAGATTGACATTTTAAAAGAAGCACATTAAATCCCTAAAACTTTGACATTTTAAAATAAGCACATTAAATCCCTAAAACTTCTAAACGGTTTCTCAATCTGTGTGTGCGGCTTAGCTCCGACAGTCCTCCGCAATTTATTTACCTCCCACAATGTAATCGGACAGAGACTTTCCAGACATTTGCTGCCGATCTCTCTGGAGGAGGATTAAGTAGGCAAATAGAGACGCCGGGCTCATGCCCTCTGACACAGATGTGGTTACATCCCTTACAGCACGCTCTCCCACTGTCCATGGATGAAATGGAGAGATTGCAGACATCCTACATCCATCTGCTAAGCTCAAGTTTCCTCTCTCTAGCTGCAAATCTGCAGAATTGGACATGTAAAGTTGACTCACAGGCAGCTGATGGAAATCCTCTCTCTCTCTCGCAGAACTAAATCTGTTCCTTACATGCAACATTTCCTGTGAAATGTGTGTCAGGGGCTAGCAGGCGGGCTTATAAGGATGTGATTTATGCAGCTTAATTACAACCCAAATGAATCCACTCCCACAATGCTGTGTACAATAGCCTGCCTAGCCGCTCTCCTCCTTTTAAAGCTGTCACACCCATCAGTCATTGTGTAGGGAGCAGTTTTTATGACTAAATTCACCATGTACTGTATTAATGGAAACGTTAGAGAGAATTTACCTGGGGTTGCACAGTGTAAAATTGACATATGTTAGACATGCGGATGGACTTTTACTTAATGTGTCCTATCATGCAGTTTCTTAGGAGGGGCATCGTCTTGTCTTGCCGGATTGAAGTTGCTGTATAAGAAGGCTGTATAAATGAGTAGGCTGCGGTAGTACTGAGTCATATGCTACTGAGTCATATGTGCTACATTAAAATGCGGAACTACTAAAGCCTTTTTAACATCATTATCCTCAGCCAACCTTCTGCTATTGTACTTCTTCTGTCACCCTAAGAAGAAAATATTCTACATGTTTTACATAAGACCAATAATACATTGCAATTGAGCTTCAATATTCTCTGTTTCAGCTGCATTTCAACACTTCATCTGACCTCAGTGAAGGATCAATCATGTGCATGTGACAAATATGGAAATTCCCCAGATCGCCTTCATGGAGGAATTCATCTGTTTTATTCTCCTAAACCAGAGCTACTGTATATAAAGGTCAAGGACATTCAGATTGTAGAAACACTTCAGGCAGTAGCATACCTCAGACATGCTTTTATTAATTATAACTCATATTAGGTTTACCAAGGACTTAAAGTCCTTGTGAAAATGTAATTATGGTTTAATTAAAATGCGGCTTGTGAAAATGTTTGTCATTAATGGTCATTTAAAATACGTTCTGACTACTTTTGAATTTCGACAGACAACAACAATTACACTGTTTGAGTGAATTTAAACATTGTACATGTAACCATAGTGATTCAAATGGGCATGAGATATTGCTGGAAATATGTATTTCCTTATTCTGGTCATTCCACTGCAAGAACACTTCAAATCCAAATCAAATCTCCAAATCTGTCAATCTTCCACAGCCGCAAGTACGTGATTGCATTAGCACAGTTACAATATCTACTTATTGGAACCCATTGAGATTCTCTGTAATGGCCTCTTTTCCTGCTGATACATTTTGGCATAATCATGTTAGCCTTCTATTGCCTGTGGTGCAGAGGGAACTTCTACATTTGCATTTCTGCCATCTAAGATATTCATTTCACCTGCTGTCTTGATCACGTCACCTGCTGGTTTGATGACATTGTAGTCACCACAATAGGCTATATACTGTACGTATGTTCGTTTTGCCCAAACTATATGTATGTGCCCCACTGGTACACAGAGCAGAGTGAGGGTTTGGCCAATGCTCTATAAACATGGTGTTTACTGTTTACTATTACCATCAGTCAGCTGTTCTTTGGAACCCTTCACAAGACTTACAGTGCATCATAAAAGTATTTATATTCATGGCAACTCAAGATAATCTAATATATTGAGTTGACAGTGCTGCCTATTTAATATGCACTAGTCACATGCAAGGATTAAAATTTCCGCACTAATGCTTCACCAACTGTGTTGTCAGTAAATACAGGATGATATTACAGTAGCTAGTAGTAACACTGACTTAAGCAGTTAGTAAGAAAAAAACATTGATCTGCTTAACATGGCCCAGTGTGTTAAGCCTAGAGACTTGTAGTGTTAAAGTGTGGATGTGGCAGCCAGGCTGTCTTTTTCCATTCCACTATTCCTGGGGGTCTGCTTGTCTGGAGGCTCCTCAGACAGTCTAAATAAAATAGACCATACAGCGACTCTTGGCCTGGTCCCAGATCTGTTTGTGCTGTAGCCAACTCATCTGACTATTGTCGTGCCATAGTTGTCTAAAGCACAAACAGATCTGGGACCAGACTAACTAAGTCCTGGACCTCCTGTCTGTTCCTATGGAGGACAGCCTGTTGGGTTCCATGGTCACATGTGACACATCTTATACTAATCAGCTTCTCATCTCTCTCCTTAGGAACTCCAGGAAGGAGCTGAATGACATCCGGTTTGAGTTCACTCCTGGCCGAGGTAAAAGCTGCACAAAGTGAAGAAGCTCATGTTATAATGTCTTCATTAGCGGCCATATTGTATTTTGTATTGAAGTGTAGTACCGTATGTCACATGTTAACTTCTCACCTGGTTCTAATGCTGTGTGTTGCTCTCTCCATAGACACTGCTGTTGGGGTTTCCCAGGAACTGTTCTCAGCTGGTTCTAATGCTGTGTGTTGCTCTCTCCATAGACACTGCTGTTGGGGTTTCCCAGGAACTGTTCTCAGCTGGTTCTAATGCTGTGTGTTGCTCTCTCCATAGACACTGCTGTTGGGGTTTCCCAGGAACTGTTCTCAGCTGGTTCTAATGCTATGTGTTGCTCTCTCCATAGACACTGCTGTTGGGGTTTCCCAGGAACTGTTCTCAGCTGGTTCTAATGCTGTGTGTTGCTCTCTCCATAGACACTGCTGTTGGGGTTTCCCAGGAACTGTTCTCAGCTGGTTCTAATGCTGTGTGTTGCTCTCTCCATAGACACTGCTGTTGGGGTTTCCCAGGAACTGTTCTCACCTGGTTCTAATGCTGTGTGTTGCTCTCTCCATAGACACTGCTGTTGGGGTTTCCCAGGAACTGTTCTCAGCTGGTCTTGTCAATGGACACGATGTTGTTGTCGGTAAATGTCTCATCCTTGTTTTCTGTTGTACTGCAGGGTGTATTTTCCACATGTGAGGTGCGCTTGATTTAGCTTGGAGTTTGTACGTCTGGGACTATTTCAATGGGCAAACTAAATCAAGCACAGTTAAAGTATTTGAACAGATTTGACAAATGTATTTGACCCAGGTCTGGTATTTCCAAAATAATCATATCCCTCTGATGTGACTGTGTAATAACACTATTAACGCTTGCATTCTCTATATATAACATTACCTTTCAGTTGCTGCTAACCTTCAAAAGATTGTAGATGACCCGGCTACCTACAAAGTGTTGACCTTTAAACTGGTGAGTACCCAGATGATAAATGTCACACCACCTCATGTCTCAAGATAGCTACATGAAATAAGAGAGGGATGCTTCCAAAAACCACAACGTTACATCACACAGATGAATTGACTTGAGAAAATATACTGTCATAATATGTATATTAAAGGACAATGCTCTAGGGTTGTGATGTCTGGAAATAGACACACTATTCAAATCCCAAATGAGCAGTGGTGCTAGAGAATGGGAGAAATCTGATGACAGGCGTGTCGCAGCACTGACTTTGTCCTTTTAAGTGGAGTAACTGATGGGTGACGCTCCTAATCTGCGCATATGCTTCCCCCCGAGCACGGCGCTATGTGATTTACATTGATCCACACCGAGCAAAACAATGCATATTCTCTACAGAGAATACTTAAAAGGAAGCAATTAATGACAATCCCGGTGGATTTGCCATAGTGTTAGGGCACATTTTTAGCACCCTTTTAGAAGGTGTGGATGAGGTAAACAACATCTGTGCGGTGGGTCACAGTACATCACTGTTCGCCCTTTCTGCCATGTACTGTACGTCTTGTCGGCAGATGGTGAATGTCGCCGGAGACTCTCTGGAGTGCAGAACTGCATCAGAGGACTTAATGCGGCAGCAGCCAGACTGTGCTGCTGGCTGGGGCCTGGTTGGGTATATATATTGGCCAGAGCACTTTCCCATTTCTATTTGTTAACACACTGCTCCAGTCCAGGCGGCACAAAGTCACAAAGAGCCACTCAACTCCAAATATCGACCAAAAACACTGAATTATGTTTGCGGCCTCTACACAGACAGCTGCAGCCACAGACGCCGGGGAGAGACAAAGCCCCTCTCCATGCTGGAGGGGGGAGATATTGGACCACTGACTCACACTGTACCACTTCCAGGGGGGGATAGTGAAGTGAAAAAGAGATATCGATTGCCTCGCAGGGACTCCACTCAAACCAATCTGAATGTGTGTTGCCAGTAATAAGGCCTCCTTGTGGGGCAGCATAGGAGCATCATTCGTTTAGGATTTAGCAGTAGAAATGCTCACTCTCAAGTGAACCTGTCGATAAAATACAACTTGTATTTCATCAGCGCTTTTCTCTAGTTTCTGGAGGGCTTTAGTGGAGTTATCAGTGCCAAGTGCAGACAAAGTCATTATGTGTTTCTTAAAAAAATAAAGGCATGCCTGCTGTAACCATCTTTTTAGAAGTCCTGTACTTACTTATAAAAAGCCTTGTGGCACTATTTTAAGGACGCCTATATCATCCGTATTAAACGCAACACAGACCTGTACAACATAGTCATAGAGCTTTAAACAAGGAACATGCATATTATTTTTCAGTACAAAGCACATAACACAGGAGAGTGCTGTGGATTTCACTGCAACCAGTCACAGTGGAAGCTGTTGCATCATAATATTATTAATTAATAGATTAAATGAATACCTGAAGGGAAATTAAAATGATCGTTGTGCATTTTGCATTGTTTGTGCCACATGATGTCTAGAGACATGGTTCTAGTCATAACAGTAATGAAAAATACCTTGATGTAGTAATTGAAAGAGCTGTTAAGACGCTGTCTCTGTAGATATGAAGCATGTTCTATTATTAAATGGATTAATAACATTGTTCTACCTTGGGTGTAGGGAAAAATACTGTAGATACTTTTAAAAGCTCTCTCCATAAATGTTTAATTGGCTAATCATCTTTTAAAGGACTGTAATTCCTCTACCATGCTCTCATGTCCTGTTACAAGAGGACACATCTCTCCTGTGCTCAATGTTTTTCTTGGTTGTAAAGGATTTAAGACCAAACACGTCAAAATAATATTCATCTGTTAACCAGGGGCTTACTTCCTGAAGTAGGATCAGTGCCAAAGCCAATCCTGATTGTTAGGGTACAGCTGTTCATTGGGTGTTGGATTATGTCTGGTGATCTTGCTGTGTAGGTGGCTGTGTAGGTGGCTGTTAGGATCTTATCAACCCTTTTAATCTGTTCCTCCATCAGGTTTCTGGCTGTGATGACACAGAGATCCCAGACGATGTGAAGCTGATCGGCTTCGCCCAGCTGAGTGTTAGCTGATGCCCTCCTCATCTTGGCAAAGCAGTTGAAATGGAGGAGGCAGGTCAGAGCAGACAGACAGACAGACCGAGAAGCACCGCACACACCCCTTTCTTCCTTTCTTCCATTCTCCCCTCCCTTCCCTGATGCCCAGCTTTGTCACAGTTCCGCTAGCCCCCCACCTCCGACCATCCCCCCTACGACATTCCACCGCCAAGACCCCCTCCCACCACCCCCACCCCCACCAGGCCAGAACAGCGCACGGACCAGGATTCAGCCCAGGAAACTAAATATGTACACAGGCTGTAATAGCTGGGGATAAAACAAAGTGGCTTAGGATTTTTTTTATTTTTTTTTATCATGTTACCTCTGCTTTCAGCGAAGCTCTTACTTATTTATTACAATGAGAATGCCGTTTATTTGTTTCTCACTGTTGTGTTTTCACAGTGAAAAATATATTCTTCTTCAACTTCCATTTCAGACCACTCATTTGAGATAAAGAAATGTTCCTCATAGGTCTGTATTGTAGCCCCTGTTCAGAATGTAAGATGTATTTTATTTTATTGATGGAAAAAGCACATTTTCATGATAACATAATGAATGTTTTAAAAGGAATTAACTGTACTGTGTATAGATGATAGTAAACCAATACATTTAAGGGACCCATTTTCGGTGAAAGTGACGGAAGGCGAAACCTGAATGCTGACGTGTAATGTGCTGCTTCTTCATACGACAGTGTTGATGCTTAAAAATGCTAGAGGTGCCTTGTTCATTAATCTGTGCCTAAGAACGTAGGTAATGAGTCAGTCCACGAACAGCAGAACTTGTTCATGTTGGTTTGTTTGGACCATTTCACAAACATACATGCCTATATTCCAGCAGTGATACAACTCAATGGTAGTATTTTCTCAAGTCAATAGTTAAGGACAAGCTACAATGCACTTTTGGGGCAGAGTATATGCACCTGACAAAACAATGCTTAGCCCTGGGAGACTCGTGTTATGAATTGTAATGAGAATTTAACCTGTATGCTTTGTCATTAGATAATGGTCATTTTAACCATAACCCAAACCTTAATCCTGTAATATGCTTCAGTTAATGTGTTTTCGGAAGCCAAGTTAATTGATAAAATCTTGAACATTTTTGTTTCTTGCTCTGTCTTACTGCACTACAAGATGTTTTTTCCTACATATTATTCTCTAAAATGTACTGTATAACAATGCATCTGCAAACGAAACCCAAAGGAAACTATTGAAAGGTTGATGAGCCATTCGTTTGTCCAAACAAGTACAGTAGCTCTAAATTATTTTCTAAAGTATTGAAGTGGTAAATAAATATTAACTTGTACTAAATACATTATTTTAAGAGGTAAGTTATTGTGTTTTCTATGTACAGTAGTTGTACCATTTCCGCATATTATCTTTGTTCCCTTTCTGTAATCAGCTGATAAAAAATTCCTGCAGAGGAGCAACAAATAAATTGCTATTATTAAAACTAAAGTTGTGTTGAGTTGATTTGGTATTGATTTAGCTGCAATAGATATGTTGATCTTCTTAAAAGTTACCTAACTGAAGTAATCCTGTTCAAAGCGGACAGTGATAATACAATAATATGGATGGCAGGTAGCCTAGCGGTTAAGAGCATTGGGTCAGTAACCGAAAGGTCTCTGGTTTGAATCGCCGAGTCGACTAGGTGAAAAATCTGGCACTTAACCCTAATTGCTCTTGGAAGTCGCACTCGATAAGAGCGTTTGCTAAATTACTGTAAATGTTAACATTACAATGTCCTAATGTGAATTAGAACAGGTTAGACAACCTTGTGAGGGTAAATTCTCCCAAATCTGTATGGAAGAGGCAATGAAGCGGTGAGGTGTCCTTTCAGCCAAATAGTGTCTCCATTTATTACATACAAGTTACAGAAATAGGCAATGTGACACTATTTGGCATGTTGATGTTTGGCAGATACAGTTGAAGTCGGAAGTTTACATACACTTAGTTTGGAGTCATTAAAACTCGTTTTTCAACCACTCCACAAAAGTCTTGTTAACAAACTATAGTTTTGGCAAGTCGGTTAGGACATCTACTTTGTGCATGACACAAGTAATTTTTCCAACAATTATTTACAGACAGATTATTTAACTTATAATTCACTGTATCACAATTCCAGTGGGTCAGAAGATTACATACACTAAGTTGACTGTGCCTTTAAACAGCTTGGAAAATTCCAGAAAATGATGTAATGGCTTTAGAAGCTTCTGATAGGCTAATTGACAAAATTTGAGTCAATTGGAGGTGTACCTGTGGATGTATTTCAAGGCCTACCTTCAAACTCAGTGCCTCTTTGCTTGACATCATGGGAAAATCAAAAGAAATCAGCTAAGACCTCAGAAAAAAAAGTGTAGACCTCCACAAGTCAGGTTCATCCTTGGGAGCAATTTCCAAATGACTGAAGGTACTACGTTCATCTGTACAAACAATAGTACGCAAGTATAAACACCATGGGACCACGCAGCCGTCATACCGCTCAGGAAGGAGATGCGTTCTGTCTCCTAGAGATGAACGTACTTTGGTGCGAAAAGTGCAAATCAATCCCAGAACAACAGCAAAGGACCTTGTGAAGATGCTGGAGGAAACAGGTACAAAAGTATCTATATCCACAGTAAAACGAGTCCTATATCGACATAACCTGAAAGGCCGCTCAGCAAGGAAGAAGCCACTGCTCCAAAACCGCCATAAAAAAGCCAGACTACGGTTTGCAACTGCACATGGGGACAAAGATCGTACTTTTTGGAGAAATGTCCTCTGGTCTGATGAAACAAAAATATAACTTTTTGGCCATTATGTTTGGAGGAAAAAGGGGGTCGCTTGCAAGCTGAAGAACACCATCCCAACCGTGAAGCACGGGGGTGGCAGCATCATGCTGTGGGGGTGCTTTGCTGCAGGAGGGACTGGTGCACTTCACAAAATAGATGGCATCATGAGGAAGGAAAATGATGTGGATATATTGAAGCAACATCTCAAGACATCAGTCAGGAAGTTAAAGCTTGGTCGCAAATGGGTCTTCCAAATGGACAATGACCCCAAGCATACTTCCAAAGTTGTGGCAAAATGGCTTAAGGACAACAAAGTCAAGGTATTGGAGTGGTCATCACAAAGCCCTGACCTCAATCCTATAGAAAATGTGTGGGCAGAACTGAAAAAGCGTGTGCGAGTGAGGCCTACAAACCTGACTCAGTTACACCAGCTCTGTCAGGAGGAATGGGCCAAAATTCACCCAACTTATTGTGGGAAGCTTGTGGATGGCTACCTGAAACGTTTGACTCAAGTTAAACAATTTAAAGGCAATGCTACCAAATACTAATTGAGTGTATGTAAACTTCTGACCCACTGGGAATGTGATGAAAGAAATAAAAGCTGAAAGAAATCTCCTCCCTGCTGAATCCTCCTCCCCCTCCCTCCTCCCTCTCTGTGGATGACTTCGTCAACCATTTTGAAAAGGTTGACAACATCCGATCCTCATTTATTAAGTCAAATGACACCGCTGGTCCTGCTCACACTGCCCTACCCTATGCTTTGACTTCTTTCTCCCCTCTCTCTCCAGATGAAATCTTGCGACTTGTGACGGCCGGCCGCCCAACTACCTGCCCGCTTGACCCTATCCCCTCCTCTCTTCTCCAGACCATTTCCGGAGACCTTCTCCCTTACCTCACCTCGCTCATCAACTCATCCTTGTCCGCTGGCTATGTCCCTTCCATCTTCAAGAAAGCGAGAGTTGCACCCCTCCTCAAATAACCTACACTCCATCCCTCCGATGTCAACAACTACAGACCAGTATCCCTTCTTTCTTTTCTCTCCAAAACTCTTGAGCGTGCCGTCTATAGCCAACTCTCCTGCTATCTCTCACAGAATGACCTTCTTGATCAAACCAGTCAGGTTTCAAGACTGGTCATTCAACTGAGACTGCTCTTCTCTGTGTCACGGAGGCTCTCCGCACTGCTAAAGCTAACTCTCTCTCCTCTGCTCTCATCCTACTAGACCTATCTGCTGCCTTTGATACTGTGAACCATCAGATCCTCCTCTCCACCCTCTCCGAGTTGGGCATCTCCGGCGCGGCTCACTCTTGGATTGCGTCCTACCTGACAGGTCGCTCCTACCAGGTGGCGTGGCGAGAATCTGTCTCCGCACCACGTTCTCTCACCACTGGTGTCCCCTAGGCTCAGTTCTAGGCCCTCTCCTATTCTCTCAATACACCAAGTCACTTGGCTCTGTCATATCCTCACATGGTCTCTCCTATCATTGCTACGCAGACGACACACAATTCATCTTCTCCTTTCCCCCTTCTGATAACCAGGTGGCGAATCGCATCTCTGCATGTCTGGCAGACATATCAGTGTGGATGTTGGATCACCACCTCAAGCTGAACCTCGGCAAGACGGAGCTGCTCTTCTTCCCGGGGAAGGACTGCCCGCTCCATGATCTCGCCATCACGGTTGACAACTCCATTGTGTCCTCCTCCCAGAGTGTAAAGAACGTTGGCGTGACCCTGGACAACACCCTGTCGTTCTCTGCTAACATCAAAGCGGTGACCCGATCCTGTAGGTTCATGCTCTACAACATTCGCAGAGTATGACCCTACTTTACACAGGAAGCGGCACAGGTCCTAATCCATGCACTTGTCATCTCCCGTCTGGATTACTGCAACTCGCTGTTGGCTGGGCTCCCTGCCTGTGCCATTAAACCCCTACAACTCATCCAGAACGCTGCAGCCTGTCTGGTGTTCAACCTTCCCAAGTTCTCAAACGTCACCCCGCTCCTCTGCACACTCCACTGGCTTCCAGTTGAAGCTTGCATCTGCTACAAGACCATGGTGCTTGCCTATGGAGCTGTGAGGGGAACGGCACCTTACCTTCAGGTTCTGATCAGTCCCTACACCCAAACGAGGACATTGCGTTCTTCCACCTCTGGCCTGCTGGTCCCCCTACCTCTGCGGAAGCACAGTTCCCGCTCAGCCCAGTCAAAACTGTTCGCTGCTCTGGCACCCCAATGGTGGAACAAGCTCCCTCACGACGCCAGGACAGCGGAGTCACTGACCACCTTACGGAGACACTTGAAACCCTACCTCTTTAAGGAATACCTGGGATAGTATAAAAGTAATCCTTCTACCCCCCCCTACAAAATATATATAAAAAAATATATATATAAAAATAAAAATAAAAACTGAGTTTATATGTATTTGGCTAAGGTGTATGTAAACTTCCGACTTCAACTGTACCTAAAGTGAGTTGAACTGGCTTGATCCACTGAAAATCCCAAATGTTACAAATGCACACTTTTACATGGAACTATGAAAATATTTTCTGCTGGATGTAATTTTATGGATGGTACTCGAGTTTGTTGATGAATATAACATTTGATGAACATGAAAATCCATACAAGTAGCAGAAATTCAACAAATCTAATCCCCAAACAAATGTAATCAACATGAATGTGGCAGATAGCCTAGTGGTTAAGAGCATTTGGCCAGTAACCAAAAGGTTGCTGGTTTGAGCTGGCAAGGTGGGAAAAATCTGCTGTTCTGCCCTTGAGCAAGGCAGTTAACCCCCAACAACTGCTCCCCGGACGTAAATTAAGGCAGCCCCTTGCACCTCTCTGATTCAGAGTGGTAGGGTTAAATGCCTTACCTCCATAACTTGCTACATTTGCACACACTGTATATATATTTTCTGTTGTATTTTTTGACTTTATGTATTTTTTACCCCATATGTAACTCTGTGTTGTTGTTTTTATCGCACTGCTATGCTTTATCTTGGCCAGGTCGCAGTTGTAAATGAGAACTTGTTCTCAACTGGCTTACCTGGTTAAATAAAGGTGAAATAAAACAAATAAAAAAATGCGGAAGACACATTTCGGTTGAATGCATTCAGTTGTGCAATTGAGTAGGTATCCCCTTTCACTTAAGGATCAACAAGTATACAAGGCATTGAATAGTTTTCATTACTTTTCAAGTATGAATATTTTTTTTATGTAAAAAACATACTGTATATCACAACAACCTCCTTCAGGATAGAACTTTATGCTTTCACAGTCAAATGTCACAATAGCTTATAATACTAAATACTAAAAAAAATAAAAAGAACACTTGAAAATGACATTTGGGCCATAACAGCCAACCAAGTTCTATAAAATATAATCATTTCCCATTACTTCTTTAGCAGTGCTTCAGTAAAGATATGCCAAATACACATGATAATACATTCACGTAGGAATTTAGATAATAGTTACTATGTAAATTGTCACTTGCACAAGATGAAATGTAATGTCTGTTGATACTTGGTCGTGTTAATGAATCCGCTCTCTACGTACAGTACAGTAATAGTAGCCTGTTTGATCAGAAGCATGTAGCATGACACCATTAAATTCTTAAAGTACACTGTAAGAAAATAATTTTGAGAGTAAAAATGATAAATTACATCTAAATGTAAAAAGCTCTTTCCAGAAAAAGAGGCAGTTACATTTACACCAATATGTAAACAAAGATATCCAGGCAAAATCACATTTATAGCATCTCTTTGACCCACATGTAGCTTTGAACACTGGGTAATAATGACCATCACTACCACTAGCGTTAAAGTACATCCAGCAGAGATGTATTCATTTCTTATTAAATGGCAACAATAGAAAATAACCAATGACATTCGCACATGGTCTACGTTTGCAGAATAAAGATATTGTTGTTGTCATTGTTGCAGCATTATTTGCTATTTAAAATTGTATGTACTGTAGTGTAGCCTACAACTGTTGACCATCCATAAGCCTGGTAGGAGGGATGAAACATGATGTGGGTGAGGCTTTGTCCCGCTGTAAGGAAGTACCATCCCCCAAAACAGCATGAGAACTTGGCATAAAGTAGATAGAGATTTACACTGACATATACAGTGGGGAGAACAAGTATTTGATATACTGCCGATTTTGCAGGTTTTCCTACATACAAAGCATGTAGAGGTCTGTAATTTTTATCATAGGTACACTTCAACTGTGAGAGACGGAATCTAAAACAAAAATCCAGAAAATCACATTGTATGATTTTTTAATAATTAATTTGCATTTTATTGCATCACATTAAGTATTTGATCACCTACCAACCAGTAAGAATTCCGGCTCTCACAGACCTGTTAGTTTTTCTTTAAGAAGCCCTCCTGTTCTCCACTCATTACCTGTATTAACTGCACCTGTTTGAACTCGTTACCTGTATAAAAGACACCTGTCCACACACTCAATCAAACAGACTCCAACCTCTTCACAATGGCCAAGACCAGAGAGCTGTGTAAGGACATCAGGGATAAAATTGTAGACCTGCAAAAGGCTGGGATGAGCTACAGGACAAGAGGCAAGCAGCTTGGTGAGAAGGCAACAACTGTTGGCGCAATTATTAGAAAATGGAATCACCCTCGGTCTGGGGCTCCATGCAATATCTCACCTCGTGGGGCATCAATGATCATGAGGAAGGTGAGGGATCAGCCCAGAACTACACGGCAGGACCTGGTCAATGACCTGAAGAGAGCTGGGACCACAGTCTCAAAGAAAACCATTAGTAACACACTACGCCGTCATGGATTAAAATCCTGCAGCGCATGCAAGGTCCCCCTGCTCAAGCCAGCGCATGTCCAGGCCCGTCTGAAGTTTGCCAATGACCATCTGGATGATCCAGAGGAGGAATGGGAGAAGGTCATGTGGTCTGATGAGACAAATATAGAGCTTTTTGGTCTAAACTCCACTCGCCGTGTTTGGAGGAAGAAGAAGGATGAGTACAACCCCAAGAACACCATCCCAACCATGAAGCATGGAGGTGGAAACATCATTCTTTGGGGATGCTTTTCTGCAAAGGGGACAGGACGACTGCACCATATTGAGGGGAGGATGGATGGGGCCATGTATCACGAGATCTTGGCCAACAACCTCCTTCCCTCAGTAAGAGCATTGAAGATGGGTTGTGGCTGGGTCTTCCAGCATGACAATGACCTGAAACACACAGCCAGGGCAACTAAGGAGTGGCTCCATAAGAAGCATCTCAAGGTCCTGGAGTGGCCTAGCCAGTCTCCAGACCTGAACCCAATAGCAAATCTTTGGAGGGAGCTGACAGTCCGTATTGCCCAGCGACAGCCCCGAAACCTGAAGGATCTGGAGAAGGTCTGTATGGAGGAGTGGGCCAAAATCCCTGCTGCAGTGTGTGCAAACCTGGTCAAGACCTACAGGAAACGTATGATCTCTGTAATTGCAAACAAAGGTTTCTGTTCCAAATATTAAGTTCTGCTTTTCTGATGTATCAAATACTTATGTCATGCAATAAAATGCAAATTAATTACTTAAAAATCATACAATGTGATTTTCTGGATTTTTGTTTTAGATTCCGTCTCTCACAGTTGAAGTGTACCTATGATAAAAATTACAGACCTCTACATGCTTTGTAAGTAGGAAAACCTGCAGAATCGGCAGTGTATCAAATACTTGTTCTCCCCACTGTACATCGTTTTCTCTTTCAATAATACCTCTCTGGTTTCACTTGGAAATGTACAGAGTAAATATTCATCAAAATGAGTTGTTGAAGTCTATAGTTGGAATTCTAAACCAGAGATTACAAAATGACTAGTGTGTGTTTGAATGAGAACATGCACTTTACAAGCCTCATGCACCCAACAGCTACAGTGGATTCAGTACAAGTATACTAGTAGCCTATAGAGAACTAATGTTGTCAGAAAATGAAAACAACTTTGTTAGAACACCAGGTTGAGAGAAAACAGAAGAAGGGTCCAAGTTGTCCACAGATGCTAGCATCTGAGGTGTTTCTTGCTGGACATGTCGTTCCAGATCCGGTGCATTTCTTCCGGTGAAATCTGGTGGACAGTGATAACACGACGGTACCTACACAGGCTGTAGGCCATTTTCCAGTGATTGAAGCCACTGTTCTGATAGGGATGGATGCCCAGCTTCCTCAGACACAGTCCCACATACACATCCTCCAGGTGGAGCAGTCTGGTGTGCAGCGAGGTCTTATAGATCAGCTCAGCCACGTCCACTGAGAACACGTACCCCGTGCCCGAGCAGAAGGGCGGGTACTTAGCCTCGGGGTACAGGTCTCTGGGCATGTACCACTTACTGCGCATGTCTCTGATGGGACCTCCATTGATGACGTAGCCCGTGAAGTACCTCCTCTTGGGCTTGGTGGTGGGCTTCAGAAGCTTGTAGACCAGATTGTCCATGTTGACGAAGATGTCACTGTCTGTCTTCATGACGTACTGGGCCTGGGAGCAGAAGGTGGCCACCCAGCGCATGCCCATCAGGGTCTTGAGGGTGAGGTTGTGGTACGAGTCTATGAAGTCCTCCACCACAATGTCGTGGAAGATCTGGCTCTCCTGCTCCACCATCTGGTTGAGGACGGCGTCCGTGTTGCGGCCCAGCAGGAAGAGGGTGATGATGCGGATGTCGCTGTAGGTGCTCTCATCGCCCCAGGTCTCCCGGATGGCCTGACGGGCATCAAACTCTTTGTGTGTGGTGCTGATAAGGATGACCAGGAAGGGCGTGTTGGTCTCACATTTCTTAGGCTCGTTGATGACAAAGTCGAAGGCGTGTGGGTTCAGCGTTCGCGTCCGGATGTTGCTGAACGTTGTGTTCTTAAGGGTTTTCACAGTCTTCCGGATAGGCAAAGACATCTGCCCACTGACATAGGAGGATGTCGGGCGGGATATACCCAAGTACCAAAGAGCACTTGCCCAGCAAACGACTGTGAACACGTACAAGCATGAGACTTTTGAAGGCATTCTGCTGCATTTATATGTATTTAATGTATTGAATCTTAAAAGGCTTTGTTTCCATTAGCAGTGTTTCTTCCAGCAAGGCAGCATAACGCTGCACTGATGTGCTGCTTGACATTAATTGTCAGTAATGGATTGCTTTAGAGAGAAGTGATGGGATGTCGTTGTTTGCCTTTTAATGCAAATCCCGTTTGAAACTGTGCAGATGTCCTGTTTTTCTTCTTGACACTTCTGCTTCTCCATTTACATCTGAAAAATAGAGAAATAATATGTTAACACCAGAACAAACAGATAGGTCTTGATTGGTTCAGAAAGCACACCGGTCTGCTAAATAAAATAATAACAAGTTTTATCAAGTAGTGTTAGAGTTTCTCTAAAATCAGTACTCAGCAGTTATAACCAACAGCTTTTGACAAGAGTTATATATTTGTACTGCCTCTAGACTAAGCTCAGCTTTCACACAGTGGGGTGCACCATAAAATAAAATGCTAACACAGAATTGTATGAGTTCTCAGCTGCTCAAAAACCAGCTCAGGGACATTGAAAAAGTATTTTGATCTTTTGGATAATTGAAAAGTCTATACATTTCTGTATCCGAAGTCCTGTGAGAGAATCTACTCAAATTGTACAGGAATGCAGTCTGATTTAATCAGTATCTCTCACACAAGGCCTTACACATTTAGGAAATGGTTAAATACTGCCAATAGTGCCACAATCTTCCCCTATCGGTCCTAGAAAGAGTGCATCCCCATTCAGTGTATTAATATAACTCTGACACCAAGCCTGTAAAACCTTCACCAAACACAAAAAACTGACACTACATGTTGTTGGTAAAGTAAGAAAGATCATATTCTTATTAATTAGTGGTAGTGGTAAGTTTAGAAATCTCTGGAGTTGGCATAATTGGGCAATTAGTGTCTATTACAGACTAAAACAAAGTGCATGTTGTTAGTGCTTTGGCTACACACAGGATACTTGGCATAGAGCTACACACTTTATAGCTAGACACACCCTTATGCTTTATAAAACACTGCAATGGCGGGCCAGAGGTAGTAAATGGTAAGACTCTACTGCACACATTTCCAATTTCAAACGTATTAACATAATGGACTGTATATATTAAACAAGACCACGTAGAATACTTATGCCTATGGTAGCTATAACAATAACTGAGATGCACATTTTGAAATGAAATCTGTAGTACAAAAGCATATTAAAATAGTGACATTGAACGTGGCACATTAAAGGACTTATCAGATTTACGTCTTATGAAAGCCATATCATTATTAGAGTACTGTACTATACTGGGGACACGGAAGCAACAAAAGAGAAAGCAGAATCAACATCATTGATCTGATTTGATCTTTTTGTCCATCTGTCACTAAAAACCATTTTACAAGCCAGTAGGCATATCTTCTAAACGATTTGTCTGATCTACTTTTTATCCATCAAAAAGAGAAAGGGAGGGAAAAAAAGAACCAGAACAAATATCTTCTGACATAACTGTTTATTATTTCAGAGCTGGACTGAGGCGGTATAAGGAAGGTGTTTACTTCAAAATGCTTGTCTGTTTAATTCTTGCTGTAAATCTTTTCCTCAGACAGAGACATTACAGGCACTTTGTTATGCTCCTGCATATGATAAGCGACCTTGGCAAGCACCTGTTTTATGACACTGCAGTGAGCTGAGGACACATCCCTGCATGCTATTTATGATAGCAAATGCTCCAGAATGAGCCCCTCGCAATTTGCATCTGCGGTTATTCTCCATGGAAACAAAACCTGGGGTTAAAAAGCCCCCTTTGTATCAAACTGATTAAATGACTACAGTGTAAGTCAATACTTAATGTTTGAGAACAGATTCATCTCAGTCCACCATGTGTCCACAGTAATCCTCCACATTAAACTTACATGGACAAATGTCCCTTTAAAGATAAGACAGGTTGAAAATAATATGACAGATAGAATAGAGGTACTGATGGTGTGAGCTCTCTGTCTCCCTGGTCCAGAGCAGCTCTGGTTTTGGCAGTGCTCTGTCTGACTGCACTCTATGACACAGATACAGTGGGGAAAAAAAGTATTTAGTCAGCCACCAATTGTGCAAGTTCTCCCACTTAAAAAGATGAGAGAGGCCTGTAATTTTCATCATAGGTACACGTCAACTATGACAGACAAAATGAGGAAAAAAAATCCAGAAAATCACATTGTAGGATTTTTTATGAAATTATTTGCAAATTATGGTGGAAAATAAGTATTTGGTCACCTACAAACAAGCAAGATTTCTGGCTCTCACAGACCTGTAACTTCTTCTTTAAGAGGCTCCTCTGTCCTCCACTCGTTACCTGTATTAATGGCACCTGTTTGAACTTGTTATCAGTATAAAAGACACCTGTCCACAACCTCAAACAGTCACACTCCAAACTCCACTATGGCCAAGACCAAAGAGCTGTCAAAGGACACCAGAAACAAAATTGTAGACCTGCACCAGGCTGGGAAGACTGAATCTGCAATAGGTAAGCAGCTTGGTTTAAAGAAATCAACTGTGGGAGCAATTATTAGGAAATGGAAGACATACAAGACCACTGATAATCTCCCTCGATCTGGGGCTCCACGCAAGATCTCACCCCGTGGGGTCAAAATGATCACAAGAACGGTGAGCAAAAATCCCAGAACCACACGGGGGGACCTAGTGAATGACCTGCAGAGAGCTGGGACCAAAGTAACAAAGCCTACCATCAGTAACACACTACGCCGCCAGGGACTCAAATCCTGCAGTGCTAGGCGTGTCCCCCTGCTTAAGCCAGTACATGTCCAGGCCCGTCTGAAGTTTGCTAGAGTGCATCCAGAAGAGGATTGGGAGAATGTCATATGGTCAGATGAAACCAAAATATAACTTTTTGGTAAAAACTCAACTCGTCGTGTTTGGAGGACAAAGAATGCTGAGTTGCATCCAAAGAACACCATACCTACTGTGAAGCATGGGAGTGAAAACATCATACTTTGGGGCTGTTTTTCTGCAAAGGGACCAGGACGACTGATCCGTGTAAAGGAAAGAATGAATGGGGCCATGTATCGTGAGATTTTGAGTGAAAACCTCCTTCCATCAGCAAGGGCATTGAAGATGAAACGTGGCTGGGTCTTTCAGCATGACAATGATCCCAAACACACCGCCCGGGCAACGAAGGAGTGGCTTCGTAAGAAGCATTTCAAGGTCCTGGAGTCTCCAGATCTCAACCCCATAGAAAATCTTTGGAGGGAGTTGAAAGTCCGTGTTGCCCAGTGACAGCCCCAAAACATCACTGCTCTAGAGGAGATCTGCATGGAGGAATGGGCCAAAATACCAGCAACAGTGTGTGGAAACCTTGTGAAGACTTACAGAAAACGTTTGACCTGTGTCATTGCCAACAAAGGGTATATAACAAAGTATTGAGAAACTTTTGTTATTGACCAAATACTTATTTTCCACCATAATTTGCAAATAAATTCATTAAAAATCCTACAATGTGATTTTCTGGATTTTTTTTCCTCATTTTGTCTGTCATAGTTGACGTGTACCTATGATGAAAATTACAGGCCTCTCTCATCTTTTTAAGTGGGAGAACTTGCACAATTGGTGGCTGACTAAATACTTTTTTTCCCCACTGTATGCTGGTGAAGGGGAACATCGCTCAGTAATACGTTTTTCCCCTGGAGTGGAAATGTTATCATCTATGGGGAGAATAATACACTGCTATCATTGTGCTATTACTGAGCCTACTGAAATCTCACACCCATATATTGTATAACCCCCTCATATTTTGGGGCAATTCAGAGATGTCTAGACACTGTGGCGGTACTAGACTGTGGTGTCCTTTTGTATCTATGCATTAGAACAGGTGGTTGGTACTATAGCGCATAAGGGGATTTTCTTACATTTGTGATATTCTTTCCAACCCACACCGGGCATCATAGGTGATAGCATATCAAGGCATAATCAATGCTTTAGAACCCCAGGTTGGTCACAGGTTGGTTTCATTCAGGCAAATCCAAGCCTGTGTGATGGGTGAAAACCTGTATTCTGATAACATCTTGACATATCTCTACCTATAAACAGAGACAAAGTCCAGCCATCAGACAAACACATTGACCTGACTAAATTAAAGTCTCAAATCAAATCAAAACTTATTTGTCACATGCGCCGAATTGAACTGGTGTAGACTTTACCGTGAAATGCTTTCTCACAAGCCCTTCCCAACAATGCAGATTTAAAATAGCAACATGAGGAATAAAATAAAATACACGAGAATGGAGCTGTATACAGGGAGTACCAGTACCACCTGGATCTCAGATACCACCTGGATAAAATCTGTCTGTGAGCCTCATGACATATAGCTAAGGCATAAGTGGAAGATGGTGAGATTGTGGTGTGCTCCCTTACAGTCGTTGGTGTGCGGCACAGTAGTGCAGTATTCTACCATAGGCACGGGAATCAACAGCTTTATCACACAATGAAAAATATATTTTATTATATTAAAGCAAGTCCGTCAAAAACTGGTTTCAACTGGTTTCAAACTGTAAAAGAACCAATTCCATGTAGAAAGTACAAAAGCTTGTCACACCCTGGCTCTGGGACTCTATATGTTGAGCCAGGGTGTGTATATTCTATGTGTTGTGTTTCTATGTCGGGATTCTAGTTTTGTATTTCTGTGTTGGCCAGAGTGGTTCCCAATCAGAGGCAACGAGTGTCAGCTGTTGCTGGTTGTCTCTGATTGGGAGCCATATTTATACAGGCTGTTTTCCCACAATAGTTGTGGGATCTTGTTCCAGTTGGTTTGTTCCTTTTGGGTTATTCCGTGTTGTTGTGTTTAACCTTTGGACGTCACGGTATCGTTTATTGTTTTGTTCAAGTGTTTACTCTCTTTAAATAAAGTATGTTCGTTCATCACGCTGCGCCTTGGTCCACTCACTCTGACGATCGTGACAGAAGATCCCACCATACCAGGACCAAGCAGCGTGTCCAGGAGCAGGCAGCCTGGACATGGGAGGAAGCGCCGGGAAAGGAGCTGGAGAGGTTGGCGATGGCCCAGGTGGGCAAATCGTGGTTCTGGGAGGACATGCTCGGGGGCAAAGGGCCATGGGCTAAGATTAAGGCCCTGGCGAGAGAGGAGCAACGGCGTCAACAGTGTCGTCGTCGGACGGACGAGAGGCAACCCCAGACAATTTTTAGGGGGGGGCACACGGCATGGGCGACTGGGCAGCAGGAGGCTGCCACAGGGCGAAATGGGAGACGAGGAGAGAAGGCCACCGGGTTACGGGAGCCATTGGTGAGAGGAGGGAAGGAAGTTGTAGAGGCACGGCGAGAGGTACTGAGGTGTATTGCCAGTCCGGTCCGGCCCGTTCCTGATCCCCGTTTAAGGCCAGTGGTGTGTGTTCCCAGTACGGTCTGGCCTGTTCCTGTTCCTCGCACCAAGCCTACGGTTCGCGTCGCCAGCCCGGCCCGGCCTGTTCCTGTCCTTCGCACCAAGCCTACGGTGCGCGTCGCCAGCCCGGCCCGGCCTGTTCCTGCCACTCGCACCAAGCCTACGGTGCGCGTCGCCAGCCCGGCCCGGCCTGTTCCTGCTCCACGCACCAAGCCAGGGGTGCGCGTCGCCAGCCCGGCCCGGCCTGTTCCTGCTCCCGCACCAAGCCTACGGTGCGCATCGCCAGCCCGGCCCGGCCTGTTCCTGCCACTCGCACCAAGCCTACGGTGCGCGTCGCCAGCCCGGCCCGGCCTGTTCCTGCTCCTCGCACCAAGCCTACGGTGTGCGTCGCCAGCCCGGCCCGGCCTGTTCCTGCCACTCGCACAAAGCCTACGGTGCGCGTCGCCAGCCCGGCCCGGCCTGTTCCTGCTCCAAGCACCAAGCCTACGGTGCGCGTCGCCAGCCCGGCCCGGCCTGTTCCTGCTCCCCGCACCAAGCCTACGGTGCGCGTCGCCAGCCCGGCCCGGCCTGTTCCTGCCACTCGCACCAAGCCTACGGTGTGCGTCGCCAGCCCGGTCCGGCCTGTTCCTGCTCCTCGCACCAAGCCAGGGGTGCGCATCGTCAGCCCGGTCCGGCCCGTTCCTGCTCCACGCACCAAGCCAGGGGTGCGAGTCGTCAGCCCGGTCCGGCCCGTTCCTGCTCCACGCACCAAGCCAGGGGTGCGAGTCGTCAGCCCGGTCCGGCCCGTTCCTGCTCCACGCACCAAGCCAGGGGTGCGAGTCGTCAGCCCGGTCCGGCCCGTTCCTGCTCCACGCACCAAGCCAGGGGTGCGCATCGTCAGCCCGGTCCGGCCCGTTCCTGCTCCACGCACCAAGGCAGGGGTGCGCATCGTCAGCCCGGTCCGGCCCGTTCCTGCTCCACGCACCAAGCCTGGGGTGCGCATCGTCAGCCCGGTCCGGCCCGTTCCTGCTCCACGCACCAAGCCAGGGGTGCGCATCGTCAGCCCGGTTCGGCCCGTTCCTGCTCCACGCACCTAGCCAGGGGTGCGCATCGTCAGCCCAGTCCGGCCCGTTCCTGCTCCACGCACCAAGCCAGGGGTGCGCATCGTCAGCCCGGTCCGGCCCGTTGCTGCTCCACGCACCAAGCCAGGGGTGCGCATCGTCAGCCCGGTCCGGCCCGTTCCTGCTCCACGCACCAAGCCAGGGGTGCGCGTCGTCAGTCCGGCACAACCCGTGCCTGGGTCAGGCACCGGTCAGCTGCTCCACACCGGAGCTTAAGCAATCCGCTCCTACGATGCCCAGTCCAGCTCCAGCCAGCGGGGCCAGACCGGACCAGGGGCGCTACGGGGGGATGATTGGAGGGTGGTGGGCAAGCCCGGAGCCGGAACCGCCTCCGAGGAGGAATGCCCACCCAGCCCTCCCCTGTTTGGTCTATGTTGAGGCGCGGTCACAGTCCGCGCCTTTAGGGGGGGGTACTGTCACACCCTGGCTCTGGGACTCTATATGTTGAGCCAGGGTGTGTATATTCTATGTGTTGTGTTTCTATGTCGGGATTCTAGTTTTGTATTTCTGTGTTGGCCAGAGTGGTTCCCAATCAGAGGCAACGAGTGTCAGCTGTTGCTGGTTGTCTCTGATTGGGAGCCATATTTATACAGGCTGTTTTCCCACAATAGTTGTGGGATCTTGTTCCAGTTGGTTTGTTCCTTTTGGGTTATGCCGTGTTGTTGTGTTTAACCTTTGGACGTCACGGTATCGTTTATTGTTTTGTTCGAGTGTTTACTCTCTTTAAATAAAGTATGTTCGTTCATCACGCTGCGCCTTGGTCCACTCACTCTGACGATCGTGACAAAGCTTTAGGAACAACTTTTGTTTTACATAATGATCAAGTACTGTAAAAACATTCCAAACTTATTTTAATTATTTTAGAGTTAACTTTAGCCTCTTGTGATTCATATCAGTAGATAGTGATGGTGATTAAAACCAGTGGATGGAGTGTGTTCACATATAATGTACTGTGCATGCTGTACTCTTCAATATACTCCTTGTCTGTTTCAGACAAATTGTTTTTAATTGGTCTCACCACTGGTAGAACCCCAGACAGTACATATTTCCTTTTTGGCAGCCATTACCGTCAGAAAACCCCTTCAATCTCAAAGCCTTATCCTCACTATACCTCAATCACACAGTCATTACTGTACCTCCATTCTTTCCCCTAAATCATTTCTCATTCTCTTCTTTCACTGTGAAAAATACACTCTGAATCTCCCTCTCTCCCCCTGATTTCCTATTGTCTAGTTGTCTGCTCACGATTTTCTTGAGATTGAGAAAGCTAGCAGTAGCAAAGCATCAGTCTAAGGCACTCTCAATGTGTTCCAAATGTGTTATTTCTCTGTGGAGACACTATTCTATTAACTGAGTTCTTCAGCCTGTTTACATTAAATACATCTAATTCATTTCAAAAAGTGGCCTACACTGTTAAAAAGCCAACTTAACCAATTGCTTACTCAGCGTTATTCTGCGAGTTGAGTGGACTTCAAAAGGACAAGAATTTGAGCTAATGTGTTAACGTTTGTTACTCAACAAACTCGGCTCGAAGTGAGCTGAATTTGAACAAGCTTGTTGAGTAAAATTACGAATGTATCTTTGCTCAAAACCACTCAAAACCACGCCCATCATTATCATATTTCCAAGCATGCTCTATTGCAGGTTGATTTTCTGAATCTCTGCTTCCTCCTGCATGCATTGCAGCCTGCCTCAGTCTCACCACTTACCGCCACATCACTGTCTCTCACTAGCCTACTCTCTGTAATGCAAAGTTATTATGAGAACTTAGTAGCCAATTTTTTGCTCCTGCTGAGGTAGGCTCTGTATAACGTTAGCTTCTTACTTCATCCTTCTTGCTGGCTGAGTAGCCTAATACTAGCCAGAGCCCTTCAACGTTAATGCAATCGAAGTCTGCTGGCAGCTAGCCACCTGACTGACATACATTATATATACAAAAGGATATGGACACTCCTTCAAATTAGTGGATTTGGCTTTTTCAGCCACACCTGTTGCTGACAGGTGTATAAAATTGAGCACACAGCCATGCAATCTCCATAGACAAATATTGGCAGTAGAATGGCCTTACTGAAGGGGTCAGTGACTTTCAACGTGGCACCGTCATAGGATGCCACCTTTCCAACAAGTCAGTTCGTCAAATTTCTGCCCTGCTAGAGCTGCCTCGGGCAACTATAAGTACTGTTATTGTGAAGTGGAAACATCTAAGAGCAACAACAGCTCAACTGCAATGTGGTAGACCACACAAGCTCACAGAGTAGGACTGTTGAGAGCTGACACGCGTAGCGTGTAAAAATTGACTGTCCTCAGTTGCAACACTCACTACCGAGTTCCAAACGTCCTCTGGAAGCAACGTCAGCACAATAACTGTTTGTTGGGAGCTTCATGTAATGGGTTTCCATGGCCGAACAGCCACACACAAGCCTAAGATCACCATGTGCAATGCCAAGCGTTGGCTGGAGTGGTGTAATGCTCGCCGCCATTGGACTCTGGAGCAGTGGAAACGCGTTCTCTGGAGTGATGAATCACGCTTCACCATCTGGCAGTCTGACGGACTAATCTGGCTTTGGCGGCTGCCAGGAGAACGCTACCTGCCCCATTGCATATTGCCAACTGTACAGTTTGGTGGAGGAGGAATAATATTCTGGAGCTGTTTTTCATGGTTCGGGCTAGGCCCCTTAGTTCCAGTGAAGGGAAAGCTTAACGCTACAGGGTACAATGACATTTTAGACGATTCTGTGCTTCCAACTTTGTGGCAACAGTTTGGGGAAGGCCCTTTCCTGTTTCAAGTCCCCGCAACAATGTTCCAACATCTAGTGGAAAGCCTTCTCAGAAGAGTGGAGGCTGTTATAGCAGCAAAGGGGGGACCAACTCCATATTAATGACCATGATTTTTCGATGTATCTATTGTATTACCAGTTGTGTGCTCGTTCTCCGAGAGTAGTTTTTTGTTTGTTTGGGGGATGTCTGTAGACACGACAGGAGTCGCGGGACGGTTTTAAAATTGCCTTTTGTACGTAATCTTGCAAACACACTGTCAGCAGCGTTTCTACTTGAGCCGATGGGTAGTTTGTTTCACGTCTCAGGCCCTCAGCCTGTGCCGCGAGACGGAGGAATTAGCCATTTGAGAGAGTGGTGAATGTGCTGCTAAAAGGGCACGTGGGAGGCAAATCCAGGGGACGCAGGCGAACATAACAAACAAACCACTGTTCATGATTCCACTCGTTCGCAAAGAGGCAGGGGCGATTAGCCAGATCAAGAATATAAGCGTTCTGAGCTTTGATCAACACTGGGAGCAATATTTAGATGTTGACCTGTAATTGATTTTCTTTAATGTGTTACGGCCCCGATTATTTTCAGCCTGTAAATTCCATTATTTCTTGGCCAGTAGGCTATAAAACATAGAATAAGTACACCTCATCTCTCGTCGACCTGAAAAGTTAACGCAAAGATCTGCCTGCAATGCTCCCCGACACACATGCATGCACTGAACCCTTTTTAAAGTTATGTTTCATGAATTCCCAGCTACATTTGGCCCCTGTGCATTAAAATCTTACATTAAATTGTCCCTGATTCTGCTGTCAGTGATTTGTTGCAACAGCAAAACTATTGTCTTTTCAATTAGTTAATAATTCACTGATAGATGTGCTTGGTTACAGTAAGATGGCGCTACAATGTGCAATGCTAGACCTAATTCAATGAGAGTAATATCCAATGCATCTCAGGCTGAACTGTGCAGGGTAGCATTAGTAGTCCAGCCATGAAATAGCTCCTTGCCAGCAGATGTAGAGAGCCTGAGTGACTGTAGCCCATACTCATGGCAACTTCCAAGCACGATACAGGTACTCAGCAGGCAAATTACATTGTGTTCATAATATTAGCCATGATAGAGTGTTTTTGAATACACACATCATTTCTACAATTGAAGGGATCTATCCACATTTAGAATTTCTAAAATCAAATCCAGCTTGATTGAGAGACAGAGGCTTTTAGTTGCCATGGCAGCATGCTGAAGTCAACAGCAAAAAGGGGGTAACCTAGGGAGCATGAAGCTGAGAGAGAGAGAGAGAGAGAGAGAGAGAGAGAGAGAGAGAGAGAGAGAGAGAGAGAATACCCAGCAGCACTTAGACAGAATGATCTGAACAGCTCTTAAAGACTCACTTTAACAGTCCTACAGTGTAATTTTGTGTTCCAGCGCCAGTGCACTTCACTAAGCAATGCCTACCGGTGACACATTGCCATTTTAAGTTGATTAAGTAAAGTGGCAATAAAAGGTTGCTATTTTACATTCATAGCTCAGTCATAGACTCTAAGTTTTTGGAGATGGGGACATAATGGAAAAAATAAGTAAATGTGCCTTAACAGCATTTTTCGGGAAATGACCATGGAAGAACTTACTGTACTGTGAAAACCTAGCAAAATGTATGCCAATTCCAGTGGTAATAGTATTTATTCAACCAGACCTGAGCCAGACAGATCTACTGGTGGATCAGAGTCTGTGTCATCTCATTCTAGATTTCTTAACAGGGTTTTTCATCATAGCATTTCATGTCATCCAATAAAACCTGGACAATTTTGCTTCCATCACCATAACAGGCATCAATACGACTTTGCAGGGAGTTCAAAAAAACTAATAACAGAAAGGCTTGTATAGTAGATTCTCTGGCATTGCATTTTCCCCTGTTTGTATGCATTTGTATGTTTTCTGCTGCTCTATGTTTGTCAGGTCTGTGTCAGTGTATTAGTCTCTGTTTAGATTACTGTAGCGTGTTGCAGCCCCCTGGGCAGCCAGCCAGACCTTATTACTCCAACTATCTCCATAATGCTGGATGTCATGCAGAGAGCCAATCATAATGTCTGCTATATGACTGGACCAGGTGGCTGACTGTCTGTCAGAGAGGACACTATAAGAAAAAGACAACTGACCTTATCTCTTTCCTGTTAAGACACAGACACACACATTGCTGCAGGCGCTTTAATTATATTGAACTGGACTACACCTCACAGACGCATAAAGAAACAGAGGGAAAGCAACCTATCAAACCTTGGGGATTGTAGAAAAATTGTGAAATAATTAGTCAAAGCAATGAAAATAGACTCAATGTTCATGATTTATTTTATAACAAGGGGCAAATCTGTGTTAGGAGCGCAATACAAAGGCAACCATTCATCACAAAGTGACATGCCTTTCTCCCAGGCTGCAGGTGGAGTGTTTTGAACACTGGTTTGTAAAAAGGGCTATTATATAGTCCTTTGTACACAACAAGAAATTACTTGATTTATAGCCCCATGCAGATTTATGGACACAACTTTCAAATGTTTTTGCAATAACCACGTCTCTGGCCTAATAGGTGCCAGATTCTATTAACTGATCCACACATTACAGGGAAAGGTTACACCCAAATCTTTCTTGACCACCCTTCTTCTCACAATCACTTTTTTCAATGGACCTACAGAAACTACTTTTCCTTAACTTGAAAGACTATTCCAAGTACTTTGTCAATCGAACAAGACTGTAAATTATATACAGCACCGGTTTTCATGAGTATGTTTTTCAGCTATTCCTCTATCCCCCATTCTAATATTGTGTATCATAATTCCCTGTGAGCCTGGCTGTTGCTTTACATTTTCAAAACATGATACAGCTCTCCTGACGTAACACAATGTATGAAGGTCTTTCTCAGGGTTGGATTCCTACAGTATTTATAATTTCTCTTCAGAATGTCGAATATAAATTGTGTTGATAAGACTACTGGACTGAGACATGGCTCTGTGTTTTCTCATGATAACACATAATTGGATGAATACTGGTATGAAATACTGATAGCGAGACAGCCTGGCAGAGAAAAGATGTGAGAAAAACTATATGGAAGTTGACATGGTGCAGCACAGCATGTGGTGTGTTTTAAAGAGATTCTCTGGTACTTTTGTATGCTTTTTAGCCAGTAGTTCTGAAAGTAGGGCTCACAAGCCAAAAGTGGTCCCCGAAAATTGCCCCATAATGACAAAGCGAAAACAAGTTTCTTGAAATATTAGCAAATTTATTCAAAATAAAAAACAGAAATACCTTATTTACATAAGTATTCAGACCCTTTGCTATGTGACTCGAAATTGAGCTCAGGTGCATCCTGTTTCCATTGATCATCCTTGAGATGTTTCTACAACTTGATTGGAGTCCACCTGTGGTAAATTCAATTGATTGAACATGATTTGGAAAGGCACACACCTGTCTATATAAGGTCCAACAGTTGACAGTGCATGTCAGAGTAAAAACCAAGCCATGAGGTCGAAGGAATTGTCCGTAGAGCACCGAGACAGGATTATGTCGAGGCACAGATCTGGGGAAGGGTACCAAAAAATTACTACAGCATTGAAGGTCCCCAAGAACACAGTGGCCTCCATCACCAAGACTCCTCCTAGAGCTGGCTGCCCGGCCAAACTGAGCAATTGGGGGAGAAGGGCCTTGGTCAGGGAGGTGACCAAGCTCCAGAGTTCCTCTGTGGAGATGGGAGAACCTTCCAGAAGGACAACCATCTCTGCAGCACTCCACCAATCAGGCCTTTATGGTAGAGTGGCCAGACGGAAGCCACTCCTCAGTAAAAGGCACATGACAGACCGCTTGGAGTTTGCCAAAAGGCACGTAAAGGACTCTCAGAAAATGACAAAATAGATTCTCTGGTCTGATGAAACCAAGATTGAACACTTTGGCCTGAATGCCAAGCATCACGTCTGGAGGAAACCTGACACCATCCCTATGGTGAAGCATGGTGGTGGCAGCATCATGCTGTGGGGATGTTTTTCAGCGGCAGGGACTCAGAGACTAGTCAGTATCGAGGGAAAGATGAATAGAGCAAAGTACAGAGAGATCCTTGATGAAAACCTGCTCCAGAGCACTCAGGACCTCAGACTAGGGTGAAGGTTCACCTTCCAACAGGACAACAACCATAAACACACAGCCAAGACAATGCAGGAGTGGCTTCAGGACAAGTCTCTTAATGTCCTTGAGCAGCCCAGCCAGAGCCCGGACTTGAACCCGATCGAACATCTCTGGAGAGACCTGACAATAGCTGTGCAGCGACGCTCCCAATCCAACCTGACAGAGCTTTAGAGGATCTGCAGAGAAGATCCCCAAATACAGGTGTGCCAAGCTTGTAGCATCATAACCAAGAAGACTCGAGGCTGTAATTGCTGCCAAAGGTGCTTCAACAAAGTACTGATTAAAGGGTATGAAAACTTATGTAAATGTTATATTTCCGTTTTTTTTGCAAAAAAATCAAAAAACCTGTTTTTGTTTTTAATCCATTTTAGAATAAGGCTGTAACGTAACAAAATGTGGAAAAAGTCAAGGGGTCTGAATACTTTCCTGATGCACTGTATGTGCACAATGTCATTGCTCTCTCTTGCTCTCTCTGCTGTGTCCACTGAGCCGTTGGGCCCGTCCTGCAACCTCATTGTATAATGCTGGGCAGGCCTCTTGCTAGCTTTCACTCAAATGCCAGGTGCTAAAGCTCATTGGCTAGAACTCGAATTGCTAGGGGCTGGCCCATGTGGGGGGAAATGTAGGGAACATGGCGCGGCAGAGCTTCAAGAAAACAGTCACTTTCAAACTAGGGATTTCGTGGCTAATTGAGGTAAACAGTAATTCTGCTCATAGATTATTCATGTACAGTATGAACTACACATTGACAAATCCAGCCCAAAGCTGGAGGTTTTAAAAAATACTGTGCTTTCCCCCACAATGGTGCAGTCATTTGTTATCTTAGTCATCAAAGAAGAAGAATGCAACAATATATGTATACAGTGAGGGAAAAAAGTATTTGATCCCCTGCTGATTTTGTACATTTGCCCACTGACAAAGAAATGATCAGTCTATAATTTTAATGGTAGGTTTATTTGAACAGTGAGAGACAGAATAACAACAACAAAATCCAGAAAAATGCATGTCAAAAATGTTATAAATTGATTTGCATTTTAATGAGGGAAATAAGTATTTGACCCCCTCTCAATCAGAAAGATTTCTGGCTCTCAGGTGTCTTTTATACAGGTAACGAGCTGAGATTAGGAGCACACTCTTAAAGGGAGTGCTCCTAATCTCAGTTTGTTACCTGTATAAAAGACACCTGTCCACAGAAGCAATCAATCAATCAGATTCCAAACTCTCCACCATGGCCAAGATCAAAGAGCTCTCCAAGGATGTCAGGGACAAGATTGTAGACCTACACAAGGCTGGGATGGGCTACAAGACCATCGCCAAGCAGCTTGGTGAGAAGGTGGCAACAGTTGGTGCGATTATTCGCAAATGGAAGAAACACAAAATAACTGTCAATCTCCCTCGGCCTGGGGCTCCATGCAAGATCTCACCTCGTGGAGTTGCAATGATCATGAGAACGGTGAGGAATCAGCCCAGAACTACACGGGAGGATCTTGTCAATGATCTCAAGGCAGCTGGGACCATAGTCACCAAGAAAACAATTGGTAACACACTACGCCATGAAGGACTGAAATCCTGCAGTGCCCGCAAGGTCCCCCTGCTCAAGAAAGCACATATACATGCCCGTCTGAAGTTTGCCAATGAACATCTGAATGATTCAGAGGAGAACTGGGTGAAAGTGTTGTGGTCAGATGAGACCAAAATGGAGCTCTTTGGCATCAACTCAACTCGCCGTGTTTGGAGGAGGAGGAATGCTGCCTATGACCCCAAGAACACCATCCCCACCGTCAAACATGGAGGTGGAAACATTATGCTTTGGGGGTGTTTTTCTGCTAAGGGGAAAGGACAACTTCACCGCATCAAAGGGACGATGGACGGGGCCATGTACCGTCAAATCTTGGGTGAGAACCTCCTTCCCTCAGCCAGGGCATTGAACATTGGTCGTGGATGGGTATTCCAGCATGACAATGACCCAAAACACACGGCCAAGGCAACAAAGGAGTGGCTCAAGAAGAAGCACATTAAGGTCCTGGAGTGGCCTAGCCAGTCTCCAGACCTTAATCCCATAGAAAATCTGTGGAGGGAGCTGAAGGTTTGAGTTGCCAAACGTCAGCCTCGAAACCGTAATGACTTGGAGAAGATCTGCAAAGAGGAGTGGGACAAAATCCCTCCTGAGATGTGTGCAAACCTGGTGGCCAACTACAAGAAACGTCTGACCTCTGTGATTGCCAACAAGGGTTTTGCTACCAAGTACTAAGTCATGTTTTGCAGAGGGGTCAAATACTTATTTCCCTCATTAAAATGCTAATCAATTCATACAATTTTTGACATGCGTTTTTTCTGGATTTTGTTTTTGTTATTCTGTCTCTCACTGTTCAAATAAACCTACCATTAAAATGATAGACTGATCATTTCTTTGTTAGTGGGCAAACGTACAAAATCAGAAGGGGATCAAATAATTTTTTCCCTCACTGTACAGAGGGCTAAAAGTTTTCATGCAACTATCATTAAAACCTAACCACATTTTATGAACAGTACTAGAGGCATTCCAAATGAATTTAGCGAGATAGGAAACCAGGATCCTAAACTTCCTATTGCAGCCATACTATCAAATCACAAACAAGTGCCTGTAGAACTTATTCCACAGCCTATTCCATCACAGTCTACAAATGTTCCAATATAGACAGACCTTGTGAAATCTATTGTTCCTGGTGAGATAAATGGCTTTGGTGTGGAATACATTTTGTCAGAGAGCTGAATGTGGTTCTGAAGAAAGTGACACAGCTGACTGTGCTGGCAAGCTATTGGTGGTGCTTTGAGCTGCAATTTGACGGTAGTTTTATCTTTGTGTATCTGTCAGTGTACTGTACGTTCTGACAATGGACTGGACGGTAGGTTATTTGTCATCAAACTTTGGAAAAACGTGAAGTTTAAGGGGATCAATAGAGCATGTAGTGGTTTATGTTTTCTTGAGTGTACATGGACATCTCGAAAAATATGTATAATCTTAAAATGACATCTAGCTCCATGTTCCACTGTTTCATATTACACTACACCTCTGGGTAACATGATGATCTCTCTGTTTGCCCCCTCCATGCACTAGAGGTCTTCA
The DNA here is from genome assembly GCF_020615455.1 of Coregonus clupeaformis. Lineage (NCBI taxonomy): Eukaryota > Metazoa > Chordata > Actinopteri > Salmoniformes > Salmonidae > Coregonus > Coregonus clupeaformis. The sequence continues at coordinate 17,473,182 of NC_059195.1, forward strand.
CGGGTCCACCCAAACCCGAATACCTGAGAACGTAGAACCAAATGGACCCGACCACGGCCTGCATATCCTATAGTATATTTATTTGACGCTAATAAGGTGAATTTATTGACTTATAGAAGGCCTAGCCAACATATACAGTGGGGAGAACAAGTATTTGATACACTGCCGATTTTGCAGGTTTTCCTACTTACAAAACATGTAGAGGTCTTGTCACGAGTTGCTAAGCCAGAACCCAGAAGCAGACCAGGACAAGGTAAGTAGAAACGAAGGTGAGTGTTTATTACAAATTCAAGAGTGATGTGGAATAATCCAGGGAACAGAGCGGGCGGCGTTGATTAGTTGTTGGGGGTGCAGTGGTTGATCCCATCCTGGGTCGGCAGCCGCCGACCACCAGGCAGAGGTTGGATGAAGGTTCCGGACGGGTGACTGCAGATGGAACAAAACGGGGGTAAGTAAGCAACCAACCAACAAGGTGCAAAAACAACAAAACTAACGCTAGGCTCTAAAACTGATACTCTGGTAAACCTACTGTTCATGGCTAACGATCCGGCAGGGACTGGATGTTAGGCCAGAGCCTAAGAAGGGTGATGATCAGGACCAGGTGTGCAGATTGCTGATGGGATGCAGGTGCGGAAATCAAGAGAGCTCCCCGGAGCGTTCCCGAACCCTCGGGAAACTGGAGATCACGAACAGAAAAACTAGTCACCAGACAGGACCCGACTCAGACTGCCGGGATCGTTACAGGTCTGTAATTTTTATCATAGGTACACTTCAACTGTGAGAGACGGAATCTAAAACAAAAATCCAGAAAATCACATTGTATGATTTTTTAATAATTAATTTGCATTTTATTGCATCACATTAAGTATTTGATCACCTACCAACCAGTAAGAATTCCGGCTCTCACAGACCTGTTAGTTTTTCTTTAAGAAGCCCTCCTGTTCTCCACTCATTACCTGTATTAACTGCACCTGTTTGAACTCGTTACCTGTATAAAAGACGCCTGTCCACACACTCAATCAAACAGACTCCAACCTCTCCACAATGTCCAAGACCAGAGAGCTGTGTAAGGACATCAGGGATAAAATTGTAGACCTGCACAAAGCTGGGATGGGCTACAGGACAATAGGCAAGCAGCTTGATGAGAAGGCAACAACTGTTGGCGCAATTATTAGAAAATGGAAGAAATTCAAGATGACGGTCAATCACCCTCGGTCTGGGGCTCCATGCAAGATCTTACCTCGTGGGGCATCAATGATCATGAGGAAGGTGAGGGATCAGCCCAGAACTACACGTCAGGACCTGGTCAATGACCTGAAGAGAGCTGGGACCACAGTCTCAAAGAAAACCATTAGTAACACACTACGCCGTCATGGATTAAAATCCTGCAGCGCACGCAAGGTCCCCCTGCTCAAGCCAGTGCATGTCCAGGCCCGTCTGAAGTTTGCCAATGACCATCTGGATGATCCAGAGGAGGAATGGGAGAAGGTCATGTGGTCTAATGAGACAAAAATAGAGCTTTTTGGTCTAAACTCCACTCGCCGTGTTTGGAAGAAGAAGAAGGATGAGTACAAACCCAAGAACACCATCCCAACCGTGAAGCATGGAGGTGGAAACATCATTCTTTGGGGATGCTTTTCTGCAAATGGGACAGGACGACTGCACCGTATTGAGGGGAGGATGGATGGGGCCATGTATCGCGAGATCTTGGCCAACAACCTCCTTCCCTCAGTAAGAGCATTGAAGATGGGTCGTGGCTGGGTCTTCCAGCATGACAACGACCCGAAACACACAGCCAGGGCAACTAAGGAGTGGCTCCGTAAGAAGCATCTCAAGGTCCTGGAGTGGCCTAGCCAGTCTCCAGACCTGAACCCAATAGAAAATCTTTGGAGGGTGCTGAAAGTCCGTATTGCCCAGCGACAGCCCCAAAACTGGAATGATCTGGAGAAGGTCTGTATGGAGGAGTGGGCCAAAATCCCTGCTGCAGTGTGTGCAAACCTGGTCAAGACCTACAGGAAACGTATGATCTCTGTAAATTGCAAACAAAGGTTTCTGTACCAAATATTAAGACCTGCTTTTCTGATGTATCAAATACTTATGTCATGCAATAAAATGCAAATTAATTACTTAAAAATCATACAATGTGATTTTCTGGATTTTTGTTTTATATTCCGTCTCTCACAGTTGAAGTGTACCTATGAGAAATTACAGACCTCTACATGCTTTGTAAGTAGGAAAACCTGCAAAATCGGCAGTGTATCAAATACTTGTTCTCCCCACTGTAGATGGGTTAGCTGACAACGTCATGAAAACAATGTGCGCGCTTCCATGGGGCAGAAGTCAGCGTGTTGTTGTGATTCTGGATGGCCAGATTGCTAGCAAGATTGACAAGAAGCTGCCATGTGGTGAATCGTAAGTGGCTCGTTTCAGCTAGTTTCATCTTGTTCTCGATACCATGTCTTGTTTTGAGGTGTTTTGACGGATTTCAAGTCAATGCTAATATGACTAAAGTTCTCTAGCCAGCTAACCAACAACTGTAACGATGTATTTGTGAGACAACAAGTGCTCATTGTGCAAAAGTGTGTTTTCGATAAACATTGGAGACTAAATATAGCTTACATGTTGTCAACAATCTAAGCAGATCCCATCTGTTTTGCCCCATAGTTGCGCACGCGTCAGTTTTGTTGCTAAACAACCAACCCATCTATAAAGACCTATTCATTAACCAGAAGAGCAACTTTGCTGATAAACATATTTTTTTTGTTACTCGGCTCCAATCGGGTCTGATTGTTCTCGGGTCCGTTCGGGTCCAGGTCCTCCTTTTTTAAAATGATCAGGTCCGTTTGGGTCTGGGTCTGATTGTCCTCAGTTCCGTTCGGGTCTGGGTCCAACTTTGTGGACCCGAGAAGACCTCTACCATGCACTCAGAGGAAGGGATGCAAAACTAATGACATGCAGATATGGTGTGAATCAAATTATCAATTTCACAGCCTTCAAAAATGAACCCTCCTCTCTTATTTGTTGCTCTATCACTTTTATATTAGGGAAATATTGTAATTTACATATTTTATGCTTACAGCAAGGAAAACAAGAGCGAAAGTATACCAGGCAATTAAACTAGCGAAGCCCCATAAAGCTAAATTAAATAGATTGCAAAAGATTGAGAAAAGACAAACAAGCTCATAAAATTGGCATCACTGTTACATTATGTCATACAGAGAGAATTCAAGTCTCACAGGCAATATTCATCTTGGAGGAGAGTTTATGACAGTTTAAAAGCTTGGCACTCCGCTGTGCTGCATCTCTGCCACACCTAAAGCCCTGAGGTGAATTAGTCAGCATTTCAGTTGAGGCTGGTACACTCCAGAATGGAACCCCTCTTTATGGTGCAATATTCATGCTTAAAGGCCTGCCATAACAAGGGCTATTAGTCTGAACTAATAACAAACCCATCAACATGCTTGTTATGGGACTTGTAAGCACTGCTTGAAGCAGAATGGAAAAGGTACCGATACTCACCGTGATTCCACCCCACCAGGGTTGGTTCCTATTTTAGAGCCAGTATTCCATAAAAAGTGACGGTACTCAAGTAGTAAAAAATATGAGCGGTGCCGGTTCTCTGTACTGTACATGCGAGCACCAGCGCATTTCAAACACTGCTTGTAAGTTTCTGTAAAATGAAGTACAAAAACAGGACAACCGTATCAATTAGCAAGTGTAAGGTTAACTAGAACCTCTAAATGGAAAAGGAAACCAAGGGAGGAAATGTGTAACTTACTGACTGGGTTTCAAATATCTCCACAACACTTCCACTCCTGTCAGTGACCTTCTCCTCTCTGCAGCCACCCCAGCTGCTGATACACATCAACTGGGTGATGGGAGTCACAAGAAACAACCTAACCGTCTGCATGACTCAAGACAGTCCCCAAATCCAGAACGAATTCAAGGCAATGCACAGTATTATACAGAGCCATGATTACATGGAACTCCCTTCCATCTCAAATTACTCAAGTAAACAGCATAATTAACTTTAAAAAACAAATACAACAGCACAACGCCTCACCCCTATCTGACCTAAATAACTCTTAGGCAGATGTATATGTACTGATGTTTGGGTAACTGTCAGCCATGTATGTAACTGTTTGTGTAGTTCAGTCCTTGAACTGTTCCTGTCTATCGATGTTTTGTATTATGTCATGTTTTATGCTTTGTGTGGACCCCAGGAAGAGTAGCTTCTGCTCCAGCAACAACTAATGTGGATCCGAATAAAATGCTAAGACCAGGTTAGCACACCGAGCTAAAGCCTAGGTCTCAGCCAAGGTAACTCATCTTCAGGTGTTAGGTTAGTTACGTTGAACCACCTCCGCTACCCATGCTGACAAGCAGCAGGAGGCTAAGACCAACCACACAAAGAGAGACTGTAATATAATATGTTCACTTGAGAGCCCAGTACAGTAGTCAATTCACAGCCTCAGCAATCAAATAGTTGGACACAACATCTAGAGAAGATTTAACCTCTACGGGATCAGTGTCCCGTATACGGGACGGTTGAGCTAACGTGCGCTAATGTAATTAGCATGACTGTTGTAAGTAACAGCAAACTTTCCAGGACATAGACTTGTCTTAAATGGGCAGAAAGCTTAAATTCTTGTTAATCTAACTGCACTGTCCAATTTACAGTAGCTATTACAGTGAAAAAATACCATGCTATTGTTTGAGGAGAGTGCACAACAACAAAAAACGTATCACGCAACTGGTTTGATACAGTCACCTCTGAAGGTAAATAATGTACTTACATTCAGTAATCTTACTCTGATTTGTCATCCTAAGGGTCCCAGAGATTAAATGTAGCATAGTTTTGTTTGATTAAATCCATTTTTATATTCAAATGTAGGAACTGGGTTCTACAGTTAGAACCCCTGCTGTCTTTGGCTCCACACCCAACCCTACCCTGCCATCTAGATGCGTGAAGGTGCAGAATGGAAAATAAGCTAATGGAAAATAAGCTAATGATCCATCATGTATGACATTCCTGCAAGTGTGTAAACTTACATTTTGTATTACCATATCATTTTTGCATGTTCTCTATAGTTATGTACTTGAAAATGTATCAATTGACCAATTCGGCACATTTGGGCAGACTTGATACAAAATAGTCCAGTATTGCAATGCTTCACTGGATCAATCTGAATCTTTGCGCACACACTGCTAAATTGCGCCTAAACTGCAATATTATATTGTGGCCTTTCTCTTGCATTTCAAAGATAATGAAAAAAATGGAACAAAGAAAATGCATGTTTTTTGGTTTGTATTATCTTTTACCAGATCTAATGTGTTATATTCTTCTACATTAATTTCAAATTTCTACAAACTTCAAAGTGTTTCCTTTCAAATGGTATCAATAATATGCATATCCTTGCTTCAGGTCCTGAGCTACAGGCAGTTAGATTTGGGTACAGTTGAAGTCGGAGGTTTACATACACCTTAGCCAAATACATTTAAACTCAGTTTTTCACAATTCCTGACATTTAATCCTAGTAAAAATTCCCTGTCTTAGGTCAGTTAGGATCACCACTTTATTTTAAGAATGTGAAATGTCAGAATAATAGTAGAGAGAATTATTTATTTCAGCTTTTATTTATTTCATCACATTCCCTGTGGGTCAGAAGTTTACATACACTCAATTAGTATTTGGTAGCATTGCCTTTAAATTGTTTAACTTGGGTCAAACGTTTCGGGTAGCCTTCCACAAGCTTCCCACAATAAGTCGGGTGAATTTTAGCCCATTCCTCCTGACAGAGCTGGTGTAACTGAGTCAGGTTTGTAGGCCTCCTTGCTCGCACACGCTTTTTCAGTTCTGCCCACAAATGTTCTATAGGATTGAGGTCAGGGCTTTGTGATGGCCACTCCAATACCTTGACTTTGTTGTTCTTAAGCCATTTTGCCACAACTTTGGAAGTATGCTTGGGGTCATTGTCCATTTGGAAGACCCATTTGCGACCAAGCTTTAACTTCCTGACTGATGTCTTGAGATGTTGCTTCAATATATCCACATAATTTTCCTTCCTCATGATGCCATCTATTTTGTGAAGTGCACCAGTCCCTCCTGCAGCAAAGCACCCCCACAGCATGATGCTGCCACCCCCGTTCTTCACGGTTGGGATGGTGTTCTTCGGCTTGCAAGCAACCCCCTTTTTCCTCCAAACCTAACGATGGTCATTATGGCCAAACAGTTATATTTTTGTTTCATCAGACCAGAGGACATTTCTCCAAAAAGTACGATCTTTGTCCCCATGTGCAGTTGTAAACCGTAGTCTGTCTTTTTTATGGCGGTTTTGGAGCAGTGGCTTCTTCCTTGCTGAGCGGCCTTCCAGGTTATGTCGATATAGGACTTGTTTTACTGTGGATATAGATACTTTTGTACCTGTTTCCTCCAGCATCTTCACAAGGTCCTTTGCTGTTGTTCTGGGATTGATTTGCACTTTTCGCACCAAAGTACGTTCATCTGTAGGAGACAGAACGCGTCTCCTTCCTGAGCGGTATGACGGCTGCGTGGTCCCATGATGTTTATACTTGCATACTATTGTTTGCACAGATGAACGTGGTACCTTCAGGCATTTGGAAATTGCTCCCAAGGAGGAACCAGACTTGTGGAGGTCTACAATTATTTTTCTGAGGTCTTGGCTGATCTCTTTTGATTTTCCCATAATGTCAAGCAAAGAGGCACTGAGTTTGAAGGTAGGCCTCGAAATACATCCACAGGTACATCTCCAATTGACTCAAATGATGTCAATTAGCCTATCAGAAGCTTCTAAAGCCATGACATCATTTTCTGGAATTTTCCAAGCTGTTTAAAGGCACAGTCAATTTAGTGTATGTTAATTTCTGACCCACTGGAATTGTGATACAGTGAATTATAAGTGAAATAATCTGTCTGTTAACAATTGTTGGAAAAATTACTTGTGTCATGCACATAGTAGATGTCCTAACCAACTTGCCGAAACTATAGTTTGTTAACAATAAATTTGTGGAGTGGTTGAAAAACAAGTTTTAATGACTCTAACCTAAGTGTATGTAAACTTCCGACTTCAACTGTATGTCATTTTAGGCGAAAATTTAAAAAAATGGTCAGATCCTTAAGAGGTTCATTGGCTGAGCATGCCCAGAAACACACCTATCAGAAGGTCTGTTCTTTAGAAGCACCTTGCATAAGGCAGATCTTCAAAGGAAAACAAGAGTGAAACATAAAAACACGTCTGAACAGTTTGGGGGTCAGGTACCATCTGACTGCAGTGCACAAAAGATAAGTCTACAGTATTGGACATACCTATTCATACTTGCCGTATTTATTCACGTATTCCAAAATACACACAGAGCAGGGGCATGGCTTGGCTTAAATCAAAGTCTGTCAGTTAGTCATTCGACGCCACATTGTGAATAAATCGTAATCCTCTTAAATAAGCTTCTACACACAACTACAAAGGACCCACAGATACAATCCTCTTTAAGTGGAATGAGTGGGGCTATTAAATTCCCTCCCCAGCAGCATCACTTATTCAGCTCCGATGCTAGGCAGAACATGCAGCTTTCTAGGAGATCCTATCAAGACCCACTTTGTGGGAAAGCTGTTGTTGCTAATTTTAAGCATGGCACAGCAGAGGCTGTAAATAAATCATTAGGCACGCCTGAAACGATAAGGCTCATCTCTCAGGCTGCACAGTGAGACAGGTGGTGGTGTGGAGCTGTGTGCTGGGGGAGTAATGATGAGGACAGGTGGGATAGAGACTGCTCTGTCTGTCTGGAGAGATGAGTCAAAGATCCTAACTCCCAGGCCTGCAGGGAACCTATCAACCCCATATCAACCCCCCTAACCCTCTGGTATCAGATGCCTGTGACATACTGTATCTCCTGTTCTCCTTCCACCAGGGTTGAGCTGCTCTGTGAAGACCTGCTTCCAAACACAGAGCTGGATCCCTGCTGGGATGAGGCCAACAGCCAAACTCTGCACAGGTGCTGCTGCCCACTGATCTTTGTTCTCCTCCCCCAGGGCCTACTGTGTCCAAAAATGCACTCAGCCAAAAGAGGAGGTGTCATGGACATCCTATTTAGTAATAGTAGAGCACACCTTGACAGTAGACCTCTCCATCTCACTCTTCTGTGGTCCTCTGTAGCTCAATTGGTAGAGCATGGCGCTTGTAATGCCAGGGTAGTGGGTTCGATCCCCGGGGCCACCCATATGTAAAAATGTATGCACACATGACTGTAAGTTGCTTTGGATAAAAGCATCTGCTAAATGGCATATTATTATTATTCTGTCTGCCCTGAATGGCTTTACAACAAGGGAACATTTATGTGGCACAAATCAAACTTTCTTTTGATCTTACTTTGTAATAACTGGGCTCCAGTGAAGGCTGTTTGTAGCAGTGTAGGCCTATATACAGTATTGTCTCAGTGTAATGCACCGCTGGCCTGACAAGAGGGAGCCCAGACCACTGCAGGGAACTGTGGCACATTACTGCAGGGGAAAACAACAGCATGCTAGAGAAATTAACAGCTAACTTTTTCATCATTACTAGTGCCCTGTGCAATTACCCACCATGCACTGCTCAACTTAATGAAGAGACAAGCACTGGATGCCATAATAACTACATTTCTATAATTACAACAGGATGATGACAGATGGTTATATGTGAAGACATTACTCAGCTAACACATAACCTTCTGAGAACCATATGTTTCTTAGGTGGGAATTTCAGTACTTCAGCATAACGTTTCCTACAGGTTTCTTCATGGTTCTATTTAAAGTCATGTTCTTAAATTGTTCAGAAAACGTTAAACAACGTTCTTCTGTGGGAATTTCCATACTTCAACATACATTTTCTGCAGGTTCTATTTAAATCATGTTCTCAGAACATTAAGATAACTTTCCATAGATACCACAAGAAAACATTCTAAGAATGTTATTTAGATCATTTAGCAGACGCTCTTATCCAGAGCAATTAGGGTTAGGTGCCTTGCTCAAGGGCACCAACAGATTTTGTACTTAGTCGGTTCGGGGATTAGAACCAGCGACCTTTCGGTTACTGGCACGACACTCTTAACCACTAAGCTACCTGCCGCCCCAGTTTTCAGCATCAACAAAACTCTCTCTATCCTCTATCTTGTTAAGCGTGTTCAAGTGTGTTGGCCGTGCCCACTAATTGGCCACACCTGATCTTAATGAGTGCTTCCTTTGAAATGGGGTCTGTTTGAATAGACTAAAATGAACAGCTTCGTATGAGTTAAAAAAAACATGGCATGCTATCTCCATCCTGGTGGCGTAGTGGACTCATTTCATGGATAAGGAACAGAAGATTCTAGGTTCTAATATCACTGATGCCTTGCCACAATAAAAACAAAATGTGTTTGCATGATTAATGCCTGAAGCAAATTAATTTCCATGTGTCCTATATATGGTTGGAGTTCAAAACACTTAACCTAAGCTAGCAGTGCTATTAAAAGTCTTATCAAAACATGTTCTCAGAACGTTATTACCTTCAAATAACCTATAATTTCCATTCTTAGAACGTTAATAAGACCTTCCAGGAAAACTCAGGGAACCATAGTAAAACGTACTCAGAACCTCCCTGCAACCTAAAAATGTAAATTCCCAGAACAGGCATAGTTTTCACTTCCATTCTCAGAATGTTAAAAAATATATATGTTTTACCGGTCAGGAAACGTATGGCTTTGTTCCCATAACCAATGGGAAACCAAAAACGTACGTTCCCACAACTTCCAAGGAACCAAATGTGCTAGCTGGGTATGCTATTTACAGCACTTTCTTGAATATATTTATATAAATCATAAAGCTCACCACTAAATATACTGAACAAAAATATGAACGCAACATGTAAAGTGTTGGTCCCATGTTTCATGAGCTTAAATAAAAGATCCCAGAAATGTTCCATATGCACAAAAAGCTTATTTCTCTCCCATTTTGAATAATCCATCCACCTGACAGGTGTGCCATATCAAGAAGCTGATTAAACAGCATGATCATTATACAGGTGCACCTTGTGCTGGGGAAAATGAAAGGCCACTCTAAAATGTGCAGTTTTGTCACACAACACAATGTCACAGACTTCTCAAGTTTTGAGGGAGTGTGCAATTGGCATGCTGACTGCAGTAATGTCCACCAGAGCTGTTGCCAGAGAATTGAATGTTCATAGTTTTAGAGAATATGGCAGTACGTCCAACCAGCCTCACAACCACAGACCAGCCCAGGACCCCCCAGCCAAGGACCCCCCACATTCTGAAATTGCATTTCTGTCCCCCACAGTTTTATCATTGGAATGTGATACAAAACGAGCAGGTGTGCTTTAGGACCATGCGGACGCCTCCGAGGGGTCGGGTAGGCTGTTTGGAGTGTTTATATGACTGAATAAAAAAATATAAATAATAGGGGTGTAACGATTCGTTTTAACAACGATTCGATTTGTATCACGATTCGTGGTTGTCGATACGATTCAAGGACGATATTGGTTCATTTAGAACGATACGATCCGAAACGATTCAGTGACTTGAAATCGATTCAGTAACCTTTTAGCCAAAAATTCAACCAGTGTGACTGAAATAAATACCTGGATACTGGACAGTGCAGGTGAAGTTTCCTAGATTCCTGTTTCTTGTAATGGAATCAGGTATCAATTAATTATGAATATAAATAAACAAGTAAACAACAATGAATGGCAAATGCATTCACATTTTATTTGAATAAAGTGCAAACAACACTTTAGGTTGAATTAACAGGAAGTTAAAATTGTCTGATCTCATTTTCAATATTCAATACATTTTCAATAAAAGTACAGTAAGTGCAACCAACATTTCAACAGTAGGTTTACCTGCTACTTCTGCTTTTGTTTTTCAACATAAAAAATATTACAATATTAATATCAAAAATAAAGTGCAACCAACATCTCTTCAGGTTGAATAAAGAGTAGGTTTACCTGCTACTTCTGCTTTTGTTTTTCAACATGAAAATATTCAATATTAATATCAAAAATAAAGTGCAACCAACATCTCTTCAGGTTGAATTAACAGTAGGTTTACCTGCTACTTCTGCTTTTGTTTTTCAACATGAAAATATTCAATATTAATATCAAAAATAAAGTGCAACCAACATCTCTTCAGGTTGAATTAACAGTAGGTTTACCTGCTACTTCTGCTTTTGTTTTTCAACATAAAAATATTACAATATTAATATCAAAAATAAAGTGCAACCAACATCTCTTCAGGTTGAATTAACAGTAGGTTTACCTGCTACTTCTGCTTTTGTTTTTCAACATGAAAATATTCAATATTAATATCAAAAATAAAGTGCAACCAACATCTCTTCAGGTTGAATTAACAGTAGGTTTACCTGCTACTTCTGCTTTTGTTTTTCAACATAAAAATATTACAATATTAATATCAAAAATAAAGTGCAACCAACATCTCTTCAGGTTGAATAGAGAGTAGGTTTACCTGCTACTTCTGCTTTTGTTTTTCAACATGAAAATATTCAATATTAATATCAAAAATAAAGTGCAACCAACATCTCTTCAGGTTGAATTAACAGTAGGTTTACCTTCTGCTTTTGTTTTTCAACATTACAATACAAATACAGTATTAATATCAAAAATAAAGTGCAACCAACATTTCTTCAGGTTGAATGAGCAGTGGATGAACCTGCTACTACTCTCATTTTAATAAACAAACAATATTCAACAAAAGATCAAGTGTAACCTACTAGGCTACTCTTCAATGACTACAGATTTTTTTTCAAAAATATCAACTGATCAACATGATCTGGCCGCAGAACACTTCTCTGTGCGTTCACTATGTCGCCAGCAGTACTAAAAACTCGTTCTGCTGGCACACTGGTGCCTGGAATGCACAGGTACCGTTTAGCAAGGGTGGAAAGTACAGGTAGCTCTTTCTCCTGAGATCTCCACCACTTCATGGCATTTTCAGTCAAAGGCAACGCATATTTTGCTCGGTACCTTAACACCTCTGCTCTGGCTGTCTCGCTTGTGGATTTTTTTTCTCTTTGGGTGAAGGAATCGCCAAACAGCGCATCTAAGGCTTTCTTCTTACAAGGAGGTGACTCATTTGGAGCTACAATATAAGAAATATATTTAAAAATATAGTCATGTTTCTCATTAATACAAAACAACAACAATCTTTTATTGGTATCACATGAAACACACCTGTGGTCTCTTCATTGAATCCTGACAGCTTTGTGCTTGAGCTTCCCTCGTCTTCCTCCTGATTTCCCATTGCTTGCATCTATTGATGTAAGAATGTGTGAACTGTTCAAATTTCTGCTCTGTAATACTGCACACATAAATTTAGAGGAAGATAAAGAACAGATGATATTTGAGAGAGGACAAATGAAAGGGGAGAAGAGAAAAGAGCAGAGGAAAGAGGAGAGAAGAGTTACCTGGTGGGACACTTCTGCCTCAAAAACCAGTTTTGTGTAGACCTGTTCTCTGTCCTCTTTTTCCAGGTAGGGCAGTTCTTTAAATCGCGGGTCCAACGCTGATGCTGTTTAAAGAACAAGAATATTGCATTCATTGCATTATTAAATTAAGTTGACCTGAAATTGCAAGTGATGACCACCTCCTCATACACAAAATAATCAGAAGATTAAACTTTAGTATGTTTAAAAGAAATGTGGCACAGTGATGATGTAAAGCCACCATGAACTAAGAATTGTATTGCAGATATCTTGTTTACTTTTCCATATGAAAAAACAACTCAAATTCAAACTTGAAAACGCAAAGGTGTAGCATTTTACAAATTAATACAGTCTAATAACCTAAAATATTAACCAAGTTGATTTTAATTAAGACTCCAAATTAATTACCTATGTTGAGAGCATCTTGGGTGCCTCTGTAGCGTGTGGAGAGGTCACTGGCCATCACCCTCTTAATCTCTGCAACCAGGGTTGAGTCGTCTTCGCATGGCTGTAGGTGTTTCAGCAGTTTTGCTTGAAGAGGAGCAATTACAGAGAGAGTTGGCTGGTCTTCTTCACACATCACAGTGGTTGCCATTTTGACAGGACCCATCAACTGAACAATGTCATCCATGTTGGCAATATCACTCTCACTCAGCGTGCCTACATCTGTGACCCCCCTTTCGTAGATCCTTGGACATCAGAGTTGCCATTATAGCTGGCTGTTGTTCGAAAAAACGTTCAAGCATTTCGAATGAACTGTTCCATCTGGTGATTATGTCTTGGATCAGTTTATGTTTTGGTAAATCCATCAGAGTTTGTTTTTCCTGTAGGGCGTGACATGCAATCGGGCTGCGGTGAAAATATCCAACAATTTTTCGCACTTTCCCCAACAACCTGGAAGCACGGTCCACCCCCAAACCCTTCTGCGAGGCAAGGTTGAGTGTATGTGCGAAGCAGGTAATGTGTGGACTGAACTGGGCTTCTGCACCGGCCACAATCATATTCCTGGCGTTATCTGTGACGATGGCAGGATTCTTGTCGTAGATTTTCCACTCCATGCAGGCTTCACGCAGTAACGCGCCAATATTTTTACCAGTATGGGCTTCATTTAAAACTCTGGTTAGCAGAACAAAGGTCTTCATTTTCCACTCCGGATCAATGTGATGAGAGGTAATTGTCACATACCCTTGATTTGAGCATGACGTCCAGCCATCTGTCGTTATCGCTACTCGTTCAGCTTGAGAAAGCGACAGCTTCACATCATTCTTAGTACTTTCGTACAATGCAGGAATAACCTTTTCTGAGAAGTGTGGTCGGCTTGGTATTGTGTACCTTGGCTCCAATGTTTGAATCATTTCACGGAATCCCGGATTTTCAACCACACTGTAGAGTCGCATGTCTTTGCAGATAAACTTGGCAATTGTTGCCGTGATGTTTTTCGCCCGAGCTGAGTTTTGGCCTAGTCTCTGACTAAACATGCAGGCGAGACCTGAGGCTTCTGCAGAGTTGACTTTACCTTTCGCTGCTGTAGCAGCGGGAACGCTGCAAGAGGTGCCTGGACGGTCGGTGTTGTGTGAAATCCCATGGCGCCTTAGTAGGTGGTTGGAGAGATTTGTCGTGTTTCCGTTGTACTTTACTTGACCTTTACATATCCTACAAACAGCAAGCGACTTATTTAGAACATCTCCGTCTTTGCAAAAGCCAAAGTGTTTCCACACACTGGACCGCAATGGTGGCTTGATAATTTCTCGCTCGTCGGCTTCTCCTCTGTCGTCCGCCATGCTATGTTTTGTTGTCTCTGCGCCTTTGCGCTGCTGCTGGCGCGGGGCGATGACGTCACGGATAGGCAGACTGAATCGAGTAATGTTTAAAGCCTTTATCATTAAAAGTGCTAAGAAAAAACATCCATATAAAGTCTGACGTGCTTAAATCCAATGGGTTATTTCCTAGTATCGATACAATCGATTTATTACATTTTAAAACGATGTTAGATTGATATATGTTGTCCAAAAGGCCAACTCGCCGAGCACAGATCGATGTAGTTGGATCATAGGAATATAAATCGATACATCGATGTAGTAGATGGATCGTTACACCCCTAATAAATAATGTCCCCTCCAAAGTTGCACCCCTGGTGAAATCCATAGACTAGGGCTTAATGAATTTATTTCAATTGACTGATTGCCTTATATGAACTGTAACTCAGTAAAATCTTTGAAATTGTTGCATTTATATTTTTTGTTCAATAAGATGGCTGAGATAATAAGTAACTGCTCATTTCAAATTAAAAACCATGCTAAAATCACATCAACATGAATGAATTGATCTGACTTCTAAAGAGCAATCTTTTCCAAGCCATGCACCTACTAGGGTTAATACCGTTGTACTTTTAACAGAAACTCAACTTACCATTTCACTTTATGGAACAAGTGTGACCCGTTTCAGGAAACTAGGCGTATGTCGCGGGTCACTACTTCACAGGAGAGCCGTTTGAATGTAAACTAACTTTAGCTGGCTGACTGGCTCGCTAGCTAACGTTACATGTATGACCTTATTATTCGTATCTCATTTGCTTAGCTAGTTATAGCCTAATGTCAGCTAGCTAACATTGAACCTGGTTGGTTAGCTACCTGCAGATTCATGCAGGGTAGTAACGTCATTAATTTTGATTATGGTTAATTGTTTACCTAGTTAGCTAACATTAGCTGGCTGGCTCGCTAATATTACGTGTATGACCTTATTATTATTTCGGGTGCGTTTGTAAATTCAGTCTGGCCATCTAACGTTACTCCCATTTCAGAGCTCTCTCGTCTGAGTTTGCCAGAGCGCAGAATAACTGATTAATTTACGAACACTCAACACCAGTTGAATATGGCTGGTGTCAGTAAACGTCGGCAAAAAAAGCGTCATTAAATTGTTGCCAGCAGAACAGTTAAAAGTCACCAACGCTCTAGATAACATGAAAACAGCCTAACCAGCTCTGCCAAGGCGAGTAAATTGGTCAGAGTGGGGTGTTCTCTCATTATGTGTCTGGAAGTAGCTAGCCAGTTCGCTTGGGTGCTTGACTGCCGTTATGAGGTCAAAACGTTCGGATCAACCCTTCTCATCGGCCAGAGCGTCCGGCGGTGTGCGCGCTGAACGCTCCGGCAGGGACAACTTCTGAATTTTTATGAAAGGACAATCTGACAGCACAGTTGCAGTCACCAACGCTCTGGATAACATAACAGCCTAACCAGCTCTGCTAGGGCGAGTAATGTTCAGTGAGCTGTTCTGCCATTTGTGTCTGGAAGTAGCTAGCAAGTTAGCTTGGGTGCTTGACTTATGTTGTTATTATTACAGAATGCTCAGATCAACCCTTAAAGAGATGGGTGGGGCTAAAGCTTAAGAGGGTGTGAATGATGCTGAATGGGTGTAGACAAATAAGGGCTCTAGTACTAGTACCAAAAGATTCAAAGGCCATTTTATCAAAAGTGATTTCACTCAGATTTCTTACCAGCCAAAATATTTTACCAGCCATAATTACATAAAAAACCTAAAAATAACAGATGACCATGCAAAAGTGATCAACTTTCAAAGCAAAATTACTTTCCCATTGTTCCTCAACTATAGTGTATGATATACCATTTTGTAGCTCTGAGTCTCTACTTTAATCCAATGAAAAAACACAATTTCAAAAATTTCTACATAAAATGGATTTGAGCTGGTGGGTCACAATTTACTTTATAATCCTTTGACACCCTGCCTCTAGCCTCATGGTGAAACCAATACCTCCATAGCGCCTCACAGTGGAGGTGTCATAATACCCATAAAACCTAGCGGTCAAACAGGGAAATGGTTCCAATCGTTTTTCCACCATTATTTTTTCCCATAGGGGATTTTAGAAACACTTAAAATAAGGGCTGTGTTTTGTGTAGGCTTAACATGGCGTGACGTTTTGATAACCATGTAAATCTCTCTCCGACAAGGTGACTTTTATCAATATATTTGGCTCTATTTACTCTCATATTCAAAAATGCTAATTAGCATAAAAGTAGACATCCTGCAAAACTACAAATCCCTGCAAGCTCCTGCACGTCATCTCTAGCTGACACCTTTGCTAGCAGGTTGTATGTCAATTTAAAACTTGCACAAGACAATTCACAGAATTGTCAATTTAAAGACATTTTGTTCATTACTACATTTAACTAACATAAAACAGTTAATCCAGAGATTCTTACCTTTGCCTCGATTCGACATTCTCGTCCAGATCATGGCATTTGTAATTCTTTATGATAGCCAAATTATCAGCTAATTAGCATTAAAAAAAAAAGCTAATTAGGGGGGGGGGGGAGCAAATACAGGCAAATATATTTATAAAAATCCCCTTGTCCATGAGCGATTTACACAGTTAGCAAAATGTCACGCCAGAGTAAGTCTACCCCCCAAAAAATCAAAAAATTAAATTAAAAAATAAAACAAAGCCCTTATTTTAAGTGTTTCAAAAAAAAAAAGAATGGAGGAAAAACAATTGGAACCATTTCCCTGTTTGACCGCTATGTTTTATGGGTATTATGACTCATACTGTGGTACTCTATAGAAAAAGTATCAAATTTGGGCAATGGGAGGTACAGGTAACTGCCAAAATAATGGAAACACTTGAGTAAATAAGCGATACAAAGTATATTGAAGCAATGCCATGGCCGTCGCAGTGACCAGATCTCAACCCAATCAAACAGTTATGGGAGATTCTTGAACGGCGCCTGAGACAGCCTTTTCCACCACCATCAACAAAACACCAAATGATGGATTTTTTTGTGGAATATAAATAATTGGTCATTTAGCAGACGCTCTTATCCAGAGCGACTTACAGGAGCAATTAGGGTTAAGTGCCTTGCTCAAGGGCACATCGACAGATTTAGTCAGCTCGGGGATTAGAACCAGCGACCTTTCAGTTACTGGTACAACGCTCTTAACCACTAAGCTACCTGCCGCCCTGAAGAATGGTGTCTCATCACTCCAATAGAGGTCCAGACACTTGTAGAATCTATGCCAAGTTGCATTGACGCTGTTCTGGCTCATGGTGGCCCAACACCCTATTAAGACACTTTATGTTGGCGTTTCCTTTATTTTGGCAGTTACCTGTATATCCAGGTCCTAAAATCAACTGTTTGGTCCACCAGCCGCTGTGGAAGGTAGATGAAAATATACAGTGCATTCGGAAAGTATTCAGACCCCTTCACTTTTTGCACATTTTGTTACGTTACAGCCTTATTCTATAATGGATGAAATAAAAACATTTCCTCATCAATCTACACACAATACCCCATAATGACAAAGCAAAAACAGGTTCTTAGAAATTTTAGCAAATGTATAAAAAAAATAATAATAAAATACCTTATTTACATAAGTATTCAGACCCTTCGCTATGAGACTCGAAATTGAGCTCAGGTGCATCCTGTTTCCATTGATCATCCTTGAGATGTTTCTACAACTTGATTGGAGTCCACCTGTGGTAAATTCAATTGATTGGACATGATTTGGAAAGGCACACACCTGTCTATATAAGGTCCCACAGTTGACAGTGCATGTCAGAGCAAAAACCTAGCCATGAGGTCAAAGGAATTGTCCATAGAGCTCCGAGACAGGATTGTGTCGAGGCACAGATTTGGGGAAGGGTACCAAAAAATGTCTGCATCATTGAAGGTCCCCATGAACACAGTGGCCTCCATCATTCTTAAATGGAAGAAGTTTGGAACCACCAAGACTCTTCCTAGAGCTGACCGCCCGGCCAAACTGAGCAATCGTGGGAGAAGGGCCTTGGTCAGGGAGGTGACCAAGAACCCGATGGTCACTCTGACAGAGCTCCAGAGTTCCTCTGTTGAGATGGGAGAACCTTCCAGAAGGACAACCATCTCTGCAGCACTCCACCAATCAGGCCTTTATTGTAGAGTGGCCAGACGGAAGCCACTCCTCAGGAAAAGGCACATAACAGCCCACTTGGAGTTTGCCAAAATGCACCTAAAGGACTCAGACCATGAGAAACAAGATTTTCTGTTCTGATGACACAAGATTGAACTCTTTGGCCTGAATGCCAAGCGTCACGTCTGGAGGAAACCAGGCACCGCTCATCACCTGGCCAATACCATCCCTACGCTGAATCATGGTGGTGGCAGCATCATGCGGTGGGGATGTTTTTCAGCGGCAGGGACTGGGAGACTAGTCAGGATCGAGTGAAAGAGGAACTGAGCAAAGTACAGCGAGATCCTTGATGAAAACCTGCTCCAGAGCGCTCAAGACCTCAGACTGGGACGAAGGTTTACCTTCCAACAGGACAGCAACCCTAAGCACATAGCCAAGACAACGCAGGAGTGACTTCGGTACAAGTCTCTGAATATACTTGAGTGGCCCAGCCAGAGCCTGGACTGTATTTGGGGGGTTTCTCTCCATCCAACCTGACAGAGCTTGAAAGGATCTGCAGAGAAGAATGGGAGATACTCCCCAAATACATTTACATTTACATTTTAGTCATTTAGTAGACGCTCTTATCCAGAGCGACTTACAGTTAGTGAGTGCATACATTATTTTATTTTTTTCATTATTTTTTTTCATACAGGTGTGCCAAGCTTGTAGCGTCATACCCAAGAAGACTCGAGGCTGTAACCATTGCCAAAGGTGCTTCAACAAAATACTGAGTAAAGGTTCTGAAAACGTATGTAAATGTGATATTTCAGTTTTTATTTCTAATACATTTGCAAACATTTCTAAAAACATGTTATTGCTTTGTCATTATGGGATATTGTGTGTAGATTGCTGATGAAAACCCCCCAATTTAATCCATCTTAGAATAAGGCTGTAACGTAATATAATGTGGAAAAAGTGAAGGGGTCTGAATACTTTCCGAATGCATTGTATACCAATCACTCAGATTTCTTACCAGCCAAAATATTTTACCAGCCATAATTACATAAAAAACCAAAAAATAACAGATGACCATGCTTTTTAATGTTTCTAAAACCAGAAATGTAGTAGAAGTAATGTGGTATATTTTCATTTCATTTTGTGTGACCTGAGTCTTTAAACCAAAATATTAGAGACAAAATGTTCTGTCGCTGAACTGAATTCTGTCGCTGTACATTTCAAAAGTGCTGAACAAATAGTTATATTTACGTCCGTCCTAGCTCGCTCATTAATGTCTTAATCGAAATTACGGATTGCCTCTTATCCGCTCGTCGTCCTCTTATGCCATAGTTTGTACATCTCAATTGTCAGTAGAAACCACATTTGTTTAAGGAAGTCATCCATATCAGCTATGGTTTTTTTAAAGGCAGTAAATGAGGCTGAATGAACTGTTTCGCTGCCAGACAAGGCTCTGATGATAGCCAGGTGGTAAGGATTCACTCCATGGTGCTGAAAAGAAAGCTCTGCTGTTGGGACAGCTTTATGTAGGCCATAACAGTTTGTGGGCAACGTTTGTCACCGTTATAGTGCAATTAATGTATTGTTTCGTGTTGTGTAGTGGCTTTGCTGGCAAGCATCCCCCACATTTTCTTTGAGTTTGCCCCACCAAGATTTACATGCTAAAATCGCCACTGTGAACCTCCAACAACAACACATAAAACCTCACATACAGTAGGGAAAAAAAGTATTTAGTCAGCCACCAATTGTGCAAGTTCTCCCACTTAAAAAGATGAGAGAGGCCTGTAATTTTCATCATAGGTACACGTCAACTATGACAGACAATATGAGGAAAAAAAATCCAGAAAATCACATTGTAGGATTTTCAATGAATTTATTTGCAAATTATGGTGGAAAATAAGTATTTGGTCAATAACAAAAGTTTCTCAATACTTTGTTATATACCATTTGTTGGCAATGACACAGGTCAAACATTTTCTGTAAATCTTCACAAGGTTTTCACACACTGTTGCTGGTATTTTGGCCCATTCCTCCATGCAGATCTCCTCTAGAGCAGTGATGTTTTGGGGCTGTCACTGGGCAACACGGACTTTCAACTCCCTCCAAAGATTTTCTATGGGGTTGAGATCTGGAGACTGGCTAGGCCACTCCAGGACCTTGAAATGCTTCTTACGAAGCCACTCCTTCGTTGCCCGGGCGGTGTGTTTGGGATCATTGTCATGCTGAAAGACCCAGCCACGTTTCATCTTCAATGCCCTTGCTGATGGAAGGAGGTTTTCACTCAAAATCTCACGATACATGGCCCCATTCATTCTTTCCTTTACATGGATCAGTCGTCCTGGTCCCTTTGCAGAAAAACAGCCCCAAAGCATGATGTTTCCACCCCCATGCTTCACAGTAGGTATGGTGCCATAGAGAACATCATAGTGAAGAATGAGCCAGAGGCTGAGCAGGCTGCCATAGAGTTGGTGGTTGAGCAGTCAGAGGAGGCAGAGGCAGGGGTGGCGCTGCCTGTAGCAGAGGTTGCGTCCAACGGAGATCTCACCCTTGAGATGATCCTCAGCATGATGGACCGGTGATCTAGCCCACGCAGACAGCTCAAGGACTTCCCCCTTCTCTCAACCTTTCCCTTCAAGTCCACCCTCTTCATATGATCTGCCATATTACAAACCACTCCGCTTTACTCTTTATTTTCATAATTTGTTTTTAACAAATCTGTGTTTCTTTTCACTCTCAAACCCACATCCTCCCATGCATTCACTGTAACAGTTTAAGTTCCAATTGCTTTGGTCTGGGGCGGCAGGTAGCTTAGTGGGTAAGAGCGTTGTGCCAGTAACCGAAAGGTCGCTGGTTCTAATCCCTGAGCCGACTAGGTGAAAAATCTGTCGATGTGCCCTTAAGCAAGGCACTTAACCCTAATTGCTCCTGTAAGTCGCTCTGGATAAATGATAAATGACTAAAATGTAAATGTGTTCTTTGGATGCAACTCAGCATTCTTTGTCCTCCAAACACGACGAGTTGAGTTTTTACCAAAAAGTTATATTTTGGTTTCATCTGACCATATGACATTCTCCCAATCCTCTTCTGGATCATCCAAATGCACTCTAGCAAACTTCAGACGGGCCTGGACATGTACTGGCTTAAGCAGGGGGACACGTCTGGCACTGCAGGATTTGAGTCCCTGGCGGCGTAATGTGTTACTGATGGTAGGCTTTGTTACTTTGGTCCCAGCTCTCTGCAGGTCATTCACTAGGTCCCCCCGTGTGGTTCTGGGATTTTTGCTCACCGTTCTTGTGATCATTTTGACCCCACGGGGTGAGATCTTGCGTGGAGCTCCAGATCGAGGGAGATTATCAGTGGTCTTGTATGGCTTCCATTTCCTAATAATTGCTCCCACAGTTGATTTCTTCAAACCAAGCTGCTTACCTATTGCAGATTCAGTCTTCCCAGCCTGGTGCAGGTCTACAATTTTGTTTCTGGTGTCCTTTGACAGCTCTTTGGTCTTGGCCATAGTGGAGTTTGGAGTGTGACTGTTTGAGGTTGTGGACAGGTGTCTTTTATACTGATAACAAGTTCAAACAGGTGCCATTAATACAGGTAACGAGTGGAGGACAGAGGAGCCTCTTAAAGAAGAAGTTACAGGTCTGTGAGAGCCAGAAATCTTGCTTGTTTGTAGGTGACCAAATACTTATTTTCCACCATAATTTGCAAATAAATTCATTAAAAATCCTACAATGTGATTTTCTGGATTTTTTTTTCTCTCAATTTGTCTGTCATAGTTGACGTGTACCTATGATGAAAATTACAGGCCTCTCTCATCTTTTTAAGTGGGAGAACTTGCACAATTGGTGGCTGACTAAATACTTTTTTTCCCCACTGTAATTCTGCCCAAAAACAATGACAATTTCTCTCAACCAGTGGCATATGGGCTTTTTAGGTGAGCTCTGATGCCACCCTGTGATAAGCAGTGCCCACTTTGTCAAAGGCAGGGGAGCAAAATATTTTGCTTGTCCATTCCCAGCGTGCCTCTCCAGGGTGCTGTTGGAGAGACGCATCGCTGCGGCACTCCACCAACGTTCCGTCAAAAAAATATTCTAACATAAATCATGTAGCAGATATATGATATGGTAGAAAGAGCATGTGGCCTTTTCTGTAGCCTACAGGCTGGAGATAAAATGTATGACAACGTAATGAGATGGACACTTTTTACATGCAGGTTTCTCCAATCAAATAGCCTAACCTAAATGGTGCTCAATCAAATATAAAATGCTCTGTCATGTTAACAAACAACACAACCTAAAAACAGGACAGGTCAAAGTAAAATGGACAATATGGAATGGACAATCATAACTGTTGTGCAGGAGTCTCACCCCACTGTCATGATCAGTGGTTTCAAGTTTGTATCTGTCAATTTTTGACAAGCTGATCATAGCGAAAAATAAAATATTTTAGCATTTCCCGCGCGCTGTGTAAACACATTGCAAACAGGCTAACGATAACTCCTGATAAAGTTGGGTAGCTGATATGCAGAGCTTAAATATCCAAATTGATTAGTCACAAGAATCAGGAATAATAAAGCCACAACAAGCTGTTTTACAAATGGTGGGCCTACCACATGGATGGGCATTCATAGGAATTGATTGACCCTGGTGTCTGGGAGACAGCAGCTGCTGTGGTAAATGCCCATGAACCACGTCTGAGAATGGTGATGGTTCCCCTATTCTGAGGAGGGGAAAAACATCCCACCGTACACAAACAACTACAGATGCCGTTGCAAATTAGCGCAATAAATTCTCTTTTGAAATGTAATTGGCGTAAACGACATCTGTCAGAAGCTGACAGCTTTAGGATGAGGAGAGAACGGAATCCCTGGTTCTCTCTCTTCCTGCACATTAATTGCTATGTTATCTTCAGGGACAGTACTGCCAAAGTGAAACTAAACCCATTATTGGTATTCTATTACAGATGGCTGGCTCACTAGGGGTGAAGATGAGTGTTGGACATGAGTAAGAGCAGGGACAAAGCATCATAAAAGGCATTGGAGACAACATGCTTCTAGTGTCTGAATTCAGGGAAGTGAACATAATCTAGACACATCATACAGAATGCGTTCACAGATGGCACATAGAAATACTGTTGTTTCTTATATATTCTCCAGGTTTATGGTGTGACATTGGTGTTCATGAATGGCTATTTATAAAGCCCTTTATTTATTGTTTTTCAAGCTCAATTTCACTAATATGCATTAGTCTACCCACAGACCCAAGTCAAAATATCATGAGCTGAATGTTTGTCTAAATGAGCATGGCTCAAATGTGAGTGGGGAAATGTACATTATGGCCAAATGATTTCCTGTGCAATAACACATCACAGCTAGAAGGTTGTTGACAAATGTACACTATCAAGATACTATGCAAATATTAATCTTCCTGGAAATGTCAACTTTATGACAATCACTCCTGAAATGCCAAGCAAACACAGTTTCTGCTCTGAGCGACGTGACCACTTAATCTGCAGAATATTGCTTTTGTGCAAAGGAAATCATGCAAAAATCACTATTTGCCAAACTTCCAGATGTTAATATGCCAGCCTTGACTTTAGGTTCTCACTAGTAGTTAGAGTAATGGCCCCTAAAAACCAACTTCTCATTTCGATATTGACTACAAAGTGTAAATAAGATAATCTTGATCATAAAGTCAGTCTCGTCCAAAACAAAGTTTTGTGAGACTTGTGGTCGTGACTGCATCACAACGTAAATGAAGGTTGGGTTTGTTTCAATCCTGCCCACATGCCCACAGCTAGCAGCACACAAGTAATCATCAATTCGGAGTGCAGCTGCACGTGACCCAATCGTAATGCCCATGGTAAATTTGGGTTGACTTTGGATATCCCTATGGTGCTAGGTAGGGACCATCGGTACACAATGTACAGTACATGCAACAATATGTTAAAATTCCAATAGCTTATAACTGCAATGCTTCAAAAACTAAAACTAACTTTAAATTGTAGAAATTAATATACATATATTGAAAGCATTTAATAAGAAAACTAAAAGGTGTGCAACATGAAAATATTGTCTAATTTACATTGTGTAAATTATTGAAGGTCCCTAACTAGCCCCGGAGATAGGCTATCCAAAGTCAAACCAATTTTGCCACAGTTGCACACAGGGTTGGGAGTACATGTAACTGATTACAAGAAAACTAACTGTAATCCGTTACATTAGCAGCAAAAATTGTCACGCCCTGATCTGTTTAACCTGTCTTGTGCTTGTCTCCACCCCCCACCAGGTGTCTCCCATTTATCCCCATTATCCCCTGTGTATTTATACCAGTGTTTTCTGTTTGTCTGTTGCCAGTTCGTCTTGTCTCGTCAAGCGTACCAGTGTCTTTTCCATGCGCCTGTTTTTCCAGTGCCTGTTTTCTAGTCCTCCCGGTTCCAACCATTTCTGCCTGACCCTGAGCCCACCTGCCATACCATTCTGCCTGCCCTGACCTCGAGCCTGCCTGCCGTCCTGTACCTATCTGACTCTGACCTGGTTTACGAACTTCTGCCTGTCCTCGACCTGCCTCTTGCCTGCCCCTTGTCTATTCATAAATATCAGAGACTCGAACCATCTGCCTCCTGTGTCTGCATCTGGGTCTCATCCTCATCCATAATGTAATCAGATTGCAGATACTTTTGAAAAACTAGATGATTACTTCTAGGATTACTTTTAAGTTCAGAAAGGATGTTTGCGATTTTGTTGTTGTTGACACCTTTCTGTTTTCTCAATGACATTCAAATGCATTGAAAAAAGGCACAAGTTTAAGTTTGTTCTGCCTGAGCAAGTCTGACCACAAGTCAGAGACCACTATGATGACACACCAAATGCGTTTGATGGATCCTGGGAAAAAAACACGAATAGGATTTTGTAGGCTACAGTCCAAGCTATGTCTTCCAATGGTGCAACTGCTGTCGGCATCCAAAGATTATACATCCAATTTGAATAAACGCTTGGAGGTAAGGACGTCAGCAGTGGTGTAGCCTACGGGCGATATGGATATTAGGGTTGAATATTTTCCCAATATTTTACAAATGTTCCATCCCGAGAATAAATCACTTTTCTCCCGGCTAACCCGGTATTTTTAGCCCAAATCAGAATACTCAATCAAACGCATTATAAAGCATATACTATAAATAGGCCTATGTCTGGATTTGATTAGAGCTTTGCTCAAAAATTCAAGCCTGATGCTACCTGAGCATGATGAGCCATATATTAAATACATTTTATGAGCCCTACATGAAAGACATTTAATGAACCCAAGCCCAAAAAAGCCAAACTGATTGTGCCTTTATCCAATAGCCTACATATATGATATACAGTGAGGGAAAAAAGTATTTGATCCCCTGCTGATTTTGTACGTTTGCCCACTGACAAAGAAATGATCAGCCTATAATTTTAATGGTAGGTTTATTTGAACAGTGAGAGACAGAAAAACGCACGTCAAAAATGTTATAAATTGATTTGCATTTTAATGTGGGAAATAAGTATTTGACCCCCTCTCAATCAGAAAGATATCTGGCTCCCAGGTGTCTTTTAAACAGGTAACGAGCTGAGATTAGGAGCACACTCTTAAAGGGAGTGCTCCTAATCTCAGCTTGTTACCTGTATAAAAGACACCTGTCCACAGAAGCAATCAATCAATCAGATTCCAAACTCTCCACCATGGCCAAGATCAAAGAGCTCTCCAAGGATGTCAGGGACAAGATTGTAGACCTACACAAGAATGGAATGGGCTACAAAACCATCGGCAAGCAGCTTGGTGAGAAGGTGACAACAGTTGGTGCGATTATTCGCAAATGGAAGAAACACAAAAGAACTGTCAATCTCCCTCGGCCTGGGGCTCCATGCAAGATCTCACCTCGTGGAGTTGCAATGATCATGAGAACGGTGAGGAATCAGCCCAGAACTACACGGGAGGATCTTGTCAATGATCTCAAGGCAGCTGGGACCATAGTCACCAAGAAAACAATTGGTAACACACTACGCCGTGAAGGACTGAAATCCTGCAGCGCCCGCAAGGTCCCCCTGCTCAAGAAAGCACATATACAGGCCCGTCTGAAGTTTGCCAATGAACATCTGAATGATTCAGAGGAGAACTGGGTGAAAGTGTTGTGGTCAGATGAGACCAAAATCAAGCTCTTTGGCATCAACTCAACTCGCCGTGTTTGGAGGAGGAGGAATGCTGCCTATGACCCCAAGAACACCATTCCCACCGTCAAACATGGAGGTGGAAACATTATGCTTTGGGGATGTTTTTCTGCTAAGGGGACAGGACAACTTCACCGCATCAAAGGGACGATGGACGGGGCCATGTACCATAAAATCTTGGGTGAGAACCTCCTTCCCTCAGCCAGGGCATTGAAAATGGGTCGTGGATGGGTATTCCAGCATGACAATGACCCAAAACACACGGCCAAGGCAACAAAGGCGTGGCTCAAGAAGAAACACATTAAGGGCCTGGAATGGCCTAGCCAGTCTCCAGACCTTAATCCCATAGAAAATCTGTGGAGGGAGCTGAAGGTTCGAGTTGCCAAACGTCAGGCTCGAAACCTTAATGACTTGGAGAAGATCTGCAAAGAGGAGTGGGACAAAATCCCTCCTGAGATGTGTGCAAACCTGGTGGCCAACTACAAGAAACGTCTGACCTCTGTGATTGCCAACAAGGTTTTGCCACCAAGTACTAAGTCATGTTTTGCAGAGGGGTCAAATACTTATTTCCCTCATTAAAATGCAAATCAATTTATAACATTTTTGACATGCGTTTTTCTGGATTTTGTTGTTGTTATTCTATCTCTCACTGTTCAAATAAACCTACCATTAAAATTATAGACTGATCATGTCTTTGTCAGTGGGCAAACGTACAGAATCAGCAGGGGATCAAATTCTTTTTTCCCTCACTGTAGGCTACTGCAAATTACGCATGACAGAAAAACATAAAAGCCCATAGATGTAGCTAGCTATATGCTCTCTTGGGTAAATAAATTAAACTATCTCCAGTAGGCTAATCTTTTTTAATTTTAACTGTATTACTATGCTGTATTGTATTATACTGCACTATACGGACTGGAATAGTCGCATATCGTTCAAACCATGATAAAGCAGGGAGAGAACATGCGATTCTGGTGCAGCACATGGGGCCTACAAAGTTACAAGTATAGGCTAGCAAATTGTATTGACATTTTTGTATAATTAGTAGACTGACGCATATATACCTTTCATCAAATTTCCCATAATGTTATTAGCCTACCACCTCTCTCTCTCTATTGTTGCTTCATTCCTTCCTCGCTTTCAACAGTTAGGCTAAATGAAATAAGTTTTGTTGTCCTTATCTTCATCATTCTAATGACATCCTTGAATAATATAGGACTAGAATTAGATGCAGAAGGCTTTCACTTCTCATCACGAAGATTGAATGGTTATTGGTCTGAATAAATAACTGCTATAGCCTACCACCATCTTCTTCTTTCAAACTACCTGTGAGTTCTATTGGCTGCTGTATTTAACATTCAACAAACAAAAGTTGAATAGTCTATTGGTATAAGAAATGCACAAAAAAAATGTCCAGCAAGCTATTCTAGTCTAGCTTTTCTTGCATGGGACTCCAAGAGCTAAAGGAGCATTGTTTAAGGAGAGAGGCCAGTGGAGCACAGGTGTGTGCATATTGCGCAAGAGACAGAGGCTATAAGTTAGAAGCTTATTATGCATAACCCATCATTAATTAGCTATTCCCTGAGGGGGAATAGGCTTTGTCGTGCCCTCTTCATGACTGTCTTGGTGTGTTTGGACCATGATAGTTTGTTGGTGATATGGACACCAAGGAACTTGAAGCTCTCAACCTGCTCCACCACAGCCCCGTTGATGAGAATGTGGGCATGTTCTGTCCTCTTTTTCCTGTAGTCCACAATCATCTCCCTTGTCTTGATCACGTTGAGGGAGAGGTTGTTATCCTGGCACCACACGGCCAGGTCTCTGACCTCCTCCCTATAGGCTATCTCATCGTTGTCGGTGATCAGGCCTACCACTGTTGTGTCGTCAGCAAACTTAATGAGGTTGTTGGAGTCGTCCCTGGCCATGCAGTCATGGGTTAACAGGGAGTACAAGAGGGGACTGAGCACGCACCCCTGAGGGGCCCCCGTGTTGAGGATCTGCATGGCAGATGTGTTGTTACATACCCTTACCACCTGGGGGAGGCCCGTCAGGAAGTCCAGGATCCAGTTGCAGAGGGAGGTGACGGGGACTATGGTGGTCTGCTTGAAACATGTTGGTATTACAGACTCAGTCAGGGACAGGTTGAAAATGTCAGTGAAGACACTTGCCAGTTGGTCAGCGCATGCTCGGAGTACACGTCCTGGTAATCCGTCTGACCTGTTTAAAGGTCTTACTCACATCGGCTATGGAGAGCGTGATCACACAGTCGTCCGGAACAGCTGCTGCTCTCACGCATGTTTCAGTGTTGCTTGCCTCGAAGCGAGCATAGAAGTAATTTACCTCGTCTGGTAGGCTCGTGTCACTGGGCAGCTCGCAGCTGTGCTTCCCTTTGTAGTCTTTAATAGTTTGCAAGCCCTACCACATCTGTCGAGCATCGGAGCCAGTGTAGTACGATTCAATCTTAGTCCAGTATTGACGCTTCGCCTGTTTGAAGGTTCGTCGGAGGGTATAGCAGGATTTCTTATAATCGTCCGGGTTAGAGACCCGCTCCTTGAAAGCGGCAGCTCTACTCTTTAGCTCAGTGCGGATGTTGCCTGTAATCCATGGCTTCTGGTTGGGGTATGTACGTACGGTCACTGTGGGGACGACTTCATCGATGCACTTATTGATGAAGCCAGTGACTGATGTGGTGTACTCCTCAATGCCATCGGAAAAATCCCGGAACATATTCCAGTCTGTGCTAGCAAAACAGTCCTGTAGCTTAGCATCTGCGTCATCTGACCACATCTTCATTGACCGAGCCACTGATCTTCCTGCTTTAGTTTTTGCTTGTAAGCAGGAATCAAGAGGATAGAGTTATGGTCAGATTTGCCAAATGGAGGGCAAAGTCTCTGTGTGTGGAGTAAAGGTGGTCTAGAGTTTTTTCCCCCTCTGGTTGCACATTTACCATGCTGGTAGAAATTAGGTAAAACTGATTTAAGTTTCCCTGCATTAAAGTCCCAGGCCACTAGGAGCGCTGCCTCTGGATGAGCATTTTCCTGTTTCCTTATGACCTTATACAGCTCATTGAGTGCGGTCTTAGTGCCAGCATCGGTTTGTGGTGGTAAATAGACAGCTTCGAAAAATATAGATGAAAACTCTCTTGATAAATAGTGTGGTCTACAGCTTATCATGAGATACTCTACCTCAGGTGAGCAAAACCTTGAGACTTCCTTTATATTAGATTTCGTGCACCAGCTGTTGTTTACAAGTATACACAGACCGCCACCCCTTGTCTTACCGGAGGTAGCTGTTCTATCTTGCCGATGCAGCGTATATCCCGCCAGCTGTCTGTTATCCATGTCGTCGTTCAGCCACGACTCGGTGAAACATAAGATATTACTGTTTTTAATGTCCCGTTGGTAGGATATCTGTGATCGTAGTTAGTCTATTTTGTTATCCAATGATTGTACATTGGCTAATAGGACTGATGGTAGAAGCAGATTACCCACTCACTGTCGGATCCTTACAAGGCACCCCGACCTACGTCCCCGATATTTCTGTCTCTTTCTCATGCGAATGACGGGGATTTGGGCCTTGTCGCGTGTCTGAAGAAAATCCTTTGCGTCCGACTCGTTAAAGAAACAATCTTTGTCCAGTACGAGGTGAGTAATCGCTGTCCTGATATCCAGAAGCTCTTTTTGGTCATAAGAGACGGTGGCAGAAACATTATGTACAAAATAAGTTAGAAATAACGTGGAAAAACACACAATAGCATAATTCTTTAGGAGCCCTTAAAACAGCAGCCATCTCCTCCGGCGCCATTCTTTGTTTACTTTTTACCTGAGTAACCTCTGGTGGCAGAGCATTCCAGGATGACATACATAACTGAGCGACGCATTAAATCTGTTTTTGGTTTGGGTACCATATGTATGTATTTTTTAAGTGTATGCAAATAGATTATACAAGTGGTTATGCATTTTCAACACACAAATGTTTCTTAAAAAGTCTAGAAGAGAAGTAGTCAATTTCTCCTCAACCCTCAACCATGAAAGACTATCATGCATGTTGTTAATATTAGTTCTGTGTGTGTAGTTAAGGGCAAGGTGTGCTGCTTTGTTTTGAGCCAGCTGCAGCTTTGCTAGGTCTTTCTTTGCTGCACCTGCCCGTATTACTGGACAGTAATCAAGATGGGACAAGATCAGAGCCTGAACAACTAATACAGTTGATCTTTGTGTCAAAAATGCAGAACATCTTTTCATAAAAGACATACCTCTCCCCATCTTCACAACAACTTTGTCAATATGATTTCACCATGATAACTGACCACACCAATGTTACTCCTAAGAGTTCAGCTTCTTCAACTTCTTGAATGGTCACACCCTTTATGCACAACTCCAGTTGAGGTTTTGGTCTAAGATAATGTTTTGAACCAAATACAATGCTTTTGGTTTTAGATGTATTTAAGACCAGTTTATTGTTAATTACCCATTCTCACACTGACTGTAACTCCTTGCTAAGAGTCTCAGAGAGCTCACTGATACTGATGTGTAGAGTGTGCAATCATCAGCATACATAGTAAAAAGAACAGGCAGCAAACTGATTAGACGGCTGTTAGAGCCAGCAAAGGGTGCTTTAATATTTGTAGGTAGTGGAATTACTTTAGCTTCCTTCCACACCTGTGGACACACACACTCCTTTAGGCTTTGGTTAAAGACATGGCAAATAGGGGTGGCAATACAATCTGCTACCATTCTCAATAGTTTCCCATATAGGTTGTCTATACCGGGTGGCTTATCATTATTGATGGATAAAAAAAAAATATCCACCTCTCCCACACAAACTTGACCAAATTCAAAATGGCAATCCTTCTTTTTCATTATTTGATCTTCAAAACACAAATATTCAAGGTTCACTGTTCAATGTTGTCATTTCACTTCTCAGTTTGTCCACTTTACTGGTGAAATAGTCATTGAAATGATTTGCTATATCAAAAGGTTTGTTATAAATTACCCATAAACTTCAATGAATGAAGGAGATTAATTGAGTTTTCTGACCATAATATCCTTTCAGGGGCTCCATTTAACTTGTTTTGGTAATTTAATTTATTATTTTATTGTTTACCACCTTTTTTGCATAATACAATTTTTCAATTCATCATCGATCCAGGGGGCTCTAACAGTTCTCACAGTTAGTTTCTTAACAGGTGCATGTTTGTCAAAAATTGGCAAGAATAATGTGAAGGAAAATGTTATGTTTGTGCTTTTCTAATAACCAATTCGAGTGACTGACTGAGCTTGCCTGGGAGGAATCCTCACTATCAGTGTAATGCAATTTGGCAGTACACCCAGAACATTGTTTTGAGAACCGAAGGGGGTGTCTCAGTTTCAAGGTCTCAGCTTGGAGAGAAGAAGCCTCGTGAGGTATTGGTCGGTCACATGCATGAACCAAACGTTAATGATTAATTAATTATGAGTAATGTAAATCATGCAAATATAACTTGTCTGTGTAAGCAGTATATAAGAGAAGTAACGGGACTGCCCCGACAGAGCTCACTTCAGACCGGTACTTTATGCATCTAAGTTTGACTGTGACCTCTTCAGCTTGCTGACAATAAAGAGTGATTCATTTAATATTGACTTCGAGTGTCCCTGTGTTGAATTTCCACAACAATAATTTTACAAATATTCTAAGTGCTGCATCTAGATTCTCCTCCTTATAAACATCAGCCAACACATTTTTTATATCTTCAACAAAAGAGTTCTGAGAACATTTTGTATGATCTCTTATACAGTGCATTCGGGCAATGAATTCAGACCCTTTGACTTTTTCCACATTTTGTTACGTTACAGCCTTATTCTAAAATAGATTAAGTAGTTGTTTTCCCTCATTAATCTACACATAATACCCCATAATGACAAAGCAAAAACAGGTTTGTAGAAATGTTTGCAAATGTATAAAAATAATAATAATATGACATTTACATAAGTATTCAGACCCTTTACTCAGTACTTTGTTGAAGCACCTTTGGCAGCGATTACAGCCTTGAGTCTTCTTGGGTATGACGCTACAAGCTTGGCACACCTGTATTTGGGGAGTTTCTCCCATTCTTCTCTGCAGATCCTCTCAAGCTCTGTCAGGTTGGATGGGGAGCATCGCTGCACAGCTATTTTCAGGTCTCTCCAGAGATATTCGATCGAGTTCAAGTCCGGGCTCTGGCTGGGCCACTCAAGGACATTCAGAGACTTGTCCTGAAGCCACTCCTGCGTTGTCTTGGCTGTGCGCTTAAAGTTGTTGTCCTGTTGGAAGGTGAACCTTCGCCCCAGTCTGAGGTCCTGAGTGCTCTGGAGCAGGTTTTCATCAAGGATCTCTCTGTACTTTGCTCCGTTCATCTTTCCCTCGATCCTAACTAGTCTCCCAGTCCCTGCCGCTGAAAAAAATCCCCACAGCATGATGCTGCCACCACCATGCTTCACCATAGGGAGGTACCAGGTTTCCTCCAGACGTGATGCTTGACATTCAGGCCAAAGAGTTCAATATTGGTTTCATCAGACCAGAGAATCTTATTTTTCATGGTCTGAGAGTCATTTAGGTGCCTTTTGGCAAACTCCAAGCGGTCTGTCATGTGCCTTTTACTGAGGAGTGGCTTCCATCTGGCCACTCTACCATAAAGACCGTATTGGTGGAGTGCTGCAGAGATGGTTGTCCTTCTGGAAGGTTCTCCCATCTCCACAGAGAAACTCTGGAGCTCTATCAGAGTGACTATAGGGTTCTTGGTCACCTCCCTGACCAAGGCCCTTCTCCCCCGATTGCTCAGTTTGGCCAGGCGGTCAGCTCTAGGAAGAGTCTTGGTGGTTCCAAACTTCTTCCATTTAGTGATGGAGGCCACTGTGTTCTTGGGGACCTTCAATGCTGCAGACATTTTTTGCTACCCATCCCCAGATCTGTGCCTCGACACAATCCTGTCTCAGAGCTCTACGGACAATTGCTTCAACCTCATGGCTTGGTTTTTGCTCTGACATGCACTGTCAACTGTGTGACCTTATATAGACAGGTGTGTGCCTTTCCAAATCATGTCCAATCAATTGAATTTACCACAGGTGGACTCCAATCAAGTTGTAGAAACATCTCAAGGATGATCAATGGAAACAGGATGCACCTGAGCTCAATTTCGAGTCTCATAGCGAAGGGTCTGAATACTTATGTAAAAAACCTGTTTTCACTTTGTCATTATAGGGTATTGTGTGTAGTTTGATGAGGATTTTTATTTATTTAATCCATTTTAGAATAAGGCTGTAACGTAACAAAATGTTGAAAAGGGGAAGGGGTCTGAATACTTTCCGAATGGACTGTAAGTAACTTTAGGCTCTGCCTTTGGTACTTTGGCTTTCCTTGTTATTGCCACAATGTTATGGTCCCTACAGCCAATGGAAACTGATATCGCTGATATGATCAATAGAAGTGGATGTTACAGATCCAACACTATTTTGGTATACACGCTTGTTGGGTGAGTGATAACCTGAGTCATGTTACAGGTATTAGTCACAGTAAGAAGCATCCTCTTGAGAGTACAACTAGATCATAACCAGTCAATGTTCAGGTCACCAAGAAAATAAATGTCTCTGTTAGCATCAGATACCTTATCTAACATCACACACACAGATACTGACAGTTTGCACTTGGTGGCCTGTAGCAGCACCCTAAAAGAAGAGGCTTCAGATGAGGCAGGTGAACCTGCAACCACAGCACTTCTACTTCATTTGTCATGAGATCCTCTCTGAGCTTTACAGGAATATGGCTCTGAATATATACAGCAATACATCCCCCGTAGATATTCCTGTCTTTTCTATAGATGTTATATCCTTGTATTCCTACTGCTGTATCATCAAAGGTGCTGTATAAGTGAGTCTCAGTAATGGGTAATATGTTCATATTATCTAAGATTAGCAAACTACTAATGTCATGATTTCTGTTTCTGAGTCTACATACTGTATATTTATATGAGCTACAGTAACTTTAACCCTTTCCTGGGTAGCTTATATAAAACTGAACTCATAATGTAAATAGGTTGTATTTCTAATAATTATATTTCTGATAAGAACAGATTTTTTAGCAGATTATGTTCAGCAGATGCCTTATCTGGTTTAGCTTTATTCGTGCCACTTCTGCATAGCTGTCTTGCTGGACTGTTGGTGTCTTCTGATTGGGGTGTTGTCCTGTTAGCATGGGAGGTAGTGGGGTGGGGGTTGCTGTCTACTCTGGAAGGGGCCCGATGGTTCAGGGTGGTGTTGGCCTCTCTGGAAGGGGCCCGATGGTGTAGGGTGGAGCTGGGCCTCTCTGGAAGGGGCCCAATGGTGCAGGATGGAGCTGGCCTCTCTGGATGGGACCTGATGGTGTAGGGTGGAGCTGGCATCTCTGGAAGGGGCCTGTTGGTGCAGGGTAGAGCTGGCCTCTCTGGATGTGGCCTAGTGGTGTAGGTTGGTGCCGGTCTCTCTGGGTGGGAGCTGGTGGTCGGGATCTTGGAGGATATATGGAAGGGTTCCTCTTATTTTTTTGCTTTGTCCCAGAGCAGTTTCTTTCAGTTTCCTAGCAAACACCTTGACACACTGCTTGTTCAAGTGTACTAGGTCGTACATCAGCTGGGGTAATTGTCACGGTGGTTCGCTAGGTAAACTTTGTTCAAGAGAGCAAAGCCTCTAGACAGCTCAGCGTTGTTGCTCTGAATAATGTGGAAGACCACATTGCCACGTGGCAACAGGGTGGACAGTGATTTTAGTGTTAGGAAATCTCTCTGCAGCTCTGGCTGCCACTTGCTGCATTGTCCCCGCATTACCATCAAATCATTAGTACGTGTGTGAATTATAATATCTTTGGCCCCATTTAATTTGTTGCTTGACAGACTTTTCAAGGCACTTACTGTTGTTGGGCACCATAGCCTTCTGACTGAAATGCCAGGGAATAGCAGTTTCTCTCTGAGAAATGTCCCATTGGACTCACATAAAAGGCCATAGGGTGCTCTGCCTGTGTGCTGCTGTTGTGGGCTGTGGTGTCTGGAGTGATGTTCTTTCGATGGAGTGGGGAACACAGGTGGCCTTCGTTGTCTTCCTCTCTCCTGAGGTTCCCAGCATGGCTCTGCTGGCGCTGGTGCTCTGGGGCTGGGATGTGAGGATCTTGGGGAGGTCTAGTCAGTGCTGGTGTGGGAGGAGGAGTTGTCCTGGGTCTAGTTACTGATCTCTTGTGCTGATGAGAAGCAGTGGTACTGCCAATGAGGGGATGTGAGGGTGTGGTAGTGAGGGTTGTGGTAGGCTCCAGTTGTTCTCTTACATGCTGACCAGACTGCCCGCATTCCGTGCGTGAGCGTTGCAAAATAAATGTATGCATACATGTTATTCAATCATTTCATTCAAACTGCTTGCAAGTCCCGCCTCTCCCATCTCCTCATTGGTTTTTAGGAGCATATACCCACGTGGGTGATTGAAAGATGAACGAGGTCAACACTCCAGTCCAGTTGCTGGTGGTAATGCACCTTAAAGTTGGTTGCCAACCGCCATATAAAATCCACAGAAGAAGAAGAGGAATGAATGAGGAGAAAAACAAACTAGGTTTCCCCTTTTTATCTGTGGATTAATTGTCGGAGTAGAGAACACATGATTTTGTATGACTCAAGATGGGTAAAGATTATACAAAGATCCAGCAACAAAAAAGGACCATATGCTTTTCAGGTAAAATAACAACCCAATGTTTATTTTCCAGGACAAATTAGCTAGCAACAGCAAGCTAGCTAAATGTCCATGAATGCTTCATTTGTGTTTCAACATGTCCCCAAATTAATATAGTTGGTTCACAGTTGGTTTTGGTATTTTAACCTGTGTGTCATGAACGCATCTGGTGGGGATAGACAAAATCAACACGTGCATGATGGTGCAAGGATACTCACACGCGGAGCCGGTCTGGTCAGCATGTTAGAGTGTGGATGGTGGTGTCTCTGAGTTGTAGCAATTATATGACTGCTGATAACTCCCTTTGTAGCTCCTCCCTGATGCCAGCTACCTCTTCCCTTATGATGCTCTCGACCGTTTCTAGTTTCTCTCTCAGCTTCTCCTTATCCTGCCTCAGAACTGTCACCCCACCACAAAGCTCATTCACCTCTACCTCCAGTAGGGAGATACTCCCAAAAGCCTGGGACAGTAGGGACATGTTGTCACTCTCCATGTCTGCTAGGGTGGCTTGATTAGATATGAGGCTGGGGGGACTTTTGGAATTAACGGATTTCTCATTATTCTATATTCTGATTGAAGTGTAGCAGTTAGAGTGCCATTCTCTTTCAAGGTGCTGCTAGCTCTTTCAGTGATGTAAACTCATGTGTATATATAGAGGATAATTGCAGCTTCTAGGCCTTGAATCATTACGGTGCCATTGTTGTAGGTGTTAATGGAGAAGAGTCGATTATCAGGCTCCTGTTCATTAAATACCAAGATCTGTCAACCATTATTGATTCCACTCTTTCTGACATGGCCAAAGTGCCTACATGCGGCCGAATACCAAGCAGCAGTATGCTCTGTATGGAAGGGCAGGTCAGAGATTGTATTCTTGTCTCTAATTAGGGTATAATTAGACTGATTGGAGGTGGTGCTCGTGCTTCCTATCACTCAGAAGTTATGTAGCAAGCTAAGGTGACAATGCCTGCCATGGACATTTCCCAGTTGCTTTGAATGTTCAAAATCATAGTGTAACACTTTTAAAGCCTCAAAGGATAAGATGATCCAGCTTTCAAAACAAGGCCTTTTTGGCTAGCCACAGCAGTTCCAATGTGCATACTAGCATACTACAATGTGTATTGGACTGTAGCCAGTGACAGGACATGGAGATGACATACTGTGTAGGTGATCCCCACTGTACGGAAATAATGGGCTGATGTAGTAGGAAATGGAAAATATTATAATTATGTTACCCACTTTGTCCTGGAATGTTTTATTCATGCACTAGGGCTGTAGGGAATCCCACTGTATGACTGAATAGGCTGACTTGAAGGGCCCTTTTTCCTGGTCTAGTTACTCATAGCAGGTACTCTCATCCACCAGCCGGATCTCTCTGTTGATATATGGGGTAGCAATTAGCCTGGGGACGAGGTTAGATATTACTGACAATGAATGTAGGATTAGCTGAGTTTTTTTATATTCTCATTTGTAATTATCATGACATTATGATAAATGAGTAAAGAAATGGATCATTAGAAATTCTATGTATTGGTTCTCAAAATATCTGAGACAGCGATACAGAGAAATGTTTTTTTATTTTATTAAACAGTACAATGAGTGAATGAATGCAGGGTTCTTTCCAGATATGGTAAATGAATGAGTATGAAAGAGTAATGAGTGCATACTACTGGTCAGACAATATTTACAGAGATGAATAGATAACATATGAATACCGCCTTTAAAAACATGCAGGATAGCTTTTCTTCATTGAGCTTTTACACTGTACTCATAGACAGAGTAGCAGACCTTCAGTGAAACTCCACAAGATACATTCTCCTCATTACTAAGCTCATGTTATTGTCCTTCATTCATTCGTCACTAGTTTCTCATTCATTTCATTTCAACAACTACAAGCTGTCTACTGGGGTGTAAAATGATGTATTAAGCTTTCTAGTACATTCATTAATTGCTTGTAAACAATTAACAAGTTAGTTAGCTACCTACCACATGTTCTTGTCAAACTGTCAGACCCAGTGGGCAAAACCTGGTTGAAAAGACGTCAGTATGATGTATTTTGATGACGACTTATTCTGGTTGCAAATTTGTTGAAAAATGAAGTTTTTTTAAACATATTTTTTCTGACCAGAATATGACGTCTTTTTCTGACCACCATACGACCAGTTGGTCATAATTGTGACCTCTATCTGACCAGCTAGTCATAGTTCTGACCACTATATTATGTAGCCTACTGGTCATCGTTAAGACCTCATCATAACCTGGTAATGACCACCTGACTACAGATTATTACCTACTGTAAAAAGTATTGCAGAGGATAAAGTTGGATATTGAAAACATTGTTCATTACATTTGTACTTGTTTCCATAGTCACCAATTAAAGTTTCAATCTGCAACATGTTCTTACATTTAAAATAGATCAAGCAATAGCAAAAACAAATCTACATCACAATTTTTTGCACAACCCAACTCCATTTGTTGCCACTATCATGTATCCCGTAGCCTCCTGTAG
Organism: Coregonus clupeaformis; assembly: GCF_020615455.1. NCBI lineage: Eukaryota > Metazoa > Chordata > Actinopteri > Salmoniformes > Salmonidae > Coregonus > Coregonus clupeaformis. The sequence continues at coordinate 17,511,956 of NC_059195.1, forward strand.
CTCAGTTGGTAGAGCATGGCGCTTGCAACGCCAGGGTTGTGGGTTCGATTCCCACGGGGGGGCCAGTATGAAAAATGTATGCACTCACTAACTGTAAGTCGCTCTGGATAAGAGTGTCTGCTAAATAAATGTAAAATGGTTTGCAAACTTTTTGACCTGCGACCCCCAAAAAGGAGTGGTACAAAACTTGCGACCCCCGCGCACGCACATGTGCACACACGAACATGCACTCACAGTCCCTGCGCAAATGTAGCCTGTAATTACAGCCATAAACAGTGATGCATTTTCAAAATGCAAGATAGGCTACAGAAATAAAATGCATTTTACACCTGCATTTGGAGCTGAATGTCATTCATGTTAGCAGCCAATATCAACTAGGGATATACAGTATCATGTAATTTCTCTTATCACGTTTCAGGAGAAGACCCAGATGCAGACAGTGTCGAAGTAACAAAAGTTTATTACAAAAACAGGGGGCAGGCAAACAACAGGTCAAGGGCAGGCAGAGGTCAGTAATCCAGATCAGAGTCCAAAAGGCACAGAACAGCAGGCAGACTAAGGGTCAGGGCAGCCAGAACGGTCAAAACTGGGAAAACTAGAAAACAGGAACTTGAGAAAGACAGGCGCAAGGGGGAAACCGCTGGTAGGCTTGACGAGACAAAACAAACTGGCAACAGACAAACAGAGAACACAGGTATAAATACACTGGGGATAATGGGGAAGATGGGCGACATCTGGAGGGGGGTGGAGACAATCACAAAGACAGGTGAAACAGATCAGGGTGTGACATCTCTGGAGTCCAGAGCAAGCAAAATCATAAGGCCTACTTATAGAGGAGGTTATGTACTTATAAAGAGCAAAAAGTCTTAAATTGAAAATCCAGAGAAATATTTGACAGTTAAAACGATAGCACTTACCACAAAACATAGCAATGATGGAGAGATTTGCATACTGCTGCACACTATAAACACGGTACACTGTCACAGTGCAGAGTAAAACCATCTTGTCTCTTCAGTGAGAGGTCAACGACTTCAGTGAGGCAGGTGTTGCTGAAGCCGTGTTTCTGTGTGTGTTTTTAAATCAGACAGCCCTTATCATCTGCTCCTCTCTCCAGTAGCAGCAGGTCGGGATCCCTACGCGAGCCTGAGCACATGTAATGAGGGAATGTTTGAGAAGAGAAGAGATCTCTCCAACCAAACATGCCAAGGCACTGTCATTAACATGGCAGATGGTGCTTCTGCTGATTGGTCTTTATGCTGGTGTTCTTTCCTGATCACATACAGTATTGGAGCTCTGCCACAACAGAGGGGAACACACAGTCCAATCAAGAGAAAGGGTGTGAGGACTACTGTAATCAGTCCAGTCTTTTACAGAGGAACAACTCTAGAGGCTTCATTGTGCTTGTGCAACACTACCATGACCGTCTTGTTATCTTGTCCATTAATATAGCTACAGTATGTGAATTGCCATGCAATCAATAAAGAAATCAATCAATCAAATTGAGTTGAACTAAAAGTGTATACAATTAAGATGTCAAAGACAGTGAGAAAACAAACATTTCAAAACTGTGATGTGTAGTAAAATATCAAAGGTGGGGAAAATTGTATCTGAGAGAAATGTTTAGCTTCTCCCTGCCTTCTTATCTCCTCAATAACAAGACTTCAACATGTTCTGTATGGACAGAGAGGCCTAAAATCCATATGTGCCAAATTGATTACAATTTCACAGTAAGGTTATCATGTTCCGCATTCATAATGTCTCCCATCAGGAGGTTGAGCAGAGGGAGGCTCAAGGGCTTTCACAGCAGGCAATGATCCTCTCAGCAGTCGGGTAAAACTTATCTGAATTATCTACAATGCTCAATGTCCAATGATGTGGTTAGATGTCCAATGATGTGCTTGGATAATTATGAAAGCAAATATTAATGTAGAGAGTATATATCTGTTATGTAAATGCATTTACACTGCTTGCCATTGATTAACACAATATTCTTAACATACAGTTAATCCATGTACTCCAGTACAGTTTATCAGAGCAACATTTTAATAAAAAAATTAACAAGTACTGACACTAAACTGGCACTTAAGTGTTTTTTTCATTAACACGTCAATTCCGGTCTTCATTTTGACAGTTCGGTGCAAAACTGATATACACTGAGTGTACGAAACATTAGGTAAAAGCTATGATCCCTTATTGATGTCACTTGTTAAATCCACTTCAATCAGGGTAGATGAAGGGTATTCATACTGTAGCTGCTACTGACTAATAAACATTCATGTGGGTGTGACCTGGCACATAAATGCATAAATCAGACATGATTATTTGTATTGAAACAGAATATGATACATATGTTCCAAACACTATCAAGACTAAACATACAGTGGGGAAAAAAAGTATTTAGTCAGCCACCAATTGTGCAAGTTCTCCCACTTAAAAAGATGAGAGAGGCCTGTAATTTTCATCATAGGTACACGTCAACTATGACAGACAAAATGATATTTTTTTTCTCCAGAAAATCACATTGTAGGATTTTTAATGAATTTATTTGCAAATTATGGTGGAAAATAAGTATTTGGTCACCTACAAACAAGCAAGATTTCTGGCTCTCACAGACCTGTAACTTCTTCTTTAAGAGGCTCCTCTGTCCTCCACTCGTTACCTGTATTAATGGCACCTGTTTGAACTTGTTATCAGTATAAAAGACACCTGTCCACAACCTCAAACAGTCACACTCCAAACTCCACTATGGCCAAGACCAAAGAGCTGTCAAAGGACACCAGAAACAAAATTGTAGACCTGCACCAGGCTGGGAAGACTGAATCTGCAATAGGTAAGCAGCTTGGTTTGAAGAAATCAACTGTGGGAGCAATTATTAGGAAATGGAAGACATACAAGACCACTGATAATCTCCCTCGATCTGGGGCTCCACGCAAGATCTCACCCCGTGGGGTCAAAATGATCACAAGAACGGTGAGCAAAAATCCCAGAACCACACGGGGGGACCTAGTGAATGACCTGCAGAGAGCTGGGACCAAAGTAACAAAGCCTACCATCAGTAACACACTACGCCGCCAGGGACTCAAATCCTACAGTGCCAGACAAGTCCCCCTGCTTAAGCCAGTACATGTCCAGGCCCGTCTGAAGTTTGCTAAAGTGCATTTGGATGATCCAGAAGAAGATTGGGAGAATGTCATATGGTCAGATGAAACCAAAATATAACTTTTTGGTAAAAACTCAACTCGTCGTGTTTGGAGGACAAAGAATGCTGAGTTGCATCCAAAGAACACCATACCTACTGTGAAGCATGGGGGTGGAAACATCATGCTTTGGGGCTGTTTTTCTGCAAAGGGACCAGGACGACTGATCCATGTAAAGGAAAGAATGAATGGGGCCATGTATCGTGAGATTTTGAGTGAAAACCTCCTTCCATCAGCAAGGGCATTGAAGATGAAACGTGGCTGGGTCTTTCAGCATGACAATGATCCCAAACACACCGCCCGGGCAACGAAGGAGTGGCTTCGTAAGAAGCATTTCAAGGTCCTGGAGTGGCCTAGCCAGTCTCCAGATCTCAACCCCATAGAAAATCTTTGGAGGGAGTTGAAAGTCCGTGTTGCCCAGCGACAGCCCCAAAACATCACTGCTCTAGAGGAGATCTGCATGGAGGAATGGGCCAAAATACCAGCAACAGTGTGTGAAAACCTTGTGAAGACTTACAGAAAACGTTTGACCTGTGTCATTGCCAACAAAGGGTATATAACAAAGTATTGAGAAACTTTTGTTATTGACCAAATACTTATTTTCCACCATAATTAGCAAATAAATTCATTAAAAATCCTACAATGTGATTTTCTGGATTTTCTTTTCTCATTTTGTCTGTCATAGTTGACGTGTACCTATGATGAAAATTACAGGCCTCTCATCTTTTTAAGTGGGAGAACTTGCACAATTGGTGGCTGACTAAATACTTTTTTTCCCCACTGTATGCAAGAACAATAAGATCTACCACATGGTGGCGCTATAACAGGCACATATTTATATCTCTTGATCTATTTGACTCAGCGGATTTGGCACACATGCTTAGCAATGTGAGTCTAGCTAACCTGTAGAGCATGGTTCTGTTTGGCCTCATGGTGGCGCTGTTGGACATGAGCAACCATTCATGTAAGTTCATTGGCTTATAACGGCCATGTTGTTTTATCTAGAGACTTGGGAAATATTGTGTGGGTCTATTTAAGTGATAATGCCCATGAAGCCGGTGTTTGGAGGATATATTGGCACGGGTGTTTTTTCGTCTCGGGCCGGCAAACCGTGCCAATATATCCTCCAAACACCGGCTTCAAGGGCATTATCACTTTTATACAACAGGTTACAACATTAAAATAATGATTGACATATTTTCATTAAATTTTATTTATAAGATATAGTTTCCGACACAAATCTAGGGTTACTACCCAAGCCGGCTGGTCATTCGTTCTTTCGGTTCAGTTGCTAGAGACGCGACCCAGTCGTTCAGTCTTTTTGTTCTGTACCTATGGACGCAACCCAGTCGTTCGTTCTAAATGTTCCATTGCCATACTGGCTGGCAACGTTCTTATTCCTTGCTTGCTAGCTAGTCAACTACGGCTAATTTACAGTCACGTCAAAAAGTGCAGCCAGAATAACAGCAAAGTAGCTGCATTTGCATTTGTTTAAGCTGTTTTCTAGTGACATTTATTGGGATACATCCATAACAATGAGCTAATGTGGCGCGATTTCGCATGGCATAGAAAATGTAATCACTCGTCAGGACACTGTTGTTCAGAGGAGCTAGCCAACAACACAGCTAACACAATCACTTAAAACTGAAGCTGGAAAGACTGCAAACTAGCTGCACTTCGTTTCGTTTGACCTTTTTTCAATTGACATTTTTGTATATATCCATAAAAAGGATACCAGCTGATTCATGATTTCGATTGGCTGAGAAATGCTGCCTGCCTGTCTCATCCCGACACGTTCATTACTATGCGACAGCTGGAGATCAAATTTTAAAAATTGAAACAATGCTGCAAATGTCGGAGAGACAGACAGCAAGGTTTATACAATTCTCCGCTGTTGAAAACTAAATGTTAGTCTAAAAGAAATGTGAGAAAATGTCTAGATGCTTTTTATAGTGGAGATCAAGTTTATAAATTGCTTGGCTGGGCTGATGACACAGTGGATTGCGCAGTCAGATGGAACAGAGTAAATAGGCATTTTAACATCATAGATTTACCCGGTGGTAACTTGTGGAATAGACACTGGCTGGAATTCAGTTTGAACCAATCAGCATTCAGGATTAGACCCACCCGTTGTATAAAGATGCTATATACCCCATTTGGTGCCAATCGGTCAAGCGGTTCTGGAGTAGAAGACGTTTAAAGTAGTCAACATCTTAAATAATTGTCCAAAATCCATCAAAAGTATATTGCATGATCTGTTTGGTTTTGAGTTCTGATATTTGGCAAACGTGGTAAGAAGCATATCCAAGGGTGATGTGTCCAATCTGTCCTGATGGTGGCACTGTGGGGCCAAAGCTTGAACCCCGGCATGGCTGCTTGCAGCTATATTTGCATTTGTTTTTCTTTCTCCATTTAGCGCCCTCAATTATTTTCAGAAAACTCACAGTTGATGTTGTATTCAGAGCCTTTTCATTGGACTGTGACAGTGTGACTTTTAAAACACATTACTTTAAACATGTTTTAACCACATATTTCTGTAATTTGTTCTAAATTAACATTCCTATAGATTTTCTACCCCATTAAAAACAATTTAACTGCATATAATTTGAAAACCAAAATGAAAAATGTTCAGGAGAGCTCACTGATTAGGTTGTCCTTTCACTCATAAACAATTGGTCCTTAAAGGTGAACAAAGACCAACTACAACCCTACATCATCCAGACACACCCCAATAAGAGATGAAAGAAACATAGACAAAGGTTTGTGATACTGAAGAACACCTTCTCATTAGCTGAATAGGCAGAATGTCAGACAGAACTTTGAAAGTGGAATTGTGCACTTGTTTGATTCTGGTTCTCCCATTAGTATCATCAAAGGGAATATTTGAGAGGGGAGAACACAAAGAACCCAGAAGATGATAGGTATGATAAGATGTAGCCACCACCATTTCATCAAAGTGAATATCAGTATGACACAACTTCCTCTGGCAAAGAGACTGTGATTAAAATGCGAGTTAGCATTTTTTTGTCATGAATCTTGTTCAAGAGGCAGCTCTGCAGAGCGATCACTAGCCGGCATAGCCACAAATTCATAAAATTTTCAACCTTAACCACACTGCTAACCCTAATGCTTAACCCTAACTTTAAATGAAGACCAAAAAGCACATTTTTACACTATAGACAATTTTGACTTTGCAGCTGGCCCATTTAGCGGAAATCGTTCTGCTTCCAAGACAAGACTCATCCCAAAAAACGTCAACCCGTTATTAAAACATGCCACCAAAGGCACAGTGTGTTGTTATACAGTTGCCATATTGCCTTAAAGCAATTCAAGCCATCATTATAATATCAACTCCAATTGATGATCACAGAAGAGTACACACAAAGTGCAGGGTAAAGATGATCACATACTGACAGACAACAGATGATCACATCTGGACATTAGACTACCAACTAAGTCCATTTAAGAGCGCATGTCTGACAAAGGCACAAATCAAAGATCTATTGATGTGATTGGGCAATCTTGGTTAATCAATGGCCTAATGGGCTGCTCATAAACAGGTTCATTGGGGTCAGCTAATGTGTAGTTGATAAACCCAGGCAGGATGCATCGTCGGGCAGAATAAGAGCAGCCATGGAACCTGGAGATGGGAGGGAAGGTAATTAAGGTTCTATTAACCAAAGTTACTCATCTCTGCACACCGTTAAAGGCTTACAACGTCTCCCCTTCCAGCCTCTAAATGCATGGCCAAAATAAATTATACCCGACTCATTATTGAAAATATGAAACAGTACATAAAAATAGGTTGAAATAATTTTATGAAACATTTATCACATTGTAGTTTACTATAATACATCAAGTTTGAGATACATATTACCATGACAATATGATTTCCCCATAATTTCCATACACAAAACAGTGATTACAGTGAGGGAAAAAAGTATGATTCCCTGCTGATTTTTTACATTTGCCCACTGACAAAGAAATGATCAGTCTATAATTTTAATGGTAGGTTTATTTGAACAGTGAGAGACAGAATAACAACAACAAAATCCAGAAAAACGCATGTCAAAAATGTTATAAATTGATTTGCATTTTAATGAGGGAAATAAGTATTTGACCCCCTCTCAATCAGAAAGATTTCTGGCTCCTAGGTGTCTTTTATACAGGTAACGAGCTGAGATTAGGAGCACACTCTTAAAGGGAGTGCTCCTAATCTCAGCTTGTTACCTGTATAAAAGACACCTGTCCACAGAAGCAATCAATCAATCAGATTCCAAACTCTCCACCATGGCCAAGACCAAAGAGCTCTCCAAGGATGTCAGGGACAAGATTGTAGACCTACACAAGGCTGGAATGGGCTACAAGACCATCGCCAAGCAGCTTGGTGAGAAGGTGACAACAGTTGGTGCGATTATTCGCAAATGGAAGAAACACAAAAGAACTGTCAATCTCCTTCGGCCTGGGGCTCCATGCAAGATCTCACCTCGTGGAGTTGCAATGATCATGAGAACGGTGAGGAATCAGCCCAGAACTACACAGGAGGATCTTGTCAATGATCTCAAGGCAGCTGGGATCATAGTCACCAAGAAAACAATTGGTAACACACTACGCCGTGAAGGACTGAAATCCTGCAGCGCCCGCAAGGTCCCCCTGCTCAAGAAAGCACATATACAGGGCCGTCTGAAGTTTGCCAATGAACATCTGAATGATTCAGAGAACTGCGTGAAAGTGTTGTGGTCAGATGAGACCAAAATTGAGCTCTTTGGCATCAACTCAACTCTCCGTGTTTGGAGGAGGAGGAATGCTGCCTATGACCCCAAGAACACCATCCCCACCGTCAAACATGGAGGTGGAAACATTATGCTTTGGGGGTGTTTTTCTACTAAGGGGACAGGACAACTTCACCGCATCAAAGGGACGATGGACGGGGCCATGTACCGTCAAATCTTGGGTGAGAACCTCCTTTCCTCAGCCAGGGCATTGATAACGGGTCGTGGATCGGTATTCCGGCATGACAATGACCCAAAACACACGGCCAAGGCAACAAAGGAGTGGCTCAAGAAGAAGCACATTAAGGTCCTGGAGTGGCCTAGCCAGTCTCCAGACCTTAATCCCATAGAAAATCTGTGGAGGGAGCTGAAGGTTCGAGTTGCCAAACGTCAGCCTCGAAACCTTAATGACTTGGAGAAGATCTGCAAAGAGGAGTGGGACAAAATCCCTCCTGAGATGTGTGCAAACCTGGTGGCCAACTACAAGAAACGTCTGACCTCTGTGATTGCCAACAAGGGTTTTGCCACCAAGTACTAAGTCATGTTTTGCAGAGGGGCCAAATACTTATTTCCCTCATTAAAATGCAAATCAATTGATACAATTTTTGAAATGCGTTTTTCTGGATTTTTTTGTTGTTATTCAGTCTCTCACTGTTCAAATAAACCTACCATTAAAATTATAGACTGATCATGTCTTTGTCAGTGGGCAAACGTACAAAATCAGCAGGGGATCAAATACTTTTTTCCCCTCACTGTATGTGCGAAGGGTCCATATGTTTCAACAACTTATGCATCATACTATATCATTCTGCATTTCCTGGCATTTGTGTCATAGAAACCAATTGATTTGTATGTTGCATACTCAAGCAGAAAATTCAGTACAAAGTTAAAGTTACTCTAGATTAGAATTATCTTAGAATGATAAGTCTTATTTTATCTTAAGCATAACTCTTATCTTTTATTCTATCAATGTTTTTCTGCTAAGATACAATTCCCCTTGGTGTGGGATAAAAGCTGCCATTCACAGAGGATAAGCCATTACAGAACCTTTGTGATTAATCTTGGCACATGGATACTTGTTTATGGCACATGGATATTATACAGACCAGTAGCCAGCCTTCGGCAATAAGCAATAGACATTAAGACATGCAATCTCTTAAAGGGCAATAATGACTAGAGGTGTATTTCAAAACAAAGTCGAAAAGAATACCGGTACTATAATACCCAGTTCACATTCAATAAAGGTTTGACTCACATAAAGCTCCCTGTCATAAACTATTAAAAACTCTCCAAATCTAAACTCGCAAGCAATAATCAGTATTAGTGATGAGCAACTGGTATATAGGAAATTGAACAAAAGTAGGTAATTCTTTAGTGACTGAGATCACAAATCAAGAGGTGTGATTTTAATACACTTTTTATAGACAAATACAGTATATGTTACAGCACAGAGAGAAAACTTGGCCCCAATCACGCGACTGCAATGATCCTGCTTCACACACTTGTTATGTGTGTGTGCCTGCAGCCTTCTCAAAGTGTTCCTCTCCTCTACCTTTTAATTTCTCACTCTCTCCCAAATGCTGTGATGAAATATGCTTTGAGTCAATATGTTTTAGGGGCTAGGGATCAAAAACAGAATGGCAGAAGAAGGCCTTTTCCCTCTGCCATTCCCATGTAATAAAACCTGCTTTATTTTCCTTGACCCTTTTCATGCAAACAGCTTTCCTTCTATAATGTATGATTCCAGGCAAAGCTGTGAAGCAAACACAATTACAGTGGGCCACCGCAAGTCAGTCTGTCACCTGCTCAGACCTTTTGTCTCCATTAATCACCAGCCTATGAAGATGAGACACTTTTACAGTTACATGCCTCCCCATTTCCCTCCCCCTCCCCTGTCCACTCCCCTCTCTCAAATCAACCCCTCTCATTCCAGGCTTGCTCTGCTATGTTTGTGGGTAAAATAATATTCACTTACACTATTGCACTTTTGAAAACATGGAATGACTCATTAGAGATAATTGAAGGGCATTATCATAGAAAGTTGGGGGCTGACAATGAGACAGTATGACAAATTTTTTTTGTCTCTGTTTTAGATGACACATTTCCAAATGCTCCATTAAATTTGCCCTCTAACTTTTTATGTGTGTGTGTGTGTGCTGTGTCAGAGAGATGATGGATCAGCAGTGAGAGCTGCGAGGCCACAACAGAGCCATTCCAGAGAGGCAGGGGGGCTGCAGGATTGTGAGTCCGCAGCTCAGGGGCCATTCCTCACTGTCACATCGCAGGACACTGACAGAGGACAAGTTTCTCTCTGGAGGAACCGGAGCTCCAACTAAGTTTGGGCTGCTGTGGGATGATGTACAGATGTCGGATCTTAATGTGACCCATGTCGTCGCAGGAGGAAAATAATCCTGCAGCAGGAGGATTTGAAAGGATATTTAATATTTAGAAGCACTGCTAGGGGGAAGCTGGAAGTGGGGTTTGTATGCTATACAATAACTTGTCCACTGTGCGTCACAGTTCAAGTAGCCTATGTAAGCTACGTGCAGGCTACAGCGTTTCTCGTGTGGATTCTTATGTGGATTATAATAAATGGACAATATTTGTTGAGGGTAGATGTATTTGTTGTTAGGGAAAAAGCCTTTTTTTTAGCTCAATTGTTTTATTATATGTTCAAGGCAAGCATTAGGCAAAATAAATTAATGTTTATCAGAGCCTGTGTGGTCCTGCGGGTACTGCTGCTGAAAACAGCACACATATGCCATGGGTTCGAATCCATCCCACTACTGACCTTTGAATATTTAGAGAAACTAGTACTTTTCTAGTTACTCTCTGTGGGCAGTAATTGTACTTTTACTCAAGGAATTTCTGAAGGAAGTAACTTACTTTTTACTCTGTTACATTTTACCAAATCACTTCAGTTACATAGATTGATATTATTACATCGTCGCTGTTAGGTGAAAACCTCCTAACCAAATTTGGTGATTTTCATATTATTTTATATGTTCCTCTACGTCTGTATGAACGTTTCACAACCCCTTGACCAATGAAATGTATTCAAAATACATTACATTCCATTCAGCCAGAAGAGCATTAGTGATGTCGGGCACTGATGTTGGGTGATTAGGACTGGCTCGCAGTCGGCGTTCCAATTCATCCCAAAGGTGGGGTTGAGGTCAGGGCTCTGTGCAGGCCAGTCAAATTCTTCCACACCGATCTCAAACTATTTCTGTATGGAACTCGCTTTGTGCACAGGGACATTGTCATGCTGAAACAGAAAAGGGCCTTCCCCAAACTGTTGCCACAAAGTTGGAAGCATAGAATTGTCTAGAATGTAATTGTATGCTGTAGCGTTAAGATTTCCCTTCACTGGAACTAAGAGGCCTAGCCCGAACCAAGAAAAACTCCCCAGACCATTATTCCTCCTCCACAAAACTTTACAGTTGGCACTATGCATTTGGGCAGGTAGCGTTCTCCTGGCATCCACAAGAAACCCAGATTTGTCCGTCGGACTGCCAGATGGTGATGCTTGATTCATCACTCCAGAGAATGCGTTTCCACTGCTCCACAGCCCAATGGCGGCAAGCTTTACACCACTCCAGCCGACGCTTGGCATTGCGCATTGTGATCTTAGGCTTGTGTGTGGCTGCTCGGCCATGGAAACCCATTTCATGAAGCTCCCGACAAACAGTTCTTGTGCTGATGTTGCTTCCAGAGGCATTTTGGAACTCGGTAGTGAGTGTTGCAACCGGAAACAGACAATTCAGCACTCGCCGGTCCCGTTCTGTGAGCTTGTGTGGCCTACCACTTCGCAGCTAAGCAGTTGTTGCTCCTAGACGTTTCCACTTCACAATAACAGCACTTACAGTTGACCGTGCCAGCTCTAGCAGGGCAGATATTTGACGAACTGACTTGTTGGAAAGGTGGTATCCTATGATGGTGCCACGTTGAAAGTCAGAGCTCTTCAGTAAGGCCATTATACTGCCAATGTTTGTCTATGGAGATTGCATGGCTGTGTGCTAGATTTTATACACCTGTCAGTAAAGGGTGTGGCTGAAATAGCCGAATCCACTAATTTGAAGGGGTGTCCACATACTTTTGTATACAGTTGAAGTTTACATGCACTTAGGTTGGAGTCATTAAAACTAGTTTTTCAACCACTCCACACATTTCTTGTTAACAATCTATAGTTTTGGCAAGTCGGTTAGGACATCTACTTTGTGCATGACACAAGTAATTCTTCCAACAATTGTTTACAGACAGATTATTTCACTTATAATTCACTATAATCCCAATTCCAGTGGGTCAGAAGTTTACATTCACTAAATTGACTGAGCCTTTAAACAGCTTGGAAAATTTCAGAAAATGATGTAATGGTTTTAGAAGCTTCTGATAGGCTAATTGACATCATTTGAGTCAATTGGAGGTGTACCTGTGGATGTATTTCAAGGCCTACCTTCAAACTCAGTGCCTCTTTGCTTGACATCATGGGAAAATCTAAAGAAATCAGCCAAGACCTCAGAAAAAAATTTTGTAGACCTCCACAAGTCTGGTTCATCCTTGGGAGCAATTTCCAAACGCCTGAAGGTACCACGTTCATCTGTACAAACAATAGTACGCAAGTATAATCACCATGGGACCACGCAGACGTCATACTGCTCATAACGAGATGCGTTCTGTCTCCTAGAGGTGAACGTACTTTGGTGCGAAAAGTGCAAATCAATCCCAGAACAGCAAAGGACCTTGTGAAGATGCTGGAGGAAACAGGTACAAAAGTAAAACAAGTCCTATATCGACATAACCTGAATGGCCACTCAGCAAGGAAGAAGCCACTGCTCTATAACCGCCATTAAAAAGCCAGACTACGGTTTGCAACTGCACATGGGGACAAATATCGTACTTTTTGGAGAAATGTCCTCTGGTCTGATGAAACAAAAATAGAACTGTTTGGCCATAATGACCATCGTTATGTTTGGAGGAAAAAGGGGGTTGATTGCAACCCGAAGAATACCATCCCAACCGTGAAGCACGGGGGTGGCAGCATTATGCTGTGGGGGTGCTTTGCTGCAGGAGGGACTGGTGCACCTCACAAAATAGATGGCATCATGAGGAAGGAAAATTATGTGGAAATATTAAAGCAACATCTCAAAACATCAGTCAGGAAGTTAAAGCTTAGTCGCAAATGGGTCTTCCAAATGGACAATGACCCCAAGCATACTTCCAAAGTTGTGGCAAAATGGCTTAAGGACAACAAAGTCAAGGTATTGGAGTGGCCATCACAAAGCCCTGTCCTCAATCCTACAGAAAATGTGTGGGCAGAATTGAAAAAGCGTGTGCGAGCAAGGAGGCCAACAAAGCTGACTCAGTTACACCATCTCTGTCAGGAGGAATGGGCCAAAATTCACCCAACTTATTGTGGGAAGCTTGTGGAAGGCTACCCAAAACGTTTGACCCAAGTTAAACAATTTAAAGGCAATGCTACCAAATACTAATTGAGTGCATGTAAACTTCTGACCAACTGGGAATGTGATGAAAGAAATAAAAGCTGAAATAAATCACTCTACTATTATTCTGACATTTCACATTCTTAAAATAAATTGGTGATCCTAACTGACCTAAGACAGGGAATTTTTACTAGGATTAAATGTCAGGAATTGTGAAAAACTGAGTTTAAATGTATTTGGCTAAGGTGTATGTAAACTTCCGACTTCAACTGTATATAGTGTAGCTTGTCATCAAAACTCTTAAGTCCACTGGCTCTCAAAGTTGTCTGTCAAACCCAGTTGTATCTGCTCCACAGCTCTTGAAGTGAAGCGCACCTCATTCCTGCTGATTTTTTTTTGTTCTTGGGTTCTCAGCCAGACATGATCAGAGTTAAGTTGCACTTTAATTACCTTCTGCCTTTGTAATATTATATATTTCTGGAGTAAGATATTGTATTTCTAAGATATAATTCTGCTGTTAAAATTGTGGAGAGGCTCGGAAGAGAAGGAGGATGGAGGGTAAATCCGGTTCTGTCTAGAAGGGACAGAGCTTTTGTCAACAACAAAAAAAATTCGTAGCAGGTTAGGATAATTAATGTAGCAGGTTAGGAGAAGTAGGTTAAGGTTAGGAAAAGGGTTAGGGTTAGCTAAAATGTCTGATTTGCATACAAGTAACATGATTGATAGTGACATTTCGGTATTGATTGTTGTTTCACTTACCTGTTCATTCTGAGTGAAAAATAAACATCACACTTGGTGTAAATCTTCTTAGAATGCATTTACCATCACATGTACTTGAAATGATCATGTGAAATAAATGTTCATTAATGCTATTGAAATTGTAAAATGATTCCAACGTCTCGAGTACCATATACCTTTTTACGAAATTGTGCACATTAATAGATATGTCAACATTGAATTACCATTATTGAAACTGTACAGCCAATGGACTTTGTTTGATGTCAGTCTCCATTGGAGACTACCTGTGCAGGGGGACATCTGCAAGATGGTGCTGGCAGGCTTTAATAATAAATTAATGTCAAATCAATTGCACTAAGTTGTTATCCTTTTTGTTTGCTTTCACAGTTTACCATAAGGTATAAAGAATTACCAAACAAAATGTGTAACTAGTACTTAAGTAGTTTTCTAAAAGTCACCTTGTCCTAGAGAGATTTACACTGTTATCAAAACGTCATGCCAGGGTAAGCCTACACAAAACACAGCCCTTATTTTAAGTGTTTCTAAAATCCTCTATGGGAAAAATGAATGGTGGAAAAACGATTGGAACCATTTCCCTGTTTGACCGCTAGGTTTTATGGATATTATGACTCATACTGTGGTACTCTATATAATAATTTAACAAGTGCCTATTGCAACCATCGATGGCACTAGATTATCGCCAATTGATGTCTTGTTAAACCATCAATATGCGCTAAATTCACCCGCACTGCTGATCTCAATTGCAACCATTATTGGTCACATCTTCCTCTCCCTAAAAGATGACGTCGATGTTACCTTAGTCAGAGATCTGTACATAATGATGAGATGCTCATGTCTCCGCCCGAACAATGGTAGTCGTCCCAATGGCAGGAAGGCAGGCGACAAGCTTAGGTCTGCATATTAAGCCCATAGAAACACATTGGGCTTATTCTGGATTTATTTTGGCGAGAGTGAGCCCTCTCGTTTGGCCTCTTCCTCTCTGACTTAGTCCTACTTGCAACCAAAGTCTTTCAAGATATGTTCGCCCTCTGGTTGGTATTGTCATGGGAACAACTTAGTCCTTTTTGAACAGACTAAGGGCGATTTATCTATTTGACACGCATTCTGTACAACAGAAATAATGTATTTTTCTAATTTACCACGGCCAATCTACTGTGGCAATTTATCTGACACTTTGTATGAATGGAAACTAAATGTTGCTGTACTGTTATTTTTTTGTTTACTATTTATGTTATCCAAACGTATCTTCTATGGTCATTTCTTATCAAGATCGGGGGTATAATAAGCCTGGACTGTCCATATTTGAAATGTGTTATTACAGCAAGTCAATTGGGAGATTGCGTTATTTGTGCCAGATGGGCCGGAATGGAACAAATGCCGACACTGAAGGCAGCGGACCTAACCCCTAGACAAACCCAGGCCACGACTGAACTCAATTTTGACAGTTCATACATACAGTGGGGAAAAAAGTATTTAGTCAGCCACTAATTGTGCATGTTCTCCCACTTAAAAAGATGAGAGAGGCCTGTAATTTTCATCATAGGTACACGTCAACTATGACAGACAAAATGAGCATTTTTGTAGGTGACCAAATAAGTATTTGGTCACCTACAAACAAGCAAGATTTCTGGCTCTCACAGACCTGTAACTTCTTCTTTAAGAGGCTCCTCTGTCCTCCACTCGTTACCTGTATTAATGGCACCTGTTTGAACTTGTTATCAGTATAAAAGACACCTTTCCACAACCTCAAACAGTCACACTCCAAACTCCACTATGGCCAACACCAAAGAGCTGTCAAAGGACACCAGAAACAAAATTGTAGACCTGCACCAGGCTGGGAAGACTGAATCTGCAATAGGTAAGCAGCTTGGTTTGAAGAAATCAACTGTGGGAGCAATTATTAGGAAATGGAAGACATACAAGACCACTGATAATCTCCCTCGATCTGGGGCTCCACGCAAGATCTCACCCCGTGGGGTCAAAATGATCACAAGAACGGTGAGCAAAAATCCCAGAACCACACGGGGGGGACCTAGTGAATGACCTGCAGAGAGCTGGGACCAAAGTAACAAAGCCTACCATCAGTAACACACTACGCTGCCAGGGACTCAAATCCTGCAGTGCCAGACGTGTCCCCCTGCTTAAGCCAGTACATGTCCAGGCCCGTCTGAAGATTGCTAGAGTGCATTTGGATGATCCAGAAGAGGATTGGGAGAATGTCATATGGTCAGATGAAACCAAAATATAACTTTTTGGTAAAAACTCAACTCGTCGTGTTTGGAGGACAAAGAATGCTGAGTTGCATCCAAAGAACACCATACCTACTGTGAAGCATGGGGGTGGAAACATCATGCTTTGGGGCTGTTTTTCTGCAAAGGGACCAGGACGACTGATCCATGTAAAGGAAAGAATGGGGCCATGTATCGTGATATTTTGAGTGAAAACCTCCTTCCATCAGCAAGGGCATTGAAGATGAAACGTGGCTGGGTCTTTCAGCATGACAATGATCCCAAACACACCGCCCGGGCAACGAAGGAGTGGCTTCGTAAGAAGCATTTCAAGGTCCTGGAGTGGCCTAGCCAGTCTCCATATCTCAACCCCATAGAAAATCTTTGGAGGGAGTTGAAAGTCCGTGTTGCCCAGCGACAGCCCCAAAACATCACTGCTCTAGAGGAGATCTGCTTGGAGGAATGGGCCAAAATACCAGCAACAGTGTGTGAAAACCTTGTGAAGACTTACAGAAAACGTTTGACCTGTGTCATTGCCAACAAAGGGTATATAACAAAGTATTGAGAAACTTTTGTTATTGACCAAATACTTATTTTCCACCATAATTTGCAAATAAATTCATAAAAAATCCTACAATGTGATTTTCTGGATTTTTTTTTCTCATTTTGTCTGTCATAGTTGACGTGTACCTATGATGAAAATTACAGGCCTCTCTCATCTTTTTAAGTGGGAGAACTTGCACAATTGATGGCTGACTAAATACTTTTTTTCCCCACTGTAACCTTAGGATACACTAGACACTTGTATGTCATAGCCTAGTGGAGACCAATATCTATCTTGTGTTATTAAGCTATATAAAATGATGGTTGTTGATGTGTATGGCTGCATTTCAGATACATTTTTGAACATTTGAATGTTGCAGTAATAGGACCTAGGCCTACAGCGTTTGAGCGAGAGAGAACATTATTTTAAGATAGCAAACCCGGATCCCAATGACTCGACTGCCCCCAAATAGAGAGAAAGCGAACTGCTCATTTTTAGCCAATCACGAGGCTCATTTGAATTTCCTGGAAAATTCCAGGGAAATTATCTGCAAAAAAAGAGTGATCAAGTTAAGATCCGACATCTGTAAGGACCCAGCTCCTAAAGCATTGCAGGGTAAAATGAGGTGATTGTCACACCCTGGCTATGGGACTCTAGTTGTTGAGCCAGGGTGTGTTTGTTCTATGTGGTGTGTTTCTATGTTGGGGGTTCTAGTTCGTCTATTTCTATGTTTTGCCTGAGTGACTCCCAATCAGAGGCAACGAATGTCAGCTGTTGGCTGGTTGTCTCTGATTGGGAGCCATATTTAAACTGTATGTTTTCCCTTTGTGTTTGTGGGTTTTTGTTCCGTGTTCGGTCATTGTCACCGTGGACTTCACGAGTCGTTTGTTGTTTTGTTCGTGCTTGAATTTAATAAAGTAAACATGTTCGCTCAACACGCTGCGCATTGGTCTACTTCTCTCCCTGACGATCGTGACAGAAAAACCCACCATACCAGGACCAAGCAGCGTGTCCAGGAATCGGCAGCCTGGACGTGGGAACAGATTTTGGACGGGCAGGGGTCCTGGACCTGGGAGGAGATCCTGGCCGGGATGGATCGCCGGCCATGGAGTGAGACAGTTGAGAGGCGACGGAGAGAGGAGCAACGGCGTAAGCAGTGTCAGCGTCGGACGGTCGAGATTAGGGGGGGGTACTGTCACACCCTGGCTATGGGACTCTAGTTGTTGAGCCAGGGTGTGTTTGTTCTATGTGGTGTGTTTCTATGTTGGGGGTTCTAGTTCGTCTATTTCTATGTTTTGCCTGAGTGACTCCCAATCAGAGGCAACGAATGTCAGCTGTTGGCTGGTTGTCTCTGATTGGGAGCCATATTTAAACTGTATGTTTTCCCTTTGTGTTTATGGGTTTTTGTTCCGTGTTCGGTCATTGTCACCGTGGACTTCACGAGTCGTTTGTTGTTTTGTTCGTGCTTGAATTTAATAAAGTAAACATGTTCGCTCAACACGCTGCGCATTGGTCTACTTCTCTCCCTGACGATCGTGACAGTGATGCAGGCTGAAATGTATCCCTGCTTAAATTCAAAGCACTTTTGGTGAAACTTCACTTACAGCCAAATCACAGTACTGTGAAATGATGTGTGAGTTAGGGGACAGGAAATGGGACCTAAAGTTTGCTTAGATGTGGAAAGTTGGACACTTTTAGCCAGAGTTTAAAGCTTCACAGCCAGAGTTGCATAATAATGTGATTGGTTGTACAATATATGTTAATATGAACACATCAATTCAAATATTGTACTTCCCAAATGCACTGTAATAATGGCAAGGTACAGTATAATTTACATAAAGTACACTAATCATGTTATTTCACTGGTCGGTCTTTTGATTGATTGGCTCCTCTTTATTAACAGATGGCCACAGCAACCAAGGCAGCCCACTGGACAGAGACATCAGTTCAAAGTCTAGTTTGGATTTACATTTGGTTGAGATTTTGGTTGATTCAATGTGAAATCAACCAAAAATGTCACCCTGTCATTGGATTTAGGTTAAAAGGGGTGAAAAAAATATGAAATTCCCTTACGTTGATGACTTTTTGCAAATCCAATCAGTTTTCCACATTGATTCAATGTCATCACATTACATTTTGGGGTTGAAATGATGTGGAAACTTTTTGCAGAGTGGGAAAGCTGGAACAGCTCCAACTCCTATGCCAGCAGTAGAGAGATGGGCAGTTGCATTTGGGGCATGTGATGAGGCAGTGCCCCAGGAATGGGAAAAATACTGTCCCTCCAACAGTCCAACTACTTTAGCACCACAGGCATACATAATCCTTTAAAAGAGTGCATGGCCTTGAAAAAATATTTTTCCAGAGATCATTTGAAAGCTATTCATTCCATTCATGGAGCGAAACACTGCTAGCTAAAATGTTTTATATAAAATCAATACTATTTTTGTTCTCGGTGGCACGTCAACAAACAGTGATTTATGTTCACCGCATCACAGGGACCTCATAACGTCTCGAGCTTTGTTCAGCCCCCATATTCAGTTCAATGGACACACGTTCTCAAGTGATGAATGGAAAGGGATGTGAGGGAGGACACGGTAAATGGTACATCCAAATCCATGTGTTTCACTCCATTTTCTCTTGGATGAGGGATAAAAGTATAACCCTAGCATTCCTTCAGTAAAAAATGAAAAAGACAGTGCCTGAGGAGTTCAACAGACATGAATAGATGTTGGTGATTTCAAATATCTTTGTTTGTTTATTCTTTCACTTAAGTTTTAAGACTATTCATCTTGTCATGGTCTATGGTCTTCTTGCTGCTCCTCTTCAGCATTGCCTTTAGCTGTGAGGCACTCAGAAAACAAAGAAAGTAGATGCTGTCAATGACAATTATCTTTAATGTTACACAAGCAACTCCAACAGTAAAGATATGGTACACATCAAACCCCAGACATTTCCTAAACGCTCTGCAAAATACCAACTGCACTGCGCTGAGCCAGCAGCAATTTCCTCTTATAATACCATTACATCATGTGAGCCGCTGTAGCAGTTTTAGCTATTTAATGCTTTCTGGACAACTATTAACCTCAGCAATGGGCTTGACCCTTGGTTGATCTTATGGCGGTTGCTACCATTTAACGCTACTACTCAGTGATAAACTTGTAATGCTAGGTATGAATTATGCTTGGGATGGAGAATTCATCTCCATTCATTATCACAGTAGTCTTTGGCAAATAAATGTAGGTATTGATTTGTAATGTAAACATAATTTTCGTCACTGTGGATTGTCTTACTGGTCAGCAAAGTGCTTCTAGCATAATGTTTTTGCTAATCAACAACTCCCAATATGATGCACTTGTAGTTTCATTGAATTGCATCTACTTTGCTTAAACCACCAATAGCTTAGCTAAGAGTTTTTGTCCACCATAAACGTTATACCTCAGTGATTTTAAGAGACTGTCCATGTTGGCTCTGTACTTGGCACAGTAAATGCAAAAGCAGCGTCATACAGTTACCGAGTGAAAAACGATTTCTCTCTCACATCTACATGCAGAGCCTTTAGCTACTGCAAAAATGAATGAGCTCCAATAAACATACGAGTCTGTCAATCACAAAATGCCTGGCTGCAAGTGCCTCATAAAAAAACATTGAGTTATCATAGGAATATAAGACAGCCCTTAAAAAAATATATATATAATAAAAAAATAAAGTGAAAAAAACATGTTTTTATTATTGTGATTTTTTAATCTTGACATGGGTCAGACACGTGATTTTCGGACACATGTTAGTGTCAAACATTTCTTTTCACCACTTACAGCTACAGCTGGTCTCCCATCCAGGGACTGACCAGGACCAACCATGCTTAGCTTCAGAGGCAAACCAGCAGTGGGATGGATGCAGGGTGCTATGTTGCTGGAATGAACGGGCCAAAATGTGCAACTGAAAATAAAAAAAAAGGCAGCAAAAGCAAAGGCCAGGGTAACATAACCAAATATAGGGAACATTGCAGGAAAGAGGGAGGCATTTTATTTAGCCTAATCGCAAAACATTTTTTTGCATCCATTTACAATTAATTTGTTATTGCGTTTTGAAATTATTTCCTTGCAATATTCTGTTTTAATATCAATACTTTTGCGTTTATGTTTTGCTTTCAATATCATTATTTTTGTTCGGAATGCTAAGAATTTTGTTCTCGACTTCAGAAGTTTTGCTTGATATTAATGTAACAAAAGTAACTCAATCACTAGAGGATTGCCCCATATAATAACACTATTACTTAAAGGTGTTCAAAGCAGCAATAATTAATTGAAACATTAACAAAGTGTTCTCCCCACTACAGTATCACTAACAAGTTGAGGGATGGGGCTGGAGAAATGCAACCACTTTCAAATCCATATACTATGCTATGGATGCAAGGACTGATCATCCATGATGTCAAAATGATAGCTTTAACCATGTTTTTAGGCTATTGTTTACATTTATTTTGTTGAAAAAAGATCATGAGGCATTTATATGTTATATTCAAGAATGAATGGGTACATATCATTCATTTATAAATCAAAAAATTGATGTAGTAACTAAGGATTGCCCTTTTAACAGACAGTGACCCTCATACAGCAGAACTATGTCACCATTTGAACGTGATCCATTAATCAATTTATTCTGTCCACTGTTCCGCGAATGTCCCGTAAAATCGTTTCCTTGTCCCGCATTTGAGATTTGTAGATGTGGTCACCCTAATTCTACCGGTGGAAACATTGCAACATATTAACGCCATCTTTTCACATTATTTCAACCCCACATGTGAACTTGCAATTCCCTCGTCCTCCCTTCGGCAAATCTGACCATGACTCCGTTCTCCTGCTTCCTGTTTACAAAAAAAAGCCCAAACGGAAGTGGTTGGAGGAAGCAGACGCGAGGCTACAAGACTGTTTTGCTAGTACAGATTGGGATATGTTCTGGGACTCAGCCGATAGCATTGAGGAGTTTACCTCAACAGCCACGGGCTTCATCAATAAGTGCATAGATGATGTTGTTCCCACAGTGACTATAAGAACATATCCAAACCAAAAACCATGGATTACAGGCATTATCCGCGCTGGGCTAAAGGCTAGAGCTACCGCTTACAAGGAATGGGACATGGACATGGACGCATATAAGAAAGCCCGCTACGACCTCCGACGAGACATCAAACATGCAAAAGGACAATATAGGAGGAAGGTGGAATCCTATTACACCGGTTCCGACGCTCGTTGTATGTGGCAGGGCTTGCAGACGATAACAGATTACAAAGGGAAACCCAGCCATGAGTTGCCCAGCATTGCAGAACTCCCAAACAAGCTAAATGGCTTTTTTGTATTTATTTTTATTTAACCTTTATTTAACTAGGCAAGTCAGTTAAGAACAAATTCTTATTTACAATGACGGCCTACACCGGCCAAACCCGGACGACGCTGGGCCAATTGTGCGCCGCCCTATGGGACTCCCAATCACGGCCGGTTGTGATACAGCCTAGAATCAAACCAGGGGGTCTGTAGTGACACCTCAAGCACTGAGATGCAGTGCCTTAGACCGCTGCGCCACTCGGGAGCCCATAGGGCTTGCTTCGAGGAATATAACACTGTGCCTTGCGTGAAAGCCCCCTGTGGTGAGGGTAGGCAACAACACATCCGCCACCCTCAACACGGAGGCCTCTCAGGGTTGTGTGCTTAGTCCCCTCCTGTACTCACTTTTCACCCAAGACTGCTTGGCCACGCACGACTCCAACACCATCAAGTTTGCTGACGACACGATGGTGGTAGGCCTGATCACCGACGGAGATGAGTCAGCCTACAGGGAGGAGGTCAGAGACATAGCAGTGTGGTGCCAGAACAACAACCTCTCCCTCAACGTCTCTAAGACCAAGGAGCTGATCGTGGTCTATAGGAGAAAGAGGGTTGTTGTGGAGCGGGTCGAGAGCTTCAAGTTCCTTGGCGTCCAAATCACTAAGGAACTAACATGGTCCACACACACTCATTAAGAGCGCACGGCAGTGCCTCTTCCCCCTCAGGAGGCTGAAAAGATTTGGCAAAAGGTTCTACAGCTGCACCATCAAGAGCATCTTGACTGGCTGAATCACCGCTTGGTATGGCAAATGCACTGCCCTTGACCGCAAAACGTTACAGAGGGTGGTGCGGACAGCCTAGTACATCACTGGGGCCGAGCTCCCGGCCATCCAGGACCACTACATCAGGCGGTGTCAGAGGAAGGCAATAAAAATTGCCAAAGACTGCAGCCACCCAAGCCATAGACTGTTCACTCTGCTACTGTCCGGCAAACGGTACCGGAGCATCGGCTCTTGGACCAACAGGCTCCGAGACAGCTTCTACCCCCAAGCCATAAGACTGCTAAATAGCCAGGCTGCTAAATAATTAATAAATTAATGGTACCCAAACTATCTTGCACTGACCCTACGCACACTCACTAGACTATATATATACACAAACCATATACAGTACACACCCACTCACACTACATTGACACTCCCACACACATACACTTTGCACACACACACGCAGACCGACACAACACATATACTGTACATACACACATTCTCAATTTTACACTGTTCTTTATTTTACTCATATTATTATACTCTATATCCTGATGCCTAGTCACTTTACCCTGCCTTCATGTACATACAGTATCTACCTCAAATTCTGTACCTCATACCTCTGCACATTGATCTGGTACTCCCTGTATACAGTATAGCTCCATTCTTGTGTATTTTATTTTATTCCTCGTGCATTGTTGGGAAGGGCTCGTAAGCAAGAATTTCACGGTAAAGGGTATACCAGCTGTATTCGGTGCATGTGACAAATAACATTTGATTTCATGTGAAAGTGAGATTTTCACTGGAATTGCAAGTTCACATGAGAAAAACAATCACATGTATAAATCAAAATTGCAGTTTCAAATATGATAAACTTTCATGTTAAAATCTCACTTTCACATGTGGAATTGCAAGTTCATGTGAAAAACAATCACGTTTTTCCACATATGAAACTGCAAATGTGAGATTCACATGTGGAGTTCTTACTTGTGAAACTGCAATTTGATTTTCACACGTGAACTTGCAATTGCACATGTGAAAGTGAGATTTTCACGTGAATGTTTTTCACATGTGAAACCGCATATTTCACATGTGAGGTGAAAACATGTTATTCTCCTCACATGTGAATATGCGATTTTCACATGTGAAACTGCAATTTGATTTTCACACGTGAACTTGCAATTGCACATGTGAAAGTGAGATTTCCACGTGAATGTTTTTCACATGTGAAACCGCATATTTCACATGTGAAACTGCACATTCACATGTGAGGTGAAAACATGTTATTCTCCTCACATGTGAATATACGATTTTCACATGTGAAACTGCAAATTTGACATGTTTTTTTGTTGTTTGTAAGGGAGATGAAGTAGAGAGATATTGTGACTTTGCAAAACGCAATATGTAAGGACAGCAGCACCAGACTAATAGCGATTAAGAGCTTGTGCCAGTAACCGAAAGGTTGCTGGTTTGAATCCCCGAGCTGACTAAGTGAAAAATCTGTTGATGTGCCCTTGAGCAAGGCACTTAACCCTAATTGCTCTGGATAAGAGCGTCTGCTAAATGACTAACATGTAATAAATATAGCTCCATTCTTTCTCTCTATAATTAATTCATTACAGCAGTAAGCCACATCCCACAAATGAACCCTTGAACTAGTCATTCTTGTAGGCTTAGGCTAAAGGACACATTTGTGGGCAACCAAGCTTTATCCACCCTCTAGCTACAAGGAGTCCCTGAGGCCTGTGTTAATTGTGCGTCTTCTTAATTACCCTCTATAATTCAGACCCGATTGATTGGTGATAATGATTAATTAAAATGAGGAAGGCTGTGGTAAAAAGGTCATTAATTTAGCAGCTCCGGTGGCTCCTTTAGCTGAGCTTTACTTGGGCTTGAGGAGAACCACTGCCGCACAGAAGCCTTTCCTAGCTGATTGGGCCATCACTCAATTGTCCTGACACCTTTGTCTAGAGAAAAGACAGATGGAATATGACCATTCATAAACTGTAGGGCTGAACCCTAACTGGACTTGAACAGTAATGTAAATCATGCACTGGTAGAAGATTTCCAAGCAACATTAGACACTAGGATTCAACTCGTAACTACACAAAATGTGGATAATCAATATTTCTGTTGAGGAAATGTTACCTTAATGACAATAATTATGGAAGAGACACTAATTGCACATGGAATTTGAATACAGTTTTGAATATTCTTCAAAAGGCCTTTGCAAATCTCGAAAACACTAACCATGTTTCCATACACAGTTTTTATGCAAGTAAAGTCATACTGTATAAAAAAAAAATTGCGACAGCTGTGATGGAAACAGGTAGTTTCGGTACAATTTTATAAAATAATTTGTTCGTTCGACCTGGTGGGATCTTTTTGTATCGGAAAAATGTATTATGCGAGAAATGGTGGTGGAAATGCCTTTATGTGCAAATATTGATATAATAACCATCACATCGAAGTAAACTTGGAGTCACGCAATTATATGGTGTGTGGTCCTCCCACTATGACTCGGGAAACCAAGCAGTTTATTAGGCTACAGATGAAATAAGTTATGATGAACTTCACAGGGTGGTGAACGGTGATCTTGATGCTCCTTTCCAATAAATATTGAGGGTATTATTCTGGAGACATGATGATTGATGCTTGACTGCTGTTTGACAAATACAAATATTCTCGCGCTTATCCATAATAATCTCATCATGTAGACCACCCTACCTGCACAGCCTACCCGCAGCCTACCTGCGAGCTGTAGGCACATTTGCTATTTAACGCAACAGTTTTTGTGACAAAACTATCGGTAGAGTTGAAAATACGATGGAAACACACAGAATTTGTTTTGGGTATATTAAAACGTAAGCGAAAAAGTACATTTTGTGTGCACTACGTCATCACGCACTGATTGTTATCGGCAACAAGTCCGTTTGGTGGAAACACACCACTGCTGGGAAAATCTGCTTATTTTAGAACAGTCACATGAAGATCTGTTGCCAATTGGATGGAAACCTAGCTACTGTTGACCTTTTATCCTGCTCTATAGGCTGCATTGATTACACTGTATTATCATAGTCATTCCTTAAGGTCAAAGTTATTCATCAGAGTTTCATTGCCAGGTTTGAGTGACACTGGGTTGATTTGTACTGAGCCTCACAAACATTATTCAGATTTTTACAAAATATAAAGTAGTATCAATTTACATGATTTATATTAGTAGGCCTAATGTATATCATTTAGAAAAGTTACTACACATAAATTAAATATAAAGCCTCATCTGTAGACCTGAGTCTTTGTGGTGAGCAGTCAAACATTATCCTATGAATTGTTCCAGGAGATTCACAGTTTTCACCGAAAATGCATGTAAATCAATCCAGTGGACTAAAGAGCTACATTGGGGAGAACAAGTATTTGATACACTGCCGATTTTGCAGGTTTTCCTACTTACAAAGCATGTAGAGGTCTGTAATTTTTATCATAGGTACACTTCAACTGTGAGAGACGGAATCTAAAACAAAAATCCAGAAAATCACATTGTATGATTTTTAAGTATTTAATTTGTATTTTATTGCATGACATAAGTATTTGATACATCAGAAGAGCAGAACTTAATATTTGGTACAGAAACCTTTGTTTGCAATTACAGAGATCATACGTTTCCTGTAGGTCTTGACCAGGTTTGCACACACTGCAGCAGGGATTTTGGCCCACTCCTCCATACAGACCTTCTCCAGATCCTTCAGGTTTCGGGGCTGTCGCTGGGCAATACGGACTGTCAGCTCCCTCCAAAGATTTGCTATTGGGTTCAGGTCTGGAGACTGGCTAGGCCACTCCAGGACCTTGAGATGCTTCTTATGGAGCCACTCCTTAGTTGCCCTGGCTGTGTGTTTCAGGTCATTGTCATGCTGGAAGACCCAGCCACGACCCATCTTCAATGCTCTTACTGAGGGAAGGAGGTTGTTGGCCAAGATCTCGCGATACATGGCCCCATCCATCCTCCCCTCAATACGGTGCAGTCGTCCTGTCCCCTTTGCAGAAAAGCATCCCCAAAGAATGATGTTTCCACCTCCATGCTTCACGGTTGGGATGGTGTTCTTGGGGTTGTACTCATCCTTCTTCTTCCTCCAAACATGGCGAGTGGAGTTTAGACGAAAAAGCTCTATTTTTGTCTCATCAGACCACATGACCTTCTCCCATTCCTCCTCTGGATCATCCAGATGGTCATTGGCAAACTTCAGACGGGCCTGGACATGCACTGGCTTGAGCAAGGGGACCTTGCGTGCGCTGCAGGATTTTAATCCATGACGGCGTAGTGTGTTACTAATGGTTTTCTTTGAGACTGTGGTCCCAGCTCTCTTCAGGTCATTGACCAGGTCCTGCCGTGTAGTTCTGGGCTGATCCCTCACCTTCCTCATGATCATTGATGCCCCACGAGGTGAGATCTTGCATGGAGCCCCAGACCGAGGGTGATTGACCGTCATCTTGAACTTCTTCAATTTTCTAATAATTGCGCCAACAGTTGTTGCCTTCTCACCAAGCTGCTTGCCGATTGTCCTGTAGCCCATCCCAGCCTTGTGCAGGTCTACAATTTTATCCCTGATGTCCTTACACAGCTCTCTGGTCTTGGCCATTGTGGAGAGGTTGGAGTCTGTTTGATTGAGTGTGTGGACAGGTGTCTTTTATACAGGTAACGAGTTCAAACAGGTGCAGTTAATACAGGTAATGAGTGGAGAACAGGAGGGCTTCTTAAAGAAAAACTAACAGGTCTGTGAGAGCCGGAATTCTTACTGGTTGGTGTCACGATCGTCAGGGTAAGGAGTAGACCAAGGCGCAGCGTTGCAGGCAAACATACTCATTTATTAAGCGAAACGATATCAAAACAACAAAAGACGGAAACGTGACAGTACACGGTATAACACAACCAACTCGAAACAAGAACCCACAAAACACAAAGGAAAACCGACAGTTTAAATATGGCTCCCAATCAGAGACAACCAGCAAACAGCTGACACTCGTTGCCTCTGATTGGGAGTCACTCAGGCCAACATAGAAAAACACAACCTAGAACACCCAACATAGAAACAGAACACATAGAATAAACACACCCTGGCTCAACAAATAGAGTTCCAGAGCCAGGGTGTGACAGTACCCCCCCCTAAAGGCGCGGACTGCGACCGCGCCTCAATAAGAGCTAAACAGGGGAGGGCTGGGTGGGCATACCTCCTCGGCGGCGGTTCTGGCTCCGGCCTTGCCCACCACCCTCCAATCAACCCCCCATAGCGCCCCTGGTCCGGTCTAGCCCCGCTGGCCGGAGCCGGACTGACGACACGCACCCCTGGCTTGGTGCGTGGAGCAGGAACGGACCGGACCGGGCTGACGATGCGCACCCCTGGCTTGGTGCGTGGAGTAGCACCTGGCCGAACCGGGCTGACAATACACACCCCTGGCTTGGTGCGTGGAGCAGGAATGGACCGGACCGGCCTGACGATGCGCACCCCTGGCTTGGTGTGTGGAGTAGCAACTGGCCGGACCGGGCTGACGACTCGCACCCCTGGCTTTGTGCGTGGAGCCGGAACGGGCCTCACCGGACTGACGACTCGCACCCCTGGCTTGGTGCGTGGAGCCGGAACGGGCCTCACCGGACTGACGACTCGCACCCCTGGCTTGGTGCGTGGAGCCGGAATGGGCCTCACCGGACTGACGACTCGCACCCCTGGCTTGGTGCGTGGAACCGGAACGGGCCTCACCGGACTGACGACTTGCTCCCCTGGCTTGGTGCGAGTAGCAGGAACGGGCTGGACCAGGCTGACGACTCGCACCCCTGGCTTGGTGCGAGTGGCAGGAACAGGCTGGACCAGGCTGACGACTCGCACCCCTGGCTTGGTGCGAGTGGCAGGAACAGGCCGGGCCGGGATGGCGACTCGCACCCCTGGCTTGGTACGAGTGGCAGGAACAGGCCGGGCCGGGCTGGCGACGCGCACCGTAGGTTTGGTGCGAGTGGCAGGAACAGGCCGGGCCGGGCTGGCGACGCGCACCGTAGGTTTGGTGCGAGTGGCAGGAACAGGCCGGGCCGGGCTGGCGACGCACACCGTAGGTTTGGTGCGAGTGGCAGGAACAGGCCGGGCCGGGCTGGCGACGCACACCGTAGGTTTGGTGCGTGGAGCAGGGACAGGTCGGGCTGGGCTGGCGACGCACCCCGTAGGCTTGGTGCGTGGAGCAGGGACAGGCCGGGCTGGGCTGGCGACGCACCCCGTAGGCTTGGTGCGTGGAGCAGGGACAGGCCGGGCTGGGCTGGTGACGCACCCCGTAGGCTTGGTGCGTGGAGCAGGGACAGGCCGGGCTGGGCTGGTGACGCACCCCGTAGGCTTGGTGCCTGGAGCAGGGACAGGCCGGGCTGGGCTGGCGACGCACCCCGTAGGCTTGGTGCGTGGAGCAGGGACAGGCCGGGCTGGGCTGGCGACGCACACCGTAGGCTTAGTGCGAGGGGCAGGAACAGGCCGGGCTGGACTGGCGACGCACACCGTAGGCTTGGTGCGTGGAGCAGGAACAGGCCGGGCTGGGCTGGCGACGCACCCCGTAGGCTTGGTGCGTGGAGCAGGGACAGGCCGGGCTGGGCTGGCGACGCACACCGTAGGCTTAGTGCGAGGGGCAAGAACAGGCCGGGCTGGACTGGCGACGCACACCGTAGGCTTGGTGCGTGGAGCAGGAACAGGCCGGGCTGGGCTGGCGACGCACCCCGTAGGCTTGGTGCGTGGAGCAGGGACAGGCCGGGCTGGGCTGGCGACGCACACCGTAGGCTTAGTGCGAGGGGCAGGAACAGGCCGGGCCGGGCTGGCGACGCACATCGTAGGCTTGGTGCGAGAGGCAGGAACAGGCCGGGCTGGGCTGGCGACGCGCACCGTACACTTAGTGCGGGAAGCAGGAACGAGCCGGGCCGGGCTGGCGACGTGCACCATACACTTAGTGCGGGAAGCAGGAACGGGCCGGACCGGACTGGTGACGCACACCACTTGCTTGGTGTGAGGAGCGGGACTGGGTTTCATCATAACCCTCCGCTCCCTCAGCTGCCTACCGAGTTCCTCTCGCCGTGCCTCATTTCTCACCCTTTCCCTAATCGCCTCTAATAGCTCCATCCTCTGCAACACTAACTCCTGCTCCCTCTTCGCCAGTAGCCCCCTTAACCTGGTGGCCTCCTCACCTAATCGCCCTGTGGCAGCCTCCTGCTGCCCAGTCGCCCCTGCCGTGTGCCCCCCCCCCTAAATTTTTTTTGGGGTTGCCTCTCGACCCTCCGACGCTGCTCCCACGTCCAGGCTGCCTGTTCCTGGACACGCTGCTTGGTCCTGGTATGGTGGGTTCTTCTGTCACGATCGTCAGGGTAAGGAGTAGACCAAGGCGCAGCGTTGCAGGCAAACATACTCATTTATTAAGTGAAACGATATCAAAACAACAAAAGACGGAAACGTGACAGTACACGGTATAACACAACCAACTCGAAACAAGAACCCACAAAACAAAAAAGGAAAACCGACAGTTTAAATATGGCTCCCAATCAGAGACAACCAGCAAACAGCTGACACTCGTTGCCTCTGATTGGGAGTCACTCAGGCCAACATAGAAAAACACAACCTAGAACACCCAACATAGAAACAGAACACATAGAATAAACACACCCTGGCTCAACAAATAGAGTTCCAGAGCCAGGGTGTGACAGTTGGTAGGTGATCAAATACTTATGTCATGCAATAAAATGCAAATTAATTTCTTAAAAATCATACAATGTGATTTTCTGGATTTTTGTTTTAGATTCCGTCTCTCACAGTTGAAGTGTACCTATGATATTTTACAGACCTCTACATGCTTTGTAAGTAGGAAAACCTGCAAAATCGGCAGTGTATCAAATACTTGTTCTCCCCACTATTTACAGAAACAGGGAAATCGGAGCTCATTGCAGGTATTATAGATCACAAGCTAAAAAGTAATTGATGTTGTGATGAATGCAAATAGTTCCTTATTTGAAGCAGAGATCAAACTCCAACATGATCCTCAGGCAGAATGTATATTCATACTTGAGAGAATTATCAGATCAAGGCAAATTCACCACAGACTAATTCGTCAGACTCTTTACCACAAACACATAACATGTGTTATTTTTTCTTTCAATAAAAATAATTTATGTGCTATCACGTTATTGCTAAATGGTCACAAATTAATTATAGAAGACCTTAAGGGTTAGCCAGACCATTGATATATGAATTAGCAATGCAATTCATTATTATTGAAACTTCATTAATTCAGCATGTTAATTAAAGAACATTAGGCATTATAAGGCAATTAAAATATCACTAGTGGAAAATGTTCACCACATAGCCTTTAACTCAATAACATAATTTCAATGTTTCACGATGGGAAACAATAATTGTGTGCAATGGGAGCTGGTCTGTTCATTGCCTAGTGGTAATTCCACTGTATTACAAAATGAAGGAGGATATAATGCATCTTGAATTTACACTGATGCCAGTACATGAGTAACCTTTCCCCTCTGTTGCACAGATGCACTAATGTCACAATTTGAAGGTCAACTCTGCATAAGCATCTGTTCTTGGCCCATACTATACACTGTTCATCATCAGGCGATTCTAAATCATATTACAAGGTAGGTAGACTTTAGCCTAAGTTTGTAATATTGACTACTAAATGAATACATAATTAAAGAATACACTAAGGTTGATATTGTCCTCTCGTCCAAATCTTAATTGACACTAATTACAGAACATGCTCTGTAATTGCTATAAATGGTTTATTTTCAAAACTGTGGCAGCATCTCGCTTCTCTTTTAGCCAAGGTACTGTAAAATGTAAACGTACTGATGCATGCTCCTCTATGGGATATTAGGATGTTTCCATGGTTGACAGCATTGACAGGCATCAAATCCACTCGTCAGTGTTTATATTTATTCACTTATCAATGGATTTGACAATCCAGCTCAAGAGAATTAACGAATTGAGATGGTTCTGTGAAAGGCAATGTGTTTACTCATATACCCATCGGGCCTGTCATCTTATCCTCCCATATTGAAGATATCATCAAGAGTTTGTGTGCTGTTGTGCATTTCAACATGTGTCATCTGATTGCCATGAAAGCTCTTTGTATGAAAGCCTTCTGTCAATGAAAATACATGCTTTGACCATACGAGACAACACAGATTGTATTTGTTAGTTGGAAGACATCAGCTGTAAATTATGTTGTTATCCAACAACCCAGCATTTCCACTAGGCCACATTTCAATATTTAACTTTGCCAAAAGAATGAGTCATTCTACAGATATTGACGCAGACAGTTAATGACTAGTGAAATGGAACCGCAATTCAGACATGGAGGTTACACACAATAAACAGTGTTTACACTTTTCTTAATAATATTCATTTGGTACCTTGTGTGCACTCTTTTGATGTCAGGTTCCTGGCTGGTTTGCTCTAAGACCTCTCAGATACAGAACTGCAATACTCTGACTCATGGCATGTTTCTCAGCTCCAGATCTAGATTGAGAGAAAGTGGCAATGAGAAGACAGTACAGCTTCTCTCTCAGCATCACATCAGTAGGTAAATAGCAAACTGCTAGATTATTCACCAGGGTGGATGTTTACATAATGCCCTCTCAAGCACCTGCCAGAGTTGAGAGGAGAACTTATTGAAGACCAAACAGCAGCAGCACAAGACTGTCCTAAAGTACAGAGTATAATCATTATCTGTGTGTGTGTGTGAGTGAGTGAGTGAGTGTGTGTGAGTGAGAGAGAGTAATCCTGGTGAGCAGTTCGTTGGGTGAGCCCAGACAGCTGAGAGATGACATGTCATTGCAGCCCTGGATTTCACTAGCGGCTGAAAAGGTGTAGGACAATGTTTGTTAACTGAGAGGAATTATTCTATTCACACTCAAAGGCCGAAGTAGAGAATAATCATTCTGAGCCCCGCTGAAGCACAGTCCCCTTTAGCTGACGGTGTCTGATTCGCAAATCCCCAAAAGGCCAATAGCAATCTAAGGGGCCATAGCCATAGGTGGCCTGTCACACTTAAACACTCAGTGTAAATGTGACAGGTGGCCTATGGTCGTATATATCTCCCATGAACCATATGCCCCAGGTCAGAGGTAAATTGACCAATCATGCAGTGATCACCTCTCACTTTTCAGAAGTGTACACCCTGGGCCATTAATGAAACTAACTCCATATTACTCCAATCCAGTGTTGACACAGTTGTGCTTACCAGTCAATTTTCCCCAGTATAACCAAATATCTGTGCTCATTACAGAAAATGAAGGTGGAAATTGAGTTTGTGGGGTTGAATGTTCCTAATAACCTGACACCTTATTATGGTGGAAAAATACAATGACAATAGTGGATTTGCTACTCTGTGAAATATGTGAGTAATCCCCATCCCTTTAATTTCACCTAGCAACATATTAGACAGCAAATCAAGAACATCTCAATTCACCTTCCCACATAAACTGTAAAGATTAGTGTGAATAATATGCATAGTTTGTGTACCACTGTAGCTTGGCACTTGATGTTAATGCATGGCATTACAGTTTCTCAATTGCGTACAAGCATTTTTTGGAACAATGTTGTCGATTTTCAAAACAGAGACCACAAGACACAGAACTCTGTGGCCTTTTGCAAAACAGTAAATGTGTTTTCAAAATGTAGTTACCTTCTCAAAACATAAATACATCCATCACAACTATATTATAACTTCAACATTTCAAATACATTCATAAAAATAACACAGCTGTCTGCAAAAAGATTAACACACTAATACTTCTCTTTTAAAATCCCATTAGATCAATTCATTTTCTTTGCAGTCACTAAATCCTAATGATCAAAATTGGAAGTACAACTATCCAAAGGCACAGAATTATGGGCAATTACTGTCCTTTTATGCATATTTCACCAAACAATTTCATACACATCAAATTAAATATTATTCCTGATTTAAAAAAATAAGCACATTGTGTGCAGGATTCATTCATCACAATCCAATTCCATGTATTCAATACATTGGTTGGTTTGCGCATAGTTTTGTAGACTTTCCATTGGCACATAGAAACACAATCAAACAATAGAAATAAGGAAAGGTGAATACAATGGAGGAACACAACTGATATGAATTTATAGGCCTCAATCCACACCAAAGCAAAGCTCTATGTTGGAAGGTCACAATGTTGGAGTTGATGACTTAGGAGTAACCCAACTTCATTTTCTGGATCTCTGCATGTCCGCAATATTGTAAAAAATCATAACAATCAGACATTCCCCATTGCCTAGATCTTTGCCTATATTTTACATGGTATGACACGGATTTGGTGATATACTTTTTGTGCACTAGTATTTACTGACTGCTGAAAACAGTGAACACAATTGTACACATTTCTCTTCTGATGAAAACAATGTGTTCATATTCTGTGAAGAAAACACTTAGCAGTGAATTTTGTATTCACTGATGACATTTCTATTTAAAGTTTTGTAAATGGGGGTCTAAGATATGGAACTCGGGTACAAAGGCAATAAAATTATCAGAAGTTCTGTAAATGTATTTGAGCATTTGACCATTGTTGTTCTGCTATAGATACGTTTCAACACAGATCCCAAAAATGCTTGTATGCGATTGAGAAAAACTGTAATACCCTTAATAAGCCTGCTTTGGAAGCCCAACTCAGTATAGCAGAAAAAACAGATTTCACCAGCATTTTTCTGCTACACTTCATTCACTTAACTCTCCCTTCCAAAACACTGCTGGACATGAGGGCTTAAAAATTGAAATAAATTGACAGGTTCTTTAGGCAATTAAGTACTCAAGTCCAAATTAACATCCTTCTCAGTCATCTTAAGTGTTCCAGCAATTATTGACTGAAAACTAAATTACATTTGCCCATGCCAAATAGAGGGATAAACAATAAACTAAACAGATTTGCATAGCTTTGCATTAATACATAAATTAATACATTCATACATAAACGTGCATTTCCACTTCTTTCATAACATATGATCAATAATAATGACTTATAAGCAACAAAATGTGATTTTATGTGTCATTGTCTTCAATTAGGGACATCAGTCATTATTTTGTCTAAAAGTCCTGAAACGATAGCTTCCTGGACACCAATTATAGTGAGAAATAGGTAACTGTGGATACGGTTTCTGAATTCAAAGAGCAGCAGAGCAGCAGAAAGAGATACTACCTGGTCCTCTCAGAGCTCTAGGATACACATCCATTAACCTTCAGTTTCAAAATGTCCCCACAAAAGCCTGTCAGACATCATTAGTGCAAAGACGCTCTCAAGAATGGAACACCATGTAGCCTATGTTCTGTCAAATATATTTAAATCTAAGCTCCCTATGAGCAGAAGACATTTAAAAGACGTTGAAAATACGTATTTTTGGTTGAAAAGACACTGACATTTGTCACTTAAGCCATTTGTACCCCATTGGTTAATTCTGTGGCTTTAGACCACTTGACTAGATCCCCTTGAAGCCAGTGGATTAGCGACGGGGGGGATTTTTTTTTTGATACAGTTACATATTGCAATATTTTTGGATGATATATTTTTATATCGATATTTGACTCCAAGTTTTTTTTTTTTTGCTACTGCAGGTTGCGTCAGTTAGCGCTAGTCGGCTGTACTTGCACCAAAACTGGTATTTTTCATCCTATAGCTTGTTCTCCATCTTCTTTTTAAATAATGAGCCAACATGTTTTCAGTACTTCTATTTCCCTGACTGATCAAAACTAGTTCTCATGCTCTTTCTTGTCTCTCTGCAGCAGAAATACTGTATAGTGAGCAATTTGTTTGGAACATCAAATCGCAATATCAAATCGCAATACATATAGATCGTGAGAATCGCAACACATCGTATCGGCACCTAAGAATCGTTATAATATTGTATTGTGAGGTCCCTGGCAATTCCCAGCCTTACAGTGGATGGTATTCAGGAAACTTTTAATTACACTTAGGCTAAGCTGATAGCCAGGGTTGATCAGCACCGTCAGGTCACCTCTCAGTCCTTCCATCATCTCCTTGCCCCAACCTGGGCTCGAAACCCAGATCACAAACATAGAAAATCACACCCTGGCTCAACAAATAAGAGTCCCCAGAGTCAGGGCGTGACATACAGGCATGATACACCTCAACATTGACCAAGAAATGAAAAAGGAGCCCTTTTTTCCCGAGATGTGGCCCAAAATGTCCATGTGTTGTATTTCCATGAGCAATTATTAAAACCCCTTACACTCGTGGGAATTGGCCTATATGGATAGGGCTGAATTGAAATGTTTCTTACAAAAGAAATATGGAAAGCATATGCATAAACATAATAGCAATTAAAAGGGAAGAGATTGGAGATGGTGGGAAAATGATTAGACTAAAGGTGAGGACACAACAGTTCACCTGACACGAGACTGAATCCAAACAACGCAATGGATGTAAAAATAAATAAATAAAAAGACTTGACTTACTGTGTGAGGGGAAGAAAAATGACTGAGAAGCTCAGTTTATTAGTGGTGGACTTGGTGAGTTAAGACAATCAGAACTCAGATATCCCCAAATGGGCACTTTCCTACATTTGTGCACAGCAGCCCAGGTATTTCTATGCGTGCTCAGGTGCACGCACTCCCTCAACATTACTAGGACAGAGAAACCAGACACATGCTCATTGCTCACATGGAGAACTCCAAACAAAAAACTATGAAAACATTTACAAAACTCATAAATGATGATTATGAAACAAACCAAAACTTCTTTCTCACAAGTGTAGCAGGTTGTGAACTCTGCAAATGTTTCCACTCCGAGAATGGGAGAGGTAAATGACTGTAGTCTAATTAATAACAGAAATTAACGTAACCAAATGACGGTGATTAACTGTACATTTACTAGGCCTACTGGTGACATATGTAATGGGGAATTTATAAAACAATCAAAGAGGCAAACAATTCACACAATGAATGCGTAATAACTGCCGGGAGGCAGCTGAGTGCATTCTGGAGATCTGAGTATATGCTTTCTGGAGAGGGGTGTGCCATATCTTAGCCACACACCCCTGCCCGTCTTCTTGTCTTAACATTTAAAATTATACTCATGACACATTATCTTCACACACACAGTGCATTCGGAAAGTATTCAGACCCTTTGACTTCTTCAACATTTTGTTACGTTACAGCCTTATTCTAAAATGTATTAAATTGTTTTTTCCCCCCTCATCAATCTACACAAAATACCCCACAATGACAAAGCAAAAACTGGTTTTTAGAAAACTGAAATATCACATTTACATAAGTATTCAGACCCTTTACTCAGTACTTTGTTGAAGCACCTTTGGCAGTGATTACAGCCTCGAGTCTTCTTGTGTATGACGCTACAAGCTTGGCACACCTGTATTTGGGGAGTTTCTCCCATTCTTCTCTGCAGATCCTCTCAAATTCTGTCAGGTTGGATGGGGAGCGTTGCTGCACAGCTATTTTCAGGTCTCTCCAGAGATGTTCGATCGAATTCAAGTCCGGGCTCTGGCTGGGCCACTCAAGGACATTCAGAGACTTGTCCCGAAGCCACTCCTGCGTTGTCTTGGCTGTGTGCTTAGGGTCATTGTCCTGTTGGAAGGTGAACCTTCGCCCTAGTCTGAGGTCCTGACTAGTGTCACAGACCCTGCCGCTGAAAAACATCCCCACAGTATGGTGCTGCCACCACCATACTTCACCGTAGGGATGGTGCCAGTTTTCCTCCAGACGTGACGCTTGGCATTCAGGCAAAAGAGTTCAATCTTGGTTTCATCAGTCCAGATAATCTTGTTTCTCATGGTCTGAGAGTCTTTAGGTGCCTTTTCGCAAACTCCAAGCGGGCTGTGCCTTTTACTGAGGTGTGGCTTCCGTCTGGCCACTCTACCATAAAGGCCTGATTGGTGGAGTGCTGCAGATATGGTTGTCCTTCTGGAAGGTTCTCCCATCTCCACAGAGGAACTCTAGAGCTCTGTCAGAGTGACCATCAGATTCTTGGTCACCTCCCTGACCAAGGCCCTTCTCCCCCGATTGCTCAGTTTGGCCGGGCGGCCAGCTCTAGGAAGAGTCTTGGTGGTTCCAAACTTCTTCCATTTAAGAATGATGGAGGCCACTGTTTTCTTGGGGACCTTCAATGCTGAAGAAATGTTTTGCTACCCTTCCCCAGATCTGTGCCTCGAAACAATCCTGTCTCTGAGCTCTATGGACAATTCCTTTGACCTCATGGCTTGGTTTTTGTTCTGACATGCATTGCCAACTGTGGGACCTTATATAGACAGGTGTGTGCCTTTCCAAATCATGTCCAATCAGGTAGACTCCGATCAAGTTGTAGAAACATCTCAAGGATGATCAACGGAAACAGGATGCACCTGAGCTCAATTTTCGAGTCTCATCGCAAAGGGTCTGAATACTTACAGTGAGGGAAAAAAGTATTTGATCCCCTGCTGATTTTGTACTTTTGCCCACTGACAAAGACATGATCAGTCTATAATTTTAATGGTAGGTTTATTTGAACAGTGAGAGACAGAATAACAACAAAGAAATCCAGAAAAACTCATGTCAAAAATGTAATAAATTGATTTGCATTTTAATGACGGAAATAAGTATTTGACCCCTCTGCAAAACATGACTTAGTACTTAGTGGCAAAACCCTTGTTGGAAATTACAGAGGTCAGACGTTTCTTGTAGTTGGCCACCAGGTTTGCACATAGCTCAGGAGGGATTTTGTCCCACTCCTCTTTGCAGATCTTCTCCAAGTCATTAAGGTTTCGAGCCTGACGTTTGGCAACTCGAGCCTTCAGATCCCTCCACAGATTTTCTATGGGATTAAGGTCTGGGGACTGGCTATGCCACTCCAGGACCTTAATGTGCTTATTCTTGAGCCACTCCTTTGTTGCCTTGGCCGTGTGTTTTGGGTCATTGTCATGCTGGAATACCCATCCACGACCCATTTTCAATGC
This sequence comes from Coregonus clupeaformis, assembly GCF_020615455.1. Classification (NCBI taxonomy): domain Eukaryota; kingdom Metazoa; phylum Chordata; class Actinopteri; order Salmoniformes; family Salmonidae; genus Coregonus; species Coregonus clupeaformis. The sequence goes on from NC_059195.1 coordinate 17,550,989, forward strand.
CCTGGCTGAGGGAAGGAGGTTCTCACCCAAGATTTGACGGTACATGGCCCCGTCCATCATCCCTTTGATGCGGTGAAGTTGTCCCCTTAGCAGAAAAACACCCCCAAATCATAATGTTTCCACCTCCATGTTTGACGGTGGGGATGGTGTTCTTGGGGTCATAGGCAGCATTCCTCCTCCTCCAAACACGGCGAGTTGAGTTGATGCCAAAGAGCTCGATTTTGGTCTCATCTGACCACAACACTTTCACCCAGTTCTCCTCTGAATCATTCAGATGTTCATTGGCAAACTTCAGACGGGCCTGTATATGTGCTTTCTTGAGCAGGGGGACCTTGCGCGCGCTGCAGGATTTCAGTCCTTCACGGCGTAGTGTGTTATCAATTGTTTTCTTGGTGACTATGGTCCCAGCTGCCTTGAGATCATTGACAAGATCCTCCCGTGTAGTTCTGGGCTGATTCCTCACAGTTCTCATTATTATTATTATTATTATTATTATCATTGCTACTCCACGAGGTGAGATCTTGCATGGAGCCGCAGGCCGAGGGAGATTGACAGGTATTTTGTGTTTCTCCATTTGCGAATAATCGCACCAACTGTTGTCACCTTCTCACCAAGCTGCTTGGCGATGGTCTTGTAGCCCATTCCAGCCTTGTGTAGGTCTACAATCTTGTCCCTGACATCCTTGGAGAGCTCTTTGGTCTTGTCCATGGTGGAGAGTTTGGAATCTGATTGATTGATTGCTTCTGTGGACAGGTGTCTTTTATACAGGTAACAAACTGAGATTAGGAGCACTCCCTTTAAGAGTGTGCTCCTAATCTCAGCTCGTTACCTGTATAAAAGACACCTGAGAGCCAGAAATCTTTCTGATTGAGGGGGTCAAATACTTATTTCCCTCATTAAAATGCAAATCAATTTATAACATTTCTGACATGCGTTTTTCTGGATTTTTTTGTTGTTATTCTGTCTCTCACTGTTTAAATAAACATACCATTAAAATTATAGACTGATCATTTATTTGTCAGTGGGCAAACATACAAAATCAGCAGGGGATCAAATACTTTTTTCCCTCACTGTATGTAAATATGGTATTTTATTAAATATTTTTAATACGTTAGCAAACATTTCTCAAAACCTGTTTTCGCTTTGTCTGTCACGATCGTTGAACGGAGTAGACCAAGGCGCAGCGTTGAAGGCAAACATACTTTATTATCCAAAGTGATAACACGAACAAAACAATAAACGATAACGTGACGTCCTAGGTTAACCACAACCAACACGGAACAAATCAAAAGGAACAAGATCCCACAACTACTGTGGGTAAACTGGCTGCTTAAGTATGGCTCCCAATCAGAGACAACAAGCAACATCTGATACTCGTTGCCTCTGATTGAGAACCATACTGGCCAACATAGAAAACACCACTCTAGAATACCGACATAGAACAAGAACACATAGAAACTACACACCCTGGCTCAACATATAGAGTCCCCAGAGCCAGGGTGTGACAGTACCCCCCCGGACTGCGACCGCGCCTCAACATAAACCAAACAGGGGAGGGCTGGGTGGGCATTCCTCCTCGGAGGCGGTTCCGGCTCTGGGCTTGCCCACCACCCTCCAATAATCCCCCCGTAGCGCCCCTGGTCCGGTCTGGCCCCGCTAACTGGAGCTGGACTGGACATCGTAGGAGCGGATTGCTTAAGCTCCGGTGTGGAGCAGCTGACCGGTACCTAACCAGGCACCGGTGACCCAGGCACGGGTTGTGCCGGACTGACGACGCGCACCCCTGGCTTGGTGCGTGGAGCAGGAACGGGCCGGACCGGGCTGACGATGCGCACCCCTGGCTTGGTGCGTGGAGCAGCAACGGGCCGGACCGGGCTGACGATGCGCACCCCTGGCTTGGTGCGTGGAGCAGGAACGGGCCGGACCGGGCTGACGATGCGCACCCCTGGCTTGGTGCGTGGAGCAGCAACGGGCCGGACCGGGCTGACGATGCGCACCCCTGGCTTGGTGCGTGGAGCCGGAACGGGCTGTACCGGGCTGACGATGCGCACCCCTGGCTTGGTGCGTGGAGCAGGAACGGGCCGGACCGGGCTGACGATGCGCACCCCTGGCTTGGTGCGTGGAGCAGCAACGGGCCGGACCGGGCTGACGATGCGCACCCCTGGCTTGGTGCGTGGAGCAGGAACGGCCGCCCCCAGGTGGTAAGGGTAGGTAACAACACATCTGCCACACTGATCCTCAACACGGGGGCCCCTCAGCGGTGCGTGCTCAGTCCCCTCCTGTACTCCCTGTTCACCCATGACTGCATGGCCAGGCACGACTCCAACACCATCATTAAGTTTGCAGACGACACAAGAGTGGTAGGCCTGATCACCGACAACGATGAACAGCCTATTGGGAGGAGGTCAGAGACCTGGCCGTGTGGTGCCAGGATAACAACCTCTCCCTCAATGTGATCAAGACAAAGGAGCTGATTGTGGACAACAGGAAAAAGAGGACCGAGCACGCCTCCATTCTCATCGACAGGGCTGTAGTGGAACAGGTTGAGAGCTTCAAGTTCCTTGGTGTCCACATCACCAACAAACTATCATGGTCCAAACACACCAAGACAGTCGTGAAGAGGGTACGACAAAGCCTATTCCCCCTCAGGAGACTGAAAAGATTTGGCATGGGTCCTCAGATCTTCAAAAAGTTCTACAGCTGCACCATCGAGAGCATCCTGACTGGTTGCATCACTGCCTGGTATGCCAACTGCTCGGCCTCCGACCGCAAGGCACTGCAGAGGGTAGTGCGTACGGCCCAGTACATCACTGGGGCCAAGCTTCCTGCCATCCAGGACCTCTATACCAGGCGGTGTCAGAGGAAGGCCCTAAAAATTGTCAAAGACTCCAGCCACCCCAGTCATAGACTGTTCTCTCTGCTACCGCACGGCAAGCAGTACCGGAGCCCCAAGTCTAGGTCCAAAAGGCTTCTTAAGCTTCTACCCTTAAGCCATAAGACTCCTGAACAGCTAATCAAATGGGTACCCAGACTATTTGCATTGTTCCCCCTCTTTAACGCTGCTGATACTCTTTGTTTATTATCTATGCATAGTCACTTTAACTCTACCTACATGTACATATTACCTCAATTACCTCGACTAACCTGTGCCCCTGCACAATGACTTTGTACCGGTACCCCCTGCATATAGACTCGCTAGTGTTATTTTACAGCTGCTCTTTAATTATGATTATTTTTTACTTATCTATTTTTTACTTAAAACTGCATTGTTAGTTAAGGGCTTGTAAGTAAGCATTTGATATGGTTTGATTTTACAGTGGGGGAAAAAGTATTTAGTCAGCCACCAATTGTGCAAGTTCTCCCACTTAAAAAGATGAGAGAGGCCTGTAATTTTCATCATAGGTACACGTCAACTATGACAGACAAAATGTAGAATCCAGAAAATCACATTGTAGGATTTTTTATGAATTTATTTGCAAATTATGGTGGAAAATAAGTATTTGGTCAATAACAAAAGTTTCTCAATACTTTGTTATATACCCTTTGTTATATACCCTAAGTCTTCACAAGGTTTTCACACACTGTTGCTGGTATTTTGGCCCATTCCTCCATGCAGATCTCCTCTAGAGCAGTGATGTTTTGGGGCTGTCGCTGGGCAACACAGACTTTCAACTCCCTCCAAAGATTTTCTATGGGGTTGAGATCTGGAGACTGGCTAGGCCACTCCAGGACCTTGAAATGCTTCTTACGAAGCCACTCCTTCATTGCCCGGGCAGTGTGTTTGGGATCATTGTCATGCTGAAAGACCCAGCCACATTTCATCTTCAATGCCCTTGCTGATGGAAGGAGGTTTTCACTCAAAATCTCACGATACATGGCCTCATTCATTCTTTCCTTTACACGGATCAGTCGTCCTGGTCCCTTTGCAGAAAAACAGCCCCAAAGCATGATGTTTCCACCCCCATGCTTCACAGTAGGTATGGTGTTCTTTGGATGCAACTCAGCATTCTTTGTCCTCCAAACACGACGAGTTGAGTTTTTACCAAAAAGTTCTATTTTGGTTTCATCTGACCATATGACATTCTCCCAATCCTCTTCTGGATCATCCAAATGCACTCTAGCAAACTTCAGACGGGCCTGGACATGTACTGGTTTAAGCAGGGGGACACGTCTGGCACTGCAGGATTTGAGTCCCTGGCGGCGTAGTGTGTTACTGATGGTAGGCTTTGTTACTTTGGTCCCAGCTCTCTGCAGGTCATTCACTAGGTCCCCCCGTGTGGTTCTGGGATTTTTGCTTACCGTTCTTGTGATCATTTTGACCCCAAGGGGTGAGATCTTGCGTGGAGCCCCAGATCGAGGGAGATTATCAGTGGTCTTGTATGTCTTCCATTTCCTAATAATTGCTCCCACAGTTGATTTCTTCAAACCAAGCTGCTTACCTATTGCAGATTCAGTCTTCCCAGCCTGGTGCAGGTCTACAATTTTGTTTCTGGTGTCCTTTGACAGCTCTTTGGTCTTGGCCATAGTGGAGTTTGGAGTGTGACTGTTTGAGGTTGTGGACAGGTGTATTTTATACTGATAACAAGTTAAAACAGGTGCCATTAATACAGGTAACGAGTGGAGGACAGAGGAGCCTCTTAAAGAAGAAGTTACAGGTCTGTGAGAGCCAGAAATCTTGCTTGTTTGTAGGTGAACAAATACTTATTTTCCACCATAATTTGCAAATAAATTCATAAAAAATCCTACAATGTGATTTTCTGGAATTTTTCTTCTCAATTTGTCTGTCATAGTTGACGTGTACCTATGATGAAAATTACAGGCCTCTCTCATCTTTTTAAGTGGGAGAACTTGCACAATTGGTGGCTGACTAAATACTTTTTTTCCCCACTGTATACTATTTTTGTCCAGACAACATCAGATACATGGTCTACACATACTGAGACAGAGGGATGCTGTTTCGCTCGGATTTATCTGAGATTGATGCATCTTTCTGTCGGTGTGCGTATTGGTCAAATAAATTATCAATAATTCAATATTTTATTTGGACGGGCAAGGAGGTACGGTAGGGCGGCCAAGGCCACCTAAGGTCTGCCCATAACGCTAGCCCTGCAGCAGGGATCATTAACTAGATTCAGCCACAAGCTGATTTTTTTCTTGAGCGGATGGTGGGGGGCCGGAACATAATTACAAATAATTTGTAGACTGCAAATTGACCTCAAGAAGCCCAAACAGATATAATATTTGACTAAAACATAATAATTTCAAACTTTGCTTACATTTGTATATGATCACGTGTCTCTCTATTATGCATGGGAATACTTGGGAACAGATTTAGAAAATTAAAATCCCTTCCTGTATTTTTACTAGATTTTTTTTTTTGCTCAGAAGACTTGGGGGGGGGGAATAAAACCACCCTGGCCGCCAGTTGAGGAACTCTGCTGTATAGCCACTGCATTCCAATTTAGGTGCTTATCAGTGTCCAATTCAGCCATTTTCAACCCGTATACGGGTACGAGTGTAAATATGTCTCAGTACTTTTGTATGATTAGATTTAAGACATATTTCTGCCATTTTAACATCAACTGTTGCTACTTTTGAGTCTGTAATATCTGCAACATATACACTCACTGGCCAGTTTATTAGGTACACCCATCTGGTACAGGGTCGGACCCCCTTTGCCTCCAGAACAGCCTGAATTCTTCAGGGTATTCTACAAGGTGTCGGAAACGTTCCAGGGATGTTGGTCCATGCTGACTCGATAGCATCAAGCAGTTGCTGCAAATTGGACAGCTGCGAACAGCCCGTTCCATTCATGCTGTGAACAGCCCGTTCCATATCATCCCAAAGATGCTCTATTGGTTGAGGTCTGGGGAATGTGCAGGCCACTCAAGTAAACTGAACTCACTGTCATGTTCCAGGCAATGTTTTTTCACTCCTCAATTGTCCAGTATTGGTGACTGCATGCCCACTGGAACCGCTTGTTCTTGTTTTCAGCTGATAGGAGTGGAACCCGGTGTGGTCGTCTGCTGCAATAGCCCATCTGTGACAAGGATCGACGAGTTGTGTGTTCCGAGATGCCGTTCTGCACACCACTGCTTACTGAAATGTTTATGTAAATGTACTGCGCCGTTATTTGTCTGTTTGTGGCCCCCCTGTTAGCTTGCACAATTCTTGCCATTCTCATTCGATCGCTCTCATCAACAAGCTGTTTTTGCCCATAGACTGCCGCTGAATGGATGTTTTTTGTTTGTCGCACCATTCTCGGTAAACCCTGTCGTGCGTGAATAGCCCAGGACGGCTTGCTGTTTCTGAGATACTGGAATCGGTGCGTCTGGCACTGACGATCATACCTCACTCAAAGTCGCTTAGGTCACTTGTTTTGCCCATTCTAACGTTCAATCGAACAGTAACTGAATGGCTCAAAGCTTTATTTAGCAAGCCATGGCCACGTGACTCACTGTTTGTTGGCGCGAACCATTTTCGTGAATGGGGTGATGTACCTAATAAACTGGCCGGTGTGTGTATATGTGCTATGCAAGACTCAGTAAAGCAAATATCTTTCTTAGTAGCAAATACTATTCTACAGGTGTCATTTAGTTTAACGTGTGAGTCTCAGAAATATCAAACCAACCATTTCCATACCCATATGGAGCACCCACCCACCACCCTCAGGAGGACCCAGACAGGGAACACCCACTGACATAGTCACATGCAGCTTCTGAGAAGAACACCAAACCCAGAGGAAGAAATCTGTCTTTCATCTGAACAGAACAAAATAATCTGCAAAATCTCATTATTGCTGCTATACTTCTTTCCTCCAATTGGAACCCAGCATGCATACATCAAATAAGAGCAAGTCTGCTCCCTGGGGCACCGATGGCGTGGACGTCGATTAAGGCAGCCCCCCGCACCTCTCTGATTCAGAAGGGTTGGGTTAAATGCGGAAGACACATTTCGGTTGAATGAATTAACTTTTGCAACTGACTAGGTGTCCCCTATCCCTTCCCCCTTTCCCTAAAAGTATATGGCTGAATTGAATTGCTCTGACTAATGACATCTCAGGCAGACACCAGAGTGATAAATATATATATTCCCTTAGTTTCCAATAGATCCACACCCTGCTCGTTCTTCCACTGCCTGTGTCTACAGCGGCCTTCTTCCACGTCCATTAGCACCATACCTTATCATAGTTAAGAGATAAAAAGACACACAGTCTCCCACGACAAATCAATCCCTTGATTAAAATTCCTTTGATTTCCCAAAAGCAGGTCTGTTCTGCTGCTGCGACTTTCACTGTCTGTGGAGCGGCCTCTTCACCAGACTACAGGCTGTTCAATCTTCATCAGTTTCCATCACTGCAGGGCTGCCTTGCTCTCTGACTCTCTTCCTCTTTCTCGCTCTACCTCTGATCCTTTCATCCACTCCTGACCAATATTGCCCTGGTCCAGGCATCAAGACCCTCCGCGAGACGCTCTTTAATCCAGGGCTAAAATGGGTGTTAATGGAGCTGGAACATCCAGTGCATTTTTCTCTGTCTCCATCTTTGAAAATGCCACCATTATCTATTGTTGTGTTTTTGTTTCGTTATCCCTGCTAATTGATGCAATTACTGGCCTACCTTGAGAGAATAGCTGAAAATAGGATAGCGTTATGATGAGGGATAAACACCACACCACAGGGGCAGATCAACAATGTACACACTCAGCCTGTTTAATGTACACAGCCTGTTAATGACTACATGGCTTTCTGATCATTGGGTGAGTAGCTGTTCTAGTGTGGTTAACGCTGTGCAGTGATTGTATTCCACATGTTTTAGATTAGAACATCCCAGCCTAACACATTACTTAAGATTTTCTGTGGACAGACCTGAAACAACACATTCTTCTGACTGCAAGTCTACAGTCTCCCACGACAAATCAATAGCTACTCCAGGTCCCAGCTAATACCAATCACATTTTCTCATTAAACTGGCCTAACGGGAGAGCCATTTACTCTTGCAGCTTGACAAGACCGATAGAGGTTTCTGTCTGTGATATAGCCAGCCACCCATCAATAAACATAACCTCAACTCATCAGTACCTTTTGGATTTTCTTCTCTCCTGTGTGAAATTGTCTCAGTACTGAGAGGTGTTGCCAAACAAATTCTGTGGACATCAATCTTTCTGCTCAGGTTTTTTAATCATGTAAAAAGCTCAAGAGAAATTGGATAAATAATATACATTACGTTTACATTCGACATAATTGACATGCTAATATAGGGCTTGAAAGACACAACTGGAGTGTGGATTTTACTAAAGACAAAAAACATGTCAATGCACAGCCACACTTGACGAACACTAGAGGGGAGTGATCATGTGGCGCAGGGACGTCTTTTCTTCAGTAACATCCCCACTGGCCCTCATAGCAGCAATCAGTCTTTCACTCACGCCTGTACAAAAATATATGTTTCAAGCAACCCTGACTGTGACAGCTCCCACACTGCAGGATATACAATGCCTTCAGAAAATATTCACACCCCTTGACTTTTTCCACATTTTGTTGTGTTACAGCCTGAATTTAAAATGGATTCAATTTAGATTTTTTTTGTCACTGGGCTACACACAATACCCCATAATGTCAAAGTGGAATTATGTTTTTCGAAATTTGTACAAATTAATTAAAAATGAAAAGCTGAAATGTCTTGAGTCAATAAGTATTCAACCCCTTTGTTATGCCAAGCCTAAATAAATTCAGGAGTAAAAATTTGCTTAACAAGTCACATAATAAGCTGCATGGACTCATTCTGTGTACAATAATAGTGTTTAACATGATCATTGAGCATGGTGAAGTTATTAATTACACTTTGGATGGTATATCAATACACCCAGTCACTACAAAGATACAGGCGTCCTTCCTAACTCAGTTGGCAAAGAGGAAGGAAATCGCTCAGGGATTTCATCAAGAGGCCAATGTTGACTTTAAAACAGTTATAGCGTTTAATGGCTGTGATAGGATAAAACTGAGGATGGATCAACAACATTGTAGTTACTAACCTAAATGACAAAGTGAAAAGAAGGAAGCCGGTACAGAATCAAAATATTCCAAAACATGCATCCTGTTTGCAACAAGGCAGTAAAGTAACACTGCAAAGAATTTGGCAAAGCAATTAACATTTTGTCCTGAATAAAAAGTGTTATGTTTGGGGCAAATCCAATACAACACCTTACCGAGTACCACTCTCCATATTTTCAAGCATAGTGGTGGCTGCATCATGTTTTGGGTATGCTTGTAGTCGTTAAGGACTGGGGAGTTTTTCTGATGCAAAGCACAGGCTTTGCACCAGACACTGGGAGATTAATTCACATATTAGCAGGACAATAACCTAAAACACAAGGCCAAATATGCACTGGAGTTACTTACCAAGAAGACAGTGAATGTTCGAGTTACAGTTTTGACTTAAATCTACTTGAAAATCTATAGCAAGACCTGAAAATGGTTGTCTAGCAATGATCAACAATTTGACAGAACTTGAAGAATTTTGAAAATAATAAATGGGCAAATGTTGCACAATACAGGTGTGGAAAACTCTTAGAGACTTACCCAGAAAGAGACTTACCCAGCTGTAATAATTTTCAAAGGTGTATCTACAAAGTATTGACGCAGGGGTGTGAATACATAGGTAAATTAGATATTTCTGTATTTAATTTTCAATAAATTAGCTAAAATGTCAAAAAACATGTGTTCACTTTGTCGTTATGAGGTGTTGTGTGTAGATTTGTGAGAAGAAACATCAATTTAATCAATTTTTAATTCAGGCTGTAACACAACAAAATGTGGAATAAGTCAAGGGTTAAATTTTACTTTCTGAAGGCACTGTGCATTCTGTATGGGTAACCACTTAAACAACTGAGATGATGTTGGCTTTAAAGCACATCATATGTCACCTGACCAAAACTCCTGTCATCCCCTCTGAGACATGCCAAGCCTCTGTATCGGCAACTCGCTAGGGATCATTGAGAATATCAATTACAGTACAGAGAGTACATACAGGCTCTGGCACGTCACTGACTGCAACAGTGTCACATTCACAGTGCCCACTGTAGTAGTGATAAAGGTAGGTTTTTAGTGCCATCAAAAGGTGCTCTGTGTGATTACTGTCCTATATCAACTGATTGAGATTGGCAAAGTGTCTTAGACCTAATCTCAGAGCAATGAAAATGGCCCACTGCAATAACTTGGTTGAAGTGGTGTGTTGATGGTCTGAACGTCTACAGAGGGAACAAAAGTTTATCAACAGGGGGGCCTCCCGAGAGGCGCAGCGGTCTAAGGCACTGCATCGCAATGCTAGAGGCGTCATTACAGACCCCGGTTCGATCTCAGGCTGTGTTGCAGCCGGCCGCGCCCGGGAGACCCATGAGGAGGCGCACAATTGGCCCAGTGTCGTCCGGGTTAGGGGAGGGTTTGGCCAGCCGGGATGTCCTTGTCCCATCACGCTCTAGCGACTCCTGTGATGGGCCGGGCGCATGCACGCTGACTTTGGTCACCAGTTGTACAGTGTTTCCTCCGACACATTGGTGCGGCTGGCTTCCAGGTTAAGCGAGCAGTATGTCAAGAAGCAGTGTGGCTTGGCAGGGCCGTGTTTCGGAGGACGCATGGCTCTCGGCCTTCGCCTCTCCCGAGTCCGTATGGGAGTTGCAGCGATGGGACAAGACTGTAACTACCAATTGGGGAGAAAAAAAGTACAAAGAAATGTTTTGTTTACCAATAGGAATAGAGATTAAACAATGAGTAAACCACTATTTGACAATGTGATTACATTCTCGGAGTGACTCCATTTTCGGATGACCAATTTAGTTTTTGGAATATTTAGGAGTTCACAGCGAAGCTGGCCATGAGTAACTTGGTCAAAAAGAAATGGCACATATTGGTCTATATGGCGCTGTTATAAGCAGTCTCACTTAAACCCTCATATCTGCTGCCCCGTTTCATCTAGAGACTTGAAACTTTGTATGTAGGTGTCTTTCCTCATGTTGAACACATTTGATTCAAGGATCCATAAGGTCCATCAGGATAGATTTTCCTCCATCTTGGACATTTTTGAAAACCTTTGAAAAACGTCCAAATAATAACACCAGTTTGAGAAAAGCTAATGGATTGTTTGAGAGAAGGCTGAGTTATTGATAAATCAGGAAATCCAATTTTAAGTCTCCATTTAAAGCACTGTACATCCACTCCACAGTGTCCTATCAACTTGAAACTTGTCATCAATATCATGGACGTCCCTAAGATGAACCACACTGAATTTGGTATTTATATCTCAAACAATTAAACTATTAACAACTAATTATTTGCATATGTACAGTAACACATCCTCAAAATCATCTGCAATCATCTCCTCCTCATGAACCATAGGTCAGATTCACTCCAGATTTTGTATTTAGACTCAGTCTTTAATGGTTTTGAGAAATAATTGTTGTTGCATTCAAATATGGCTGCACTGTACCTACAGATGCACATTAGCACATATGCTAATGCTAAAAATACTTAAAGAATATTCTCATGAACCATAAATTAGATTGACTCCAGATTTGGTACATAGACTCTTATGAATTTGAGAATGATTAGTTGCTGCACTCAACGTGGGCCATGCTACACTACTAGATGGCACCATATCACACCAGAGATATAAGAACTGAACTGATGGACATTACATTTACATTTACGTCATTTAGCAGACGCTCTTATCCAGAGCGACTTACAAGTTGGTGCATTCACCCTATAGCCAGTGGGATAACCACTTTACAATTTTTTTATTTTTTATTTTTATTTTATTTTTTTAGGGGGGGGGCGGGGGGGTAGAAGGATTACTTTATCCTATCCCAGGTATTCCTTAAAGAGGTGGAGTTTCAAATGTCTCCGGAAGGTGGTGAGTGACTCCGCTGTCCTGGCGTCGTGAGGGAGCTTGTTCCACCATTGGGGTGCCAGAGCAGCGAACAGTTTTGACTGGACTGAGCGGGAACTATGCTTCCGCAGAGGAAGGGGAGCCAGCAGGCCAGAGGTGGATGAACGCAATGCCCTCGTTTGGGTGTAGGGACTGATCAGAGCCTGAAGGTACAGAGGTGCCGTTCCCCTCACAACTCCATAGGCAAGCACCATGGTCTTGTAACAGATATGAGCTTCAACTGGAAGCCAGTGGAGTGTGCGGAGGAGCGGGGTGACGTGAGAGAACTTGGGAAGGTTGAACACCAGACGGGCTGCGGCATTCTGGATGAGTTGTAGGGGTTTAATGGCACAGGCAGGGAGCCCAGCCAACAGCGAGTTGCAGTAATCCAGACGGGAGATGACAAGTGCCTGGATTAGGACCTGTGCCGCTTCCTGTGTAAGGCGGGCCATGAAATTTTATATGTAAACCTAATGTACAATACCAGTCAAACGTTTAGACACACTTACTCATTCCAGGGTTTTTCCTTATTTTTACTATTTTCTACATTGTAGAATAAAAGTGAAGACATCAAAACTATGAAATAACACATATGGAATCATGTACTAACAAAAAAATGTTAAATATATTTTATATTTGAGATTCTTCAAAGTAGCCAACCTTTGCCTTGATGACAGCTTTGCACACTCTTGGCATTCTCTCAACCAGCTTCATGAGGTAGTCACCTGGAATGGATTTAAATTAACAGGTGTGCCTTGTTAAAAGTTAATTTGTGGAATTTCTTTCCTTCTTAATGCGTTTGAGCCAATCAGTTGTGTTGTGACAAGGTAGGGTTGGTAAACAGAAGATAGACCTATTTGGTAAAAGACCAAGTCCATATTATGGCAAGAACAGCTCAAATAAGCAAACAGAAATGACAGACCATCATTACTTTAAGATATGAAGGTCAGTCAATCCGGAATATTTCAAGAACTTTGAAAGTTTCTTCAAGTGCAGTCGCAAAAACCATCAAGCGCTATGATGAAACTGGCTCTCATGAGGACTGCCACAGGAAAGGAAGACCCAGAGTTACCTCTGCTGCAGAGGATAAGTTCATTAGAGTTACCAGCCTCTGAAATTGCAGCCCAAATAAATGCTTCACACTGTTCAAGTAACAGACACATCTCAACATCAACTGTTCAGAGAAGACTGCGTGAATCAGGCCTTCATGGTCGAATTGCTGAAAGTAAACCACTACTAAAGGACACCAATAAGAAGAAGAGACTCGCTTGTGCCAAGAAACACGAGCAATGGACATTAGACTGGTAGAAAACTGTCCTTTGGTCTGATGAGTCCAAATTTGAGATTTTTGGTTCCAACCGCTATGTCTTTGTGAGATGCAGTGTGGGTGAATGGATAATCTCTGCATGTGTGGTTCCCACCGTGAAGCATGGAGGAGGAGGTGGGATGGTGTGGGGGTGCTTTGCTGGTGACACTGTCTGTGATTTATTTGGAATTCAAGGTACACTTAACCAGCATGGCTACCACAGCATTCTGCAGCGATACGCCATCCCATCTGGATTGCGCTTAGTGGGACTATCATTTGTTTTCAACAGGATAATGACCCAACACATCTTCAGGCTGTGTAAGGGCTATTTGACCAAGAAGGAGAGTGATGGAGTGCTGCATCAGATGACCTGGCCTCCACAATCCCCCGACCTCAACCCAATTGAGATGGTTTGGGATGAGTTGGACCGCAGAGTGAAGGAAAAGAAGCCAACAAGTGCTCAGCATATGTGGGAACTCCTTCAAGACTCTTGGAAAAGCATTCAAGGTGAATCTGGTTGAGAGAATGCCAAGAGTGTGCAAAGCTGTCATCAAGGCAAAGGGTGGCTACTTTGAAGAATCTCAAATATAAAATATATTTTGATTTGATTAACACTTTTTTGGTTACTACATGATTCCATATGTGTTATTTCATAGTTTTGATGTCTTCACTATTATTCTACAATGTAGAAAATAGTAAAAATAAAGAAAAACCCTTGAATGAGTAGGTGTGTCCAAACCTTTGACTGGTACTGTATATGTCCTTAGAAGCTGTGTGAATATAAATTCGAGTGGCGCAGTGGTCTAAGGCACTGCATCGCAGTACTAACTGTGCCACTAGAGATCCTGGTTCGAATCCAGGCTCTGTCGCAGCCGTCCGCGACCGGGAGACTCATGGGCGGCGCACAATTGGCCCAGCGTTGTCCAGGGTAGGGGAGGGAATGGCCGGCAGGGATGTAGCTCAGTTGATAGAGCATGGTGTTTGCAACGCCAGGGTTGTGGGTTTGATTCCCACGGGGGACCAGTATGAAAAATATATATATATTTATTCACTAACTGTAAGTCGCTCTGGATAAGAGCGTCTGCTAAATGACTAAAAATGTAAAAAATGGCTGCACCAGAACAGTTTGTGGCACTATAGATGTCATTGGCACCAGTGGCACCATAGGATACTAGAGAAATAACTATTGATCAAGTGGACTTTGTCTCATGCAAATTAATGTTAGATTTATATTATACAGACAAACAATGTGAAATATTGTGATTTGTATATCTGTATAATTACATATTGTTGCCATATTATGTGGTCTGAACATAGTGAAAGTGGATATTTTATTCAGGAAAATTAGAAACCGGAAGTCCTGCCGCTTGCTTGTCATCGTATCACAGCTGTGAGAGTATAGTTGAAGTATTTTAGAATGCTAATGTGGAGTGTACCAACTAAGATTTAAATCATTTACACAAACTAGACTAAACTTCACTTGCGTCATCCTTGTGGTATTGAGAGATAAACAAGGTGATGCTTTCACTGATTGCACATAAAGGAAGATAGCTCCTACATGATAGAGTGCTTGCTTTGTTATCCAACTGATCTTGTGTCCTTTCTGTCATCCTGTGAACCCCGTTCATTGCTGCTCACTGCTATATTTGTAATTGTATATTTTGTTGAACTGCTGTGTAAACAGTGCTTGAGAAACTAAAAGGGTTATTCGGACCCTCACGCCTGCTGCTTGCACCCAAGTAGAGGTTAGGGGTCTGTTTTCAAAAGTTTCAAACAAAGCCAATTGCCTCAAGCCAGGATCATACAAACACTGCCTAGGAAAGCATTGGTCCTGCTTTGAAGGTACCCTTTCTTCTACACAGTTCCTCTGCAAACACTCTGAGTTGGTAGAGAAATGTGTCAATAGGGTGAAATCTACACAAGGTGGCAAGACAAACGTAAGTTAGTAATCAAAAATGTTCTTGACCATGCCCACATAACAAAACACTATAGAATTACAATAGACAATAGAATACTATAGAATTCTGTAGTAAACTGTAGTATACTGTAGAATACTATACTATGTACTGTAGTATCCCTCGATCATGTGTAGTACTTTTTAATGTTATAGTATACTGTAGAATACCATAGTAAATACTACAGTATTATTTAAAAAACACTGTAGTAAATACTACAGAAATGTCCGCAAAAACACTACAGTTCGCAGAAACTTAACATTATGACTATAACTACTGTTCCCAGAAGGAGGGAAACAAGGTACGACATACTATTGGGGAGTCGCACTCTTACGACTTCGGTTGAAGGATATACAATCACGCCTGACAAGGCAAATGAAATATGTGAATACCTGTCTTCCACAGGTGATAAGCGTGAGGTTCGGATTAATTCCTTAAATTTAATACCGCTCTTCACCGAGCCCAGGAATGGGCTGTGCAGGGCCAAACAGGTGTTGTACCTCTTTTCCCTCATTCAGGGTACAGTACTTATAGTCATAACGTAAAGTTACGTTCCCTTTCAGTCAGTCAACTTCAGTACAACACACTATGGGGAAATATAATCACGCCCCAAGCCGACCCCAATGGATACTAAATGAAACGGCCCATGGCAGACAAACCAGACCTGACCCCACAGATGCAGCATTCTGAGTATTGCGCACATGGTGCGCTGTCTAGTGACTTTCCCCTGTCCCAGCTGTAAGCACACTGTGTGCAATACTGGGAGCAGTGACATCCAAGCGATAAACCTAACAAAAGTGTGTGGTGATGCCCAACTCGCCGCAGCACAAATATCTCCTATAATCAACCCTTTAAACAACGCCCAAGATGCTGCCAGACCCCTGGTGGAGTGGGCGCGTACATCACTAGGTAACCCTTGCCCCTTGCTGCTATATGCCAGGGAGATAGCCTCCACAATACAGTAGGAGAGACGCTGCTTAGAGAGCACCCTGCCGCTAGCTGGATTAGCAAAACAGACATAAGTTTACTCACAAAACCGGATATCAACGGTCTGTTCAATGTACGTGTGTAAAGCTCTGTCTTCAAAAGCAAAAGGAGGAGGCGAAAAAGGGTAATAGCTCAAAAGTTAAGGACCTGTACAACACAGCCATGTCTTTCAGGGCGAAGGCTGCATTTGGACGCAAAGTCACCTTAGAGTCGCCCAGCGCCGACAGAGAGGGCTGCCTTGCTTCTAGCTCTTAGGAAACTTTGCAGTATTTCGTTTTTTATGTATTATTTCTTACGTTATTAGCCCACAAAATTGTTTGTGTTATTACATACAGCCGGGAAGAACTATTGGATATGAGAGCGGCGGTAACTCACCAGCACTACCAGCATTACGACCAGGAATACGACTTTCCCAAAGCGGATCCTTTGTTCGCACCCCCCAGGGCAATTGAACTGATTCCAGAGGCTGACCAAAAACAACGCCGGAGGAGAGTGGTCCTCTGTAGCTCAATTGGTAGAGCATTGCACGTGTAACGCCAGGGTAGTGGGTTCGATCCCCGGGACCACCCATACGTAAAAATGTATGCACACATGACTGTAAGTCACTTTGGATAAAAGCGTTTGCTAAATGGCATATTATATATTTATATTATAGGTACTAGGAGCGGTCTTCTAGTCCGACTTAGGAGGCGTGCAGTGAGGGAAAAAAGAATTTGATCCCCTGCTGATTTTGTACGTTTGCCCACTAACAAAGACATGATCAGTCTATAACTTTAATGGTAGGTTTATTTGAACAGTGAGAGACAGAATAACAACAAAAAAATCCAGAAAAACGCATGTTAAAAATTGTATAAATTGATTTGCATTTTAATGAGGGAAATAAGTTTTTGACCCCTCTGCAAAACATGACTTAGTACTTGGTGGCAAAACCCTTGTTGGCAATCACAGAGGTCAGACGTTTCTTGTAGTTGGCCACCAGGTTTGCACACATCTCAGGAGGGATTTTGTTCCACTCCTCTTTGCAGATCTTCTCCAAGTCATTAAGGTTTCGAGCCTGACGTTTGGCAACTCGAACCTTCAGCTCGCTCCACAGATTTTCTATGGGATTAAAGGTCTGGAGACTGGCTAGGCCACTCCAGGACCTTAATGTGCTTCTTCTTGAGCCACTCCTTTGTTGCCTTGGCCGTGTGTTTTGGGTCATTGTCATGCTGGAATACCCATCCACGACCCATTTTCAATGCCCTGGCTGAGGGAAGGAGGTACTCACCCAAGATTTGACGGTACATGGCCACGTCCATCGTCCCTTTGATGCGGTGAAGTTGTCCTGTCCCCTTAGCAGAAAAACACTCCCAAAGCATAATGTTTCCACCTCCATGTTTGACGGTGGGGATGGTGTTCTTGGGATCATAGGCAGCATTCCTCCTCCTCCAAACACGGCGAGTTGAGTTGATGCCAAAGAGCTCGATTTTGGTCTCATCTGACCACAACACTTTCACCCAGTTCTCCTCTGAATCATTCAGATGTTCATTGGCAAACTTCAGACGGCCCTGTATATGTGCTTTCTTGAGCAGGGGGACCTTGCGGGCGCTGCAGGAATTCAGTCCTTCACGGCGTAGTGTGTTACCAATTGTTTTCTTGGTGACTATGGTCCCAGCTGCCTTGATATCATTGACAAGATCCTCCCGTGTAGTTCTGGGCTGATTCCTCACTGTTCTCATGATCATTGCAACTCCACGAGGTGAGATCTTGCATGGAGCCCCAAGCCGAGGGAGATTGACAGTTCTTTTGTGTTTCTTCCATTTGCAAATAATCGCACCAACTGTTGTCACCTTCTCACCAAGCTGCTTGGCGATGGTCTTGTAGCCCATTCCAGCCTTGTGTAGGTCTACAATCTTGTCACTGAAATCCTTGGAGAGCTCTTTGGTCTTGGCCATGGTGGAGAGTTTGGAATCTGATTGATTGATTGCTTCTGTGGACAGGTGTCTTTTATACAGGTAACAAGCTGAGATTAGGAGCACTCCCTCAGCTCATTACCTGTATAAAAGACACCTGGGAGCCAGAAATCTTTCTGATTGAGAGGGGGTCAAATACTTATTTCCCTCATTATAATGCAAATCAATTTATAACATTTTTGACATGCGTTTTTCTGGTTTTTTTTGTTGTTATTCTGTCTCTCACTGTTCAAATAAACCTACCATTAAAATTATAGACTGATCATTTCTTTGTCAGTGGGCAAACGTACAAAATCAGCAGGGGATCAAATACTTTTTTCCCTCACTGTATTACTTGCTAATGTTCAGTCTCTGGATAATAAAGTTGATGAGCTCAGGGCGAGGGATTCTTTCCAGAGATACATCAGGGATTGTAACATACTCTGTTTCACGGAAACATGGCTCTCTCGGGATAGACTGTCCGAGTCGGTCCAGCCAGCTGGGTTCTCAGTTCATTGAGCAGACAGGAATAAATATCTCTCAGAGAAGCAGAAGGGCGGAGGTGTATATTTTATGATAAACGACTCATGGTGTAACTGTGATAACATACAGGAACTCAAGTCCTTTTGTTCACCCAACCTATAATACCTCACAATCAAATGCCAACCGTATTATCTCCCAAGATAATTTTCTTCAGTTATAGTCACGGCCGTGTATATCCCCCCTCAAGCCAATACCACGACGGCCCTCAAAGAACTTTACTGGACTTTATGCAAATTAGAAACCACATATCCTGAGGCTGCATTTATTGTAGCTGGGGATTTTAATAAAGCAAATTTGAGGAAAAGGCTACCGAAGTTCTATCAACACATCGACTGTAGTACTAGCACTGCTTAAAATACACGAACACTGCTACTCCAACTTCCGGGATGCATACAAGGCTCTCCCCCGCCCTCCTTTCGGCAAATCTGACCACAACTCCATTTTGCTCCTCCCTTCCTATAGGCAGAAACTCAAACAGGAAGTACCCGTGCTAAGGACTATTCAACGCTGGTCTGACCAATCGGAATCCACGCTTCAAGATTGTTTTGATCACGCGGACTGGGATATGTTCCGGGTAGCTTCAGAGAATAATATCGACGTATATACTGACACAGTGACTGAGTTTATCAGGAAGTGTATAGGAGATGTTGTACTATTAAAACCTACCCTAACCAGAAACCGTGGATAGATGGCAGCATTCGCGCAAAACTGAAATCGCTAACCACCGCATTTAACCATGGCAAGGTGACTGGGAATATGGCAGAATACAAACAGTGTAGTTATTCCCTCCGCAAGGCAATCAAACAGGCAAAACGCCAGTATAGGTACAAAGTGGAGTTGCAATTCAACGGCTCAGACACGAGACGTATGTGGCAGGGTCTACAGACAATCACGGACTACAAAAGGAAAACCAACCACGTCGCCGACACCGACATCTTGCTTCCGGACAAGCTAAACACCTTCTTCGCCCGCTTTGAGGATAATACAGTGCCACCGACGCGGCCCGCTACCAAGGACTGTGGGCTCTCCTTCTCCGTGGCCGACGTGAGTAAGACATTTAAGCGTGTTAACCCTCGCAAGGCTGCCCAGATGGCATCCCAAGCTGTGTCCTCAGAGCATGCACATACCAGCTGGCTGGTGTGTTTACGGACATATTCGATCTCTCCCTATCCCAGTCTGCTGTCCCCACTTGCTTCAAGATGGCCACCATTGTCCCTGTACCCAAGAAAGCAAAGGTAACTAAACTACATGACTATCGCCCCGTAGCACTCACTTCTGTCATCCTGAAGTGCTTTGAGAGACTAGTCAAGGATCATATCACCTCTACCTTACCTGTCACCCTAGACCCACTTCAATTTGCTTACCGACCCAATAGATCCACAGACGATGCAATCACCATCACACTGCACACTGCCCTATCCCATCTGGACAAGAGGAATACCTATGTAAGAATGCTGTTAATTGACTATAGCTCAGCATTCAACACCATAGTACCCTCCAAGCTCATCATTAAACTCGAGGCCCTGAGTCTGAACCCCGCCCTGTGCAACGTGGTCCTGGACTTCCTGACGGGCCGCCCCCAGGTGGTGAAGGTAGGACAAAACACCTCCACTTCGCTTATCCTCAACACTGGGACCCCACAAGGGTGCGTGTTCAGCCAGAAGGCGAAGTCAGTACAGGTGCATCAAAGCTGGGACCGAGAGACTGAAAAACAGCTTCTATCTCAAGGCCATCAGATTGTTAAATATCCTTCACTAGCACATTAAAGGCTGCTGCCTATATACATACAGTGAGGGAAAAAAGTATTTGATCCCCTGCTGATTTTGTACGTTTGCCCACTGAAAAAGAAATTATCAGTCTATAATTTTAATGGTAGGATTATTTGAACAGTGAGAGACAGAATAACAACAACAAAATCCAGAAAAACGCATGTCAAAAATGTTATAAATTGATTTGCATTTTAATGACGGAAATAAGTATTTGACCCCTCTGCAAAACATGACTTAGTACTTGGCGGCAAAACCCTTGTTGGCAATCACAGAGGTCAGACGTTTCTTGTAGTTGGCCACCAGGTTTGCACACATCTCAGGAGGGATTTTGTCCCACTCCTCTTTGCAGATCTTCTCCAAGTCATTAAGGTTTCGAGGCTGACATTTGGCAACTCGAACCTTCAGCTCCCTCCACAGATTTTCTATGGGATTAAGGTCTGGAGACTGGTTAGGCCACTCCAGGACCTTAATGTGCTTCTTCTTGAGCCACTCCTTTGTTGCCTTGGCCGTGTGTTTTGGGTCATTGTCATGCTGGAATACCCATCCACGACCCATTTTCAATGCCCTGGCTGAGGGAAGGAGGTTCTCACCCAAGATTTTATGGTACATGGCCCCATCCATCGTCCCTTTGATGCGGTGAAGTTGTCCTGTCCCCTTAGCAGAAAAACACCCCCAAAGCATAATGTTTCCACCTCCATGTTTGACGGTGAGGATGGTGTTCTTGGGGTCATAGGCAGCTTTCCTCCTCCTCCAAACACGGCGAGTTGAGTTGATGCCAAAGAGCTCGATTTTGGTCTCATCTGACCACAACACTTTCACCCAGTTCTCCTCTGAATCATTCAGATGTTCATTGGCAAACTTCAGACGGGCATGTTAATGTGCTTTCTTGAGCAGGGGGACCTTGCGGGTGCTGCAGGATTTCAGTCCTTCACGGCGTAGTGTGTTACCAATTGTTTTCTTGGTGACTATGGTCCCTGCTGCCTTGAGATCATTGACAAGATCCTCCCGTGTAGTTCTGGGCTTATTCCTCACCGTTCTCATGATCATTGCAACTCCACGAGGTGAGATCTTGCATGGAGCCCCAGGCCGAGGGAGATTGACAGTTATTTTGTGTTTCTTCCATTTGCGAATAATCACACCAACTGTTGTCACCTTCTCACCAAGCTGCTTGGCGATGGTCTTGTAGCCCATTCCAGCCTTGTGTAGGTCTACAATCTTGTCCCTGACATCCTTGGAGAGCTCTTTGGTCTTGGCCATGGTGGAGAGTTTGGAATCTGATTGATTGATTGCTTCTGTGGACAGGTGTCTTTCATACAGGTAACAAGATGAGATTAGGAGCACTCCCTTTAAGAGTGTGCTCCTAATCTCAGCTCGTTACCCGTATAAAAGACACCTGGGAGCCAGAAATCTCTCTGATTGAGAGGGGGTCAAATACTTATTTCCCTCATTAAAATGCAAATCAATTTATAACATTTTTGACATGCGTCTTTCTGGATTTTTTTGTTGTTGTTGTTCTGTCTCTCACTGTTCAAATAAACGTACCATTAAAATTATAGACTGATCATTTAATAATATATTCTTTGTCAGTGGGCAAACGTACAAAATCAGCAGGGGATCAAATACTTTTTTCCCTCACTGTAGATTAGAAATCACTGGCCACTTTAATAAATGGAACACTAGTCACTTTAATAATGTTTACATATCTTGCATTACTCATCTCATATGTACATACTGTATTCTATACTATTCTACTGTATCTTAGTCTATGCCGCTCTGACATTGCTCGTCCATATATCCTTATTTATATATTCTTAATTCCGTTGCTTTACTTAGATTTGTGTGTATTGGGTATATGTTGTGAAATTGTTAGATATTACTTTTTAGATATACTGCACTGTCGGAGCTAGAAACACAAGCATTTCGCTACACCCGCAATAACATCTGCTAAACACGTGTATGTGACAAATACAATTTGATTTGAATTGAGTACAGGAAGGGTGTACGGATATCGCGTGGAGGTCCCCAACACGTTCAGCAGAGGCCAAAGCAATGAGCACTGAAAAGTCCTTTATCTTGGCACCAGAGCTCAAACACTTGCCACTTATACGCATAAAGCCCTCTCGTGGAGGATGCCCTTGCAGACTGAATGGTAGCAATAACATTCGGAGGTAGACTTCTAGCCATCAGATTGGCCCTCTTAGTGGCCAGGCCTATAGGAACAACAGGTCCCTGCGCAATGGGAGTTTTCACGGGTCCCAACCTAAAAGGCGAATGATCTCGGCGAACCAATGCTGCCTGGGCCAATGGGGAGCCACACGAATCAATGGTAAGCCCTCCTGGTGCACTCACACGTAAAGGAGCGTCAGAGGCCCCTGGTGCACCAGAGCGTCCGTTCCCAATGGGGCAATCGGGTCCCTGGTCGAGAAAAATAGACGACACTGAGCGTTTTCTCGCGACGCGTAAAGATCTACGTCGGCCCTGCCGAAAATATCCCATTCCTGGAAGAGCCTCCACTCCTGAGAGAGAGGGTCCGACACCTGGATAAAAGATCTGCACCCGAGTTGAGGCAACCAGGGACGTGCGTCGCCCAAAGCGAAAGCATGTGCACACTGCTCCCCAGCAATAGGGAGCGAGCCAAGATCAGGAGGGAGAGAGACAGAGTCTCTCCCCATCTGTTGATGCACGCCAACCACTAACATATTGGGGGAAGGACCTGAGCGCCAGATACTAATTGACTTGGAGTGCACTCAGCACCAGTGTCTATTAGCAGCGGATCAAGTTGCCTTCGTACAGCGCACCCCACCCTCGGGGGGATGCGTCTGTTGTGATCACCTTGTGGGGTACAACTCAGCCCATGTGAGCCCCCTGACAATAGCAGAGGGTCCCACCACTGGGCCATGGCCCGTAGGCCTGACAGGGACACCTGACGCGACTGGATTAGGCTGGGAGATGCGTTCAGGTAAGCGGCTAAGTCTCAGCGCTGGAAGGGCTGTATCAACAATAGCCCCACAGGAACGACTTCCATCACAGAAGCCATCATCCCAAGTAGGCATAGGCACTGGCGAAAACACACTTTGTGACCCAGCCAAAATTTGGCTAAGCAGAGCTTGAACCCAGACACGCTCCATGGGGATAGAAAAGCATGAGTCTAGCATGAGACCCAGAAACGGAATGCGCTGAGATGGAGTCAGACAGCTCTTTTTCTGGTTTCTTATTAAGCCTAGAGACTGAATACGGGACAGTACCATGGATGTGTGTAACACTGCTTGCCGCCTCGACTCCTCCTCCACCAGCCAATCGATGTAATAGCCGGAAGCTCGTGAGCATTCTGAGTTTGTAGACTCTGAGATGCTTGTTGGGGGCAAAAGTCAAAAGTTTGGACACACCTACTAATTAAAGGGTTTTTCTTTATTTTTACTATTTTTTACATTGTAGAATAATAGTGAAGACATCAAAACTATAAATAACACATATGGAATCATGAAAAACCAAAGAAGTGTTAAACAAATCAAAATATATTTTATATTTGAGATTCTTCAAATAGCCACTCTTTGCCTTGATGACAGCTTTGCACACTCTTGTCATTCTCTCAACAATCTTCATGAGGTAGTCACCTGGAATGCATTTCAATTAACAGGTGTGCCTTCTTAAAAGTTTAATTTGTGGAATTTCTTCCTTCTTAATGCGTTTCAGCCAATCAGTTGTGTTGTGACAAGGTAGGGGGGGTATACAGAAGATATCCCTATTTGGTAAAAGACCATGTCCATATTATGGCAAGAACAGCTCAAATAAGCAAAGAGAATCGACAGTCCATCATTACTTTAAGACATGAAGGTCAGTCAACACTGAAAATGTCAAGAACTTTGAAAGTTTCTTCAAGTGCAGTCGCAAAAACCATCAAGCGCTATGATGAACTGGCTCTCATGAGGACCGCCACAGGAACGGACGACCTAGAGTCCAGCATGTTAAATGTGCAACCAAAGGAAACATTATTCTAGACCACCTTTACTCCACACACAGAGACGCGTACAAAGCTCTCACTTGCCCTCCATTTGGCAAATCTGACCATAATTCTATCCTCCTGATTCCTGCTTATGAGCAAAAACTAAAGCAGGAAGAACCAGTGACTTGGTTAATAAGGAAGTGGTCAGATGACGCAGATGCTAAGCTACAGGACTGTTTTGCTAGCACAGACTGTAATATGATCCATGATTCTTCCGATAGCATTGAGGAGTACACCACATCAGTCACTGGCTTCATCAATAAGTGCATCGATTACGTCGTCCCCACAGTGGCCGTACGTACATACCCCAACCAGAAGCCATGGATTACAGGCAACATCCGCACTGAGCTAAAGGGTAGAGCTGCCGTTTTCAAGGAGCGGGACTCTAAACCGGACGCTTATAAGAAATCCCGCTATGCCCTCCGACGAACCATCAAACAGGCAAAGAGTCAATACAGGACTAAGATTTAATCGTACTACACCGGCTCCGACGCTCGTCGGATGTGGCAGGGCTTGCACACTATTACAGACTACAAAGGGAAGCACAGCCGTGAGCTGCCCAGTGAAACAAGCCTACCAGACGAGCTAAATCACTTCTATGCTCGTTTCGAGGAACGCAACACTGAAGCATGCATGAGAGCATCAGCTGTTCCGGATGACTATGTGATCACGCTCTCTGTAGCCATTGTGAGTAAGACTTTTAAGCAGGTCAACATTCAAAAGGCCGCAGGGCCAGACTGATTACCAGGACGTGTATTCCGAGCATGCGCTAACCAACTGGCAAGTGTCTTCACTGACATTATCAACCTGTCCGTGACTGAGTCTGTAATACCAACATGTTTCAAGCAGACCACCATAGTCCCTGTGCTCAAGAATACTAAGATAACCTGCATACCGTCCCAACAGATCCACAGATTATGCAATCTCTATTGCACTACACACTGCCCTTTCCCACCTGGACAAGAGGACTACCTATGTGAGAATGCTATTCATTGACTAGAGCTCAGCGTTCAACACCATAGTGCCCTCAAAGCTCATCACTAAGCTAAGGACCCTGGGACTAAACACCTCCCTCTGCAACTGGATCCTGGACTTCCTGATGGGCCGAACCAGGTGGTAAGGGTAGGTAACAACACATCTGCCACGCTGATCCTCAACAGGGGGGCCCCTCAGGGGTGCGTGCTCAGTCCCCTCCTGTACTCCCTGTTCACCCATGACTGCATGGCCAGGCACAACTCCAACACCATCATTAAGTTTGCAGATGACACAACAGTGGTATGCCTGATCACCGACAACGATGAGACAGCCTATAGGGAGGAGGTCAGAGACCTGGCCGATTCTCATCAACGGGGCTGTAATGGAACAGGATGAGAGCTTCAAGTTCCTTGGTCCAAACACACCAAGACAGTCGTGAAGAGGGCAGGACAAAGCCTATTCCCCCTCAGCAGACTGAAAATATTTGGCATGGGTCCTCAGATCCTCAACAAGTTCTACAGCTGCACCATCGAGAGCATCCTGACTGGTTGCATCACCGCCTGGTATAGCAACTGCTCAGCCTCCAACCAAAATCACTGGGGCCAAGCTTCCTGCCATCCAGGACCTCTATACCAGGTGGTGTCAGAGGAAGGCCCTAAAAATGGTCAAAGAGTCCAGCCACCCTAGTCATAGACTGTTCTCTCTGCTACCGCATGGCAAGCGGTACCGGAGCGCCAAGACTAGGTCCAAAAGGCTTCTTAACAGCTTCTACCCCCAAGCCATAAGACTCCTGAAGAGCTAATCATTGCTACCCGGACTCTTTTACGCTGCTGCTACTCTGTTTATTATCTATGTATAGTCACTTTAACTCTACCCACATGTACATATTACCTCAATTACCTCGACTAACCAGTGCCCCCGCACATTGACTCTGTACCGGTACCCCCTGTATATAGCCTCCCTGTTGCAGGGGCTGAGTCACTGGCTTGCTGGTGCTCTTTCATGCCGTCCCTGGGAGGGGTGCGTCACTTGAGTGGGTTGAGTTACTGACGTGATCTTCCTGTCTGGGTTGGCGCCCCCCCCCTTGGTTTGTGCTGTGGTGGAGACCTCTGTGGGCTATACTCGGCCTTGTCTCAGGATTGTAAGTTGGTGGTTGGGGATATCCCTCTAGTGGTGCGGGGGCTGTGCTTTGGCGGAGTGGGTGGGGTTATATCCTTCCTGTTTGGCCCTGTCCGGGGGTTTCTTTGGATGGGGCCACAGTGTCTCCGGACCGCTCCTGTCTCAGCCTCCAGTATTTATGCTGCAGTAGTTTATGTGTCGGGGGGCTGGGGTTAGTTGGTTATACCTGGAGTACTTCTCCTGTCTTATCCAGTGTCCTGTGTGAATTTAAGTATGTCTCTCTCTAATTCTCTCGTTCTCTCTTTCTCTCTGAGAACCTGAGCCCTAGGACCATACGTCAGGACTACCGGGCATGATGACACCTTGCTGTCCCCAGTCCGCCTGGCCTTGCTGCTATTCCAGTTTCAACTGTTCTGCCTGCGGCTACGAAACCCCTACCTGTCCCAGACCTGCTGTTTTCAACTCTTTAATGATCGGCTATGAAAAGCCAACTGAGAGACCTGAGCCCTAGGACCATACGTCGGGACTACCGGCCGTGGTGACTCCTTGCTGTCCCCAGTCCGCCTGGCCTTGCTGCTATTCCAGTTTCAACTGTTCTGCCTGCGGTTATGGAACCCCTACCTGTCCCAGACCTGCTGTTTTCAACTCTTAATGATCGGCTATGAAAAGCCAACTGAGATTTATTCCTGATTATTATTTGACCATGCTTGTCACTTATGAACATTTTTGAACATCTTGGCATGGTTCTGTTATAATCTCCACCCGGCACAGCCAGAAGAGGACTGGCCACCCCTCATAGCCTGGTTCCTCTCTAGGTTTCTTCCTAGGCTTTCGCCTTTCTAGGGAGTTTTTCCTAGCCACCGTGCTTCTACACCTGCATTACTAGCTGTTTGGGGTTTTAGGCTGGGTTTCTGTACAGCACTTCGAGATATTAGCTGATGTAAGAAGGGCTATATAAAATAAAATTGATTGATTGATAGTGTTCTTTTATTTTACTGTTGCTCTTTAATTATTAGCTATTTGTATTTTTTTACTTATCTGTTTTTTACTTAACACTTTTTTTTATTTTCTTAAAACTGCATTGTTGGTTATGGGCTTGTAACTAAGCATTTCACTGTTGTATTCGGCGCATGTGGCAAATAAAATTCGATTTGATTCGATTTGACACATCTCAACATCAACTGTTCAGAGGGGACTGTGTGAATCAGGCCTTTATGCTCGAATTGCTGCAAAGAAACCACTACTAAAGGACACCAACAATAAGAAGAGACCTGCTTGGGCCAAGAAACACGAGCAATGGACATTAGACCCAGTGGAAATTGGTCCTTTGGTCTGGAGTCCAAATTTGAAATTTTTGGTTCAAACCACCGTGTCTTTGTGAGACGCGGTGTGGGTGAACGGATGATATCCGCATGTGTTGTTCCCACCGTAAAGCATGGAGGAGGAGGTGTTATGGTGTGGGGGTGCTTTGCTGGTGACTGTCTGTGATTTATTTAGAATTCAAGGCACACTTAACCAGCATGGCTACCACAGCATTCTGCAGCGATACGCCATCCCATCTGGTTTGGGCTTTTGTTTTCAACAGGACAATGATCCAACAGACCTCCAGGCTGTTTAAGGGCTATTTGACCAAGAAGGAGAGTGATGGAGTGCTGCATCAGATGACCTGGCCTCCACAATCCCCCGACCTCAACCCAATTGAGATGGTTTTGGATGACTCGGACGGCAGTGTGAAGGAAAAGCAGCCAACAAGTGCTCAGCATATGTGGGAACTCCTTAAGACTGTTGGAAAAGCATTCCAGGTGAAGCTGGTTGAGAGAATGGCAAGAGTGTGCAAAGCTGTCATCAAGGCTGTCACGACATCCGCCGAGGCTGCCTCCCCTCCTTGTTCGGGCAGGCTTCGGCGTTTGTCCTCACCGGCTTACTAGCCACTGCCACTCCATATATCATCATTCCATCTGTCTTGTCTTGTAAATTACACACACCTGGTTCTTATCCCCTCAATAGTCCGTGTATAAGTGTTCCATCTGCCCCCTTGTCCTTGTGGGTGATTGTTTATTTGTGAGAGTAGTGTAGCTCGGTGGAGCTACTCGTACCTTGTATTGCCAGGGTAGATGGTTTCCCCTGTTTTCTGTTGTCGCTATCCAGCGCAATTGTGTATGACGGAATGAACTCTATTCAGTGATATACCCTCCTGCGCCTGACTCCTTCTATCACACTCATCACAGAATCACCCACCTTGCTATGGAGTCAGCGGGAGAGGAGCGCATGCCTGGAGTCGTGGCACGGGTCCAGGAGCATTCCACGATGCTGGCCAGCTTGGGGGAAGCGATGGATCTGGTTTTTTAGGTCGTCCAACACCTGGAGAGGAGAGGACCCGATCTGTCGAGACCAGCTGGCCAACCGAATACAGCCACTTACACCCCAGCACCCGGAGGGATCCAGATATCCCGACCACGGGCATTCGACGGGACGGCGACGCTCTGCCAAGGATTCCTCCTCCAACTGGAGCTCTACTTCTCCAGCATCAGGCCGGCCCCATCGGAGCGGGAGAAGGTGTCCGTCCTCGTTTCTTGCCTCTCGGGGAAAGCCCTGGAGTGGGCCAACGCGGTTTGGAACGAAGGAGGAGCCGCGTTGGAGAACTACGGGGAGTTCGCTCACCTCTTTTGGGCTGTCTTTGATCACCCGCCCTAAGGTCGAGAGGCGGGCGAACGGCTGGTCCACCTGAGGCAGGGGACGAGGACCGCGCAGGACTTCGCGTTGGAGTTTCGGACTCTTGCAGCGGGGTCCGGGTGGAACAAGCGGGCCCTGATCGACCATTTCCGGTGCCATCTGCGGGAGGACGTCCGACGGGAGCTAGCCTGCCGGGACACCATGTTGTCCTTCATGCAACTGGTGGACATGGCCATCTGTTTGGACAACCTGCTGGCAGCCAGAGGACGTCCTGGTAGGGGTCTGCCCGTTTCCACCCCGGACAACTCGGATCCCGAGCTAATGGAGCTGGGTGGAGCCGCCGTCCGAGAGAGCGGAGGACGACAGCGACAGTGCCACTCTGGTGGCACGAAGGGACAGTACACCACACATCATCGTCAACGCTCTTTTGGGTCTGGAGGCGGCAGGCAGGGCACCCTCGCATCACCCCAGCTATCAAACACCCACACTCGTTCAGAGCCCTCTGCTGCGCACTGTACCCTACCTATCTACTTTCCCAATCACATGGTAATTCCCCAGTGTAAGGCGCTAGTCGATTCAGGCGCAGCTGGGAACTTTATGGACAGGGCATTCTCACGCCGTCAATGCATTTAATTGGTTCCCCTATCCATTCCACTCCCCATCAGAGCACTTGATAGTCGACCATTAGGGTCCGGGTTTGTTAAGGAAGTTACTGTACCAGTCACCATGATCACCCAGGAGACTCATTGTGAGCAGGTTACTTTTTCGATTATTGAGTCTACTGCTTTCCCTGTGGTATTAGGTATCCCTTGGCTAGCACTCCACAACCCCACCTTCTCATAGCCGCAGAGGGTTCTAAGGGGGTGGTTGTGAGAATGTCAGGATAGGTGTCTAGGTGTTTCCGTTGGTGCAACCAAGTCCAGACGGTACCTCCACCATGCGCATTCCCCCCGAATACCTCGATTTGGTGCACACATTTTCTAAGACGCAGGCGACAAAATTACTACCTCATCGGGCGGGGGATTGCGCGATAAACCTTTGGGTAGACGCTGTACCTACCTCATGTGTATCCCCAGTCACAGGCTGAAATGGAGGCTACGGAAACATACGTCACAGAGTCCCTGGGCCAGGGGTATATACGTCCCTCCACTTCACCTGCCTCCTCGAGTTTCTTCTTTGTGAAGAAGAAAGACGGCGGTCTGCGCCCGTGCATTGATTATCAATCACTGAACAAGGAGATGATAAGATTTAGTTATCCTCTCCCCCTCATTCCTTCAGTGATTGAGTCAATGCATGGGGCGCGCTTCTTCACCAAATTAGATCTCAGGAGTGCATACAACCTGGTGCGTGTTCGGGAGGGGGATGAGTGGAAGACAGCATTCAGCACAACCATGGGGCATTATGAATACCTGGTGATGCCCTACGGTTTGATGAATGCTCCAACCATCTTCCAGTCCTTTGTGAATTAGGTATTTCGGGACATGCTTGGTCGCGGTGTAGTGGTCTACATCGATGACATCCTGGTGTATTCCGCCACGCACGCCGAGCATGTGTCCCTGGTACGCAAAGTACTGGCCCGACTGTTGGAAACCTTTATGCCAAGGCAGAGAAGTGTATGTTTTTCCAGCAGTCCGTCTTCTTCCTCGGATACCGCATTACCACCTCAGGTGTGGAGATGGAGGGAGATCGCATTTCAGCCGTGCGTAATTGGCCGACTCCAACCACGGTTAAGGAGGTGCAGCGCTTCCTTGGCTTTGCCAACTACTATTGGAGGTTTATCCGGGGCTTTGGCAAGGTCACAGTTCCCATTACATCCTTGTTGAAGGGTGGGCCGTCCCGGCTCCGCTGGTCTGCTGAGGCTGACCTGGCCTTCAGTAAACTGCGGGGTCTGTTCACCTCAGCCCCGGTACTGGCCCACCCTGATCCATCACTACAGTTCGTAGTGGAGGTGGATGCATCCGAGGTAGGGATAGGCGCTGTCCTATCTCATCGCTCGGGTACGCCACCCAAGCTCCACCCCTGTGCCTTCTTCTCTAAGAAGCTCAGCCCGGCGGAGCAGAACTACGATGTTGGTGATCGGGAGTTGTTGGCTGTTGTCCGAGCTTTGGCTCGAAGGGGCGAAACAGCCTTTCCTCGTCTGGACGGACCACCGTAACCTGGAGTACATCCAGGCAGCGGGGAGGCTGAATCCTCGCCAGGCCAGGTGGGCCCTGTTCTTCACCCGGTTTGATTTTACACTGTCATACATTCCGGGTACGAAGAACGTGAAGGCAGACGCACTGTCCCGGCTGTATGACACAGAGGAGAGGCCCAGAGACAACACCCACATACTCCCGGCCTCCTGCATTGTGGCGCCGGTAGTATGGGCGATGGACGCGGATATAGAGCAGGCATTACGCACAGATCCATCTCCACCTCAGTGTCCAGCTGGGCTGCGGTACGTGCCTGCTCTTATCCGTGATCGGCTGATCTACTGGGCACACACGTCACCCTCCTCTGGTCACACAGGTATCCTGTAGCCTCCTGTAGCTCAGTTGGTAGTGCATGGTGCTTGCAACGCCAGGGTTGTGGGTTCGATTCCTACGGGGGGCCAGTATGAAAAATGTATGCACTCACTAACTGTAAGTCGCTCTGGATAAGAGTGTCTGCTAAATGACTAAAATGTAATGTATCGGTCGTACAGTGTGCTGCCTGACCGGAAAGTACTGGTGGCCTACCTTGGCTAAGGACGGGAGGGTGTATGTCTCGGTGTGCGCCCAGAGTAAGGCACCTAGGCACCTCCCAGCGGGTAAGTTACAAACTTTACCAGTTCCACAATTACCATGGTCTCACCTAAGTGTTGATTTCTTGACTGATCTTCCCCAAGGTAACACCACCATCCTGTTCGTTGTGGACCGCTTTTCCAAGTCCTGCCGCCTCCTTCCTCTGTCCGGTCTCCCCACGGCCCTGCAAACTGCGGAGGCCCTGTTTACACACGTCTTCCGGCACTACGGGGTACCAGAGGATATAGTGTCCGACCGAGGTCCCCAGTTCACGTCCAATGTCTGGAAGGCGTTCATGGAACGTCTGGGGATCTCGGTCAGCCTGACCTCTGGGTTCCACCCCGAGTCTAATGGACAGGTGGAATGGGTAAATCAGGATGTGGGTAGATTCCTGCGGTCCTACTGCCAGGACCGGCCCGGGGAGTGGTCGGTGTTCTTGCTATGGGCAGAATATGCCCAGAACTCTCTCTGCCACTCCTCTACTAACCTAACGCCATTCCAATGTGTTTTAGGTTACCAACCGGTTCTGGCACCATGGCACCAGAGCCAGACCGAGGCTCCTGCGGTGGATGACTGGTTTCGGCGCGCGGAGGAGACGTGGGACGCTGCCCACGTTCACCTCCAGAGCGCCGTGCGTCGTCAGAAGGCCAACGCTGACCGCCACTGCAGTGAGGCCCCGGTCTTCGTACTGGGGGATCGGGTCAGGCTCTCGACCCAAACTTTTGACTGGTACTGTAAGTCTAGAGTCGGATGCAAAGTACCATCCCTTTTCGTAACCAGGAATACCAGCTGTACCAGCAGTCCCGGATCTTCGACATAGAAACAACTCGAATTGCCTGCTTCTGGAGACGGGAGGATATTTCCTCCCTCAAAATGGGCACTGAGGCCTCGGGAACAGTCGACAGGATGACGCTGCTGAAGCGTGGGGGACGCACAACAAATTGTAACCTGTACCCTGACGTCACTGTTCGCATGATCCAGGGCGACACTGCGCATGCGTGCCATTGGTCAGAGCAGACAGCGAGACTCCCGTGAAGTGCCATCTGAAGGGGCGGGACGCCACCTTGTGGACTGGGAGAAATTGGTCCTTCTTCCATTTCCACCACTCTTGACAACCGTGTTTCTGAACATGGAGAAGGAACACTTTTCATTGATCTCACATACGGAAGACAACACTTTTAACACCTGTGAACACTGTGGAACTCAGTTGAAAAAACAGTGCCAAGGTTTGCCTAAACAATTGGCTGTGCCACTTGGGGGTACTGTTGTCACCCAGCGCTGGACAGCAGCAAAATAGACCCAGGGAAAAAACTTTATCATGGAGGTCACCCTACCGATTAGTCGTTGGTACTGGTGACAAAGCCCCTTGTAACCTAGCTGGGAATGGGACAGATAGCTCTGAAAAATTGACCCTTTCTGTGGTAACAGACAGGGGCTAGTTGTAATTGAATCTAATTCCCAGGAATGAAAAGCATTGAGCTGGAGACTGCATGTAGGATAATAGCGTGGTCATGTCCAACCCTGCTGGTTCCCTCGACTCCGCTACCAGCAACTAATCACCTATAGAGCCCATAACCTGTATCACTAGACACCTCATAGGGACTAGTGAGGTACAGGCATTTCATTTGCATTTACCCTGCCAATTCCCTCCCCCATATCCCAATTTGTGCCCCCAATAACTGAAAAACCTACATGCCAAGTACAGACCATATATTGTGTTCCCTATGGTTATAGAAAAGAGCAGAAGCTCTGAACTCTCCATTCAGAACCCAGTCTTACCTATTTCTCCAGTAGGTTTCCTCAAGGAGAAAGCCCCTGACTTCTATGTCAACGATTTTCAAACAAAAACACTTTAGTAAATACTACAGTAATATCTCCAAAAAGTCTATAGTAAATACTACAGTATACTACAGTTGGCAAAAACACTACAGTAAATAATACAATATACCATACTATAGTCCGCAAAAACACTAGTAAATACAATTACGGTATTTGGAACTTGATCTCTCTTATGACGAACATATAAAAAATACTGCTAACCTTCAAAGCATTACATGGACTTGCTCCTACCGATCTCTCCAATTTGGTCATACCGTACATAAATGCACGTACGCTACGGTCAGAAGACGCAGGCCTCCTTATTGTTCCTAGAATTTCTGAAGGCAGGGCATTCTCCTATTTTTATGGAATGGTCTGCCGATCAATGTGAGAGACGGAGACTTCATCTCGACCTTTAAGTCTTTACTGAAGACTAATCTCTTCAGTAGGTCCTATGATCTGGCCCA
Source organism: Coregonus clupeaformis (assembly GCF_020615455.1). NCBI lineage: Eukaryota > Metazoa > Chordata > Actinopteri > Salmoniformes > Salmonidae > Coregonus > Coregonus clupeaformis. Next base: position 17,585,217 of record NC_059195.1, read on the forward strand.
GGGGTGCGAAGGTGAACGGCAAGGCACTTGAGTGACAAACCACCCTTGCTGTCTCTGCCTGGCCGGCTCCCCTCTCTCCACTGGTATTCTGAGTGCTAACTGAGGGGCTGAGTCATTAGCTTGCTAGTGCTCTCCCATGCCGTCCCTAGGAGGGGTGCATCATGTCGTGCCAGGTTTTTCCCCCGCTATACTCGATTTGAGTGGGTTGAGTCACTGACGTGATTTTCCTGTCCAATTTTGCGCCACCTCGGGCTTGTGCGTTGGGGGAGATTTTTGTGGGCTATACTCCGCCTTGTGTCAGGTTAGTCATTTGATGGTCTGTTGATTTCCCGCTGGTGGTGTGGGGGCTGTGCTTTGGCAAAGTGGGTGGGGTTATATCCTACCTGGTTGGCCCTGTCCGGGTGTATCGTCGGATGGGGCCACAGTGTCCCCCGACCCCCGTCTCAGTCGCAAGTATCTATGCTGCAATAGTCTATGTGCCGGGGGGCTAGGGTCAGTCTGTCCTAATTGGTGTAATCCTCCTGTCTTATCTGGCATCCTGTGTGATCTTAAGTATGCTCCCTATAATTCTCCCATCTCTCTCTCGCGTTCTCTCTCCCCTCCCGGAGGACCTGAGCCCTAGGACCATGCCCCAGGACTACATGGTCTGATGACTCCTGGCTGTCCCCATCTCCAGTCCACCTGGTCATGCTACTGCTCCAGTTTCTTCTGTCAGTTTCTTCCGTTCTGCCTGCAGCTATGGAACCCTGACCTGTTCACCGGACATGCTACCCTTTCTCAGACCTGCTGTTTCGACCCTCTCTCTCCCTATCTCGCTCTCTCGCTCCCTCTTGACCTCTGAACGCTCAGCTATGAAAACCCAACTGACATTTACTTCTGAGGTGCTGACCTGTTGCACCCTCTATAACCACTGCGATTATTATTTGCCCTGCTGGTCATCTATGGTCGTTTGAACATCTTGAAGAACGATCTGGCCTTAATGGCCATGTACTCTTATAATCTCCACCGGGCACAGCCAGAAGAGGACTGGCCACCCCTCAGAGCCTAGTTACTCTCTAAGTTTCTTCCTAGGTTCCTGCATTTCTAGGGAGTTTTTCCTAGCCACCGTGCTTCTACATCTGCATTGATTGCTCTTTGGGGCTTTAGGCTGAGTTTCTGTATAAACATGTTGTGACATCTGCTGATGTAAAAAGGCCTTTATAAATATATTTGATTTTTACTACAGTATTTATACTATAGTAAACGGAAAATACTACAGTATAAAATGTATTCCTATATAGTATTCATAATTGTGTCCATATTGTCCATGAGTTTCTAGTGGATAGACCACATGGTTCAAGAGAAAATAACTATTCACTTTTTTCACAACTGCTACCAGTTACTCGCTAAAATATGTACATCAAAGACATAATGACATAGTTTTTTTGTGAAAAAACAATATAAAGGATATTTCATGCTGAAACTCTCAAATTAAACACAAATGGTATTCACTAAATTGATGGTTTACATTTATGATAATTTATGAGGGCCATACATAATTACAGACACCTGAGATAATATGAAGTACCCAAAAGACCCACTAGATGTATTGTGATAAATTACATAAAATCCTTGAAAGTTACAGAAATTCTGGTAGTTTACTGGTAAACTTCGAAATGTCCAGTTTTATACCATCCCTTTAGTCCCTATGTTGAAGATATCAGTCTGACTATCAGCAAGAACTAATGTGATCATTACACAGGACTAAACAATATCTATCTCAGCAAAAATTATTTATATACTTCTAGATGTGGGTACAGTGCCACTTTGAAAACGCCAACCCAGTCCCCTGCGGTGATACAGATGTAGGATCTTAATTTGACCTATGTTGTCACAGCAGAATAATCCTGCAGCAACAGATTTTGAACGTTTAGTCCATTATGTTGCTTGATCGGTGGTTGGGCTATAAGCTGGCCAAAAATAGGCTACATGAAAAGTGCAATACTGTTAATATAACTGTGTGGGTTTTCAGTGAATTTATGTAAATCACAAAGCTCTCTGCAACAAAAGAGCGATCAAATTAAAATCCTACATATGTAGGGTCGTCCTATGCACAGTTATGCAATGGAAGATCAAAATTAACTGTGTTACTTTGTTCATTGTACAGAGGAGTTGTTTGCATACAGCTGCCTAAAGCATCATTTTGTGTTGATGATGAGGCAAAACATAAAACAGGCTAAGCAGAAGGACACTATCAATAGAGCTACTGCTCTTCTTCCAATCCCACATAGACTTCCTGTAGCTCTATGACAAACATAAAAATAAACCATTATCATCAGTATACTGGCATGACACTATAGACAAGTATTTAAAAACCAAGTCAATGTTATTCAATCGCTTTAAACTGTAGAGAATGCACATTTATTTTGGTTGTTTACAGGGGAACTAAACAAATTGACAGTATAATCCGTTAAGTAGATTTTTCAGTGAAAAATATTTATTCTCTTGAGATGCCTGGATTTGGTAAAGTTTTGGTGAATCGACTTTTGAGGCATTTCAAAATGGGAGCACTGGGAGGACAGAATAAATCAGATTTAAATTCAGCTTTCAGACAGTGAGGGCTGGGAAGTTGCTCATCTGACTGAGACAGATTGTCAGCAAGAGAAAGTTGAATCTAGAGGGGATTACAACAAGGCTCTGTTAGTAAGTCTAAAGGCACACTGTATAACAAGACCCATACGCAGATTCCTATAAGCAAGGCCGGTAGGATATTAAAATAAAAATAGTAATTGTCATCATTGCCTGGACATCAGTTATAGATTAAAGGAGCATGATTGCATAATTCAACCATTGACCTTTAAATTAATTTGTGAAATACTTATCATTCTATTGAAGTGTCGTAATCAATTGTGAAGACATATAGATGAGGTTGCTGTAGTCCTAGCTCTTGCAATGGAAACAACACATACACTATACAAGAATTCAGCTGTTACTCAAAGAAAAATAGTACTGTAGTTCACTAATTGTGGTCCAATATAAATTACCAACCCCTCAAAAATGATTAAGAAAGCTACAGCATGTGTATTGGCACACTGTTTCTTTTTATTACACAAATCCCTGGAGTTAATTAAATTGTCAACAGCACCTACAGTATTCAAATAGAATGTCAAATGCAATTTTTTTGGATCAACATTTTGATTGATTTCTGTCATTTTTCCCTTTGATAATTTCAGTTTCAGTCCTATCTTTCCCACTGGGCTCCTCTAGTGACATCACTTATATTCTAGGCTCCATCCTTAATAAGGCAGCTGCTTCGTTCAGATGTGTATACAAACAGGCCGATTAGAAGCACACCTTTAATATTCTACACAAGAATACCACCTGAAACTGGAAACATTTACTTTTGAGTAATGTTTTAAAAAGTAGAAAATTATATAGGCATATATAGGCACATGACTAAGGTTATTGATAGTGTAAAAGGACTTCAATATTAAAAGGTAGGTTTTTGAGGGGGGGAAAAAGGAGGAAAAGCAAGCTGGATTCCCCAGCTTAATCCTAAACAGCCAGACAGCAAGCGTCAGACTGAGGTTTACATGATTATGTGTGCAGTGCACTGCACAAAATGTATCCTGTCTTTCACAGCCCTTTATTCCACATACAGGGCTCTAGCAGCATGTCTAAAATGCCAGCAGAAAGAACAGAGCATAAACAACAACATCTGTGTTTCTCTCATCTACCCCCTAAAATGGGTTTATTATAGTATTTCACTTGCTGTGCTTTTCTTACGGAATGCCTTTTTGTCACATTGCTAATTTATTACAGTGGTGGGGAGAAAAATCGCTACAGTTAAATATCGCAATATTATTTTGGATTATACAATATCGATACTTTGACTCCAAAAATGGCTAGGTATTTTTTATCCTATAGCTTGTTCTCAATCTTCTTTTTAAATAGTGAGCCAACATGTTTTCAGCACTTTTAATTCCATGACTGATCAAAACTCGTTTTCTCATGCTCTCTTGTCTCTCTGCAGCAGACATATAGTGAGCAATATGTTTGGAACATCAAATCGCAATAACATCGCAGTATCGAATCGCAATACATATAGAATTGTGAGAATCGTGAGAATTGCAATAAATATCGTATCGGCACCTAAGTATCGTGATAATATCGTATCGTGAGGTCCATGGCAATTCCCAGCCCTACTTTTCATGGCTGCTTTTAGACTTCCTGTCATCTCAAGGTCATGGTTTCAGTTGGGTTTAGTTGACAAAATGGAAGGGAAAGCTTAGTGAAATCACTGAAAACATGCCCTGGTCACAAGGGAAATCAAGTAAAATTCTCAAGAGGCCTCAGACCCACTCTTCTCCTATCAGGCAGCTGGGACAGGGAGGGAGGCAGATCAATATTCTGCAAGTGCTCTTTCCCATATTGTTTTCCTTTAAATCCTTTATGAACGTTTGCATATTTATCACTGACTGGAGACGGAAGGAAATGTGCATACATAATTCTGTGGAAAATGTGATTACTAAATAAACGGGTTGCAAGTGATACTAACGTGCAGTTTCTAAAACTGGTTGTCAATCATCTTCGTGAATAGCTAAAATCATAGAAAAACAAAGCGAGGTAAACAATGATCAATGATTTAAGTCTCTCTACATAATATACACCATTTTGGGGAGAGGCCACGCATTTCAATAATTATGTTTTGCATGTTGCGGCTTCAAACAGCATATACAGTGGCTTATTACAAAAGAATGATACATCTAGACTTGGATGACATTCAATCATAAGGACCAGGAAAATAGTGTCTACTCCAAGCTTTGTTTACTGACTTTGAGTGCTGAGGTAAACAACCATCCAAACGTTTCCATGGATGATAACTAGGCATCTCTCCCATACGACACTTACTGGTAACAACAAAGTTCACACTCAACACCATGTCTTTAACTGTTGCCCTTTTGAATAGCAGTATACAAGTGCAGTGTTTCAGTCAGTTAGCAGCAGCTCATCAGTATGCACTGAGAGGAACACCTGTGGTGTATGCTCCAGATTGCTAATGTTTCCTTCAGAGACCTTCCGTTAAAGACGGAAGAGACAAGTAATGAGGCCTGTGCAGGGGGATTGGAATGCTAACAACAACATGAGCATAAAACTAGGATGCAGCAGCCAGCCAGCCATACAAACAGCTGAGAGCGAGTGAGCCTGAAATGTTGTTTAGATGCTGGGAAATATTCGTAGCCTGTTTCTGCTGTGCACAGAGAGGTATTTCTATGATTTTAAGACCACTCCTGCTTCTACACGTACCTCCCAATAAATTGCGCTGCCCAATATTGTAGCAGGGAGGTGTCAGAAATGGACCGGGATGCTGGCACAGGGTTTGTTTTCCATCTCTTAAGCACTATGCAACTCTCTGAGCATTGATTGCACTCTCCCTACGATGAGATATTAGGGCAGCTATAAATAAGTACAGTGGGGGAAAAAAGTATTAAGTCAGCCACCAATTGTGCAAGTTCTCCCACTTAAAAATATGAGAGAGGCCTGTAATTTTCATCATAGGTATACGTCAACTATGACAGACAAATTGAGAGAAAAAAATCCTGAAAATCACATTGTAGGATTTTTAATGAATTTATTTGCAAATTATGGTGGAAAATAAGTATTTGGTCACCTACAAACAAGCAAGATTTCTGGCTCTCACAGACCTGTAACTTCTTCTTTAAGAGGCTCCTCTGTCCTCCCCTCGTTACCTGTATTAATGGCACCTGTTTGAACTTGTTATCAGTATAAAGACACCTGTCCACAACCTCAAACAGTCACACTCCAAACTCCACTATGGCCAAGACCAAAGAGCTGTCAAAGGACACCAGAAACAAAATTGTAGACCTGCACCAGGCTGGGAAGACTGAATCTGCAATAGGTAAGCAGCTTGGTTTGAAGAAATCAACTGTGGGAGCAATTATTAGGAAATGGAAGACATACAAGACCACTGATAATCTCCCTCGATCTGGGGCTCCACGCAAGATCTCACCCCGTGGGGGTCAAAATGATCACAAGAACGGTGAGCAAAAATCCCAGAACCACACGGGGGGACCTAGTTAATGACCTGCAGAGAGCTGGGACCAAAGTAACAAAGCCTACCATCAGTAACACACTACGCCACCAGGGACTCAAATCCTGCAGTGCCAGACGTGTCCCCCTGCTTAAGCCAGTACATGTCCAGGCCCGTCTGAAGTTTGCTAGAGTGCATTTGGATGATCCAGAAGAGGATTGGGAGAATGTCATATGGTCAGATGAAACCAAAAAACTTTTTGGTAAAAACTCAACTCGTCGTGTTTGGAGGACAAAGAATGCTGAGTTGCATCCAAAGAACACCATACCTACTGTGAAGCATGGGGGGTGGAAACATCATGCTTTGGGGCAGTTTTTCTGCAAAGGGACCAGGACGACTGATCCGTGTAAAGGAAAGAATGAATGGGGCCATGTATCGTGAGATTTTGAGTGAAAACCTCCTTCCATCAGCAAGGGCATTGAAGATGAAACGTGGCTGGGTCTTTCAGCATGACAATGATCCCAAACACACCGCCCGGGCAACGAAGGAGTGGCTTCGTAAGAAGCATTTCAAGGTCCTGGAGTGGCCTAGCCAGTCTCCAGATCTCAACCCCATAGAAAATCTTTGGAGGGAGTTGAAAGTCCATGTTGCCCAGCGACAGCCCCAAAACATCACTGCTCTAGAGGAGATCTGCATGGAGGAATGGGCCAAAATACCAGCAACAGTGTGTGAAAACCTTGTGAAGACTTACAGAAAACGTTTGACCTGTGTCATTGCCAACAAAGGGTATATAACAAAGTATTGAGAAACTTTTGTTATTGACCAAATACTTATTTTCCACCATAATTTGCAAATAAATTCATTAAAAATCCTACAATGTGATTTTCCGGATTTTTTTTCTTCTTATTTTGTCTGTCATAGTTGACGTGTACCTATGATGAAGATTACAGGCCTCTCTCATCTTTTTAAGTGGGAGAACTTGCACAATTGGTGGCTGACTAAATACTTTTTTCCCCCACTGTAAATCAAGTAAAGGCAGGACACTAAACCTACAATTCAAACACATTTCTTTCAGTTTGTTTTTATGTTTGTAAATTCCCTGGGTTTATATACTGTATATGTTGTGTTATGTCCTGTTAGTAACATAGCATGGTACATTTCAACATTGTAAACCTGCGTCCTCTGCCTAATCAAAATCTGAATTCCTAGACGTATCTTGAGGTCCCATTTACCTGGATGGCTTAGTAAATGGGTATTTCATACGAACAGGAGCCACGCACTGATGGATTCTTATAGCAAGACTTAAATGCACTCCAACACCTCTCAACATATTATACATAAGGCATCTCCTATGAATAATTGCATTTCAACATTTTCATTTTTAAAAACATGTACTAAAATATTTCAACGTTATTGAAATCAAAATTACTAAAAACAGTTCTGTGCAGTGATTCAAAGTACCACACAAGGCTAAACTGGGAATCTGGGATTCCATCTCAAGTGAAATTTCACTTGCCCATGAAACTGTAGATTGCGCAAAATAGATGAAACACTGAGAATGCAAAATACTATCCTGCATACAGATGAGATAAAAACTAAGCAGATGATGTTATCAGAAGATACAATGCATACTTCCTAATCAGGTTTTGGGTCCAACTATGGAATCAAGATATGAGACCAGGGCTAATCAGTAAGGTGATAATGTGCCACATAAGCTCAGAGAGTCGATTCACAATGAGTGACATCAAATTTAGAGAACGATACAATCAAAATGACAATATCAGGAAAACCACAAAGACAACCCTCTAGGATTTGCCACATTTACAGAACTTGTATTTCTGTTTGGATACCAAAAACATGAAAGCACTTAAGATGTGTTACTGAAACTATACTCAGCAGTGGTGTAATAGAGGATATATGCAATACAGTGCATTCGGAAAGTATTCAGACCCATTGACTTTTTCCACATTTTGTTACGTTATAGCCTTATTCTAAAATTGATTAAAGAAATGTTTTTCCTCATCAATCTACACACCATACCCCATAATAACAAAGTGAAAACAGGTTTTTAGAATTTTTTGTATCCCTTATTTACATACAGTACCAGTCAAAAGTTTGGACACACCTTTACTATTTTCTACGTTGTAGACGTAGACACCTATGGAATCATGTAGTAACCAAATAAGTGTTAAACAAATCAAAATCTATTTTATATTTGAGATTTTTCAAAGTAGCCACCCATTGCCTTGATGCACACTCTTGGCATTCTCTCAACCAGCTTCACCTGGAATGCTTTTCCAACTGTCTTGAAGGAGTTCCCACATATGCTGAGCACTTGTTGGCTGCTTTTCCTTCACTCTGCGGTCCAACTCATCCCAAACCATCTCAATTGGGTTGATGTCGGGGGATTGTGGAGGCCAGGTCATCTGATGCAGCACTCCATCACTCTCCTTCTTGGTCAAATAGCCCTTACACAGCCTGGAGGTGTGTTGGGTCATTGTCCTGTTGAAAAACAAATGATAGTCCCACTAAGCCCAAACCAGATGAGATGGTAGCCATGCTGGTTAAGTGTGCCTTGAATTCTAAATAAATCACAGACAGTGTCACCAGCAAAGCACCCCCACACCATAACACCTCCTCCTCCATGCTTTACAGTGGGACTACAAATGTGGAGATCATCCGTTCAACCACACCGCGTCTCACAAAGAAACAGCGGTTGTAACCAAAAATCTCAAATTTGTACTCCAGACCAAAGGACACATTTCCACCGGTCTAATGTTGATTGCTCGTGTTTCTTGGCCCAAACAGGTCTCTTCTTCTTATTGGTGTCTAGTAGTGGTTTCTTTGCAGCAATTCGACCATGAAGGCCTAATTCATACAGTCCCCTCTGAACAGTTGATGTTGAGATGTGTCTGTGACTTGAACTCTGTGAAGCATTTATTTGGGCTGCAATTTCTGAGGCTGGTAACTCTAATGAACGTATCCTCTGCAGCAGAGGTAACTCTGGGTCTTCCATTCCTGTGGTGGTCCTCATGAGAGCCAGTTTAAGTTAAGACCACTTCTGGTTACCCTCACCCATTAGGACCCAAGCTAGACAATCGGGCTGGCTTTGTAGTGCTTGTCCCGAATGGCGCATTCATGTGAATGGGCATATTGGAAGACACCGTGCCAGTAGTGATGGGGTTCTGTAAATGATAAACCAATTGCAAAGGTAAAAAAATATAATTCATGATATGTTTAGCTGAGTGGAAAATGTAGGCTTTGATGTTTGTAATGGCTTAATTAATTAATGAGTTTGGTTAAGTGTGGTAGTATGAAAAAAATAATGTATGCACTCACTAACTGTAAGTCGCTCTGGATAAGAGCGTCTGCTAAATGACTAAAAGGTAAAAGGTAAAGTTTCATCATAGCGCTTGATGGTTTTTGCGACTGCACTTGAAGAAACTTTAAAAGTTCTTGAAATGTTCCATATTAACTGACCGTCATGTCTTAAAGTAATGGTGGACTGTCGTTTCTCTTTGCTTATTTGAGCTGTTCTTGCCATAATATGGACTTGGTCTTTTACCAAAAGGGCTATCTTCTGTATACCCCCCACCTTGTCACAACACAACTGATTGGCTCAAACGCATTAAGAAGGAAAGAAATTCCACTAATTAACTTTTAAGAAGGCACACCTGTTAATTGAAATGCATTCCAGGTGACTACCTCATGAAGCTGCTTGAGAGAATGCCAAGAGTGTGGAAAGCTGTCATTAAGGTGCAAAGGTGGTCCTCTGTAGCTCAGCTGGTAGAGCACGGTGCTTGTAACGCCGAGGCAGTGGGTTCGATCCCCGGGACCACCCATACACAAAAATGCATGCATGACTGTAAATCACTTTGGATAAAAGCGTCTGCTAAATGGCATATTATTATTATCAAGGCAAAGGGTGACTATTTGAAGAATCTCAAATATAATTTCTGATTTGTTTAACACTTTTTTTGGTTACTACATGATTCCATATGTGTTATTTCATAGTTATGATGTCTTCACTATTATTCTACAATTTAAAAAATAGTAAAAATAAAGAAAAGCCCTTGAATGAGTAGCTGTGTACAAACTTTTGACTGGTAGTGTAAGTATTCAGACCCTTTGCTATGAGAATCGAAATTGAGCTCAGGTGCATCCTGTTTCCATTGGTCATCCTTGAGATGTTATGTTTCTACAACTTGATTGGAGTCCACCTGTGGTAAATTCAATTGATTGGACATGATTTGGAAAGAAACACACCTGTCTATATAAGGTCCCACAGTTGACAGTGCATGTTAGAGCAAAAACCAAGCCATGAGGTCGAAGGAATTGTCCGTAGAGCTCCGAGACAGGATTGTATCGAGGCACAGATCTGGGGAAGGGTACCAAAACATCTCTTCAGCATTGAAGGTCCCCAAGAACACAGTGGCCTCCATCATTCTTAAATGGAAGAAGTTTGGAACCACCAAGACTCTTCCTAGAGCTGGCCGCCCGGCCAAACTGAGCAATCGGGGGAGAAGGACCTTGGTCAGGGAGGTGACCAAGAACCCGATGGTTACTCTGACAGAGCTCCAGAGTTCCTCTGTGGAGATGGGAGAATCTTCCAGAAGGATAACCGTCTCTGCAGCACTCCCCCAATCAGGCCTTTATGGTAGAGTGGCCAGACGGAAGCCACTCCTCAGTAAAAGGCACATGACAGCCCGCTTGGAGTTTGGCAAAAGGCACCGAAAAGGACTCTCAGACCATGAGAAACAAGATTATCTGGTCTGATGAAACCAAGATTGAACTCTTTGGCCTGAATGCCAAGTGTCACCTCTGGAGGAAACCTGGCACCATCCCTACAGTGAATCATGGTGGTGGCAGCATCATGGGGATGTTTTTCAGCGGCAGGGACTGGGAGATTAGTCAGGATCGAGGGAAAGATGAACGGAGCAAAGTACAGAGAGATCCTTGATGAAAACCTGCTCCAGAGCGTTCAGCACCTCAGACTGGGGCAAAGGTTTACCTTCCAACAGGACAACAACTCTAAGCACACAGCCAAGACAACGCAGGAGTGGCTTCAGGACAAGTCTCTGAATGTCCTTGAGTGGCCCAGCCAGAGCCCGGACTTGAACCCGATCTAACATCTCTGGAGAGACCTGAAAATAGCTGTGCAGCGATGCTACGCATCCAACCTGACAGAGCTTGAGAGGATCTGCAGAGAAGAATGGGAGAAACTCCCCAAATACAAGTGTGCCAAGCATGTAGAGTCATACCCAAGCAGACTCGAAGCTGTAATCTCTGCCAAAGGTGCTTCAACAAAGTACTGAGTAAAGGGTCTGAATACTTATGTAAATATGATATTTCCGTTAAAAAAAATAAAAAAATTAGCAAACATTTATAAAAATCTGTTTTTGCTTTGTCCTTATGGGGTATTGCATGTAGATTGATGAGGGGGGAAAAAACAATTTAATCAATTTTAGGATAAGGCTGTAACGTAACAAAATGTGGAAAAAGTCGAGGGGTCTGAATACTTTCCGAATGCACTGTATGTCACTTATTCTAATGGAATTTGTCACACAGGGCGCCTTTTCTTCGCCGGGTGGGCCGTTTGTTAGTTATTTTGCTAAATTTGAATATACCCACTTCTCCAGGCACCACTACACCACTGGTAATCAGGAAAGACACAAATTCAGTGTATCTTATCTAAGCATAGCAAACCAGTTTGAGACATGCTGAGATGTTCAGCTCTGACAAATATCCTGAGAGGACTTAAGGGGTGGCTGGAATAGCCTGTGTAATTAGAAAAACTATCAGGACCGGCGTTACCAAGAAGGAGAGTGATGGCGTGCTGCATCAGATGACCTGGCCTCCACTTTTTTGGTTACTACATGATTCCATATGTGTTATTTCATCGTTTTGATGTCTTCACTATTATTGTACAATGTAGAAAATAGTAAAAAATAAAGAAAAACCCTTGAATGAGTAGGTGTTCTAAAACTTTTGCCTGGTAGTGTATGTTTTGCCAAAATAATATAATTACTCCTGTCTAAATAAAATTATTCAAAATACTTCACCGGAGAACATGACTTCACCACAGAGGATCATTAGCTTCTTTTATTTTTTAAATAGCTGTGGTAGGCCTATGCCCATTTCATTTGGAAGCCCGCAATTTGGGCAGCACGCGTGGCAATTGTCTTAGCTGATTATTGAGTTGCGTCTCTCAGTGAGAAGTATCTAAAATACTGTATGTGTGAAGATAATGTGTCTTGAGTATAATTTAAAATGTTGCAACAAGAAGAAGGGGAGGGGTGTGTGGCGAAGATATGGCGTCTTTCTCAGAATGCATACACTCAGCTCTCCAGAATGTGCGCAGCTGTCTCCCGCCAGTTATTACACATTCATTGTTTCATTGTGTGAATTGTTTGCCCTTTGTTTATTTTTATCAATTCCCCATTACATATGTCACCAGTAGGCCTATTAAATGTACAGTTAATCTCCATCATTTGGTTACATTCATTTCTATTAATGCATGTATTACTTACAGTCATTCGCCGTTGTCATTATCGGAGTGGAAATATTGTTTGCAGAGTTGACAACCTGTTACACTTGTGAGAAACAAGTTTTGGTTCATTTCATAAGCATCATTTATGAGTTTCGTCAATTCTTTCAATGTCTTTTGTTTGGAGAGCTCCATGTGAGCAATGAGCATTTGTCTGGTTTCTCTGTCCTGATAACGTTGAGGGAGCGCGTGCGCCTGAGCAAGCGTAGAAGTAGGCCTACCTTGCCTGCTGAGCGCAAATGTAGGAAAGTGCCCATTTGGGGATGTCTGATTTCTGATTGTCCTGATGATCTCCCACATATCCAGTGATGTAGTGGTGCCTGGAGAAGTGGGTATACTCACATTTTGCCAATAATTTCATAAAACGGCCGACCGGTGAAGGAAAGGTGCCCTGTGTGAAAAATCTGATGCAAAACAGTGATATACAGTGCCTTCAGAAAGTACACTACATGACCAAAAGTATATGGACACCTCCTCGTCGAACATCTTATTCCAAAATCATGGGCATTAATATGGAGTTGGTCCCCCCTTTGCTGCTATAACACCCTCCACTCTTCTGGGAAGGCTTTCTTCTAGATGTTGGAACATTGCTGCGGGGACTTGCTTCCATTCAGCTACAAGAGCATTAGCGAGGTCGGGCACTGATGTTGAGCGATTAGGTCTGGCTCGCAGTCAGCATTACAATTCATCCCAAATGTGTTCGATGGGGTTGAGGTCAGGGCTCTGTGCAGGCCAGTCAAGTTCTTCTACACCGATCCCGACAAACCATTTCTGTATGGACCTCGCTTTGTGCACGAGGGCATTGTCATGCTGAAACAGGAAAGGGCCTTCCCCAAACTGTTGCCACAAAGTTGGAAGCACAGAATCGTCTAGAATTACATTGTATGCTGTAGCATTAAGATTTCCCTTCACTGGCGCTAAGGGGCCTAGCCCGAACCAAGAAAAACAACCCCAGACCATTATTCCTCCTCCACCAAACTTTACAGTTGGCACTATGCATTCGGACAGGTAGCGTTCCCCTGGCATCCGCCAAACCCAGATTCATCGGTTGGACTGCCAGATGGTGAAGCGTGATTCATCACTCCAGAGAACGCGTTTCCACTGCGCCACAGTCCAATGGCTACAAGCTTTACACCACTCCAGCCAACGCTTGGCATTGCGCATGGTGATCTTAGGTTTGTGTGCGGCTGCTTGTCCATGGAAACTAATTTCATGAAGCTCCCGACGAATAGTTATTGTGCTGACGTTGCTTCCAGAGGCAGTTTCGAACTCAGTAGTGAGTATTGCAACCGAGGACAGACGATTTTTACGCACTACGCGCTTCAGCACTTGGCGGTCCCGTTCTGTATGGCCTACCAACTCGCGGCTGAGCCGTTGTTGCTCCTAGACCTTTCCACTTTCCAATAACAGCACTTACAGATGACTGGGTCAGCTCTAGCAGGGCAGAAATTTCATGAACTGACTTGTTGGAAAGGTGGCATCCTATGACAGTGCCACGTTGAAAGTCACTGAGCTCTTCAGTAAGGCCATTTTACTGCCAATGTTGTCTATGGAGATTGCATGTGCAAGATTTTATACACCTGTCAGCAAAGGGTGTGGCTGAAATAGCCAAATCCACTCATTTGAAGGGCTGTCCACATACTTTTATATATACAGTGTATTCATACCCCTTGACTTATTCCACATTTTGTTGTGTTACAGCCTGAATTCAAAATGGATTACAAAATAATAATAATCTCACCCATCTATATACAATACCCCATAATGGCAAAATGAAAACATGTTTTTAGAAAATGTTCCTAATTTATTGGAAATTAAATACAGAAATATTTCATTTACATACATTATGTATTCACACCCCTGAGTCAATACTTTGTAGAAGCACCTTTGGCAGCGGTTATAGCTGTGAGTCTTTCTGGGTAAATCTCTAAGAGCTTTCCACTCCTGGATTGTGTAACATTTCCCATTATTATTTTCAAAATTCTTCAAGCTCTGTCAAATTGGTTGTTGATCATTGCTAGACAACAATTTGAAGGTCTTGCCATATATATTCAAGCAGATTTACAGTGAGGAAAAAAAGTATTTGATCCCCTGCTGATTTTGTACGTTTGCCCACTGACAAAGAAATGATCTGTCTATAATTTTAATGGTAGGTTTATTTGAACAGTGAGAGATCCAGAAATCCAGAAAAACGCATGTCAAAAATTTTATAAATTGATTTGCATTGTGACGTCACGAGAGGCTACACAGCTTTCAGCGGGATTGCTCAAGTAGTGCAAGGAGACAAGGTTCAAACAAAACAAGGATTTTATTATAGGTCTTGGGAAATTAACGAAAATATAACAAAATTCTGTTCTCTTGTGGCTCTTTAAGGGTTAACAGTTCAGGGATGTCTCTTCCACATCCAAAATCATAATTCTCACTCGCTCAGATAACTTTTCCCCAGCCTTACTGTAGTCCACGTTGCAGCTAGTGGCCAACCCAGCAAAAAGTCCTTCCAAATGTCTCTCACGTATTTCCACAGGTGCATATATCCAAAGGTGAGTATTTCCCAAAGGTAAGTATCTCCAAATCCTTATATTCCTCATGGAAGTGGACGTGCAGCACTCTTGTCCTCCAGAGAGCCCAGGTTGGAGACTGTGTCTCTTCCCTTCCCAAACCTTCAGCTCATCAGCTCCTCATTTGTTTCAGCTGCGTGGGAAGATTGGCCATAGAGGGGGTGGAGTTCCCGACCATACCAGCAGATGGAGCCATAGCTGTCTGGGTTTGCAGCCACCTCAGGGGGATGTAACGTCCCTCCAGGACACAGCCTCTCGTGACATCACACATCCCCCTCCTCGGGACCGACGTCCTCGTCGGGGTAAAGGCAGCGAAGAAGGCATCACGCCGGGAGAGGGCGTCCGCATTGCCGTGGTGCTTGCCAGACTGCTCTCTCTTCAACTCCTCCAACTCTAGGACCAGGGACTCAGCCTCCTGTTGTCTCTCCTTGAGTTTCTTACTGAACGCATCAGCCTTGGTTTTAGCAGAGTTTAGCTTCTGTTGAGCAGCTTTCAGTTCCTTCTCTCTCTCTGCCTCCGCATTCTTCATCTTGTTCTCCAACACCTTGTACTTCTCCTCTGCCTTCTTCTGGACCTCCTTACTACTGCGCAGGGTCTCCTCACACTCCTCGATGGTCCTGCGCAGCCTCTCCAGCTCCTCCTGTTGCTTAGGGAAGGAGCTCTGTTGGAGTTTAGCCTGGAGGATATCTAACTCTTCTGTCTTCATGTCTAACTGTTGCTTTAACAAACGATACCTCTCAGCGGTCCCCTTCAGACCAGACAGTTCTTTGTCCAGATTCTGTAGCTCCGTCTCTGTGTCGGTCTGGGCACCTGCCATCCCTATCAGAGCCCGGGCGGGAGTGAGTAACTCGGAGGATTGCACCGGAGCCTTCCCAGGATGAGTCTTGCCTCTCCGGTTCCGAGGTACTCGGGTTATCCTCTCCTGAGACTCTCTCCAGAGTGGGTAAAAGGCTGGGCAGTCTCGTCCAATTAGGACAGGGACGGGGAGGGAATCAACCACCCCCGCCGTCGTGTGTATGGTTCCCCGGGTGCTGGTCATTGTAAGTTCAGTAATGGGGTATTCTCTGGTGTCCCCATGGACACAGGAAACTGGGAGGACTTTCCCCGGGGGTCAGACACGTTGGGCCCACCAAATCCTTACGCACCAGGGTGGCCCGGCTACCAGAATCCAGTAAGGCCTCCACATCATGGTGATTCACAGTTACCGGGCAGGTGGGGGGTCGATCTGGGCCGCCATCTACGACTCCCAAGAGCGAGGCAAAACGGTGTGTGGGTGCTGAGCTGGAGGACTCCGCAGTGGGCATAGGTTCATCGGCTGGTTTCCCACACTGCCAGGAGATATGTCCCATCTCCCCACACCGGTAACACTGTCGAGTTTCCCCCTCCTGGTGTACTCTTCTTGGACCCGCCTGGTTTCTGGCTCCCCCCTGGAGCCGGGATAAGTCCTGACGTGGCTGGGTTCGAGACCTTGGGGTCCTTTGGACGGGTTCTTCCCATTTGTGGTGGGGCCGCACTCCTGGGGTCTTTTCGGGAAGCATTCAGCATCTCCGCTGTGGCCTGGTACTTTTCCACAGCTTCCACGGTCAGATCAGCCGTGGTCAAGGCCTGTTGACTGATGAACCGTTTTGCCTCATAAGGCAGGGGCGCGTAGGTAACGATCCACCACAACGGCCTCTACCACCGCCGCTGCTGTATTCCTCTGCGGATCCAGCCATTTCCTTGCGATTCGGACAAGTTCATGCATCTGCGCCCGAGGAGGTTGGTCTGGTTGGAAGGTCCAACTGTGAAAGCGCTGGGCCATACCAAACTTTGTGAGTCCATATCTGCTGAGGATCTCAGACTTCAGGGCATCATAGTCAGTAACCTGGTCAGGGCCCAGGTCCCGGACAGCATTCAGCGATTCCCCGGTTAGAAAGGGGGCTAACAGACCAACCCACTGTTGCTTGGGCCAGGCTTCCCTAGTGGCCGTGGCCTCAAATGCATGCAGGTATGCCTCAATGTCATCGGTAGCTCCCATCTTAGATATAAAGTCACTTGCCTTTATTGGGCGGGTATTTTGGACCACCCTCTGTCTCTGCAACTGCAATTCCTCTGCCTTCAGAAGGTTGGCTTTCTTTTGCTCCTCCAAGAGAGCCACGTTTGCTTGCATCTGGGCTTGCTGGCCAGCAACAAGGGCTTTCAATATGTCCTCCATTTCAGTCGGCGGGGAGCCTACGGCCAACTTGGAAAACTGGGTGATCAAACCTTCGGTATCCTCCTCTGACATGCACTATTAACGCTTGAGCGTGCCCGTATTCTCCACCATCTGTGACGTCACGAGAGGCTACACAGCTTTCAGCGGGATTGCTCAAGTAGTGCAAGGAGACAAGGTTCAAACAAAACAAGGATTTTATTATAGGTCTTGGGAAATTAACGAAAATATAACAAAATTCTGTTCTCTTGTGGCTCTTTAAGGGTTAACAGTTCAGGGATGTCTCTTCCACATCCAAAATCATAATTCTCACTCGCTCAGATAACTTTTTCCCCAGCCTTACTGTAGTCCACGTTGCAGCTAGTGGCCAACCCAGCAAAAAGTCCTTCCAAATGTCTCTCACGTATTTCCACAGGTGCATATATCCAAAGGTGAGTATTTCCCAAAGGTAAGTATCTCCAAATCCTTATATTCCTCATGGAAGTGGACGTGCAGCACTCTTGTCCTCCAGAGAGCCCAGGTTGGAGACTGTGTCTCTTCCCTTCCCAAACCTTCAGCTCATCAGCTCCTCATTTGTTTCAGCTGCGTGGGAAGATTGGCCATAGAGGGGTGGAGTTCCCGACCATACCAGCAGATGGAGCCATAGCTGTCTGGGTTTGCAGCCACCTCAGGGGGATGTAACGTCCCTCCAGGACACAGCCTCTCGTGACATCACAGCATTTTAATGAGGGAAATAAGTATTTGACCCGCTCTCGATCAGAAAGATATATGGCTCCCAGGTGTCTTTTATACAGGTAACGAGCTGAGATTAGGAGCACACTCTTATAGGGAGTGCTCCTAATCTCAGCTTGTTGCCTGTATAAAAGACACCTGTCCACAGAAGCAATCAATCAATCAGATTCCAAACTCTCCACCATGGCCAAGACCAAAGAGCTCTCCAAGGATGTCAGGGACAAGATTGTAGACCTACACAAGGCTGGAATGGGCTACAAGACCATCGCCAAGTAGCTTGGTGAGAAGGTGACAACAGTTGGTGAGATTATTCGCAAATGGAAGAAACACAAAATAACTGTCAATCTCCCTCGGCCTGGGGCTCCATGCAATATCTCACCTTGTGGAGTTGCAATGATCATGAGAACAGTGAGAAATCATCCCAGAACTACACGGGAGGATCTTGTCAATGATCTCAAGGCAGCTGGGACCATAGTCATCAAGAAAACAATTGGTAACACACTACGCCGTGAAGGACCGAAATCCTGCAGCGCCTGCAAGGTCCCCCTGCTCAAGAAAGCACATATACAGGGCCGTCTGAAGTTTGCCAATGAACATCTGAATGATTCAGAGGAGAACTGGGTGAAAGTGTTGTGGTCAGATGAGACCAAAATCGAGCTCTCTGACATCAACTCAACTCGCCGTGTTTGGAGGAGGAGGAATGCTGCCTATGACCCCAAGAACACCATCCCCACCGTCAAAGTTGGAGGTGGAAACATTATGCTTTGAGGGTGTTTTTCTGCTAAGGGGACAGGACAACTTCACCGCATCAAAGGGACGATGGACGGGGCCATGTACCGTCAAATCTTGGGTGAGAACCTCCTTCCCTCAGCCAGGACATTGAAAATGGGTCCTGGATGGGTATTCCAGCATGACAATGACCCAAAACACATGGCCAAGGCAACAAAGGAGTGGCTCAAGAAGAAGCACATTAAGGTCCTGGAGTGGCCTAGCCAGTCTCCAGACCTTGAACCCATAGAAAATCTGTGGAGGGAGCTGAAGGTTCTAGTTGCCAAACGTCAGCCTCGAAACCTTAATGACTTGCAGAAGATCTGCAAAGAGGAGTGGGACAAAATCCCTCCTGAGATGTGTGCAAACCTTGTGGCCAACTACAAGAAACATCTGACCTCTGTGATTGCCAACAAGGGTTTTGCCGCCAAGTACTAAGTCATGTTTTGCAGAGGGGTCAAATACTTATTTCCCTCATTAAAATGCAAATAAATTTATAACATTTTTGACATGCGTTTTTCTGGATTTTGTTGTTGTTATTCTGTCTCGCACTGTTTAAATAAACCTACCATTAAAATTATAGACTGATCATTCCTTTGTCAGTGGGCAAACGTACAAAATCAGCAGGGGATCAAATACTTTTTTCCCTCACTGTAACTCAAAACTGTAACTCGGACACTCAGGAACATTCAACGTCTTCCTGGTAAGCAACTCCAGTGTAGATTTGGCCTTTTGTTTTAGGTTGTTGTCCTTCTGAAAGGGGAATTCATCTCCCAGTGTTTGGTGGAAAGCAGACTGAACCATGTTTTCCTCTAGGATTTTGCCTGTGCTTAGCTCCATTCCGTTTATTTTTTGTCCTGAAAAACTCCCCAGTCCTTAACGATTACAAGCATACCCATAACATGATGCAGCCACCTCTATGGTTGAAAATATGGAGAGTGGTACTCAGTAATGTGTTGTATTGGATTTGCCCTAAACATAACACTTTTTTTTCAGGATAAAAGTTAATTGTTTTGCCACATTTTTTGTAGTATTACTTTTGTGTTGCAAACAGGATGCATGTTTTGGAATATTCCTTCTTTTCACAATTAGGTTAGTATTTATCACGTTTCAGGAGAAGACCCAGATGAAGACAGTGTCGAAGTAACAAAAGTTTATTACAAAAACAGGGGGCAGGCAAACAACAGGTCAAGGGCAGGCAGAGGTCAGTAATCCAGATCAGAGTCCAACAGGTACAGAACGGCAGGCAGGCTCAGGGTCAGAGCAGGCAGAATGGTCAAAACCGGGAAAACTAGAAAACAGGAACTTGAGAAAGACAGGAGCAAGGGGAAAAACGCTGGTAGGCTTGACGAAACAAAATGAACTGGCAACAGACAAACAGAGAATACAGGTATAAATACACTGGGGATAATAGGGAAGATGGGCGACAGGAGACAAAGGGCTGTGAGACATGGGTTTGATCCTAGACACATGAAAAGTGGCATGTATACGGAGGGTATGGGGCAACAGAAGACGAACAGCAGAGGGGCTAATGATCTTGGAGATGGGGAAAGGGCAGATAAACCGGGGGGAAATTTTGCGGGACTCCACCCGGGGGGGCGGCAGATCTCGGGTGGACAGCCATACATTCTGCCCGAGACGATACCGGGGAGCCGGGATCCGGTGGCGGTCCACTTGTCGTCGATACCTGGAGGTGGTCTTGAGAAGAGCCGACCGGGCTCTCCTCCAGGTACGACGACAGCGACAGACAAACATCTGGGCCGAGGGTATGCCAACATCTTCCTCTTGCTCCGGGGCTGATAACCCAGGGAACACTCAAAGGCTCTAGGTGGTGGGGTTGGCAGAGACCAGGCAGCGCAGAGTCATCTCCAGGTCTTTGGACTGAGGGTGGAAACAAGAGGACAGGCTGGCCGACGACCCAATGAGTGTACAGAATGCCTTCCAGAACCGGGACGAGAACTGAGGACCCCGGTCGGAGACCATGTCCACTGGGAGTCCATTGATCTAGAAGACGTGCTGCACCATGAGCTGGGCCATCTCTTTGGCGGGGGGTAGCTTGGGGAGAGGAATGAAGTGGGCGGCTTTGGAAAACCGGTCCACAACTGTCAGGATGGCGGTGTTGCCATCAGATGGGGGAAGACCAGTGACAAAGTCCAGGGATATGTGAGACCAGGGACGGTGAGGAACAGGCAGAGGAGGTTGGAGGAGACCAGCTGGAGCTTGCCGAGGAGTCTTGTTCTGCGCACATATCGTGCAGGCGGCGACGAACATGGAGACGTCAGGAACCATGGTAGGCCACCAAAAACGTTGTCGCAAAAAGGCCAGGGTCCGACGGGAGCCCGGGTGGCAGGCCAGCCTGGAGGAGTGGGCCCACTTCGGAACAAACATCTGGTTATCTGCACCCCCCCCCCCGCGGAGCGGAAGAAAATGAGGATGTCGAGGTGACGAAGACAAACCAGTTCAACATGTCGCGGACAACATCATTAACCAGCTGGAGCATTGGTAAGGCCAAATGGCATGACCAGATACTCGTAGTGACTGCTGGCCGTGTGGAAGGCAGTCTTCCACTCGTCCCCCTCCCCTATCCGCAACAGGTGGTAGGCGTTCCGTAGATCCAGCTTGGAGAACAAGTTGGCCCCCTGGAGCGGCTCGAAGGCCGAGGAGATGAGTGGTAGCGGGTAGCGGTTCTTCACCGTGATGTCGTTGAGGCCTCACTAGTCGATGCATGGGCGCAGGGTTTTCCCGGCGGGGGAGGCAGAAGGACGGATGAACCCGGCAGCTAGGGAGTCCTCAATGTAGGTCTCCATTGCCTTGGTCTCTGGACCCGACAGCGAGTTCATTCGTCCCCGGGACAGAGTGGTGCCTGGGAGAAGGTTGATTACGCAGTCATAGGGTTGGTGCGGCGGAAGCGAAGTGGCCCGGGCCTTACTGAACACCTCCTGGAAGTCCTGGTACTCCGCGGGAATGGCGGAGAGGTCCAAGGCAACTTCCGAGCCCCCAGGAAGACGTCCCGGGGCAGGCTGCATTGACTTCAGGCAATGAGCATGGCAGAACCGGCTCCAGCCCACGATGGCACCAGTAGACCAGTCAATAAAGGGGTTGTGTCGCTGGAGCCAAGAGAAACCCAATACCACAGGAACCTGAGGAGACTTAATTAGCAGGAATTGGATTGTCTCGCTGTGGTTCCCTGATACTCATAGGTTGATGGGGGTGGTATTGTGGGTGACCCAGCCAATAGAGCACCCGTCCAGCACTCTAACATCCATGGGAATGGAGAGGGGCTGAGTGGGGATGCCCAGCTCGGATGCCAGGGTAGCGTCCATAAAGCTCTCATCGGCCTCAGAGTCGATGAGTACCCGGAGAGATTTTGACTGGTTCCCTCACAGCAATATGGCATGAAAGGGGGTGTGAGTAAGGAGAGAGGAAAGGTTATCCGTATGGCCCACCAGAGTACTCGCTCCTACCGGTGAGCCTGGTGTTTTAGTGGACAGGTAAACACAAAATGACCAGTAGTCCCGCAATACAGGCAACTTTTCGTGTGAAGCCTGTATTGCCATTCGGCTGGAGACAGCCTAGCTCTGCCTAGTTGCATCGGCTAGGGAAGAGGTGAATCGGCAGACTTCGGAGACTCTCGGGGGAACTCATGTAGCCTCGGGTTCTCTCGGCAACGGAGCTGTCGGGGACTTCCGGGAAGCCTCGGAGCTCGAGGTGGAATCCTTGGGCGGGCGAGTGAATCGGATTTCCTCTCCTTCCTTTGTTCCTGTAGTCGCCCATCGATCCGAATGGTCAAGGCGATGAGCGAGTCGATATCCGTTGGTAGTTCCCGGGCTGCAGGCTCGTCCTTTACTTCCTCTGATACTCCGTACAGGAACGTGACGAACAGCGCTTCCGGGTTCCAGACACACTCATCTGCCAATGTGCGGAAATCTACTGCATAGTCTGCTACACTGTGGGATTCTTGCCGAAGCTGGAGTAACTTCCGGGCAGCCTCTCTCCCGGACAATGGAGCATCGAAAACCTTCTTTACCTCCTGCATGAACTCCTCCAGACTGAAGCATACGGCCGACTGTTGTTCCCACACTGCCGTAGCCCAGGCGAGAGCCCTCCCGGACATCAGCATGATGAGGTACGCTATCTTCTGAGGGGAAGGAGGAGGGCCTACTAGTAGGACCTACTATTGAAACAGATAAATTAGGCTG
Source organism: Coregonus clupeaformis (assembly GCF_020615455.1). Lineage (NCBI taxonomy): Eukaryota > Metazoa > Chordata > Actinopteri > Salmoniformes > Salmonidae > Coregonus > Coregonus clupeaformis. The sequence continues at coordinate 17,608,243 of NC_059195.1, forward strand.
TCAACAATTCACAGGTTTCTGTATTTTTTATATAGTGTGTATACACAATGTCCACTGAAAAAGACCCTCCACTACACCACTGCATACAGTTGAAGTTTACATACACTTAGGTTGGAGTCATTAAAACTCATTTTTCAACCACTCCGCACATTTCTTGTTAACAAACTATAGTTTTGGCAAGTCGGTTAGGACATCTACTTTGTGCATGACACAAGTCATTTTTCCAACAATTGTTTACAGACAGATTATTTCACTTATAATTCACTGTATCACAATTCCAGTGGGTCAGAAGTTTACATGCACTAAGTTGACTGTGCCTTTAAACAGCTTGGAAAATTCCAGAAAATAAGGTAATGGCTTTAGAAGCTTCTGATAGGCTAATTGACATGGATGTGTACCTGTGGATGTATTTCAAGGCCTACCTTCAAACTCAGTGCCTCTTTGCTTGACATCATGGGAAAATCAAAAGAAATCAGCCAAGACCTCAGAAAAAAAATGGTAGACCTCCACAAGTCTGGTTCATCCTTGGGAGCAATTTCCAAACGCCTGAAGGTACCACGTTCATCTGTACAAACAATAGTAAGCAAGTATAAACACCATGGGACCACGCAGCCGTCATACCGCTCAGGAAGGAGATGCATTCTGTCTCCTAGAGATGAATGTACTTTGGTGCGAAAAGTGCAAATCAATCCCAGAACAACAGCAAAGGACCTTGTGAAGATGCTGGAGGAAACAGGTACAAAAGTATCTATATACACAGTAAAACAAGTCCTATATCGACATAACCTGAAAGGCCGCTCAGCAAGAAAGAAGCCACTGCTCCAAAACCGCCATAAAAAAGCCAGACTACGGTTTGCAACTGCACATGGGGACAAAGATTGTACTTTTTGGAGAAATGTCCTCTGGTCTGATGAAAGAAAAATAGAACTGTTTGGCCATAATGACCATCGTTATGTTTGGAGGAAAAAGGGGGTTGAATCAATCAATCAATCAATTTTATTTTATATAGCCCTTCTTACATCAGCTAATATCTCGAAGTGCTGTACAGAAACCCAGCCTAAAACCCCAAACAGCTAGTAATGCAGGTGTAGAAGCACGGTGGCTAGGAAAAACTCCCTAGAAAGGCAAAACCTAGGAAGAAACCTAGAGAGGAACCAGGCTATGAGGGGTGGCCAGTCCTCTTCTGGCTGTGCCGGGTGGAGATTATAACAGAACCATGCCAAGATGTTCAAAAATGTTCATAAGTGACAAGCATGGTCAAATAATAATCAGGAATAAATCTCAGTTGGCTTTTCATAGCCGATCATTAGAGTTTAAAACAGCAGGTCTGGGACAGGTAGGGGGTTCCATAACCGCAGGCAGAACAGTTTAAACTGGAATAGCAGCAAGGCCAGGCGGACTGGGGACAGCAAGGAGTCACCACGGCCGGTAGTCCCGACGTATGGTCCTAGGGCTCAGGTCTCTCAGTTGGCTTTTCATAGCCGATCATTTAGAGTTGAAAACAGCAGGTCTGGGACAGGTAGGGGTTTCGTAGCCGCAGGCAGAACAGTTGAAACTGGAATAGCAGCAAGGCCAGGCGGACTGGGGACAGCAAGGTGTCATCATGCCCGGTAGTCCTGACGTATGGTCCTAGGGCTCAGGTTCTCAGAGAGAAAGAGAGAACGAGAGAATTAGAGAGAGCATACTTAAATTCACACAGGACACTGGATAAGACAGGAGAAGTACTCCAGGTATAACCAACTAACCCCAGCCCCCCGACACATAAACTACTGCAGCATAAATACTGGAGGCTGAGACAGGAGCGGTCCGGAGACACTGTGGCCCCATCCGAAGAAACCCCCGGACAGGGCCAAACAGGAAGGATATAACCCCACCCACTCCGCCAAAGCACAGCCCCCGCACCACTAGAGGGATATCCCCAACCACCAACTTACAATCCTGAGACAAGGCCGAGTATAGCCCACAGAGGTCTCCACCACAGCACAAACCAAGGGGGGGCGCCAACCCAGACAGGAAGATCACGTCAGTAACTCAACCCACTCAAGTGACGCACCCCTCCCAGGGACGGCATGAAAGAGCACCAGCAAGCCAGTGACTCAGCCCCTGCAACAGGGTTAGAGGCAGAGAACCCCAGTGGAGAGGGGAACCGGCCCGGCAGAGACAGCAAGGGCTGTTCGTTGCTCCAGCCTTTCCGTTCACCTTCACACTCCTGGGCCAGACTACACTCAATCATATGACCTACTGAAGAGATAAGTCTTCAGTAAAGACTTAAAGGTTGAGACCGAGTCTGCGTCTCTCACATGGGTAGGCAGACTGTTCCATAAAAATGGAGATCTATAGGAGAAAGCCCTGCCTCCCGCTGTTTGCTTAGAAATTCTAGGGACAATTAGGAGGCCTGCGTCTTGTGACCGTAGCGTACGTATTGGTATGTACGGCAGGACCAACTCGGAAAGATAGGTAGGAGCAAGCCCATGTAACGCTTTATAGGTTAACAGTAAAACCTTGAAATCAGCCCTTGCCTTAACAGGAAGCCAGTGTAGGGAAGCTAGCACTGGAGTAATATGATCAAATTTCTTGGTTCTAGTCAGGATTCTAGCAGCCGTATTTAGCACTAACTGAAGTTTATTTAGTGCTTTATCCGGGTAGCCGGAAAATAGAGCATTGCAGTAGTCTAATCTAGAAGTAACAAATGCATGGATTAATTTTTCTGCATCATTTTTGGACAGAAAATTTCTGATTTTTGCAATGTTACGTAGATGGAAAAAAGCTGTCCTTGAAACAGTCTTGATATGTTCGTCAAAAGAGAGATCAGGGTCAAGAGTAACGCCTAGGTCCTTCACAGTTTTATTTGAGACGACTTTACAACCATCAAGATGAATTGTCAGATTTAACAGAAGATCTCTTTGTTTCTTGGGACCTAGAACAAGCATCTCTGTTTTGTCCGAGTTTAAAAGTAAAAAGTTTTCAGCCATCCACTTCCTTATGTCTGAAACACAGGCTTCTAGCGAGGGCAATTTTGGGGCTTCACCATGCTTCATTGAAATGTACAGCTGTGTGTCATCCGCATAGCAGTGAAAGTTAACATTATGTTTTCGAATAACATCCCCAAGAGGTAAAATATATAGTGAAAACAATAGTGGTCCTAAAACGGAACCTTGAGGAACACCGAAATGTACAGTTGATTTGTCGGAGGACAGACCATTCACAGAGACAAACTGATATCTTTCCGACAGGTAGGATCTAAACCAGGCCAGAACTTGTCCGTGTAGACCAATTTGGGTTTCCAGTCTCTCCAAAAGAATGTGGTGATCGATGGTGTCAAAGGCAGCACTAAGGTCTAGTAGCACGAGGACAGATGCAGAGCCTCGGTCTGACGCCATTAAAAGGTCATTTACCACCTTCACAAGTGCAGTCTCAGTGCTATGATGGGGTCTAAAACCAGACTGAAGCATTTCGTATACATTGTTTGTCTTCAGAAAGGCAGTGAGTTGCTGCGCAACAGCTTTTTCTAAAATTTTTGAGAGGAATGGAAGATTCGATATAGGCCGATAGTTTTTATATTTTCCGGGTCAAGGTTTGGCTTTTTCAAGAGAGGCTTTATCACTGCCACTTTTAGTGAGTTTGGTACACATCCGGTGGATAGAGAGCTGTTTATTATGTTCAACATAGGAGGGCCAAGCACAGGAAGCAGCTCCTTCAGCAGTTTAGTAGGAATAGGATCCAGTATGCAGCTTGAAGGTTTAGAGGCCATGATTATTTTCATCATTGTGTCAAGAGATATAGTACTAAAACACTTAAGTGTCTCTCCCGATCCCAGGCCCTCGCGAGATCTGTGCAGATCCAGGACAGCTAAGCCCTGGAGGAATACGCAGATTCAAAGAGGAGTCCGTAATTTGCTTTCTAATGGTCATGATCTTTTCCTCAAAGAAGTTCATGAATTTATCACTGCTGAAGTGAAAACCATCCTCTCTTGGGGAATGCTGCTTTTTAGTTAGCTTTGCAACAGTATCAAAAAGAAATTTTGGATTGTTCTTATTTTCCTCGATTAATTTGGAAAAGTAGGATGATCGAGCAGCAGTGAGGGCTCTTCGGTACTGCACGGTACTGTCTTTCCAAGCTAGTCGGAAGACTTCCAGTTTGGTGTGGCGCCATTTCCGTTCCAATTTCCTGGAAGCTTGCTTCAAAGCTCGGGTATTTTCTGTATACCAGGGAGCTAGTTTCTTATGACAAATGTTTTTCGTTTTTAGGGGTGCAACTGCATCTAGGGTATTGCGCAAGGTTAAATTGAGTTCCTCAGTTAAGTGGTTAACTGATTTTTGTCCTCTGACGTCCTTGGGTAGGCAGAAGGAGTCTGGAAGGGCATCAATGAATTTTTGTGTTGTCTGAGAATTTATAGCACGACTTTTGATGCTCCTTGGTTGGGGTCTGAGCAGATTATTTGTTGCGATTGCAAACGTAATAAAATGGTGGTCCGATAGTCCAGGATTTTGTGGAAAAACATTAAGATCTACAACATTTATTCCATGGGACAAAACTAGGTCCAGAGTATGACTGTGGCAGTGAGTAGGTCCAGAGACATGTTGGACAAAACCCACTGAGTCGATAATGGCTCCGAAAGACTTTTGGAGTGGGTCTGTGGACTTCTCCATGTGAATATTAAAATCACCAAAAATTAGAATATGATCTGCTATGACTACAAGGTCTGATAGGAATTCAGGAAACTCAGAGAGGAACGCTGTATATGGCCCAGGAGGCCTGTAAACAGTAGCTATAAAAAGTGATTGAGTAGGCTGCATAGATTTCATGACTAGAAGCTCGAAAGATGAAAACGTCATTTTTTTTTTTGTAAATTGAAATTTGCTATCGTAAATGTTAGCAACACCTCCGCCTTTGCGGGATGCACGGGGAATATGGTCACTAGTGTAACCAGGAGGTGAGGCCTCATTTAACACAGCAAATTCATCAGGCTTAAGCCATGTTTCAGTCAGGCCAATCACATCAAGATTATGATCAGTGATTAGTTCATTGACTATGACTGCCTTTGAAGTGAGGGATCTAACATTAAGTAACCCTATTTTGAGATGTGAGGTATCACGATCTCTTTCAATAATGGCAGGAATGGAGGAGGTCTTTATCCTAATAAGATTGCTAGGGTGAACACCACCATGTTTAGTTTTGCCCAACCTAGGTCGAGGCACAGACACAGTCTCAATGGGTATGGCTGAGCTGACTACACTGACTATGCTATTGGCAGACTCCACTAAGCTGGCAGGTTGGCTAACAGCCTGCTGCCTGGCCTGCACCCTATTTCACTGTGGGGCTAGAGGAGTTAGAGCCCTATCTATGTTGGTAGATAAGATCCCAACTGATTGAACACCATCCCAACCGTAAAGCACAGGGTGGCAGCATCATGCTGTGGGGGTGCTTTGCTGCAGGAGGGACTCGTGCACTTCACAAAATAGATGGCATCATGAGGAAGGAAAATTATGTGGATATATTGAAGCAACATCTCAAGACATCAGTCAGGAAGTTAAAGCTTGGTCGCAAATTGGTCTTCCAAATGGACAATGACCCCAAGCATACTTCCAAAGTTGTGGCAAAATGGCTTAAGGACAACAAAGTCAAGGTATTGGAGTGGCCATCACAAAGCCCTGACCTCAATCCTATTGAACATTTGTGGGCAGAACTGAAAAAGCGTGTGCGAGCAAGGAGGCCTACAAACCTGATTCGGTTACACCAGCTCTGTCAGGAGGAATGGGCCAAAATTCACCCAACTTATTGTGGGAAGCTTGTGGAAGGCTACCCGAAACGTTTGACCCAAGTTAAACAATTTAAAGGCAATGCTACCAAATACTAATTGAGTGTATGTAAACTTCTGACCCACTGGGAATGTGATGAAAGAAATAAAAGCTGAAATAAATCATTCTCTCTACTATTATTCTGACATTTCACATTCTTAAAATAAAGTGGTGATCCTAACTGACCTAAGACAGGGAATTTTTACTAGGATTAAATGTCAGGAATTGTGAAAAACTGAGTTTAAATGTATTTGGCTAAGTTGTATGTAAACTTCCGACTTCAACTGTATATCCAGTGGAATCATAATAAAAAAACAGCTATCTGTCCCGAGGTCAATGGCATGGGATACTCTGAGGGCCCGGAATAGGCTAGTTGATACAATGTTGCAAGTTCGCTAGTGACAGCTTCGGTCCGGACCCAGTCGATTGATTTGATAGCCTACAACGTTGTACTTCACTAGTGATAGCTCAAGTCAAGACAGATAGAAAGGGAGGCAGACAGGCGGAGTAGAGAGATTAATGCGATTGAAAGAACCTGAATTTTCATCAGGATTTTTCTACTGTTTTTTTTGTCTGCTTTAGGCCAATGTATTTTCCTTAGCTGACGATGGAAGTTATATGCCTACTGCTGCATTGGCCTATAGGCTATCTCTGAGTTCCATGCGCTCATTTCTTTAGCCTCCAATGGATCACGGTGTACTAATATGTCCATACGGCAAGGCAGAGGCTGCCTTAACTTTGAGATTTTTAGCATTTTCTTTCAGATTTGTATGATTAACCATGTGACAATGATTTTGAGAAATGAAAACATTATTATTGAAATTAAACTGTTCCATGAAAATGTTCATCAAAATAATCATAACTGGCATGCAGATTGGTAGAAATGGTAGGATAAATGCTAAGCTTCCTCAAACTTGAAACTCACGAGCCGCCCATGGTCTTTACTATAACATCCATTTAAAAGAAACTGGCACACATAGGAGGTCCTGTGAAAATATACGTGCCCGCCTATAGAACTCAAATGCCCGTCTAACTGATTCGTTCTACCGATAACATTGATTCTGTGATCCACTTGACCAAGAGCTGTGAAACACCGCATTCCACAATGACCATGCCAGTCGGCCTTGAGAGCCAAAAAATTCCCTCAGAGAATCACAATTATAGCTCCAGTGCCTCTTCATGAATGGGCTTTAAATATATACTGCACCTCCCAAAGGGAACAGGGGAAGGCAACTGCTATAGCTCTGCAAAAATACCCATTCCTGCAAAAATACTTATTTTCTTTTGCCCCCATCTTTAATCAAATACTAGCCTTGGTTTGGGAAAGAAGAATATCATTATTATCAATATTCAATAATATCAATATTCACCCACTTAAATTATTTATTTGGCATTAGAAATTCTGCGGGAGTAGTGAACCCAACCACTTTGAAAATCATTCCTTGGAATACATTTCAAATTCATGGTTGTGTGGTTCCCTGTTTGGCCTTCTGGTGCAGCAAATGTCACCGTATGTCAATGCAAACAGTTGAATCAATTAACTCCCACGTCTATTGAAGCCGCAATCAATATATCAATGTCAAGGAACTGGATTCAAAGCTGTAATTAAAACATAAGGTAGAAATGGGAATACGATAGCGGCTGTGCACAGCAGGATTTCTTCACACACCCGTGTCTCTATGTCCTGCAGATCTGCATGTTTTGTGGGTGCATGTGTGCCAGTATGCGCAATAGATTCCCTTGTATGGATGCCTAAAGGGCAAGGGGTGATGTAATCCAAAGAAATGTAAAGAAAGGCTAAAGGTAGGATGTAATCCAACCCAGTGCAAAATGGCAATGACAAAGATTATAACAGTGGAGCTCTAAGGAAGATGGATGAGGTGCACAGTAGCATTTGTTAGATACCAAACCAATACCTGGAGGGAATTGGACACCACACACTCCACATCAAGGTTAAGGCAGAACCTACAGTACATGACTGACAGGGATGAAAAGCCAAAAGAAGAACATTTATATATTTTGAAATATGCAGTCCCCCTCTGGTGTAGACTTCAAGAGGAATCTCATATAATATAATAGATTTGCTGAACAAATTCACCACATATTTGAGGTCAAAAAGGCAAAAACCAAGGATTCAGCACATTCAACATGAATATGAGCCTGTGAGCGTCTGTTGAAAGGAGGCAGTCACATTGATGGCACTGACGAGAGACCTACAGGCTCTCAACGTGTAAGGGAACAGCACTCTTTGACAGCAGCACAAAACTACGTAAATGAAAGTGATTGGTTCCAAAGGCTGACATTTTCATTTTCTCTGTAAACACCTAAATCTGCCAAAATAAGATTGTGCCAGTGCTAGATTGTTATTATCAAGCACAGAAACTGAAGAGCTATGCCTTTGTACTGTTGATATGCTGCCTATCTCATTCTCATGGTTATGTTCCAAATCACAATTATGCTTTTTAGTATCAGACAAACCATGCAGAGATAATTAGCGTATATCATGTACCTAAGCTATAGAAAGCCTAAAACGCATAATCATATGCATGGCCATATGGGATGCATCGTGTGTGTGAGGGCACATCACGATTGAATAAACACACTATTAAAATGACTCAACTGCAACGCAATATAATTTAGCCAAATTGCCATAATGTATTGTACACAGACACAGAGTATGTAACTTTATGGTAACACTCTATATGAAGTAACTCCTATACCTGTGTCTAGGCTAACATTGGCCCATAGGCATTCCTGTCTTTCAGTCTTCTCATCTTTCTGGAGGTTGTACATAGGAAGGGAGATATAACAGACATGATGGGACTATAAGATGAATATGCCTCTGTATTGCCAAGAGGACAGCAGGAGTTTTAGAGCTATCAGAAGAAACTACACAGACACTGCATGCCACATAGACAACAGTGCCTAGAACAGGGCTCAGAGCAGACAACCTGCCAGTTTCTTTTGGTTATTACCAAAAAAGTTGCAAGAAGAATTCTTCACACCAAGTTTCTAGTCGCCAAAACGAGGTGTACTATGAGGGGGGTGAGTGCTTCCAAAAAGTGGTAGGCTATTTCAACCACGGACAGTTCATTTTGAAGCAGGCTAGTCCACTGTAATTATCAAAATAGCTCCCATCATATCACAAGAGATGCCCAGTGCTGCACAATTGAGCAGAAATCCTAAATCTATTATCAGTGGGCTCGCGTCCAGCGGATGGCACAGGAAAACGCATATGCTAGAGCTACACCGGGGATTTTTAGGAGTTAATTAAGGAAATACCTCGAGACTGAATAAAAAACGATTTGAACAGTAGCCTGATATCAGCTGGTTGGGACCGTGAACGCAACCGTGTAAATATTACGGTAAACTCATTTACATGGTTGTTATAAATGGGAGAGTCAAATCACCATCATAGGCTACTAAACAGCTGATTAAAGTGCCTCTAAAACAATACAATAGACGGCAGAAACAAGCAAGCTGAGCCTACCTCTTTTACCGTCTCCATCCCATTCAGACTTCTGGTCCTGATGCGACAGCGGCGCCTCCAGCATCCTAAAGTGAAACGTTATTTGTCTCGAAGAGAAAAGATCGTAGCGCCTTGAGTTGGAGCTCATACATTGACAAGAGACCGGTCCAATCAGAGAGTAATACGATGGAGTTGTAGCCAATCCACTTGAAAGAAAGAAAGCTACTTTACATACTGTAGCAAGGTAGATTGACGTTATAAGAGTATTTCCATTCAACTAGCAATTGTTATGAATTTGCAGAATGACTGACTTTATAGCCCAATTCTTTAATTGTAACACCACTTGGCTAGGCTAGCCTACTTGCTTATGGGATAAACTGTTGGATAATTGTATGTTTAAAGAAATAACAAGACTATAAACAAAAAATAACTACATAAGAGGGAAATTATATTCACTCCTATTCCTTAAGCGTAAAAACGTGGTGAAACAAATCCTCAATTTCCTCTCTGTATCCCCAGTGGCACCCGCATTACAGACCTCTCAGCACACACAGTGCTCAATGCTCATCCCCAGACAGGATTAATGACACATAAATGCAGCCTGCCAGAAATGTGTCATTTAACCTGCAGGGCAGGCAGGCAAGAAACTGCTCGAAAAGCCAAAGATTAGCATGGGAAAAACTTCTGGGGAAAAAAACTCATATACAATAGTCTATTGTAACAAGTAAGAATAGCCTATATTCGGCTAGATTTAATAGCCTATATTAAAAGAGCTTAAACTCTGTAGAAGTAAAAATTACTAGGCTATAATAACATTGAGTATAATAGCCTGTGTAAAATGTGTCAATTAGATAATGCTCAATTGATGTAGAGACTAAACTCAAAGAAGAAGCAGATATATGATACATGTACCACCACAGCAAAGGTTTGGGGGTGTTGAAATATAGAAACGGATTTGCACATTGACTGGAGTGGATGGAATGGCTCAACAGGGTGGAGTCCGCAAATGGAGCCATTCCAAAGGAGGTAGCGGAGTGTAAGAGGGTGGATGACCTGCTACATTTGGTCATAAATCTATTTTAAAATGGTAGTTGCATGTATTTTAAGACAGGGGTGTTGGCTATATGATGAGCTATCCACACAGCACATGCATGTCTCACAAATATCTTGCCTTTCTTGAATCCTCTAAAGATATATTTTTTAATCTGAGTGTGACCCTTATGGGAAAAACCACATGAATTCCACATGTGAACATGTGATCTCGTGTGATCACATGTGAAGTTAATGTGATAACATGTGACAACATGTGACCACGTGAGAACATGATCTCATGTTAAATAATTATGACAACATGGGGATGCAAAATTTCAACATGTGATACCATAAAACTACACGTGAAATTTCACATGTGAAATCATGTGCAAGCGTGTTTTTGTAAGACTTCACATGAGATATTGAGGGGATTCGATTATCTGGCATGGGTTGCCCCGGTGGGAGGAGTTTGCACCGGGTGAAAAGTTAAAAAGTGATTGCATTTGTTTTGGAACCGAGCTGCCTCTTGGGCGTGAGCCAGGTTCCCCGTTCAAAGCCCACGGCGAAGTTGGCTCAAAACCAAAGTGACGTAGATTTAGCACATGGAGAAATGAGTAGGATTCTGTATTTTCACATGCAAAAGTGATTGCTTTTGATAAAAATGCTTTACTGCCTTCCAATGAAAACTAGTTAGAAAATTCTAACATACACTACCAGTCAAAAGTTTGGACACACCTACTCATTCAAGGGCTTTTCTTTATTTTTACATTGTAGAGTGATAGTGAAGACATCAAAACTATGAAATAACACATATGGAATCATGTAGTAACCAAAAAGTGTTGAACAAATAAAAATATATTTTATATTTGAGATTCCTCAAATAGCCACCCTTGGCCTTGATGACAGCTTTGCACACTCTTGGCATTCTCTCAACCAGCTTCATGAGGTAGTCACCTGGAATGAATTTCAATTAACAGGTGTGCCTTCTTAAAAGTTAATTTGTGGAATTTCTTTCCTTCTTAATGCGTTTGAGCCAATCAGTTGTGTTGTGACAAGGTAGGGGGGTATACAGAAGATAGCCCTATTTGGTAAAAGACCAATTCCATACTATGGCAAGAACAGCTCAAATAAGCAAAGAGAAATGACAGTCCATCATTATTTTAAGACATGAAGGTCAGTCAATATGGAACATTTCAAAAACGTTTCAAGTTTCTTTAAGTGCAGTCGCAAAAACCATGAGGACCGACACAGGAATGGAAGAACCAGCGTTACCTCTGCTGCAGAGGATAAGTTCATTAGAGTTACCAGCCTCAGAAATTGCAGCCCAAATAAATGCTTCACAGAGTTCAAGGCACAAACACATCTCAACATCAACTGTTCAGAGGGGACTGTGTGAATCAGGCCTTCATGGTCGAATTGCTGCAAAGAAACCACTACTAAAGGACACCAATAAGAAGAAGAGACCTGCTTGGGCCAAGAAACACGAGCAATGGACATTAGACCGGTGGAAATGTGTCCTTTGCTCTGGAATTCAAATTGGAGATTTTTGGTTCCAACCACCGTGTCTTTGTGAGACGCGGTGTGGGTGAACGGATGATCTCCGCATGTGTAGTTCCCACCGTAAAGCATGCAGGAGAAGGTATTATGGTGTGGGGGTGCTTTGCTGGTGACACTGTCTGTGATTTATTTAGAATTCAAGGCACACTTAACCAGCATGGCTCCACAGCATTCTGCAGCGATACGCCATCCCATCTGCTTTGGGCTTAGTGGGACTGTCATTTGTTTTTCAACAGGACAATGACCCAACACACCTCCAGGCTGTGTAAGGGCTATTTGACCAAGAAGGAGAGTGATGGAGTGCTGCATCAGATGACCTGGCCTCCACAATCCCCCGACCTCAACCCAATTGAGATGGTTTGGGATGAATCGGACAGCAGAGTGAAGGAAAAGCAGCCAACAAGTGCTCAGCATATGTGGGAACTCTTTCAAGACTGTTGGAAAAGCATTCCAGGGGAAGCTGGTTGAGAGAATGCCAAGAGTGTGCAAAGCTGTCATCAAGGCAAAGGGTGGCTATTTGAAGAATCACAAATATAAAATATATTTTGATTTGTTTAACACCTTTTTGGTTACTACATGATTCCATATGTGTTATTTCATAGTTTGGATTTCTTCACTATTATTCTACAATGTAGAAAATAGTAAAAATAAAGAAAAACTGGTACTGTATATTTGATGGAAAATAGATGTATGTTTGTGGATGATGCACCATGCTCCCTTGTTGACAACATGAACAAGCGGCGCAGATTACTGTTCGATTTGAGAAGGGTGCTCCTCCCTCAGCGTTTTTGCCCGATCACGTCACAGGCCATAGCCAGGTGCACTGCGGCTCAGGTTAATAAAACTCACTCTATGTTTTCACGTGCTCACATGTTTAGTTTCATGTTATCACATGTTGCTTTACATGTCATGTTATCACTTCACATATAACGTGATCACATGAGATGTGGAACACGTGATCATGTGAAATTCATGTGGTTTTTCCCATAAGGGTGAGGACCATGTTAGCATTTTTGTAAGACGTTCTCAAGATATTTGTTTTACCAGTCGTCAGGACCTCACATGATGGTCCCAGATGGTCCCAAACCATTATAAGTAAAGTAATGATATGGTGGTTTTAAAGTAAGTGGTACACTGTTCATAAAAAACATGACCCCACCTGGAATTTGAAATTTCAGCCTCTGGATTTGAGGTGTGCTGATCTTAATGCTGCACCACAAAGTCTGTAGCAGTACGCTACACATTCATTACCTATAATACACATCTCTTCACATAGCAAAATAGTGCCATCTGCACTGCTATTTTAGTTAACAGTTATTCTGACTATTCTCTCGTCATTGATTTCATTTGATTGTTTCTACAATTTGAGGGTTTTCTGTAAAGTTGTCTAATCTTGGTGGGGCATATTATTCTGTTTCAATGTTACTCCTGAATTTTTTTGTGTGTATTTTTAAACAAACTGAGATTGACAGTGTCTTCAGAAAGTATTCACACTTCTTTACCTTTTCAACATTTTGTTGTGTTACAGCCTTAATTTAAAAAGTATTAAATTGAGATTTTGTGTCACTGATCTACACACGATAACCCATAATGTCAAAGTGGAATTTTGATGGTAGAATCTTTTTTAAATGAATACAAAATGAAAACCTGAAATGTCTTGAGTCAATAAGTATTCAACCCCTTTGTTATGGCAAGCCTAAATAAGTCCAGGAGTAATAATGTGCTTAACAAAACACATAATAAGTTGCATGGACTCATTCTTTGTTCAAAAATAGGGTTTAACAGGATTTTTGAATGACTACCCCATCTCTGTACCCCACACATTCATTTATCTGTAAGGTCCCTCAATCGAGTAGTGAATTTCACACACAGATTCAACCACATATACCAGGGAGGTTTTCAATGCCTCACAAAGAAGGGCACTGATTGGTAGATGTGTAGGAGAAAAAAAAAAGCAGACGCTGAATATCCCTTTGAGCATCGTAAAGTTATGAATTAAACTTTGGATGGTTTATCAGTACACCCAGTCACTACAAGGATACAGGCGTCCTTCCTAAGTCAGTTGCCGGAGAGGAAGGAAACTGGTCAGGGATTTCACCATGAGGCCAATGGTGATTTTAAAACAAGAGTTTAATGGTTGTGATATTGTCACGTATACTCCCCCTCTGGCCTCTAGGTCACCAGGCTGCTCTTTATTACGCGCACCTGTCACCATCGTTACGCGCACCAGCGCCTCATCAGACTCACCTGGACTCCATCATCTTCCTGATTACCTCCCCTATATATGTCACTCCCTTTGGTTCCTTTCCTAGGTGTTATTGATTATGTTACTCTGTTCCTGTCTGTACACTACTCTTGTTTTGTTCCATGTTTTATTTATCATTAAATGCACTCCCTGTACTTGAGGATGGATCAACAACATTATACTAGTCCTTGCCGATGACAAGCATACCCATAACATGATGCAGCCACCACCATGCTTGAAAATATGAAGAGTGGTACTCAGTGATGTGTTGTGTTGGATTTGCCACAAACATAACTCTTTGTATTCAGGACATAAAGTTCATTTCTTTGCCACATTTTTTGCAGTATTACTTACAGTAAGTGCCCTGTTGCAAACAGGATGCATGTTTTGGAATATATTTTATTCTGTACAGGCTTCCTTCTTTTCACTCCGTCATTTAGGTTAATATTTTAGGGAGTTTTTTTGGGGGATAAAAAGAAACGGAATTCAGCTAAGTACAGGCAAAATCCTAGAGGAAAACCTGGTTCAGTCTTTCCAACAGACACTGGGAGACGAATTCACCTTTCAGCAGGACAATAACTTAAAACATAAGGCCAAATCTACACTGGAGTTGCTTACCAAGACGACATTGAATGTTCCTGAGTGGCCTAGTTACAGTTTTGACTTAAATCTAATTGAAAATCTGGCTTTCTAGCAATGATCAACAACCAACTTGACAAGAGCTTAAAGAATTTAAAAAATAATAACGGGCAAATATTGTACAATCCAGGTGTGCAAAGCTCTTAGAGACTTACACAAAAACACTCACAGCTGTAATCACTGCCAAAGGTGTTTTAAACATGTATTGTCTTAGGGGGGTGAATATTTATCTAATCAAGATATATTAGTGTTCTATTTTTCATATTTTGTTTTATGTTATCATTTTTCTTCCACTTTGACATTACAGAGTATTGTGTGTAGATTGTTGACTGAAAATGACAATTAAATCCATTTTAATCCCACTTTGTAACACAACAAAATGTGGAAAAAGTAAATGGTTGTGAATACTTTTCTGAAGGCACTGTACTTTGAAATCCAAAGTGTCGGAATACAGGTGAAATCAGCCATCGACACAGACTGCGGTGTAGCAGAAATATCAGAATTCTGTGAACCAAGAGGCTGTGAGTTCAAATCCCAGGTGAGGACACATTGAATAAGAATTACTGTATAAATAAACATACACACTGTAGTCATACATGTTCAAGTGTGTCAAATATGTAAGATGAAAACACTGTGTTAAAAGCACTGTGTGTGTGTGTGTATCATAACGATTTAAAATGTCACATATGAAGCATTCCAAAGACACGTTTTCACATGTGAAATGTCACGTGAAGTGTTCCAAAAACCAGTTTTCACACCAGATGTGAAATCATGTCGTTTTTCCTTAAGGGGAGTGACATCTTACCTTGAACAACTTTCAGGCACACTTGGGGATTGATTTCAAGTTGTACTTAATCACATAGGTTAACTGCCAAAATGGATAACAACTTAACAATCCCCATGCCTTTAAAGCCTGTATTGTCTGGAGTGGATTGAATCATAGGTTTAACATAGTCATTATTTGATGATAGTAGGCTAGTAATCAATCAATTAATCAATCAATGTGATTACAAACATTATAGGGAATGTAAAAGGTGCAAAACAGTATGGACCACGTTAATTTACAGGAGGAGCTCTTGTTAAAGCACACTTTCCTACAGCAAACATTTAACCTGTCAATAGCTGACATAATATGTGAGTTCCTCTGTAGCAGATAACATATTATTTGGGCTGTCTGTGAGTAAAGTGCACTATCGATCAGTTAAGTGTTTATAGGCAGATTCTTCAGCAGTTACAATTTGATTACACATGTACTACATGACCAAAAGTATGTGGACACCTGCTCGTCGAACATCTCATTCCAAAATCATGGGCATTAATATGGAGTTGGTCCCCCCTTTGCTGCTATAACACCCTCCACTCTTCTGGGAAGGCTTTCCACTAGATGTTGGAACATTGCTGCGGGGACTTGCTTCCATTCAGCCACAAGAGCATTAGTGAGGTCGGGCACTGATGTTGGGCGATTAGGCCTGGCTTGCAGTCGGCATTGCAATTAATCTCAAAGGTGTTCGATTGGGTTGAGGTCAGTCAAGTTCTTCCACACCGATCTCGACAAATATTTTCTGTATGGACCTCGCTTTGTACTCAGGGCTATTGTCATGCTGAACAGGGGAAAGGGCCTTCCCCAAACTGTTGCCACAAAGTTGGAAGCACAGAACCATCTAGAATGTCATTGTATGCTGTAGCTCTAAGACTTCCCTTCACTGGAACTAAGGGACCTCGCTTTGTGCTAGCCCGAACCATGAAAACAGCCCCAGACCATTATTCCTATTCCACCAAACTTTACGGTTGCCACTATGCATTCGGACAGGTAGCGTTCTCCTGGCAGCCTCCAAACCGAGAGAATGTGTTTCCACTGCTCCAGAGTCCAATGGTGGCGAGCTTTACACCACTCCAGCCGACGCTTGGCATTGCGCATGGTGATCTTAGGCTTGTGTGCGGCTGCTCGGCCATGGAAATCCATTTCATGAAGCTCCTGACTAACATTTATTGTGCTGACGTTGCTTCCAGAGGCACTTTGGAACTCGGTAGTGAGTGTTGCAACCGAGGACAGATGCGCTACGCGCTTCAGCACTGAGCTTGTGTGGCCTACCACTTCGCGGCTGAGCAGTTGTTGCTCCGAGACGTTTCCACTTCACAATAACAGTACTTACAGTTGAACGGGGCAGCTCTAGCAGGGCAGACATTTTACGAACTGACTTGTTGGAAAGGTGGCATCCTATGACGGTGCCATGTTGAAAGTCACTGAGCTCTTCAGTAAGGCCATTCTACTGCCAATGTTTGTCTATGGAGATTGCATGGCCGTGTGCTCGATTTTATACACCTGTCAGCAACGGGTGTAGCTGAAATAGCCGAATCTACTAATTTGAAGGGTTGACCACATACTTTTGTATATACAGTGTAAATCTAAGCTTCACGAAATGTGTATGTATGGAGAAATCTTAACTTCTAAAAAAACAGTTTGTCATACAGTATGTTTCTATACTGATTTAGTATGAATGTTGTGTAAAATGTAAAATAATGCAATTGAGAATGTCCAATTCAATGATTTTATTGCCCTTGGATCAGCAATAAATTTGAAAGAATTGTTGTTGAGTAACCAGCCTGACAGGATGAAAGTATCAGGAATTCTCTTGTACAAAGCAAGGTAGTCTAATTTAAAGAATCTAATGTGCATTGCAAAATATTTGCTCTTTAAAATAGGATACAAATGTCCAAAACAAACATGATTAATACCAGTTAATAGGATATATACTGTATATATATTATAAAGAAATTATTTCCAAGATCATAGGCTGCACACCAGGTGCTAGAAAAAGGTAAATGTAAAAATGTTGATACCGTATGATGAAAGAAAAAGCCAAGACAAAATTATGACTGTGTTTGAAATCTACAATACTCTCTCCATGGACTTAAACTAATTGATAGATGACTGAACAACAGAAATTTAACAAATTTAACTATATTACCCTAAAGATATTAGTCAAATATTTCTGAGACCCATTGAACACAGCAACATTATATTTTAGAGATCAAGTAAGCATGACTAATGTGAGTCAATTCCATGTGAAATCTAGAGCTAATGTTTTCAATGATCAAACTTGAAAGACGAATGAGGTAGGCTGTGCCATTTCTAAGCATAACATTCCATAACATTCCATGTTTCCATCTGTCATTCTACTCCTCTTTCCATCTGACCCTCAGTACTTTCCTAACCATCTTCTTCCACTCTCACACACCATAAATATATACACCATTTCTACCATGTATTCCCATCATTACTACTGCACTTGTCCTTTTGTCCTTCAGTGTCAGACCTTTCCCAATTCCAACTGTCTCTTTGCCCTCATAGGTTGCCTTACCATCGACTGCTTGAAGCTTCTTCTGTTTTCTGTGGCATATATGATTGTGGTGGGAATGCTCTCTTTCAAAGAAAGCTCCTAGAAATAGCTTTTCTATGTTGTTGTTTGGGTGACTTTTGGGAATTGTCCTGCGGAGGCCATTGTGGCTTAATCAGCTTTACGTCCTCCTCTACTTTAAAGGTTTTCTGTGGGGATTGGGCTTGTGGAGGCCACACAACAGATATCTTATTACTATTTACTTTGTTCTCATCAATTGATTTCATAAATTCTTTTTCAAGGGTGTATTTTTCTGTTGAGCCTATGCTGCTCTGTGAATACCTCCAATCAAGTCGCTCTGATGAGGTGATGAGTCGACCACTTTCGTTGACGTTCTTTTCATTGGGAAATGTCTGACCAAATCCATTATCGTAGTTCCCTTTGGACTTGAATAGTTGTTTGTAGTGGGGTAAACAGTACAAATGTCCATGGAGAGAGACATAGTTGCCAAGGCTGGAGGAGACAGAACAAATTATTATGCAAAACAGTGTGAAGAAGGGATACAATTAATTCCAAGATTCCACAAACATGTCAAACCTTTTACTGCTTAATTTGCAAACATAGCACAATAGAATTGGTGTCTTATGTGCAGCAACAAACTGTTGGGACCACAACCATTCAAGCACTGCTTACCAGTTCACAGCAAAAATCCACTTACAGTACTTTGAATTCACCTTGGTTTGGGTGATATTTACATTACCTTAATTTATTTCTGCAGTGCTCGCAGCAGAAACAAGATTTATGGAATTTTTTTCTGTCCGCTATTAGAGCCTCCATCGGATAGACCCTCCTCCGACATACAGTGCAAAGCTCCGACTTGGGAACTTGAGTCTGCCAGAGAAAAGTGAACATCATTATAGCCTTTTTTTTTATCACAACATACAATGACTCAGTTATTAAGAAATGTTATCAAGGCATAATTACATGACCATGCGTAGTATAGTAAATCATCAAACAGGCACAATCACATTATTGGTGCAATAAAAAAATACACTACTTACTGATAACAAACAGTATTGACCCAATCTTGTACTTTGTGTTGGTTTTGAAGGTCAAAAATGAGAACGGTTGCATTTAAATAGGATCATTACAATATATTGTATGTGTGAGATGCTATTCCCCGCATGTCATCGTAACATGCTTAGGTCTTGTTCTTGTGCCATGTTTTATTCATTGAAGCATTTGTTATAATCTCTCTCTATGTCAAAGCAGGCACATGTAAATATGTTAGGTCTTATTGAAAATCAGAGGGGGCATTTTTACATGCCATTATTTACTGTTAGTTTCAAGTCCCATCATGCAGGCTGCACAACTCTTTACCAGTAACAACAGTCTTCGTTTGATGTGACACAACATGTGATGTTCTCTCCTCCGAGACACTGTAGCCGAGACTCTTGAAAACACTCTCACTCTCCGGCCATGTTTTGTGGAAAGCCTCATCAGGGGTTTCAGACAGCGTCACCTGAGAAACCTTTTTTTTTACCATGTCAGCATTTGAGAAGGGGGCACGGTGGGTTGTTACGCTCTTTGAGTGCTGGGACACAGTTGTGCTGCTCAGTGATCCAATTGT
The DNA here is from genome assembly GCF_020615455.1 of Coregonus clupeaformis. Lineage (NCBI taxonomy): Eukaryota > Metazoa > Chordata > Actinopteri > Salmoniformes > Salmonidae > Coregonus > Coregonus clupeaformis. Next base: position 17,627,951 of record NC_059195.1, read on the forward strand.
CTTGTTGACGAATTCATCGAAGCTCGAGAAATGCTGTGTGACTGACTTGGTTTCAGAAAAGTCTGTTGGGTCTACTGACATGTGTTGCAATTTTTTCTGGGAAGGCATGGGCGAGATCTGCCCGGAGCCCCTCTGTGTCTCCTGGGTGTTATCCTGTTTTGAACTGTCTGTTGTGTTTTCACTCAGGTTTGACTCCAGCTCATCCAGTTGATTTTTCTCTTCTTTGAAAGATGGACTTTGCTCACTCATTTCAAAAACATTTTTAATAGCCTTGATGTCAAAAGTAGGCATTTCCTCCTCTTGAGTTTCTGTATTTTCTATGTCAGACTCTGTGTATTCCATCTCACTCCCACATCTTTCTCTCATTGTGATAGGCTTTCTGACATAAACTTTCTCTTCTGGTGTTTCAAATTTGTTGACTAATCCAGACAAGTCAACCTTTGGAAGGTTCTCTTTCTCATTCTCTTGGTTTTCTGGTTCGAGCTCCTCCATGTCTGGACCCAAGCGCTCAGGGGTATCAATGGGATCCTTTCGCACATACGTCTTATTTACTTTAGCTTTATGAGTCTCTTCAAAAAACTCTCTCTTGTCTCTCACTGATGTCACTGCTGATGAGTCTGACAATTCAGAAGTTTCCATAGCCTCTATGGCAGCTGACTCCCACCGGTCTTCCCACATAAATCCCACTTCTTCAGAGATTTTCTCTGTGATTTGCTCAGTTGTGTTTTGTACATCTTCCTTCCTCTCTTGGTTTTCTGTTTCGGGCTCCATAATGGCTGGACCTAAGTGCTCTAGGATATCAATAGGGTATTTTCGTACATAAGTCTTATTTATTTCAGCTTTTTGTGCCTCTTCAAAAAACTCTCTCTTGTCGCTCACTGATCTAGTCACTATTGATGACTCTGACATTTCTGAAGCTTCCATCAATTCTTTATCAGTTGACTCTGTAGATCCCACTACTTCAGTGCTGTTCTCTGTGACCTTCTCAGATGTGCTTTGTGTTTCATCCTTACTCTCTTGGTTTGTTGTTTTGGGCTCCTCCATGTCTTGGCCCAAGTGCTCCGGGATGTCAACGGGATCCTTTCGCACATAAGTCTTATTTTCTGCAGCTTTTTGAGCTTCTTCAAAAAACTCCCTCTTGTCTCTCACTGATGTAGTCACCATTAAATACTCTGAGATTTCTGAAGCTTCCATGTCTTCTTTATCCATTTGATGGAATGATCTTCCACCTGTGACCTTCACATCAGCCTTTTGAGCCTCTTCAGATAATTCTTTTTTTTGTTTTTTGTCTTTGTGTTTTTTGGCAGTGACAATTGTCTTGGCTAACACTTCTGAAGTTTCCTCAGCCTGTTCCTCAATTTTGATCTGCTGATGGAATGATGCGGGGGATTCCACAATCTCAGATGTATTTTCTGTGACTTGCATAGGAAGAGGAACTGGAGGTGCCGTCACTCCACGGGAAAGCTGGGCTGTAGTATCTTTTATCCGTGCCAAGTTCTCTGCTCTAGAAAAAGTGGGAGAGGGTGTGGCCCTATTGATGCGTGATGTAGGAGGTTCCAATATGCGAGGGGGAGGTGTTGGGAGAGTGGCTGGTCTGTGCATTGGGATAGGTGATGGGGTTATTCTCCGAGGTGAGTCCGTTCTCTGGGTAGTTTCAATGGTAATAAAGTTGGGTGAGGGTGAGCGCATCTGTAGTAAGGGTGACGGTGCTCTATGATCAATAGATTTTGCACTCAACTCTTGCTTTTTGCTTTCATGTGATGTCTTTTTGCTTTCCACAACTTTCTTTTGACTTTCAACTTTCGAAGAGCTAATACTTATCTTACGTATTTTTTTTGTTGCACCACCAACAATGATCTTTTCAGAAGTAGGTTCACTCTCATGCTTCTCCAGAGTAGTGTGGGTGCCCTCTAAACACAACAGCTTTGCGTTTGCTAGTATTTTCACATATGAAACAATTTCTGTAAGCTTTTGTATATTATGTTCAACTGCAGTTCCCTCCAAATAAATATTTTCCTCTGAACCAATGAGCCACTCTGGAATAGTATTGAGCAATGTTTTCACAGATTTAGAATCCATTTGTCCTGAAGCTCCCTCTAACTCTGTTATATGTGAGATTAACTTCTGGACATGTTCACGTCTTTGAGAATCCTCAGTGCTCCCTGTTGAGCACTGTTCCTTTTGTGCTGACTGGCTCGTAATTTTTTCACTTTCCACTTTCACTGGAACATTTCTGTATTCCTCCTTTGGTTTCTCTTGAATCTGATGGTTTGCTGTCACCTCTTTCTTCTTTTGACATGCCTTGACTTGTTTTTTTACTTTAACTGTTTCTTGTTCCTGGATACTTTGATGAACTTTGCTTTCAGTGATAATCACTTCCTTATGTACCTGAATGTGCTCCTCTTGATGGGCTTTGTGTGTCTGCACTACAGTGATCTCCTGACTTTGAGTGGAACTTTCAGAAACAGATTTAGTTGATTCTGCAGAGGCAGCCGCATCTTTAGCTTTTGAGCTCTTCTTCTTCTTCTTCTTCTTCTTCTTCTTTCTTGCGGGAGTTGGAGTTGCTGGTTGGTTGTCATTAACAGCAAGAGCTTTCTGACTGTCCTCCTTGACCTTGTCCTCAGTCTCATGATGTGTTTGCTCACTAGAAACCTTCACCTTAGTGACATCCTTCACTTCCATCTTCACTTCCACCTTTACATCCTTCACCTGTGAAATGTTTTCCTTCTTAGTTTCATCTGGTTGTTTCGTGTCTTTTACTTCTACTTGCTTTTCTTGCCCTTTGGCCTTCTTTTTGCCTGTTTTGACATTAGTTTCTGAGGTTACCTTTTCTACTTTGATAGACTGACTAGGAACTTTCTCAGGTGCTTGTGATACAGAATTATCACTTTTTTTGTCTTCCGAGGGTGATTTGGCTGCTTTGACAATTGTTTCTTGGGTTACCTTTTCTGTTTTGGTAGGCTGGTCAGAAACCTTTTCGGGTCCATGGGATGCAGAATTATCCTTGTTCTTCTTGTCCTCAGATTTATGGGAATCTTTAGTTTTTAGATTTTTGACATCTTTCTTGGCGTCTGTTTTTGTATCTTCTACCTTTTTAGGATCACTGGTTGAGATCTGGACTTGAGAGTTGGTTTTTAGGTTTTTTACATTTTGTTTTGTATTTTCAACCTTTTTAGCATCACTGGTTGAGATCTGGACTAGAGAGTTGGTTTTGAGGTTTTTTACATCTTTCCTGACATCTCTTTTTGTATTTTCAACCTTTTTAGGATCACTGGTTGAGATCTGGACTTGAGAGTTGGTTTTTAGGTTTTTTACATTTTGTTTTGTATTTTCAACCTTTTTAGCATCACTGGTTGAGATCTGGACTTGAGAGTTGGTTTTTAGGTTTTTTACATCTTTCCTGACATCTCTTTTTGTATTTTCAACCTTTTTAGGATCACTGGTTGAGATCTGGACTTGAGAGTTGGTTTTTAGGTTTTTTACATTTTGTTTTGTATTTTCAACCTTTTTAGCATCACTGGTTGAGATCTGGACTTGAGAGTTGGTTTTGAGGTTTTTTACATCTTTCCTGACATCTCTTTTTGTATTTTCAACCTTTTTAGCATCACTGGTCGAGATCTGGACTTGAGAGCTACTTACAGCAGAGTGTGACTGCTCGGTGGATGCTGACGTTACCTGTTGTTTAGTTGCAGTAACTGTCTGTTGCTTTGTGGAGGAAATAGATGTGGTCTGGTGCTGAACGGAGGAGACTTTGGATGTCTCATTAGAGACAATATGGTGTTTAGTTGCAGAAATAACAGCAGATTCAGGGAGATTTTGCCCATTCACAGCAGATATCAAAGTCGTGCTTAAAGGAGTATCTGAGATTTGGGCATGCTTGGAAAAATCAGATGACTGTGTGTCTACCTTGACATTGGTCACAGTCTTTTCAGCATTCTCTTGAGTGAAACCAAACATGCTCTTGTTTGATTGCTCCATACTGGTCTCCTCAGAGGAGAGCATTTCAAGGGCAACAGTGACTGACTCATGCATGAAAATGGGACTCGGTGTAGCAGGGGGTGTACTACCCACTTTCTGTTTTCTGTATTTTTCCTCTGCCTTTATTAATGGAGTTTTGAATCTAGTGGATTTCATGAAGGGAGGAGGAGAGGGTGGAGGAGTAAATCTTATAGGGGCGACATAAACCTTCTTTAATGGTCGTGGTGATTCTGGTGGTTTTGGGATTTCAGATGAAACTGTTTTTGATGAAAATGATGTTGATTCGATTTGAGTTTTGCTGATTTCCACCACAGATTTGTTGGCTATGGTTGTATGTTTCTCTGAGGTTGCCTGTTGAATTTTCTGAATCTGACCGGTTGGCTCAAGTTTTGACACTTGGTGCAATGCAGGACCTTTCACCTTTTTGACAGTAACTTTTGTGGCTTTTGCTAGTGATTGATGAGGTGTCTGGGATGACATAGAGTCCAGTTCATGCTGTGAGGGTGGGGGTGGAAGGAAATCCTGTAATGGTGGAGGAGGAGGGAAATGATCAGGCTCAGAGTCAACAGGTGGTGGGGGAGTAGGAGTTGGGGGAGGCGGAAGGTCCAAGTCCAGCCTATTGATAGAGGAGGCTGGGGTTAGGGATGATTGATCATCACATGGTGGAGGTGGGGGAGGAAGAGAAAGTTCAGACTCAGACAATGTCCGTGTTGGGGTAAGAACATTTGTTTTCACTTTGGTTTTATCTAGTCTGATCATACCCTTTCTACTTGAATTGAGGTTACGGAACTTAGTCTCCAAAGTTTTAATACCATGGTTTTGAGTGATGGTTGTGTGTTGCATTACTTTTGTTGATTGTTGAGTAGTCTGTGATTCAGATGTATTCATTGTGGTTTGAGTTGAGAGGGATTGATTCTCTTGTGTTGAGCTCTCAGTTTTGACTGAATTAGCCGTCTTTATTTTTTGTAAGTTTCTTTGTGCTTCATTGCTTTTAGACCTATTTTTAAGTGTCTCACTCTCAGTTTTGTTTATAACAGAACAATCAGGGCTACCTTGCTGTGAACGTAATAGAGGGCTTCCTTGCTGTGAGCGCAATGGAGATCCCACAGGAACTTTGACCCTTCTAGCTCCCACTCTGATTTTAGGAGCTGCACGCTGTGCTGATTCCAGCAAGGATTTGATTGTGCCTTTAACGTCACCCTTTATCACCTCCTCTTTCTCTGGTTGAGTTTGTTCCTCCCCCGTCTCATGCACCTCATGTGTCTCGTAGAGTGACTTAATGGACATTTTCACATCACCCTCGAAGCTGGGTCTCCGTGTCATTCTTGGAGAAGCTGGTGGTTCCAATAAGAGCTCAATAGTGCCTCTCACATTTCCCTGAACATCAATTTCCTGTTGGCCTGTCCTCCTGTTATTAGAAGCATATTGTAAACACTGCTTGGCTGTATGAATGTTACCCTTTACAATCTCTTCCTTCTCGATCTCCCTGACTGTTTGCTTTGCCTGCTCCAGGGATTTTAAGGTCCCTTTGATGTCTCCAGGTACAAAATCTTCGATGGCAACTTCAATTTTGGAGGTTGCAGATTTCTCTAGGGACCTCAGTGCCCCTTTGATGTTGCCGCGGACAATCTCTGGCTTTTCCACCTCCTTGGGCCGTCTTTGGGCCAATTCAAGGTGCCTTCGGGCTTTGTGTATGTTACCTCTTACCACCTCCTCTTTCTCTACAACCACTGTCTGATTTACAGACTGAGACAGCGAGTTCATAGCTGCTTTCAAATCACCCCTCACAATTTCCTCTTTCTGTAGGCCATCCAGTGAGAGTGTGGGTTCAGTCATGAAAACCTTGACTGAGTTGTGAACATCTCCGCGCACTATGTCCTCTTCATCTACTGTACGTTCAATTTGTGCTCGATTACTGTCAAGAATGAGTTTTGTCCCCTTTATATCTCCTCTAATAATCTCCTCTTTCTCTACCTTTTCAGGTGGTGTCTCATCTGGCTCTACCTGGAGTTGTTTGAGATAGTCAAGCGCCCCAGATTCAATGCAGGTGGAGTAAAAGTTCACGTTTCCCTTTTCTTTCTCATCCACCTTTATCCTCGTCTGCTCCTGGTTTTCTGGGTTGGATAGTCTTTGGAGTGCATTCCTTATATTGCCTTTGATTATATCCTCCTTTTCAACATCGATGTCCTCTTCTTTATTTAGAAGAGAATATATAGTCATTCGCACATCTCCCTTCTCATCCTCTTGAAGGAGTATACCACGTTTAGCAGATCCTCCCTCCTTGAGAAGATTGTTTACAGCTTCCTGGATGTCACCTCTTACTATTTCCTCCTTTTCCACATTTACGTCCCTCTCTTGGTTGAACAGTTGATGCACTGTTGTACTGATATTACCCTTCTCTTCTGACTCTATCACTACCCCCCTCTCAATTCTTTCCCGACAGTTCAAAAGATTCATCATAATGTTGCTCAGATCCCCGCTGATGATTTCCTCTCTTTGGATCTCTGGAGAATCCTTATTCATTAGCTGGTATTTTGCCATTCTAACGTCCCCAATTTCATCTGCTTCAATGAGTATTCCTTTTGAATTAACAATTTTCTGGCTATAAAGTTCCTCAAGGGTTCCTTTGATACTTTTACCCAGGATTTCCGACTTCTCAACACTGTTCTCATTAAAGTCATGGAACGGAGTTGTTTCAAACAGCCATGTTGTTTTCTTTACATCGGCTTTGGGGATTTCCTCTTGAACAACTACTGTATCATCCTCATCTATCTCCTTTATATGGTCAAGGGGATTCTGTTCAAAGAGCCACACTGATTGTCTAACATCTCCCCTTAACACCTCCTCTTTCATGACTGTTTCTATTAAATTCTCTTCGCTCTGGCTATGTATTTTATCCATTGTTTGAGTTTCAAACATCCATTTTGCTGTCCTGACATCACCTTTTTGGATTTCACTCACATTAACTGTTTGCACAGACTTCTGTGACAGCTCATCAGATTCAAAACGCTGTTTATTCATTCTAACATCTCCTCCTTGAATATCTTCAACAGTTTTAACTGACATTTTTATGTCCTCTGCAATCTTATCAAGTGGCTGTGTTTCAAATCTCCACTTGGCTGAAGTAACATCTCCTTTCTTAACATCCTCCTGTGTGACAGATTTGATGATATAGACCTCATCTCTATCCCTGATAGAATCAAGAGGCTTGGTTTCAAACAACCACCGGGACCCGATCACATCACCCTTCAATATCTCCTCGCTTGTGACAGTGGTGACCTCATGATAATGGCCGTCTTTGTCTTGAATGGCATAAAGAGGCTGAGTTTCAAACATCATGGTATAGTTCCTCACATCCCCTTTCTCTTCCTCCTCACAAGTTATTTTCTGCAACTTTGTAATATCTATCTCTGAGGAAACCTCCTGGATTTTGTCCAAGGAGTATGTCTCAAAAATGAAACGACCTTTGTCCACATTACCTCCTTGTACATCAGTCACAGTGCGGGTCTCCAGAGCCTCTTCTTGGGTATGACGTATGGCATCTATGGATTGGTTCTCAAAGAGCCATTTGCAGTTCACCACATTTCCTTTCTGGATGTCCTCTGATTGTGTAGTTGATTGTGTAGTTTTGAGACTTTGCATGAACTCCTCAGATGTTGAGGTCATGATATCAGAGGACTGATTCTCAAAGATATACTTCATACTATTGACATCTCCTGACTGAATGTCTATCTCAGTAACCCTCTTAAAGCTCTCACCTTCCCCTGTGATGTTTTCAAGATTCTCTGTCTCAAATAGAAAACGAGCCATGCGTACATCTTTGCCCTGGACATCTTCTTGATTCACAGTGCATGTTTGTAGAACAGTTTCTGTTTCATCTCGGATAGTGTCAAGTGCCTGTGTCTCAAACAACCATGTGCAGGTTTTTACATCTCCTTTGCGTATCTCCTCACTCTCATTTTCACTCTTCAACATATCCTTCTCATATGGGACATTCATTAGTTCAGTCTCAAATAACCACCTACCGGTTTTAACATCACCTTTTATAATCTCAACACCTTCCTTAGTTGTAGTTTCCTCGTCTTCAATATTGCTGAAGTATTTTATTGCATCAAGAGGCTGTGTTTCAAACAGCCACTTGGCAGTTTTAACATCACCAGACTCAACTTCTTCTTTGGATATTCCCTTAATAACTTGATAATTAGTGATACTTTCATCAGACTGGTCAATGGGGCTTGTTTCAAACATCCATTTGCAGCTAGTTACGTCTCCCTTGACAACCTCTTCCCGATGCACTGTTTTTACCTCATGGTAATGGCCAGAGCTGTCTTGCATGGCATACATTGGTGTAGACTCAAACAGATGTTTGTTAGATTTCACAGAGCCACATGTTACACCCTCCACAAGTATCTTTTGTGATTCATCCCATCTGGTTAAGTCTGTGGTTTCAAATATTTGCTTGTAGTTTGAGACATCCACTTTATCGATTTCCTCCAGGTTAACGGTTCGAATTATTTCCTTCTTTTCCTCTTGAATGTGCTCCAGGGGTTGACTTTCGAAAACCCATTTCTGGTGTCTCACATCCCCCTTCTCTTCATCAAGTCTCACCATTTTTTGTAGTTTGCCAACCTCAGCAAGGTCTTTTGAATTGTCAGCTGGAGCGGTTTCAAAGTAATGTCTTGCTGATCTGACATTACCTCTGACAATTTCCGCCTTAGACAAGGCTCTAGCATTTGAATCATCTTTCAAAGTATCCATTGCCTGAGTCTCAAATACCATGCAATTCCTATGGACATCTGCGTTGTAGCTTGTACCTTGATCTTCAGTGAGATTTTCGAAGTTCACAGTACGAATAATCTCCTTCTTCTCGTCTCTTATGTTCTCTAGTCGTTCATTCTCAAACATCAATTTTTGGTGTCTTACATCACCCTTCTCTTCAGTTGACACTAACTTTTTGAGCCTCCCTACCTCATTGAGGTCCTTCAAAGCTGCCTTGGGACTAGTCTCAAAGAAGTGTCTTGCAGATCTAACATTACCACCGATAGTCCGGGGTCCAGCATTTGCATCATCTTTCAGGGAATCCATTGGCTGAGTTTCAAACGCTAAGCAATGTTTTCGAACATCAGCTCCGATTATCTCTTCCTTTTGCAGCATTGAGCTTTCCCATTCATCTTTGTTAATGGAGTCTAAAGTCTTTGTCTCAAACAACCATCTACCCCGGTGAACATCTTTATAGTTGTCTTCCATGGACAGGCTACACACAAGTTTCACTGGGGCAGAGGGTTTATTAGTCATGTCCAGGGCTTGGGTTTCAAAAAGCCAGGTTGATGTTTTAGTTTCCCCCTTCTCAGTCTCCACTTTGCGTATAGATGTTATCTCCAACATCTGGCCTGACTGTCCGATGAGGACGCACATAAACTGAGACTCAAATGTGCTTGTGATAGTCTTCACTTCTCCCTTTATTTCCTCAAGCACTGATCTCAGACTCAGGAGGTGACTGTCATCAATGGTCTCAGTATGACCTAAAGTTTCCATGTACTGAAATTCAAGCATGTGTATGGTAGAGCTGCCATCTTCCTGGGTAAACACTATCTCTTTGGTTAGCTCTTCATCGCCATGCATTTTGTTCAGGGTCTCCATGGGCTGGTTTTCAAACAACCAGGCTGCAGCACGGACATCTCCTTTGTCCAACTTATTGAATTTGTGTCTATATTTAGTTGAAGCTATGTTGTCTGATCCCAATGCATCCATGTGCTTGGTCTCAAACATCCAAGCTTTGCTTCTTACATCACTCCCAACAATCATCTCCTGTTCCATGTTTTGGTCTCCATCCTCATTTGAGGCATCATCTTTGATGGCATCCAGAGGTTTGTTCTCAAACATCCAGCGCATTGACTGCACCTCCCCTCTGAGGATCTCATCCCATTCCAGGTATTCTTCTTCTGGGCTAATGCAGTCGTTGGGGCTGCTACCATTATCGTCGTATATATACCTGGTCTCCCCTGTGAACTCCTCCTGACTCTCTTGTTGGGTGTTCTCATACTCAGCCGCATCACTATACATCTCTATGTTTTTACGAACCTCAGGATGGATATGCTTGTAAAGGCGCTTCAACTCATTTTGGTTTCTCTGTCTGAAGTATTCCTGTCTACTGAGTGGACGTTTAGAGGGGTAAGCTGATTCCGGGGGCTCAGGTGATAAGTAGCACTCTACTGGCATATCTGGACTTTCTGATGGGACCTGCAGTAAGTCTGGGGGTGGAGGTGGGAAGTACTCTAAATCTTCTGGAGGTGGTGGAGGGAAACATTCTGTGTCCTCGTAGTCAACTGCAATAGCAGATGTGTCCTCTATCGCTTCAGTAGCAGAATCTTCCCATATATCACTTGATGAGACATTATTTATCTCACTTGAAGAGAAATTCTGTATTGCATTTGATGATACATTTTGTATCTCACTTGATGAGACCTGTTTTTGTGATATATTTGAGGCCCACTGAGACCTATTGATGTCAGCTCGGCCAATCTTTTTGGGAAGAAAATAATGATTGAGGTCATTAGAGGTCCCTGACATGTTTTAAGAAACAACATTTAAATGCAAACATTACATGTATAGCTTGTATAGCATGCCAACTCTTTGTTTATCACTAATTGTCAATATTCAATCTCATCGTTATTAACTGAGGGATTGGTGGCCGACATGGTTTGATAGAATCATTTTTATACTTTTTTTAACAAGGGAAAAAACATCTTAGTGTTATTTAACAAGCTGTAATTACAGATTAGCTATATTGCTACTAATTACCATTCAAATAAAGTTAATAACTTTTTCAGCAATGGGGATAAAAAGCAGCAGGGTTTGTGAACAGTAACCTAAACCAAAAATGATCATGTTTTTGTCCATTGAAATAAAATGGGTTTAAGACCAAGCATGTTAATTAACCATGTCCAATTACCTTCATTGGCTTGCTTGGGGCAGCTTCTTCAATGGTTCTCTCAAAGTGATCTCTTAATTCCTTGGTTGTAAGTCTAGGACCTTCCTCCTCTAAAAATTCAAAAAGGGCAGAACAATAGAATCCTAAAGATTCATCCATCTACTTCATATGATTTCATTTAAAATAATTTGAGCAGTGCTATTGATCTTAATAATGGTGCATAGTGTAAAATATAATGAGCATATAATGAAGTAACATCCTACCTCTTTCATCATTATGGTTGTTTTCATAGCTGGAGGCAAAGCTGTTTTCTTCATGTGTGACCTGAATCAGAAAGGCACGTCTATTAGAAAAATCCCCACCTACTTTGAAACGTATGGGGACATGTAAAGTGAATCTGTGTTATGTAATGCCAATTATCTGAAGAAAGAATAAAGCTGTTTAGAGTTAATCCACTCTCTACTAGGTCTATCTTGTTGTCAGTGTACTGACTGTGGTCAATAAAGCGTTTTTCTCTTTCTCTTTCTCACAACTGATTAAAACAATGATTTACAATTGTTAACACATATAGCTAAGACAAACATGTCTGGGTAGTCAGCACAGCTTTACTATCGTGTGATGAAACAGAGTAATCCAAAATATCTAAATGTACCTGTTCATCCTGATGGAAAATATCCTGCTGAGAGGCTGGGATGACTTCCCTGGAACTGCTCCTCATTGTCACGTCAGAGTTCAATTGAACTTCCTGTGAGATGGAAGACATTGGCTGTCACATACAGGTACACACACGCACTCACTCAAAAACACAGACAGACCAGACAGACAGACAGAATGGCTCCCACTCATTGACAGCCCAGCACTAGAAGCGGCTGCAGTGAGTTTAATGAATGCTCAAACTGCAGCAGATAGTATGTTTCACTGAGAACAATATGGGATAGAAGCTTGATAATTAGATGGCCTACTGCAGTCAAATTATACTAATCACAGACAAAGGGAGGATGACAGACGAGGAGGGACGATTCCATGGATGTTTCACCTTAATCACACACAGCAGCTGCATACAGGGACAAAAAAAGACTTCATTTGTTTTATGCCCCTTTGTGCCACTTCAACTGAGGATTCCCAGCTATATAAACAGTGGCATTCAAAGCAGTAGCAATGTGAGTGGGACATCCAGGGGTTTTGACAGACACCCTACAGGGATCTGTATTCTTCTCCATGTTGGCCAGCTCTGTCTAGCAGTACATCAAATGAAATCTAACATCTGTAACTTGAGCCTTTGGAGCACGGCAAGGTGAAAGATAATGTAGTAGAGGGCATCTCCCCAGCCTCTTCAATCATTCAATATTCACCAAGATTTGTGCTTGCTCACCGAGTGAGTGACTTCCACTCAGCAGGGGAAGTTATGCGGGCAGGAACACAGTGGTGTGGATGGATGGTAGGCTGGAATTAGACCAGCTTAGGTCATACTACATCTGCACGTTCCCCCATGCATCGCATGTCTGACATTAGCCTGCATTAAAAACAGTACCTGCACAGCTCTGCGGTGGAAGTGGAACTGGGAGATGTTGTGCAATGTTGCAGTTTCCTGGTTCTCGAATTGTGCCCTGATGCTGGCGAGCCCCCCAGGCACAGAACAAACCTCAGACTCCTCCATGACCTAATGAAGCAGTGGAACATCATTAGCTGCCTGCACTTCTACATGGCCTGAGATCAGACAGATGCCTAATAGGCTATTGAGCTTGGGTTTCATTACAGACTTCTGCAAGTTAATAGAAAATACTGGCGCAGCCATTACTGAGACTACAGTGTGTTTACGCACACATACGCGGGCCTGCAGGCCACGCACACACACACACACACACATTTCAATGTAGGACTCCAGACAGCATGTGGCATTTTGTTTACACAATGGCAGAGCAATCTTTCTAGTTGGTTGCTTTTTGGGTGGTGCAACACAGCATGTTGTCTAGGCAGATAGTTGTTTTGCACGCCCTGCAGAGTCCAGTTGACAGCTTTGAGGTCTAGAACATGACTAATGGGATCCTGCAGGGGGCACAGATACCCCATTGTGTTGCCTGTCTGCTCCCATTTCCACTCTGAGCCCCATGAGAGGAGTCGTGTTTCCTTGGGTCTGCAGGGCCACTGAACTCTCCCACTAGTCAGCTGTCATCACTTTCCACTAATATAGCACCACAAAGTCATCAGTGGCTATCACAACAATCACGCCACTCTGACTCTTTGCCTGACAGCGACTACTGTAAAACATGGTCGTAATTATCTACTGTAAATAGCCGTATTATGCAACCTTATTAAAAATGTAATGGTCATACAGTCACACATGACATGGCAGTGTTAACAGGACCCACTGTTATTAATTGTGATGAAACACACAATTAATAAATACAAAATATGCATTTGGCTCATTAGAATGGACACAAAGCATTCAAACACTGGGACAATCATCGAAAATAAATGATTTCTTTTTCATCTTATCTCCTACATTGTTAGACGCTTCTAAGGTTAGAAGGTTTGTCAGTAAGTCTATATGACCTAAAACTGGTAATTGAAGAATACATTGATAAATGTATGACCATATCCATAGTGTATTGTGTGTGTCTGCCTACCTCGCTGGAGAAGGTGGTGTCCTGCTGCTTGGAGACAGCTGTCTGCAGGTACATGGCCATTGGTACGATCAGTGGGATCTGGTGTCAGTGGCTCCTGGTGTCAGTGAATCCCGGTGCCAGTGGGTTGTGTCAGTGGTCCTGTCAATGGGATCTGAGTCTTCAGAGTGAATCCTGTTCCTCTGGGTTCACAGCTTCCCCAGGAAGTCCTACCCTGGTAGTTACACCTGCGCTGCCAGCAGCTAAGGGAACAGCAGTCATTAATTATAACATTTACCCCACAGCCTATGTTATACACCAGGGGTTCCCAAACATTTTTGGCCTGCGACTCCATTCTGATCGCCAAAAATATTATTGCGGCCCCACCATGTAACAAAAGTGATTTTTTAAATTGGGACTATGACAGTCTATTACAAATCAGTCTGACAGTACTTTTGACAGTATTTCAATCTGAAGGAAGTATGATTTGAAGTGACTGAAATGCATCAGAAAGGTATTGGGAAGTTCAGATTATCATCAGGCAATACTTTTGTATGATATTCTGTGTAGAAAAGAAACCTCATCATTGATCATGTTATTTTTCCCCCAAGTCAGATTTAGAGCCTGGTCTTGTACACTCTGTTCTAATGAGTCCTACGCAGCTTGTGGGCATTGTAGAGGGAAACAGAAGACACATATCTGTTCTTGAGAGTGTTATCGTTCATATATCTTTATTTTGTAGCTTAAACTGTTCAGAAGATAGAGCCACTGTAGGTAGAAAACAGAAAATGTTCTGTTTATTACAACCGCATTAGCTTCTATCGGAGGATACTGACGTAATCCCGGTTCTATGAACCAAGCGCAAACTAGGGGGGAGTTTCTCTCGTGACCCCATACAAAAAAAAAATCAGGTGACCCCTAGTTTGGGAAACACTGCTACACAATATTATGGTTTGACTAGCCTATATCACCAGTAGATCATTTACTGTACACAGCTAGTGTTCTCTGTGACCAGCATTGAGTTGCCATGGGGGCAATTATAAACATGCTTATAAAAAAGAGGTGCATTACATAGAGTTGCACAATATCAATAGCCTCGCAAACCGCTGCACGGAGCGAACATTCATGTAAGCTCGCAAGATCAGGCGGCTTGCGAGGCTACAATAACAAGACCTCCCTCACCAGTTAAAATAGGGGACACAGATTTAAGAGAAGCAGATCTATTTTGCAGCTACAGAGCACATTTAGAACTGGAACAGTGCAATCACATGGCATGATTTCGACTGTAAACATACATTACATAAGTGCAAAGGGGCGACTATGTTTTAAATATAGCTGAAGACCTTACAAGGAGTTTACAGTATATTCTTAGAAAGCAGAGATATATGTTTGCTTTAAATGCCATGCTGCCAACAGCCATTCATATAAAATAAGGGTATACAAACATCCATATGAATGACTGTCAAATTATCTTTAAAATCTAACATTGAAGGTAGACTAGTGTTTCGCAAACTCGGTCCTTGGGACCCCAAGGGGTTCACGTTTTTTTTTTTGCCCTAACACTACACAGCTGATTCAAATGATCAAAGCTTGATGAGTAGTTGATTATTTGAATCAGCTGTGTAGTGCTAGGGCAAAAACCAAAACGTGCACCCCTTGGGGTTCCGAGGACAGAGTTTGGGATACCCTGTAGTAGACTATTAATGTGTTCTGTAATCAACAGCATGTGGGTGAGGATGGATAGTGGGTGAGGTCATTCTGTATTGTAACTGTTTCTTATACAGTGACAGCACACAGCCAGCACAAAGGGAATTCACAATGATATATTTACCATGAGTGCAGGTGCTCTAGTGAATAAGACAGTCCCTCTCCAACACAGGAGAATCATTCAAATCAATTACAGCCATCCCAGTGGATGGCAAATTAAACAGTGGGAGAGTACAGATTTCTGTTTGTCTGTGTGCTGTAAAACATGGTTACGGTAATGACTCGCTGACACCTCAGACTGTTAACTCTCCATGCATAGTGCACATTAGCCTTGGTGCTACGCCAGCATGGACACCTCATGACGTGATGGTATGGTGGCACATCTCAGCTCTTGTGTTCTGGTTTTAGGGAAGCATGCATGTACAGTTTCACATTGCACTACAGAAGCACTAAATATGATTTTGGGTTTGTAGAACATACATTATCAAAGCACCATAAAGCAGGGTTTCTCAAAGTCGGTTTTGGGGTTTGCCCTTGCACTACACAGCTGATTCAAATTTCAAAGCTTGATGATTAGTTGATTATTTGAATTAGCTGTGTAGTGCTAGGGCAAAAACGAAAACGTGCCCCAAGATCGAGTTTGGGAAACCCTGCCGTAAAGCATAGGCTTTGGAATCACGCAGGGGGCACTCATTAAGAGCAAAGTCCTCATTCATGATAATTTCAGGTTTTTTAATTGACAGGCGGTGTGAAGCCTAATCAGCATTAATACAATTAAAAACAGATTCAACATGCATTAAACAAAGTGGGGTCTCTGAACAGCCGCAAATGTTACTTTATCAAACTGAATGTAAACTGCAGAACACCGTCAGCAAAAAGACAGTCAGGCTGGAGATGATATTTCACTTACATATGATTTATGACAGCAAAGCAAATATTGAATCCCTATATCAAACATTATTTCATAGCTTTAAATGCTGTGAAGTTCTCAGTCAATGGGAACATGTCAAATCAGTTAAAAACACTTCCAAGCACATTTTTTATCTGAAGGTATCACGTTTCAGGATATGACCCAGATGCAGAAAGTGTCGAAGTAACAAAAGTTTATTACAAAAACAGGGGGCAGGCAAACGACAGGTCAAGAGCAGGCAGAGGTCAGTATTCCAGATCAGAGTCCAAAAGGTACAGAACAGCAGGCAGGCTCAGGGCAGGCAGAATGGTCAAAACTGGGAAATCTAGAAAACAGGAATTTGAGAAAGCCAGGCGCAAGGGGAAACCCGCTGGTAGGCTTGACGAAACAAAACAAACTGGCAACAGACAAACAGAGAACACAGGTATAAATACACTGGGGATAATGGGGAAGATGGGTGACACCTGGAGGGGGATGGAGACAATGACAAAGACAGGTGAAACAGATCAGGGTGTGACAGAAGGATAGGCCTACTGCTTTTCAGCCGCAAATAAAGAAGTATACTCTTAAATTAACAGTGACTAGTACCCATTTGTGCGCTAAACCTACTTGAGTCTATAAACAGTTGATCACTGAACAGGACAATGAAAACATGCTGCTAGGCATAAATCGTTCTGCTGGTGGTTGATGCTGTTGATCAGTACAGCATCATATATTTTTTACATTGACATTTTTTTTTTGTCATTTAGCAGACGCTCTTATCCAGAGCGACTTACAGTTAGTGAGTGCATACATTATTATTATTTTTTCATACTGGCCCCCCGTGGGAATCGAACCCACAACCCTGGCGTTGCAAACGCCATGCTCTACCAACTGAGCTACATCCTTGCCGGCCATTCCCTCCCCTACCCTGGACGACGCTGGGCCAATTGTGCGCCGCCCCATGGGTCTCCAGGTCGCGGCCGGCTGCGACAGAGCCTGGATACGAACCAGGATCTCTAGTGGCACAGCTAGCACTGCGATGCAGTGCCTTAGACCACTGCGCCACTCGGGATCATAGGATTGTGTGGAAAAGATTGTCTTGGGACAAAACCGTCTCTGACCATCTATTTTAGCCTATTTTTTGTCATGATCGGCATGCTAGTGTAAACCTATCAGCCTGTGAAGAGGGATGGGGGACAAGTATAGATACCTCCCAAAATAAGATAGGTTTCACCTACTCCAAAACCATAAATCCTGGTAGCTTCAACATACTTGACGCCATAAGAAAATGGTTTCTTATACTGTAGGAGAAAGTTCAATGTCTACCATTGCCTTTTGCAACCATAGACCAGCCATAATGTTCATTAAGAATGTGTGAAACTTTGAGGCCCAGAAATGTGTCAACAATCTTGGGATATCTTGTGACATGTTATATTCAGTTGAGAGCTCACATAACAGGAAAGTGAAGTAATGTAGGCGCCAACTACCTGCAAAAATAAATCAATACTATTTTAAACGTTGCTGGCCTGCAGAGTCGTATTTCTTAGTAAAAGCTGGAGACAAAATGTGAGGACAAGATTTTTAAAGATTGGAGGACGCAGTTCAACAATCCTGACACTGTCCTGCTTTGGGCTTAATGTAACAAATCTTTAGTGCACCGATAGTGGCGTCCGAGGTCATACCATAATGTTCTTACATCCATTTCGTCAAGTGAGTTGAATTATTTTGGCCATTCAACACTTTCAGTAGTCTATGGCAGCAATAACCTTCGGAGAAACAGTTTACAGGCAGACAGGAGCCTCGCTTTTGGTATGCAGAGCTCAAAAGCTATATTGAACTAAGCTGTGGTCTATGACAGAGCTACTGCTATCAGCGATTACAAACAAGGAATGACAGTCTGTCTACTTAGTCAATGAGGCTACAGAGGGAAATCCAGTATTTTCCAGAGAAAAATGAAGTTTACATTACTCAAGATTAGCTTACTGTCTGAATCCAAAATGTAAAATGACAATACTTCTGATTGGCGTATTACTCCAGAGCAAGGACCTCCATAACAATGTCTGCTTTGTGAGGACAATAATAATGCTTTCTTAGAGCACAAGAACAAAACCTCCCCCCTCAGCTCTCCTTCTAACTACTAATTATGTCCTTGCATTAAATAACATCATCAAATACTGACACATAATGAACCCATGGGAAAAGAGAACTCAGATCTGCAAAGAACATTGTTATTTCTACACTGCAAATATGGATTCCACTGTTTCACTTCCTGACATATTATTGACTGAAATCAATGAATGCTACATTTATTAAGAGTCAAAATGCCTATGATGTACAAGAGTAGCAAACAGTGCAATTTATGCATGTATCAATTAATCCCTTTTGAATAGCTTATGAACAACAACATTATGTAGAAGTTAAAGGCCACCCAACCAACACAGGCAAAGTTGCTCCAAGATGCCACCTACCAGGTCTGTGAAGAAAATACAAATATAACAACTTAGTCGATAGAAACCCACAGAAAGGCCACTGAAACCCCTGGCCCGCAGGACGTCTTTCCTCACCTCAAAAGTCAAATCCCTTTTTGTGTTGGAGTCCAGCTCCAGCAGTACGTGATCACCTCTGTCCAAGGGGCAGACAGTGACAAGCTGATTTTATTTTAGACCCCCCGCCCCCCTTTTTTAGAGGGTGAGGCCTTCGTACCTTCCATGTCAAGTCTGAGATATCTACATGTGAATACTTCCTGTAGGCCACCATCTTTTACAGGCCACTCTACTAATAAATCAGATCACTGCAGTTTCATCATCACAGATTCCATCATAGCTCACTGTCCGCTCTCCCACTACAGCTGTCATGACCCATCTTTATATTGCAAAACCATACACATTCAGTCATATATGTAATGCTTTAGGTATCTCTACCCTTCTACAGTCTTAAATTACCCCTCACAGTGTGAGCTGCTGGATTCTAGGAAATTGCTGCTCATTTGAATGATGACAGTTAATGTTAGAGAGAAAACGGCCCAATGAGATGTGTCGTCCAGGGGTTTTGAATGGGGTCAGTGGTGATGTAAATACTAAAGGCAGACATTGCAAGAGACACCCGAGGCTCGGAGAGCTCTTGCTCCTCTCGTTCCTCTTGCTCGTCCTCTTTTGCCCAGCTGGAGAGCAGCGGCGCCAGGCTGACTCTGGTATCCCTGAAAGCCGGGGATGTGTGGACGCCAGACATGGCAGCCATGCATCACTGCAGTGCTGTCTACCCCATGTGTAACCCACACCTGCCTCTCTATATGTCACCTGCCCTAAAGAACCACGTCTGCCGCATTCCTACCGCCACCACTCTACACGGAAGCCTGAAACGCAAGAAGATCCTTCAGAAACACAACACTCTCTGATGATTCTTGATCATGGAGACAGCCTGAATTAATTTGATACAGGACTCTCTTCGTGGCTTGAGTAAATGTCCAATCAACAAGTCCGATTACTCTTAAAGGGTAGGGAGGCGCTGAGGTGGTGGTGTATTTCCAGTCAATCTCAGTGAGTGAAAGGAACTGGCAATGTGAATACATTCTGCCAACTTTCAGTGAATTGATTAGGCCACATGTTATTTTCATAGCAGCTCTTTTTGTTCGGCTTCGAGTTTTGTCTTCTCTGATCCATAACAGAGGGGTAAGTCATGCAGAGCGGTGGAGAGGAGGCAGCAGCAGCCTCAGTACCATTCCGCCAGCAGAGCCTGTCAGGTGGACCCATCCCCAGCCCCTCACTGGAGAGAAGAAGTGACTTCCATCAGACACTTAGAGCCTTTACATATCACTGAACACATGCCAAGCGTGCCAGGAAAGAGAAAGACACAGTCACAGAACAGGAGGAATAATGAACTGTTTCAGAGACAGTATCTTTCCATGGGAGAAGCGCCATGCTGTCTTCCATGCTGCCTTCCATGCTGCCCGCAGATATTATGCTACTATGAGTTCGTTTTTGTCTACAGACAGCTTTAGTATAGAGTAGATCAGGACCTCGGGTACATAATGTAGGTAACGAGTGATTACGTAAGTGTATGTTTAGATTAGCCTACCAGTGAGGACAGATAAGTACACTATGCATAATATCTTACATATGAAAACTCAGCAAAATATCTAAACTGGTCTCAAGAGAAACTGTAGCGTGAGCTTATTCATTGCCTTTTACATACAGGAATGTCTTTACATATCTTCCTATACATATACATTTTTTCTGTTGACTATTTACTGCACAGAAGACAATGTACATCTTCAAAGACATATACATCTTTCTAGAGGAGCTTGAGGGAAAATGTATAAGGGACATGTTCTATGTGACAAAAAATACATCTGCAAGGGAGACGAGAAAGGTCCAGGACTGCTCTGTGCAAAGTATTTTGGGATGATAAACAGACTGACATTTCCTGTACCTTTCAAGAGAGACTAGTGAAACAATGTCTTCAAGTTATATTTCTATAAACAGACACTTGGTTAAAGCACAATGTGTTCAGTTCTACTGACAGGGTTAAGAGAGTTCACACAAGCCACCAAATAGCTTTGTCTCATGTATTTCTGGCGCAATCTCCTTTGCCTGAGAGAAGCACTTTATTTCTGCTCCTTTTGTAATGTAATGTATTCTTTAATGTATTACAAGTCATGCTGTTAGTCATCAAATAGTGTCTCAATCTGTACACGATTTAACTGAACACCCTGGGATTTCTTTTACTAGAAAACCTAGTTAATTATATTTTATTATTGTCTTTTTATTATCATAATTGTACAGTTGGCTTACAGTTAGATGCAGACCAAATTATAAATGCATGAAAATGGGCATGAAGCAGCCTTTTCCTCTGTAATGATCATGTTACGGCTGTGAAACATAATCATATTCTAGCTAATAAAAACCCATTTGTTTGTTTAATGTTTGTCTACAAATAACTGTTGTTCTATATTGAATGCTAATGTTCTCCTGACATTCTAAAATTACAATGCAAATGTAACCTCCTTGCTGTGCTTTTAGTACAACAGTTTAATCATTGGAGAATCACGCAGAATGTTGCCAGTGTTCATTAAATAGCCCTGCCATCAGCTACATTAACTGAAATTACTATTCCGTCACTAGTGTTATTGCTGTTACCTGAATGTCACCTCTTTCCGTTGTCTGGTTTATGTGAAGTGAGTGATGATCCTGCACACTGCAGATAATGTCTGAGCAAGGAATTAGTTGCCCATTTCAATTCCAGGGTTTCAGAGATACCATCATCTGGTGGTCTACAACTGACCCTCATGTTAGGAATTAGCATGCCCATCAACACCACTTCAGCCTAATACAGAGTGCCCACAGCTGGCACCTCAGAGAGGGATTTCACTGCCCGCGTCCAGCCATGGCCTCTCTACCAGACTGGTCGGCACATTGAGCTATTTTACTAGCCTCCTCACAGCATCTGTACAGCAATCGCTGCTGCAATAGAACTGCTTTGATTCTTGGTCTGGAAGTGAGTGTGTTCGCTGGCATTACTGCTCAGTTCATTGAGCTCTACAGGGCAGGCAGACAAGAGGCAGATACAGTAGATACCACGGTGGGGTGCATCACAATGAGGTGAGATGCTATTAGATATGAAAAAATAAACTACAACGTGTCTTCGTTTATACAGTATTACACACATCTGACTGTATGACTGTGATTGACACCACACTATCAGTAATACATTATCAGTCATAAACAGTACCAAATGACACTCTCTCTAGTGCCTCAGGTCACTCAACACTTACAGTACATGCTTTGTTCCTACGATAGTGCAGTGTCTAAGTACCGTCTATGAGAGGCTGATTGCTACGTAATGTATGGTCGTAGTGTAGTTGGCTAGTGCAGTGTCTAAGTGCTATGTACACACACAGTCAGCTGTGAGGGCTGAAGGTAGCTCTACTGTATAGCTCTGAGTGGATGGCTGGAGGAGGACTCTGTTATTCTGCATGACACTAGGTCAGCTGTGTGCGCACAAACTCACGGACACACTGGAATCTGTGCCAAATCCCAAAACGTTGAGACCTCAGTCTTCACACCCAGTCACTAGAAGGACAAGGTGACTAGGAGGATAGTCCTATAAATCAAATACTCTATACAGGACTTTCATCACTACAATATATACTGAGTTGATCTTAAAATGAAGTGTAAATAAATATTTCCTCTGGTTTCATTGTTTTTGGGGTTTTTATCCCTTGTTTACTTGTATAAAAGGTGGAATATTGCAGTGGTGGAAACATTTTACAAATTTGGCCCAGTAGTGTTATGTTAACAGATCAAATAATATAAGCGCAATGTTCTGTAGCCTACTCAAATATTTTTTAGATAAGGGTATAAAGGGTAATAATAGCCTTTAGCTAAATATTTAATTTGGCCTACATGATGATATTTTTACAATAAACATACAAATATGTATATTGTGCTTTCTGCATCGAGTCGAGAAATAAACAGCACATACATATTCATCACATGACATCAATAAGGAAATCTGTTGTCATTCATTTTTAATCATTCATTTTTAATCAATCCCTTGCTACTGTATGCCCAAACTCCCTTGCTTTTCCTTTCCTGACATACTTTCATGGTTTGTCTGTAAAAGCTCATTTCCCTAGAGGATATAAACAACAGTAAAGAAATCCTGCAAACCTCACACTCATAAAGACAATATATGAACTGTTTACTCTGAAGTGTACTGTATCTATCTCATCTGTAGTTATGGTGAATGACTTGAACGCTTTCTAAATATAATGCAGATTTGTTTTGGTGACCAAGCGAGCCCTGGCACTGAACTCTACTGAGGTCTTCACTAGAGCATACTAACTCCATGTGTGCATTCCAAATTGCACCCTATTTTCTTTGACCAAAAGTAGTGCACTATGTAGGGTATACGGTGCCATTTGGGATGCAACCATCTCTCACACAGGTGGTCTTTTCCTCTGACCTACAGGCAAGCCAGACACGTCTTGCCATGTCTGTAATGTAATGGCTGATGTACTGTCTGACATTTGTGTCCCAGTGCAGCAAGAGACAGATGGGGGCGAGGACAACCAAGGGGTGATGATGACAGTGCTATTCTTGCTCCCCGCCTTAACAGCATACCCTAAAAATAATCAAATCCTGCTGCAAGATGGGTCTTTTGCAAATACTTACTGGTTCAAATTGTATTCAAATAAATTCCACACACATTCCATACATAATTTGGAGCAGGTTTTGTGCAGTATGTCCCAAAAGGGATAGAAACATTTCACTGCAACAGATCTGAGGCAGCTGTATCCTAATTGCCATGGAAGAGGAGATAAGTAACATCACTAGGGCTGTGACGTAATTGAATAACCGTGTAACTGACGCTATGAAGATGCCATGGAAATAAAATAACCATCAAAACAATTTAAATAGGCCTACATTCATTTATTTTTTATTAACTTTATTTTCATGTAGATAAACTTTACCTACCTAATAGCGGGAGTATTTACTAATGATTATAAGCAATTGTTTTGCTAACTTAGTCTGTCTACATCTACTCCTCTTTCCAACTGTCGTTTGACACTCGAGCAGCTAATCTGCTAGATGGGCGAGGGTGTAGAGGCGCTAGCCTACAGGCTATGGCACTTCAGTAAACATTTTTTTTTAATGTTTGGACTTTCTTTTATACAATGCACGTGTTCATTGCTTGCTATTATATCAATAAAATCGGTCTTCTTTTAAAACGGGTTGGATGTGTCAGACTATTCATAAATTATTCAACAGCCGTCGACAAGGTTGTTCTGGCTCTGAGGCCTATAATGCGCTAATGTTGTGTTGAATGGACAATGCGCCAATACAATCCAACCTGGCATGGTATAATTTGATACAGAATCTTTTCTTAATTTATAGACTAATCAATGCTGATGAATAGGCTATGGACATGTTGTGTGTGTAATTGTTTCTATTTTAATGATTGTCGATTTCATCTTCATAGGCTACTATCGCATAGCTGTCTCTTTCCCCTTCATACTTTCCTTGTTAATTCATTATCGTATAGCCTACTTTCGGTAAGCCTAGGTTTTTGAATACGTTTCAAGGAAAGCAGAAATATTTGCTCGTCTCTGATATACGCTGGTGGCTTTGATTGACGGGTCCTTTTACCGGGGTGTGTGTGTGTGAGTTCGCTGATTCTCTCTATAGGCCTATATGTCCATTTAGAAAGTTTCCTAAAGTAGCCTGTCTGGACTCTTTCTTTAAAAATAAACAAATGCCTCTGTTATGATTTAATCGTGTAAAATGCCTATTTTCAGTAAAGTCCCTTTCTCACCAAGTCCGTTATTTTCGTCCGAATAATTAGAAAGAAAAAAATCAATTTTGACGCCTTTCACACCATTTGCGTAATATCGTCCTTTCACAATCCGTAAATTATTTTTTCGGAACAGGTTGGATTTTGCGTCTTTTCGCCAGCGAAAATAAGCTGTTTACCAACAGAAATTGTTATCTGGGACACTGTAACTGACAGACAGGTCTGTGGGTTCGTTGTGTGAATTAATACATTTCTCTCTGCCTGTCTTTTACGTTTGCAACGCATCAGTGCAGCAAGGTATCAATTTAGACAATGTGATCACATCACACCAGAGCTAGGGTACACATCGCTCTTGCCATTTAAACTTCCTTGCCAGTTAATTGCCAACTCTGTAGCCTATTTTATAGCCATTCAACAAGCAAGAGGATCGATCAATGCTTCTCTCCTCGAATAGGCCTAGGCCTATTATTATTTTTAAATTGCTTGAAATAAGCTTCAAACTATATTGCTGTTCATTGTCTATAGGGGAGAGCCAGGACAAAGGTAACACGGGGCGAAAGTAACACACACATTTTCTCAGATAACACAGACGCTAGAATGACGTAGTGAAGTTAGCATGTTCCTAATGTGGAGGAAGACCTCCTTGCAAAAAAACAGCCCAGTCTGACCATGTTTCTCTGAGATGTCAACAAAAAGTGGTTTTGAGCAATGTAAGTACCCAGAACTGTTTTTAGTTTCTAGAGTTGTGTTTAGTTGTTTAAGGTTCCAAGCATATGTCATTTTGGTAACCCATCTAGTGACTAAGCTAGTCTTGGGTGTTAGCCTGGGAGAAGTTACAGTAAAGATGGGTGGGATGAAGGTAACACAATGTAAACTGATGACCTGGAATAAAATAAAATACATGTTTAAAGGAGTAGTTCACTATTTTACAACTT
The DNA here is from genome assembly GCF_020615455.1 of Coregonus clupeaformis. Lineage (NCBI taxonomy): Eukaryota > Metazoa > Chordata > Actinopteri > Salmoniformes > Salmonidae > Coregonus > Coregonus clupeaformis. Next base: position 17,653,289 of record NC_059195.1, read on the forward strand.
GATGTTAGATGATTCCTCACCCTGAAAGTAGTCTATGGTTCAGCTTTCTTTAGACAGCCACAACAAACCTCACCTAACCTTAGGACAAGGACAGCCGGAGAGCACCTGATTGGTTGGGCTAAGAATGAACTCATTGAAAATTGTGAAAAACATCTACTACATTCCCATTAAAGTTAAATGAGAACATTATGGTTAATATAGCTATTATGTGATCATTTTAGTCCGATTAATATTGTAAGGCTGTCAAGGGGTGCTGAAGGTGGGTGTGGTGCATGAATCAAGCGCAGGACGCAGAAGCTCAGTCCAAAATACTTTAGTGCAATATTCACGTAGAAAATAAGCACAATAAGCCCGAAGGCGAAATAACGGCGCACACAGGCGTCAAACAAACGGCGCACTAACATGTGCGAAAAACCTCTCCAAAACACTGGAGGGAAGTACGTAGCTCCAACACAAAACAGAAGAGCAATCACACACAAAGACAAACACACACAACGAGAACTAAATAGGACACTAACGAGGACTAACAAGACACAGGTGTACAACATCAAGACAAAACCAAACGAACATGAAACATAGATCGGTGGCAGCTAGTACGGGGACGACGACCGCCGAAGCCTGCCCGAACCAGGAGGAGGAGCAGTCTCGGGGACGACCAGGAGGACGCGGAGCAGGGCGCGCGGGATGGTCCCGGTGGAACTCCGACAGGAGAGATGGGTGTAGGATGTCCCTCCGCGGCACCCAGCACCGCTCCTCCGGGCCGTACCCCTCCCACTCCACGAGATACTGGAGACCCCCCATCCAGCGTCTTGAGTCCAAGATGGACCGAACGGTGTACGCCGGAGCCCCCTCGATGTCCAGTGGGGGCGGAGGAGTCTCCCCTATCACATTGTCCTGGAGTGGACCAGCTACCACCAGCCTGAGAAGAGACACATGGAACGAGGGGTTAATATTCTTATACTCAACAGGTAGATGTACCCTATAACACACCTCGTTCAATCTTCTCAGGACTTTAAAGGGTCCCACAAACCGCCGACCCAGCTTCCGGCAGGGCAGGCGGAGGGGTAGGTTTCTGGTAGAGAGCCAGACTCGATCTCCGGGTGCGTACACCGGCCCCTCACTGCGGTGGAGATCGGCGCTCGCCTTGTGACGAAGGACGGCCCGCTGCAGGTGGACGTGGGCAGCATTCCACGTCTCTTCCGAGCGCCTCATCCAATCATCCACCGCAGGGGCCTCGATCTGGCTCTGCTGCCAAGGTGCCAGAACCGGCTGGTAACCTAACACACATTGGAAGGGGGGTTAGGTTGGTAGAGGAGTGGCGGAGAGAGTTCTGGGCCATCTCGGCCCAGGGAATGTACCGTGCCCACTCCTCCGGCCGGCCCTGGCAATACGACCTCAGAAACCTACCCACATCCTGGTTGACACATTCTACCTGCCCGTTACTCTCCGGGTGGTACCCTGAGGTAAGGCTAACCGAGACCCCCAACCGCTCCATGAACGCTCTCCAAACACGGGAGGTAAACTGGGGGCCTCGATCAGACACTATATCCTTGGGTACCCCGTAATGCCGGAAGACGTGGGTAAATAGGGCCTCAGCGGTCTGTAGGGCAGTAGGAAGACCCGACATAGGGAGAAGACGACAGGCCTTAGAGAACCGGTCCACAACGACCAGGATGGTGGTATTCCCCTGAGAGAGGGGAAGGTCTGTCACAAAATCCACCGAGAGGTGGGACCATGGTCGTTGTGGAACGGGCAGGGGTTGTAACTTACCCCTGGGCAGATGTCGGGGCGCCTTACACTGGGCGCACACCGAGCAGGAGGAGACATAAACCCTCACATCCCTAGCCAAAGTGGGCCACCAGTATTTAGTGCTAAGGCAATGCACTGTCCGGCCAATACCCGGATGTCCAGAGGAGGGTGACGTGTGAGCCCAGTAAATGAGTCGATCCCGAATCTCGAGCGGAACGTACTTCCGACCCTCAGGACACTGTGGAGGGCTGGGGTCGGTACGCAACGCTCTCTCAATTTCGGCATCGACCTCCCACACCACCGGTGCCACAAGGCAAGACTCCGGTAGTATGGGAGTAGGCTCAACGGACCTCTCCTCCGTGTCATACCGCCGGGACAGCGCATCTGCCTTACCATTCTGGGACCCAGGGATGTACGTGATTTTAAATACGAACCTGGTGAGAAACATACTCCATCGAGCCTGGCGAGGGTTCAGTCTCCTCGCTGCCCGGATGTACTCCAGGTTCCGATGGTCAGTCAAAATGAGGAAAGGGTGTTGAGCCCCCTCAAGCCAATGCCTCCACACCTTAAGGGCTTGAACTACAGCTAACAGCTCCCTGTCCCCAACGTCATAGTTACGCTCCGCCGGGCTGAGCTTTTTTGAGTAAAAAGCACAGGGGCGGAGTTTAGGTGGCGTGCCGGACCGTTGAGAGAGAACGGCCCCTATACCAGCCTCAGACGCGTCTACCTCAACCTGAAAGGGTAATGCGGGATCCGGATGCGCCAGCACCGGAGCCGACGTAAACAGGTCCTTCAGTCTCCTAAAGGCCCTGTCCGCATCAGCTGACCACTGCAGGCGCACCGGACCCCCTTTCAGAAGGGACGTGATGGGAGCTGCCACCTGTCCAAAACCCCGGATAAACCTCCGGTAGTAATTCGCAAAGCCCAAGAACTGCTGCACCTCTTTTACTGTGGTTGGAGTTTGCCAATTACGCACAGCGGACACACGATCCACCTCCATTCTCACCCCTGACGCGGACAACCGATAACCCAAAAAGGAGACCGACTCCTGGAAAAACAGACATTTCTCTGCCTTGACATATAGGTCGTGCTCCAACAGCCTCCTCAATACACGACGCACCAGGGTTATATGCTCGGCTCGGGTAGACGAGTACACCAGAATGTCATCAATGTACACAACCACCCCTTGTCCCTGCATATCCCGGAAAATGTAATCTACGAAGGATTGGAAGACTGATGGAGCATTCATCAACCCATATGGCATGACGAGATATTCGAAATGACCTGACGTGGTACTAAACGCTGTCTTCCATTCGTCGCCCTCCCTAATGCGCACCAAGTTATACGCGCTCCTGAGATCCAATTTTGTGAAAAACCGCGCTCCATGCAATGACTCTGTCATGGTCGCAATCAGAGGGAGTGGATAACTGTATTTCACAGTAATCTGATTGAGACCACGGTAATCAATGCACGGGCGCAACCCTCCATCTTTCTTCTTCACAAAAAGAAGCTTGAGGAGGCGGGAGAAGTGGAGGGCCGAATGTATCCCTGTCTCAAAGATTCGGCTATGTAAGTCTCCATAGCTTTTCTCTCCTCTTGAGACAAAGGATACACGTGGCTCCGTGGGAGCGCTGCTCCTGCCTGGAGATCAATCGCACAATCCCCCTGTCTATGAGGAGGCAACTGCGTCGCCCTAGTTTTACTAAACACGAGAGCTAAATCCACATATTCAGGCGGAATGTGCAGTGCGGGCACTTGGTTTGGACTTTCCACCGAAGTCGCCCCCACGGAAACACCCAGACATCGCCCCTCGCACTGAGCAGACCACCCATCGAGAGCCCTCTGTTGCCACGAAATAGCAGGGTTATGGGTGCTTAACCAGGGAATTCCCAGCACCACTGGGTACGCAGGAGAGTCGATCAGCTGTATAGTCTCTTCATGACCCCCCTGCGCACACATCCTAAGTGGTGCTGTGATCTCCCTAATCAACCCCGACCCCAACGGGCGGCTATCTAAGGCATGAACGGGAAAAGGTTTGTCAACAGGTAGGAGAGGGATCCCTAAATCTAAACAAAACTTCCGATCAACAAAATTCCCAGCTGCGCCTGAATCTACTAGCGCCTTATGCTGGGAATGAGGTGCAACCTGTGGAAAACACACAGGTATACAAAAGTGCGCAACAGAAAGCTCTGGGTAAGTGGGACGTCTACTCACCTGGGAGGCCCCCCAGTGCGTGGCCTGTTGTCTTCTCCCCGGAGAACCCTCCCCAGCACCTGGCCGCAGTGTGCCCTCCACGACCGCACTTGGTGCAGGAGACAGGCCCCCTCGGGCTCCTCCTCCTTCTTTCTCTAGCGCCGGCACCCCCGAGCTCCATAGGGCTTGGCTCGGAGGTGCCGGAGGGCGGAATGGACGGACCCCCCTCGGGACGTCCACGGGTGGCCAGCAGGGTGTCCAGACGGATGGACATATCGACCAACTGGTCGAAGGTGAGATGGGTATCCCTGCAGGCCAACTCACGTTGAACGTCCTCCCGTAGGCTACATCGAAAATGGTCGATGAGGGCCCATTCATTCCACCCTGCGTCCGCCGCTAGAGTCCGGAACTCTAGAGCAAACGCCTGTGCGCTCCTCCTCCCCTGTCTCAGGTGGACTAGACGCTCCCCCGCCGCTTTGCCCTCAGGTGGATGGTCGAACACGGCCTTGAAGCGGCGGGAGAACTCGGCGTAGGAGATGGTGTTGGCGTCCATCTTCCTCCACTCGGCGTTAGCCCACTCCAACGCCTTGCCCGTGAGACAGGAGATGAGGGCGGAAACGATCTCGTGTCCCGAGGGCACCGGGTGTACAGTGGCCAGGTAGAGCTCCACCTGCAGGAGGAACCCCTGACACCCGGCAGCTGTTCCGTCATACGCCCTCGGGAGCGAGAGCCGAATCCCCTTGGGTTCCGGACCTGGGACTGGTGGACTGGCCGATGGGGTTGGCAGGGTAGGTGGAGGTGTGGGTTCCCCGCTGGCCTCCCATCGGTGCAGGGTGTTGATGACGTCCTGTAGAGCGGTCCCCAGTTGTCGTATCTGGTCATCTTGGCCGCGAACATGCTCCTCGAGCGACTCAGGCGTAACTGCAGATCCTGCTGATTCCATTTTGGTGTGTGATTCTGTCAAGGGGTGCTGAAGGTGGGTGTGGTGCATGAATCAAGCGCAGGACGCAGAAGCTCAGTCCAAAAGACTTTAGTGCAATATTCACGTAGAAAATAAGCACAATAAGCCCGAAGGCGAAATAACGGCGCACACAGGCGTCAAACAAACGGCGCACTAACATGTGCGAAAAACCTCTCCAAAACACTGGAGGGAAGTATGTAGCTCCAACACAAAACAGAAGAGCAATCACACACAAAGACAAACACACACAACGAGAACTAAATAGGACACTAACGAGGACTAACAAGACACAGGTGTACAACATCAAGACAAAACCAAACGAACATGAAACATAGATCGGTGGCAGCTAGTACTCCGGGGACGACGACCGCCGAAGCCTGCCCGAACCAGGAGGAGGAGCAGCCTCGGCCGAAACCGTGACAAAGGCAAAATATTGTGTTTGTGCAACATTGCGATGGTTACGCATGGTTCATTTTCATAAATGTCTAACCTATAGCAATAATTATTCAAATCGACACAAACATAAAATTATGGCTGATAGTACATTTGTTGAAAGTAAAGAGCATTACAAACCAAAAACATGGAGATAAGACAGATATTGTGCACTTCTAGCCAGCTGTTAATTCCGTCCCAACACTGTGTTACTCCCGCCGGCAGGTACAAAAGTAACGTTGCAGTAGTTCTGTTCTCAGTCTTTTTCATTTCAACTCATTTACCCTAGAAATGAAATTACAGTTGCTAATGGTAGAGGACATACTGTATATAAGTTGTTTGTCATAAAATATGGTGTCTAGCTCGATCGATCTCAGAGTAATTAGGAAAAAAACAAAGTGTTACTTTCATCCTGGTTCTCCCATACTCATTCAAGAGCTAGAAAGAGGGGGAAGAGATAGGCCGGTGGAGATGCATGAATTTCACAAGAAGGGAACAGTGAAGAAGACTGAGAGAAAGGACAAATGTGATTTGTGTCAGTGAGATTTGATTGATGGATCATTTTAGGTGGGTGGGTGTGCGTGTATGAGTACACTAATTCTCTATGTCCATTCAAAAAGTTTCCTAAAATAGGCCTAGCCTGTCTGGACTTCATCTCTTTAATCAGATAGAAAAAAAAACGGGGGTCAGCATATGTGCGAGGAATGACGACAGGTGCCAGTCTTGCGTTTCCGCTCTTATTAAATGGGATGTAACTGAATGAAACGTAGCCAAGCTCATTTCATGATTCATCCTATAGGATGCATAACCTATATCCTAATATTTTCAGTAGCATATTATTTTTCTAGTTGTATATGATTTATCTCTCATTACTGCATCCTCTCTAGCCAATTTGAACTCAACATATTGCCCAGTGGTGTAAAGTACTTAAGCAAAAATACTTTAAAGTACTACTTAAGTCGTTTTTTGGGGTATCTGTACTTATGAAAATAATGTACTTTTTACTCCATACATATTCCCTGACCCTCAAAAGTACTCGTTACATTTTAAATGCTTAGCCGTCTGGTTTGCTTAATATAAAGGAATTTGTAATTTATATACTTTTACTTTTATTTATACTTTTACTTTTGATACTTAAGTATATTTTTGCAATTACATTTACTTTTGATACTTAATTATATTTAAAACCAAATGACTTTTACTGAATTAGTATTTACTGGATGACTTTCACTTTTACTTGAGTCATTTTCTGTTAACATATCTTTACTTTTACTCAAGTATGACAATTGGACCGCAGCAGCGTTGGTGATGTTATACAAATTGTTCTGAAAAGTGGAGGGAAAAATGCACCGGACTTGTTGTATTTTTTCGGAATTCCTCTCCAATTTGACATTTCTTAATTTGTATACTAGACTAATATTTAGAGGTAATAACTTGAATAATAATAATGAAATGCTACTGATAACGAAGTGTAATGGTAATAGTGAATTTGCAGAGAAACCCCCCCAACATAACCTCAAATTACAAGACTGTCACACAGCCCTAGACATCACACATAAAATATTTTTGTATAAAAGCGATAAGCTAAAGCTGAGTATATATTCATAGCTGATAATCAGCACTACAGGGCATAGAAATACCTCTCTTTTGTTTTCACATTTGTTTGCAAATGAAATACACCCCTGACAGCGCTTCCCAACAGGCTCTCTGGGGGATTAGGTAGAGAATGGGGCGGCAGACAGAGCCAAACCTCTCTAACAACCAGTACAGCACCCGCAACTCAACCCTCACTGGTAAAGCTTTGTGCGTTGCCTGCCTGGAATCCTTGAAGCCAAGGAAGATCAGCAATACTAAACAGTCAGAGAGAAGAAAAACAGAATTGAAAGAAGCTCTCTTCAGGAGGAGCCTCCCTCTGGATCAAATTATTGCCTTCTTCCTGACTTTCCTCAGAACGCCTGCTTTCCCTCTTTAACATACCTCAAAAAGACACTGATCTTTAGTACCCAACACTGCAGCTCATAGAATATAACACAGATTGTTCTCCATTCTTTCATTCTATTGCGTCTTGCAAATAGGTTAAAGAAAATATTTATGTGCTATATCTTACTGACATATCAATGCTGATGCATATAGACGTGTGCTGCGTTTGAAGGCAGGATTAAGCGTGCAGGATTTTAACGGGAGTTGGGAGTCTGGGTTTCAGGAACATGTCCATATCTATGTTTGTCTCATATATAAACTCAGCAAAAAAAGATTGTAAAGGGTTTAAACACGGCTTCCCATGCTTGTTCAATGAACCATAAACAATTAATGAACATGCACCTGTGGAACGGTCATTAAGACACTAACAGCTTACAGACGGTAGGCAATTAAGGTCACAGTTATGAAAACGTAGGACACTAAAGAGGCCTTTCTACTGACTCTGAAAAACACCAAAAGAAAGATGCCCAGGGTCCCTGCTCATCTGCGTGAACGTGCCTTAGGCATGCTGCAAGGAGGCATGAGGACTGCAGATGTGGCCAGGGCAATAAATTGCAATGTCCGTACTGTGAGACGCCTAAGACAGCGCTACAGGGAGACAGGACGGAGAGCTGACCGTCCTCGCAGTGGCAGACCACGTGTAACAACACCTGCACAGGATCGGTACATCCGAACATCACACCTGCCGGACAGGTACAGGATGGCAACAACAACTGCCCGAGTTACACCAGGAACGCACAATCCCTCCATCAGTGCTCAGACTGTCCGCAATAGGCTGAGAGAGGCTGGACTGAGGGCTTGTAGGCCTGTTGTAAGGCAGGTCCTCACCAGACATCACCGGCAACAACGTCGCCTATGGGCACAAACCCACCGTCGCTGGACCAGACAGGACTGGCAAAAAGTGCTCTTCACTGACGAGTCACAGTTTTGTCTCACCAGGGGTGATGGTCGGATTCGCGTTTATCGTCGAAGGAATGAGCGTTACACCGAGGCCTGTACTCTGGAGCGGGATCGATTTGGAGGTGGAGGGTCCGTCATGGTCTGGGGCGGTGTGTCACAGCATCATCGGACTGAGCTTGTTGTCATTGCAGGCAATCTCAATGCTGTGCGTTACAGGGAAGACATCCTCCTCCCTCATGTGGTACCCATCCTGCAGGCTCATCCTGACATGACCCTCCAGCATGACAATGCCACCAGCAATACTGGTCGTTCTGTGCGTGATTTCCTGCAAGACAGGAATGTCAGTGTTCTGCCATGGCCAGCGAAGAGCCCGGATCTCAATCCTATTGAGCACGTCTGAGACCTGTTGGATCGGAGGGTGAGGGCTAGGGCCATTCCCCCAGAAATGTCCGGGAACTTGCAGGTGCCTTGGTGGAAGAGTGGGGTAACATCTCACAGCAAGAACTGGCAAATCTGGTGCAGTCCATGAGGAGGAGATGCACTGCAGTACTTAATGCAGCTGGTGGCCACACCAGATACTGACTGTTACTTTTGATTTTGACCCCCCCTTTGTTCAGGGACACATTATTCAATTTCTGTTAGTCACATATCTGTGGAACTTGTTCAGTTTATGTCTCTGTTGTTGAATCTTGTTATGTTCATACAAATATTTACACATGTTAAGTTTGCTGAAAATAAACACAGTTGACTGAGAGGACGTTTCTTATTTTGCTGAGTTTATTTAGGTCACTTACAGTGTTGGGTCACTGTAGAAAGGAAAGGGAAAAGCGGATACCTAGTCAGTTGCACAACTGAATTCATTCAACCGAAAAAGTGGTTTCCAACATCTAATCTGGCTACTGTATGCTTAAATAGGAAAACATCCATATTTATAAAAGTAAATAGCATTTGCAGCCATTGCAACAACATTCCAATTGGGACTGAATTAAATTAACTGAATTAAATCAGTTTGTCCTAAAATAAATGTAATATAACATTAAGTTAGAATATACACAGACAATACACATACCCATCTGAACTAATAGCAGCACAATTCAAATATTTCTTATCATTCTACACTCATGGTGCAACCACTGTTATCATACACCAAACGCTGTCAACCAGTCCTGAGGAAAAGCCTTCCCACCACCACGCATCAAACAGTGTGGATCTGTCTGTCAGTTGTTTGGGGTGAGCCAACAGATTTCCAATTGTGATTACCCTGATCAAACGGCAGTGAAGCATCGATCATCATTTCAGATTCTGAATCAGAATAACTTTATTATCCCAAAAAGACAGTACATAAAACATGAAAACACAGAAACTACATAAAATAATTAATTCAAAGTGCTATAGCTACATGTCACCAGAATAAGACCCTTGATATTTATTGGAAAGGAGCATCAAGCTCATGAACTTGCACTTTCACCACCCTGTGAATGTCATCGCGTGACTCCATGTTTACTTCGATATGATGGTTATTATATAAATATTTGCGCATAAAAGCTTTTCCACTGCCATTTCTCACATAATTAATTTTACCGACACAAAAAGATCCCACCTTGTCTAGCGTATTTTGTTTTGTTGACATTTGTAAAGTTTACCAGCAAATGTGATGTTTCCATCAGGCCTGTCCTGACAGAGCTTTGGAAACCCTGGTATATAGTATGGCAAACTTATACTACCAATGGCAAGTGCGTAGTAATACATGGTTGTCATGCAGTCGGAAAGAAGTTCCGGTCTTGAAGCTTTCCGATGAATGAACATGTAGTTTGAGGTCTGCTAATAAACTTCATTGTTTTGTATTTAAGTCATGGTTCGTTCACTAGTCATCTATACACCTACCTAGTCAATGAGTCCTCCGGTCCTAAACTACAACAGTTTGAATATACACAGACAATACACATAGCCATCTGAACTATCAAGAGGACCACAATGTAAATACTGTATGTCCCAGACTTTAATGTATGTTATCCTCGATGACTTTACTCATGTACAGTGGGGAGAACATGTATTTGATACACTGCCGATTTTGCAGGTTTTCCTACTTACAAAGCATGTAGAGGTCTGTAATTTTTATTATAGGTACACTTCAACTGTGAGAGACGGAATCTAAAACAAAAATCCAGAAAATCACATTGTATGATTTTTAAGTAATTAATTTGCATTTTATTGCATGACATAAGTATTTGATCACCTACCAACCAGTAAGAATTCCGGCTCTCACAGACCTGTTAGTTTTTCTTTAAGAAACCCCTCCTGTTCTCCACTCATTACCTGTATTAACTGCACCTGTTTGAACTCGTTACCTGTATAAAAGACACCTGTCCACACACTCAATCAAACAGACTCCAACCTCTCCACAATGGCCAAGACCAGAGAGCTGTGTAAGGACATCAGGGATAAAATTGTAGACCTGCACAAGGCTGGGATGGGCTACAGGACAATAGGCAAGCAGCTTGGTGAGAAGGCAACAACTGTTGGCGCAATTATTAGAAAATGGAAGAAGTTCAAGATGACGGTCAATCACCCTCGGTCTGGGGCTCCATGCAAGATCTCACCTTGTGGGGCATCAATGATCATGAGGAAGGTGAGGGATCAGCCCAGAACTACACGGCAGGACCTGGTCAATGACCTGAAGAGAGCTGGGACCACAGTCTCAAAGAAAACCATTAGTAACACACTACGCCGTCATGGATTAAAATCCTGCAGCTCACGCAAGGTCCCCCTGCTCAAGCCAGCGCATGTCCAGGCCCGTCTGAAGTTTGCCAATGACCATCTGGATGATCCAGAGGAGGAATGGGAGAAGGTCATGTGGTCTGATGAGACAAAAATTTAGCTTTTTGGTCTAAACTCCACTCGCCGTGTTTGGAGGAAGAAGAAGGATGAGTACAACCCCAAGAACACCATCCCAACCGTGAAGCATGGAGGTGGAAACATCATTCTTTGGGGATGCTTTTCTGCAAAGGGGACAGGACGACTGCACCGTATTGAGGGGAGGATGGATGGGGCCATGTATCGCGAGATCTTGGCCAACAACCTCCTTCCCTCAGTAAGAGCATTGAAGATGGGTCGTGGCTGGGTCTTCCAGCATGACAACGACCCGAAACACACAGCCAGGGCAACTAAGGAGTGGCTCCGTAAGAAGCATCTCAAGGTCCTGGAGTGGCCTAGCCAGTCTCCAGACCTGAACCCAATAGAAAATCTTTGGAGGGAGCTGAAAGTCCGTATTGCCCAGCGACAGCCCCGAAACCTGAAGGATCTGGAGAAGGTCTGTATGGAGGAGTGGGCCAAAATCCCTGCTGCAGTGTGTGCAAATCTGGTCAAGACCTACAGGAAACTTATGATCTCTGTAATTGCAAACAAAGGTTTCTGTACCAAATATTAAGTTCTGCTTTTCTGATGTATCAAATACTTATGTCATGCAATAAAATGCATATTAATTACTTAAAAATGATACAATGTGATTTTCTGGATTTTTGTTTTAGATTCCGTCTCTCACAGTTGAAGTGTACCTATGATAAAAATTACAGACCTCTACATGCTTTGTAAGTAGGAGAACCTGCAAAATCGGCAGTGTATCAAATACTTGTTCTCCCCACTGTACATGTATGTTTTTTTCAAGTATTATGTGTGCTTGTTTTGACTAAATAGCTAATTAGCTAAGCGCTTTGAGATTCTTATGAAAAGCGCTATATAAATATAAATTATTATTATTATTATTAAAATCATCAGCACAATTCCAACATGTCTTATCATTCTACACTCATGGTGCAGCCACTATGTTATCATTCACTAAACGTTGTCAACAAGGCCTGGGGAAAAGCATTCCTACCACCACCACGCATCAAACAGTGTGGATCTGTCTGTTAGTTGTTTGGGGTGATTTCCAATTGTGATTACCCAGATCAGCGAGACAGATTGACATGTAAACTGTGCTGCTGTAGACTGCTGAGCACCACAGATGATAGGATTTGTGTGAGAAGCAGCTCGCAGCTCTATCTCTCCCTCCCAGCTTGGCAAGGCCGGCCTTTGGGAGAAGCCTCATTTGAAAAAGCTGACGGACAGAGGCAGCTCATGTGTGACTGTGTTCAGAGGATTGTTCAATTCAAATTCCAGGTCTCTCTCTCTCCCTCTCTCTCTCTCTCTTTCTCAGGCTCATCATTGCAATCTCTACCAAGTCTTTGCTGATGATAGTATCAACTTTCTGCCTAAAAAGGTGGACATATTCAACAGGCCTATTACAGGATCAGTTGATAACAGTAAAACACAGACAGAATAATGTCTTATGGATATCAAAGCTGAGGACATTAAGCTGCAAGTATATATCTTTCATGTGATTTACCTAGCTTCAAGAGTTGCAGAAGTGTTTGTCCATATTGATTCTGAGCTGTCATTGTACTTAGGTCTCTGTTTTGCATCTACATTAGCATGAACATTGGAGCACCACTATGATGCTCTATGTCTTTAGGGGAGAGTGGGGTAAATTGAGCCAAGGTGTAGGTTGAGCCCCCTTGTTTCTAGGAAACCATACACAAAATGATTCATTTGACCAAATATTTAGGAAGAGGTCATCATTTCATGGAGTCTGTGAAAGAAGAAACAAAATGGAAGAAGTGGTAAGCAAGTTAGGTCCAAAAAACAGATATCCATCAAGTCAAGCAAATGTAGTATTGTGTTAGAGGTTTCATGATGCTTGTATGTAAACCAAAGTAGACTATTTTAAGATTGTTCTTTTAAGATTTAAGATTGTTCTACACGTCAGTTGGGGTCTCTAAAAGCTTCAATATGAGCTCCTAAACCTGGCATGAAAGTGCATCCTTGTAGCTGTGTGGGCTAATATAGTCGAAATGTTTGCCTTGGGGTAAATTGAGCCTATGTGTTTTTTTAGGTGTTAAGTCTGTGTTAAAAATATGCTTAAAAAGATTAAAAGATAAAAAAGCGATTGTGATTGTTTTGAATTGTGTTTGGGAAATAAAGCTAGACATGCTTTTAAAAAGGTAGTGGTAATATTTCATTCAGTACAGAAAATTGTAGGCGGTAAGTTGTGCCAAGAGTCCACTTTTTTTGGACAAGCTATGTTTTAAAAATGTTTACATGAATTCTGATCATTTCCAGGGGGATATCTTTGTTGTAAAAAATACTATATTTCCCTTGACGGAGTGATGCTGAATGTAAAGAATGGCTCAACCCACTCTCCCCTTCTGTAATTATCCACTGCATACTGTAGACCCTCACTTCCCCCATTAGGCTGAGGGCCTTTGATGCTAGAGGAGGTGTCCTCTAAAAAAAAAATGACCAGAACCTCCTGGAACAGCCAGCAGCCAGCCAGCCCACGCAGGCACAGGCAGCCAGGCATGCTCGCCTGTCAAGACTCCACACAGCCAGACTCACAACTATCCTCCCTGTACGAGGGAGAGGGAGAAAGAGACAGCGGCAGAAAGAGACAGAACTTCTTTATTTCTGATGTGAGAGGAGGGGTGGGATGACAAAGGACCGTGCATGAGGTCTGCTTCTTCTCCAGGCACAGTATGTGCATGCTTGTGTGTGTGTGAGAGATGGTAATTGGAGACACACTCTGGTCCAAGTGTACTGTCCGTCCGTCCTGATGACGGATGACAGGAGGCTTTGTCAGGAGGACAGCCTGTCTTTGTCTACATGTATCAGCCATGGAGCTGCAGAGACAGCTCTGCCACTGTCTCAGACACAGACTGAATGCTGCATTGAACTGGCTTCTAGGGCTTTACCACCGTTCAAGCATGGGAGAGGGAAGGTTAACTGGGCTTATGGGATTGTCGGAGTGGATGTCTGAGGACTGTTTGTGGCCTTTAGTGCTATGCACAAAAAGCTTATTTAGCTCAAATGTTGTGCAAAAATGTGTTTACATCCATGTAAGTGAGCATTTCTCATTTGCCAAGACAATCCATCCACCTGACAGGTGTGGCATATCAAGAAGCTGATTAAACAGCATGATCATTATAAAGGTGCACCTTGTGCTGGGGACAATAAAAGGACACACTAAAATGTGCAGTTTTGTCACATAACACAATGCCACAGATGTCTCAAGTTTTGAGGGAGCATGTAATTGGCATGCTGACTGCATGAATGTCCACCAGAGCTGTTGCCAGAGAAATGAATGTTAATTTTTCTATCATAAGCCGCATCCAATGCCGTTTGAGAGAATTTGTCAGTACGTCCAACCTGCCTAACAACCGCAGTCCATGTGTAAGCACGCCAGCCCAGGACCTCCACATCCGGCTTCTTCACCTGTGGCATCGTCTGAGACCAGCCACCCGGACTGGGTAAAACTGTGGGTTTGCACAACTGAAGAATTTCTGCACACACTGTCTGAAACAGTCTCAGGGAAGCTCATCTGCGTGCTCGTCGTCCTCACCAGGGTCTTGACCTGACTGCAGTTTGGCGTTGTAACCGACTGCAGTGGGCAAATGCTCACCTTCGATGGCCACTGGCACACTGGAGAAGTGTGCTCTTCACGGATGAATACCGGTTTCAACTGTACCAGGCAGATGGCAGATGTATGGCGTATTGTGGGCGAGTGGTTTGCTGATGTCAACATTGTGAACAGCGTGCCCCATGGTGGCGGAGGGGTTATGGTATGGTCAGGTATAAGCTATGGACAACGAACACAATTGCATTTTATCGATTGCAATTTGAATGCACAGAGATACGGTGATGAGATCCTGAGGCCAATCATCCGCCGCCGTCACCTCATGTTTCAGCATGACCCCATGTCGCAAGGATCGGTACACAATTCCTGGAAGCTGAAAATGTCCCAGTTCTTCCATGGCCTGCAAACTCACCAGACATGTCACCCATTGAGCCTGTTTGGGATGCTCTGGATCGACATCTACGACAGCGTGTTCCAGTTCCCGCCAATATCCAGCAACTTCGCACAGCCACTGAAGAGGAGTGGGACAACATTCCACAGGTCACAATCAACAGCCTGATCAACTCTATGCGAAGGAGATGTGTCGCCCTGCATGAGGCAAATGCTGGTCATACCAGATACTGACTGGTTTTCTGATTCACACCCCTACCTTTTTTTTAAGGTATCTGTGACAAACAGATGCATATCTGTATTCCCAGTCGTGAAATCCACCCTAACCCTAATTCATTTATTTCAATTTACTGATTCCCTTATATGAACTGTAACTCAGTAAAATCTTTGAAATTGTTGTTTTGGGCAAATACATTATGATGTTGATAACACCTAAGAGGAAATATTTGTGCTATAGGGGAGACCGGAGTTGGTTGTCACACGTTGTACTCTCGTGTGTATTTTTCAGCACCAGTATATCTTACAAGACTCTTTTAAACTTCAATAGAAAGACCAAGGTCTTGGGTTGAAATAGTGACCCTTTTCATCCTCATATCGTAATCCAACATGGCATTATAAGCCATCAAACACACTCTGTCCACTTGTGACAACCAGCCCCATCGCAGGGTTGGTTGTCACACAGTATTGGATTGGTTGTCACAATGTTTGCTAGTAGCAATATAGCATATAAAGAGTGTTAGAAATAGCCAAGCCTTTCTTTGTGTGGTTGTGTGACAGAAAATGTGTGCATGAGAGAGAGAGGCAACAAACTCAGCACAGATACCTCTGCCCAACAGATGTATACATGATGCATCAGGAAGATGCAGTTTAGACATCGTGTGCTAATTGGCAAGACTCACAGATGCATTTAGAATACCTAACATTACATTCTAAATTCATGACTGTAAGTCGCTTTGGATAAAAGCGTCTTCTAAATGGCATATTATTATTATTATTATAAATTCTACAGTTCTACGTTGTTTATACGTCGGCCAGGCATCAACATTCTATTCTGATGTCTCAGCAACGTCTTCCCAATGTGCAAACGTTATCCACACTACATATTCCCAACACATTTTGATATGTCGGCCAAAGGTGTTTTTGTTTATTGGGAAGGGAGGTCTTTATAGCAACAGCACAATAGAGCTTGGGATTTATTGTATATACTTGCAGTGGTAATGTCCCCGAACAATGTGGTTATAATGGAGTTGTTACCACATGGCTTGCCATAGCAACTCAGAAATAGGTTTGGAATGTAGCTCTCCTGTTCATCTTTTCACAGCCTGGTCTCATAGACTAGACGTAACATAGTAAATGTAAATCCGGAATACTCAAATTAGTATGATATGTTACATTTTACATTTTTACATTTTAGTCATTTAGCAGACGCTCTTATCCAGAGCAACTTACAGTTAGTGAATACATATTTATAATGGTTACATAAGACAGATGGTTACTTAAGGCAAAAAACTAAAGTAGTGTGGTAGGTCGGGGTGGATGTGTCGGCGTATAACGCGAATGTCTAGCAACCCAAAGGTTGCGAGTTCAAATCTAATCACGGACTACTTGAACATTTAAGCAACTTTTCAACTACTTAATACTTTTTAACTACTTTGCAACTACTTAGCATGTTAGCTAACCCTTCCCCTAACCTTAACCCTTTTAGCTAACCCTTCCCCTAACACTAACCCTTTAACCTAACTCCAAAACTGAACCCTAATCTTAATCCTAACCTTACCAGATGGTAAGGGTAGGTAACAACACATTTGCCACGCTGATCCTCAACACGGGGGCCCCTCAGCGGTGCGTGCTCAGTCCCCTCCTGTACTCCCTGTTCACCCATGACTGCATGGCCAGGCACGACTCCAAAACCATCCTTAAGTTTGCCAACGAGACAGCCTATAGGGAGGAGGTCAGTGACCTGGCCATGTGGTGCCAGGATAACAACCTCTCCCTCAACGTGATCAAGACAAAGGAGAAGATTGTGGACTACAGGAAAAAAAAGAGGACTGAGCACGCCCCCATTCTCATCGACGTAACATATCATACATTTTGCTAATTCGTAACATATTGTACATTTTGCAAATTCGTAACATATAATACAAAATATAATTCGTAACATATTATACGAAATGAGTGATGGACATCTACAAATTAATACATATCATATGAAACGTAACATATCATACTAAATGGAGGATCTTGTATTGTGGATTTACGTACAGAATAATATGAAATGCTCTGAGACCAGGTTGCTTTTCAACATAATTCTCCCATAATTCAAACATTTATTAATTATATTTTTTTTCTTCAGCTATGAAAACCACAAATTCCCCTCACCTAAATGTTTTGTCCTGCTGACATGAACTGACCTGGTGGATGAGTTCTTTCAAATAATTCACACATTTTCATCTTCAAATTATTACACAGCGCCCTCTAGATTGGGAGTAATAAGCACTGTGACAAGCAACCCGTGAGACAACCAACCCAGGCCTCCCCTAAACTACTACTACAACTATTTGGTCAAAGGAAATGCAGTGTTGTGTGTGTCTCTTAACTCAGGGTGTAGACTGCTTTATGGCTGAAACATTAAATGCTCTGGTAACTTTAGATAAACTAGCACAGACTGTTTTTAAAATAACCTAATCTTGCAAGTTACAATTAGTGGATGAAATACAATGGTGGTACCTGGACATTCACAAACCAGAATATTCAATTAGACCATCCTCCTATAATGATTCACTTGATGCATGCTGCGGAAATTACCTTCACAGTTCCCATTATAACAATTTATTTTCCCCACAGAGAATGTTTCACTAGAGCTTCATTTCAGTTTGCCATGGCAACAACCAGGCTCCATTTATGAAAATGTCTTCCCACTGGGCACAGTCCTCAATTCAATGTCTATTCCACGTTGGTTCAACATAATTTTATTGAAATGACGTGGAAACAACATTGATTAAACCAGTAAGTATGTGCCCAGTGGGTTTTTACTTTACTTTGAAAGACAATTTTATTTTTACATAACCCTAAGCATTATGGGATGTTAATTGCTTAATTAACTTTGTATCCCTCATTTACTCAAGTGTTTCTATTATTTTGGCAGTTATCTGTATAACGAACTGGATCCACGACTCTACCCGAACAATCCAATTAGGAATGAATAGGTTCCAATAGAATCCTAGTCAACACGAGGGCTATTACACCAAAGTTACTTTCTCATTTACTACTGAGGGGGCACTGGGGGCACTCGCATAAGTGCCCCCAGTGCCCCCTCAAACGATGTGCCGTGCACCAATATGTCGTCTAGGTACACGACACACTCGTCTCTCGGAACCCCCGCCAGCACTCTGTCCATGAGCCTCTCAAAGGTGGCAGGAGCATTACAAAGCCCGAAGCACAGCACCTTGAACTGCCAATGGCCCCTATCCGTGGAGAAGGCAGTTTTTTCACGTGCCCCAGGCGAGAGGGGCACCTGGCAGTAGCCACTGCGCAGATCAAGGGAAGAGAACCACGAGGACCCTCTGACGTGGTCTAGCGACCCATCGATCCTCGGTATGGGGTAAGAGTCTTTAGTGGTGACAGAATTTAGGCCCCTGTAGTCCGCACAAAACCTAAGTTTACCCCCTTTCTTAGGCCCCATGACGACCGGTGCGGACCATGGGCTATCTGATGGCTTAATGAAATCAGCCCGCAACATGTCAGCAATAGCTGTGGCTGCTGCTTCCCTCTTGGCAAGGGGAATGCGACGGGGCCGAATTTTAATGGGTTGGTTGTCCCCAGTGTCGATGTCGTGCTGAACCAGGTGCGTTTGCCCTACCTCATCTTCCCTCCAAGCGAAGCTATCTTTAAAGTCAAACAGCAGCTGCTTTAACTGTCTCTGTTGTCTCTCATCCAGACTTTGACAGTTTTTCAGCCACACAGCCTCAACGGCGTCGATAACTTCCTCCTTCCCCCCGTCGGGCTGATGGGGTGAAGGAGCCAGTGTGTTTTGGGCTACTGGGATGCCTGTGCTTGCACCATTATGGGGAGTGAAGGTCGTTGCCGCCGGAGACAGCTGCTGGGATGGCACAACGACCAAGGGAGCAGCCGGGACGACCAGTGGAGTTTCGGCAAGCTTGGAGGAAGACGGAGGGACAGCCCTGCCCCTGCTGACCCTCCCGAAGGCGACATTCCCACTGTGGGCCCCCCGACAGCCTCAAAGTGCCCGAAGCTAAGTCCAACTGAGCCCCACAGTTTTTCAAAAAGTCAATTCCCAGTATACAGGGGTCCTGTACCGCTGCTACCCACACCGGACACCCCACAGTTCTCCCCCCACAGTCACAGACAACCGACACTTCCCTAACATGGGGGCTAGCTCCCCGTGACAGTCCGTAGCTGGACAAGGGTTGGCTCCACCCGCACCCCAACAGGTAGTATGTCTGGTCTCACCAGGGTTACTGTAGAGCCCGTGTCGACCAGGGCCAAACATTCCACCCCCTCTACCTTGACGATGACATTGCAGAAGTCCCCAATGGTGGTACGTCCCACCACAACTACCGGACTAGGAAACACGGTGGCAGCTACACCCTGGGGAAGCAGGTCCCCACCCTCTTGCCTGCGCTGCTGGGTACCTCTTCTGCTTACTGTGGGTTCGGGGGCGGAGGGGTGGGCCCGCACTGCCCCCTGCGCGAGAACCCGCTGTCATTTCCCTGGTGACGGGAGAATCTGCCACACTCCCGCTGAATGTGGCCAGGCTGGCCACAACCCCAGCAGACAATGGGAGTTGAGCTGACACTGCGATGTTGTCTGGAGCCCTTCTCAATGACAAGCGAAGCGGTCTTGACTAACCCGCCCAACTCGTCGACCCACTCTGGTTTGGTGACCCCCGGCACCCCGGCCGCCGCTGCTCTCACCTCTGGTTGACTGGCAACCTCCACTCTCACTCCCTCACCCCAGATCAGCTCCCTCTTCCTGGCTATCTCCACTGCAGCCCGCAGAGATGCTGGGTCCGACATTTGAACATGCTTACCCAGTTCGGAGGGGGAGAGCGCTCTAATAAAACTGTCCCGTGCCAGCTCGTCTTGCACCCCAATCGGCATAGTTGCATAAGCCCGCCTGGTCAGGCTCAGAATATCACTCGCCAACGCCTTTAATGATTCCCCCTGAAGTCTCTTTTTGTTACTCAGTTCAATCCGCAGCATGTTGGGCTGTGCATCGCTGCCGAAACGCCCCCCCAATGCCTCCACTAGCGCACCGTAGTTGCCCCTCTCGTCCGGGGCTAGCGTTAGCAGGCATTCCGACGCCTCCTCTGCCAGGCTCAGGGCAAGCTGTAACCCTTTCGTCTCGTCAGACCACCTCCCGGCTCTAGCCAACAACTCGAATTGAGTGAAAAAAACTTCCCATTTACCTTGTCCATTGAACTTTGGAAGTTTAGCCGCCACCGTGGCTAATGGCAATAGGGCGCTGCCATCTCTGTCTACATAAGGAGGCCCAGCCATTTCCGCACGCGGTGACGTCGATATCTCCGTCGCCGTGACGTCTGTTCTGGTCGAGCGGTTTGAAGGAAAACCCGCCCGTTCTGCCATCTTGCTGACTGACAATTTAACTTCCGCCATGTGGCTCTCCAGCTCTTCTACAGCCGTCGTCGCCTGACCCTCCAGACCGGGTACACCCGAGCCCACAACGGACACTTTGTCCGACTCTTCCTTAATTTTCCGCCTCGCCCCGATCATCATGACCGTAGATGCGAGTCACGCTAAAGCTAACCACGGCCTATACTGAAACAGCTAACTCGCCTAATCTCGATCTATCCCGTCGTTCGAAAGCACTTCTGACACCAATGTAATGACCCAGCTGGGTCATAAAGTAAAAGAGAGACGGGCACCAGGTGTACAGACAGAACACAGGTTTATTCCTGAATGGGCTATTGTTCAGGCCACAGCCCATGCCGCTAAACCTCGAACATACACAAATATAACATGTCAAGTCAAGGGTCCCAAAACAGAAGAGAGAGAGATGAGACCGTAACCCCTATTTAAGCATTCCAAAACCCCGCGGGATTACCCATCATACCCCCCCAACCTTTCCATCTGTCCTGGCATATTTAACCCCTGCTAGCACCCATGAGAACGATAACACACCCACGAACACAGAACACAATACCGGGTCGTTACAATACATTTTTTCATATACAGCCTAATAAACTGTATGCTTTCCCGAGTCGTAGTGGGAGGACCACACAACATGTCATCGCGTGACTTACTTCGATATTATGGTTATTATATCAATATTTGCACATAAAAGCGTTTCCACCGCCATTTCTCACATAATTAATTTAACAGTCACAAAAATATCCCACCTTGTCTAGCGTATTTTGTTTTGTTGACATTTGAAAAGTTTACCGGCAAATTTGATGTTTCCATCAGGACGGTCATTACATTTTTTATCCGACATGTACTATTCGCATAAAAAGGTTGGATGGAAACCTGGTTCGTGAAAACATTGAAACTGAATGTGAAAAGAGAAAGTTCATTGTTACAAGTGTTATGAAATGTTGTTGACGTTGAGAAAAAGTTAGAGGTTGAAACTTACCTGTAACAGAAGAACACAGAGTTAAATTAAATGTGTGCTTATGTTCGGAATGAATAGAAAAATTGAGCTAATACAGTTGAAGTTGGAAGTTTACATAGACTTAGGTTGGAGTCATTAAAACTTGTTTTTCAACTACTCCACAAATTTCTTGTTAACAAACTATAGTTTTGGCAAGTCGGTTAGGACATCTACTTTGTGCATGACACAAGTCATTTTTCCAACAATTGTTTACAGACAGATTATTTCACTTATAATTCACTGTATCACAATTCCAGTGGGTCAGAAGTTTACATACACTAAGTTGACTGTGCCTTTAAACAGCTTGGAAAATTCCAGAAAATGATGGTGTCATGGCTTTAGAAGCTTCTGATAGGCTAATTGACATAATTTGAGTCAATTGGAGGTGTACCTGTGGATGTATTTCAAGGCCTACCTTCAAACTCAGTGCCTCTTTGCTTGACATCATGGGAAAATTAAAAGAAATCAGCCAAGACCTCAGAAAAAAATTGTAGACCTCCACAAGTCTGGTTCATTCTTGGGAGCAATTTCCAAACGCCTGAAGGTACCACGTTCATCTGTACAAACAATAGTACGCAAGTATAAACACTATGGGACCACGCAGCCGTCATACTGCTCAGGAACGAGATGCGTTCTGTCTCCTAGAGGTGAACGTACTTTGGTGCGAAAAGTGCAAATCAATCCCAGAACAACAATGCTACCAAATACTAATTGAGTGTATGTAAACTTCTGACCCACTGGGAAAGTGATGAAAGAAATAAAAGCTTAAATAAATAATTCTCTCTACTATTATTCTGACATTTCACATTCTTAAAATAAAGTGGTGATCCTAACTGACCTAAGACAGGGAATTTTTACTAGGATTAAATGTCAGGAATTGTGAAGAACTGAGTTTAAATGTTTTTGGCTAAGTTTTTTGTAAACTTCTGACTTTCAGTTTCAGTCATGAGTTTATTTAAGAACAAGAATGTTTTCCACAAATGTTTATTGATACCCTAAGAGTAAAAATGGGGGAGGTAGTATATAGCAGGGTTTCCCAAACTTGGTCCTCCCCTGGTCGCTGTGAATAGACTGTTGCACCCCAAACCGACTGATTATTCCCCCTATCAATGCATCAGCTACTGTCTCTGCCTCCTGGTCTGGGAGAGTGTAAGCCTCTGGCCACTTGGTGAAGTAGTCCATTGCAGTTAGAATCCACCTGTTACCGCTGTCTGTGGTTGGAAACGGCCCCACTATGTCTACCCCCAGTCTCTCCATGGGCTCCCCTACTGGGAATTGTTGTAGGAGGGCGTGTGACTGACCTGGAGGTCCTTGCTTAGCAGCACACTCGTCGCACTGCCTACAAAGTCCTCCACATCCCTCTTGTTCCTGGCCCAATAGAAGCCTTACGCACACGCTTTAACGTTTTGGAGACCCCAAAATACCCTGCGCCTACTCCCCCGTGAAGCTGCTGTAACACGCTCCCCTTGCAGCCTTTTGGGAACCACTACCTGCCACGTAATTTCTCCAGTAGCTGGCTTTTTCCACCCCCTCTGGAGCACCCCCTCAGCCACTCTAAGGACTGTACATTTATCCCACAGTCCTTTGGTGACTGGTGATAGAGGGGCTACTTCCCCCCACGGTGGTCTTCTTCTCTCTTCCACCCACCACAGCACAGGACGCAGCTCTGCGTCCTCCTCCTGGTGACACCTCCACTCTCCGACGTCCACAGCCTCGAGCTCCCGGCACTCTGTCACACCCAGCTGACTCACCGTGGCGGTGACTACCTCCTCCGTGCACAGTTCTCTCTCTCGCTCCACCCATTTGGCGCAGTACCCACAGCCGTCCTCAGCACACGGGCGGTGGGACAAGGCATATGCATTGCTGTGGCGAAGGCCGGCTCTGTGCTCCACCTGGAAGTCGTAGGGTTGCAGCTCCTCCAGCCAGCGGGCAATCTGATCCTCTGGCTCCTTGAAGGAGAGAAGCCACTGCAGGGCGGAGTGATCCGTCCGGACCACAAACGGCAGGCCCTCAGATAGTACTTGAAATGACGTACTGCTGCTACGACAGCCAAAAGCTCTCTCCTTGTCACGCAGTAGAGTTTTTCAGCCTTATCAAAAGTTCTGCTGTAATAAGCTACTACGTGTTCCCCATCAGGACCACGCTGAGCCAGCACAACCCCCAAGCCCTCATTGCTTGCGTCGGTGTCCAGGATGAACGGACTGTTCGGGTCTGGTGAGACCAGGACAAGGGCCTCCACCAGGGCATGTTTGAGGGCTTCAAACGCCCGCTGGTGCTCTTCGGTCCACTGAAAAACAGTGTCCTCCATGAGAAGGTGGTTTAAAGGTGGTTTACCCCCGCAAACCCCTTCACAAACCTACGATAGTAGGATGCCAGCCCCAGGAAGCTCTTAACCTATTTTTCTCCCCCTGGAACTGGCCACCCCCTCACAGCCTTCACTTTGTCTGGCACCCAGCTGACCTCCTTTTGCATGAAATGGCACTTTCCAGGATGTAATTTTAGCCCCGCCCCCGAGATCCTCTCCAACACTCGCCTAAGTGCCCCCAGTGTCCCCTCGAACGATGTGCCGTGCACCAATATGTCGTCTAGGTACACAACACACTCGTCTCTAGGAACCCTAGCCAGCACTCTGTCCATGAGCCTCTCAAAAGTGGCAGGAGCATTACAGAGGCCGAAGCATAGCACCTTGAACTGCCAATGCAGTTTTTTCACGTGCCCCTGGCGAGAGGGGCACCTGCCAGTAGCCACTGTGCAGATCAAGGGAGGAGAACCACGAGGACCCTCTCATGTGGTCTAGGGACTCATCGATCCTCGGTAGGGGGTAAGAGTCTTTAGTGGTGACAGAATTTAGGCCCCAGTAGTCAACACAAAACCTAAGTTTGCCCCCTTTCTTAGGCACCATGACGACCGGCGCGGACCATGGGCTATCTGATGGCTCAATGAAATCAGCCCGCAACATGTCAACAATAGCTCTGTCTGCTGCTTCCCTCCGGGCAAGGGGAATATGATGGGGCCGATTTTAATGGGTTGGGTGTCCCCAGTGTCTATTTCGTGCTGAACTAGGTGCGTTTGCCCTACCTCATCTTCCCCCCAAGCGAAGCTATCTTTAAAGTCCAACAGCAGCTGCTTTAATTGTCTCTGTTGTCTCTCATCCAAGCTCGGACAGTTTTTCAGCCACACAGCCTCGACGGCATCGATAGCTTCCTCCTTCCCCCCATCAGGCTGATGGGGTGAAGAAGCCAGTGTGGTTTGGGCTACTGGGCTGCCTGTGCTTGCACCGTTATGGGGAGTGAAGGCCGTTGCCGTCGGAGACAGCTGCTAGGATGGCACAACGACCAAGGGAGCAGCCGGGACGACCGGTGGAGTTTCGGCAAGCTTGGAGGAAGACGGAGGGACAGCCCTGCCCCCCGCTAGCCCTCCCGAAGGTGACATCCCCACTGTGGGCCCCCCCCGACAGCCTCAAAGTGCCCAAAGCTAAGTCCAACTGAGCCCCACAGTTTTTCAAAAAGTCCATTCCCAGTATACAGGGGTCCTGCACCACTGCTACCCACACTGGACACCTCACAGTTCTCCCTCCCACAGTCACAGACAGCTGACACTTCCCTAACATGGGGGCTAGATCCCCCGTGACAGTCCGTAGCTGGACAAGGATCGGCTCCACCCGCACCCCAACAGGTAGTATGTCTGGTCTCACCAGGGTTACTGTAGAGCCCGTGTTGACCAGGGCCAAACATTCCACCCCCTCTACCTTGACGATGACATTGCAGAAGTCCCCCACGGTGGTACATCCCACCACAACTACCGGACTAGGAAACGCGGCGTCAGCTACACCCTGGGGGAGCAGGTCCCCAACCTCTTGCCTGCGCTGCTGGGTACCTCTTCTGCTTACTGTGGGTTCGGGGGTGGGGGGGTGGGCCCGCGCTGCCCCCTGCGTGAGATCCCGCTGTTGTTTCCCTGGTGACGGGAGAATCTGCCACACTCCCGCTGAATGTGGTCAGGCTGGCCACAACCCCAGCAGACAATGGGAGTTGAGCTGACACTGCGACGTTGCCTGGAGCCCCTCTCAATGACAAGCGAAGCAGTCTTGACTAAACCGCCCAACTCGTCGACCCACTCTGGTTTGGCGACCCCCGGCACCCCGGCCGCCCCTGCTCTCACCTCTGGTTGACTGGCAACTTCCACTCTCACTCCCTCACCCCAGATCAGCTCCCTCTTCCTGGCTATCTCCACTGCAGCCCGCAGAGATGGTGGGTCCGCCATCTGAACATGCTTACCCAGTTCGGTGGAAGAGAGCACTCTAATAAAACTGTCCCATGCCAGCTCATCTTGCACCCCAATCGGCATAGTTGCATAAGCCCGCCGGGTCAGGCTCAGAATACCACTCGCCAACGGCTTTAACGATTCCCCCAGAAGTCTCTTTCTGTTACTCAGTTCAATCCGCAGCATGTTGGGCTGCGCGTCGCTGCCGAAACGGCCCCCCAATGCCTCCACTAGCGCACCGTAGTCGCCCCTCTCGTCCGGGGCTAGTATTAGCAGGCATTCCAACGCCTCCTCTGCCAGGCTCAGGGCAAGCTGTAACGCTTTCGTCTCGTCAGACCACCTCTCGGCTCTAGCCAACAACTCGAATTGAGTGAAAAAAACGTCCCATTTATCTTGTCCATTGAACTTTGGTAGTTTAGCTGCTACCGTGGCTAATGGCAATAGGGCGCTGCCATCTTGGTTTACATAAGCAGGCCCAGCCATTTCCGCACCCGGTGACGTTGACATCCCCGTCGCCGTGACGTCTGCTCTGGTCGAGCGGTGCGAAGGAAAACCCGCCAGTTCTGCAATCTTGCTGACTGACAATTTAACTTCTGCCATGTGGCCTCCAGCTCTTCTACAGCAGTCGCCGCCTGACCCTCCCGACCGGGTACCCCCGAGCCCACAACGGACACTTTGTCAGACTCTTCCTTAAATTTTCCGCCTCGCCCCGAGCATCATGACCGTAGATGCGAGCCACGCTAAAGCCAACCACGGCCTATACTGAAACAGCTAACTCACCTAATCTCGATCCGTCCCGTAGTTCGAAAGCACTTCTGACGGCAATGTAATGACCCGGGCTGGGTCATAAAGGAAAAAGAGACGGACACCAGGTGTGCAGGGCAGAACACAGATTTATTCCTAAACTGGGCTATTGTTCAGGCCACAGCCCACGCCACTAAATTCCGAACGTACACAAATACACAATGTGAAGTTAAGTGGCAGACTCATAGGAGCAGATCCGGATCCCGAATAGAAAGAGAGACAGATGAGACAGTAACCCCTATTTATGCATTTCAAAACCCTGCGGGATTACCCATCATACCCCCCCAACCTTTCCGTCTGTCCTGGCATATTTAACCCCTGCTAGCACCCATGAGAACAATAACACACCCACGAACACAGAACACAATACCGGGTCATTACAATACTTTTTCATCCATCCACAAATCTAAGGTTGCTAACCAAGCCGGCTGGTTCGTTCGTTCTATTGGTTCGGTTGCCAGAGACGCGACCCAGTCGTTCAGTCTTTTTGCTCTGTATCTATGAACGTGACCCAGTCGTTCGTTGTAAATGTTCCATTGCCATACTGACTGGCAACGTTCTTATGCCTTGCTTGCTAGCTAGCCAACTACGGCTAACTTACAGTCACGTCAAACAGTGCAGCCAGAATAACAGCAAAGTAGCCACATTTGCATTTGTTTGAGCTGTTTTCTAGTGACATTTATTTGGATACATCCATAACAATGAGCTAATGAGGCGCGATTTCGCCTGGCATAGAAAATGTGCTCACTCATCAGGACACTGTTGTTCAGAGGAGCTAGCCAACAACACAGCTAACACAATCACTTCAAACTGAAGCTGGAAAGACTGCAAACTAACTGCACTTCGTTTCATTTGACCTTTTTTCAATTTCCATTTCGTGGTATATATCTATAAAAATGATGCCAGCTGATTCATGATTTCGACTGGCTGAGAAATGCTGCCTGCCTGTCTGTCTGTCTCGTCCCGACTCCTGACACGTTCATTGCTATGGGACAGCTGGAGATCGAATTTGAATATTGAAACAATGTTGCAAATGTCGGAGAGACAGACAGCAAGGTTTATACAAATCTCCGCTGTTGAAAACTAAATGTTAGTCTAAAAGAATTGTGAGATAATGTCTAGATGCTTTTTATAGTGGAGATCAAGTTTATAAAGTGCCTGGCTGGGCTGATGAGACAGTGGATTGCGCAGTCAGATGGAACAGAGTAAATAGGCATTTTAATGTCATAGATTTAGCCGGTGGTAACTTGTGGAATAGACACTGGCTGGAATGCAGTTTTAACCAATTAGCATTCAGGATTAGACCCACCCGTTATATAATACTGCACTCGTATACTACCAATGACAAGCACATAGTAATATGGGGTTGTCATGCAGTCGGAAAGTAGTTCCGGTCTTGAAGCTACCAATGAATGAACATGTAATCTGAGGTCCAATAATAAACTTAATTGTTTTGTATTTCAAGTCAAGGTTTGAAATATACACCTACCTAGTCAACGAGTCCTCCGCTTCTAAACTACAACAGTTTGAATATACACAGACAATATACCCACCCATCTGAACTATCAAGAGGTCCACAATGAAAATACTGTAAGTCCCAGACTTTATTGTACAGTGGGGAAAAAAAGTATTTAGTCAGCCACCAATTGTGCAAGTTCTCCCACTTAAAAAGATGAGAGAGGCCTGTAATATTCATCATAGGTACACGTCAACTATGACAGACAAATTGAGAAAATAAATCCAGAAAATCACATTGTAGGATTTTTAATGAATTTATTTGCAAATTATGGTGGAAAATAAGTACTTGGTCACCTACAAACAAGCAAGATTTCTGGCTCTCACAGACCTGTAACTTCTTCTTTAAGAGGCTCCTCTGTCCTCCACTCGTTACCTGTATTAATGGCACCTGTTTGAACTTGTTATCAGTATAAAAGACACCTGTCCACAACCTCAAACAGTCACACTCCAAACTCCACTATGGCCAAGACCAAAGAGCTGTCAAAGGACACCAGAAACAAAATTGTAGACGTGCACCAGGCTGGGAAGACTGAATCTGCAATAGGTAAGCAGCTTGGTTTGAAGAAATCAACTGTGGGAGCAATTATTAGGAAATGGAAGACATACAAGACCACTGATAATCTCCCTCGATCTGGGGCTCCACGCAAGATCTCACCCCGTGGGGGTCAAAATGATCACAAGAACGGTGAGGAAAAATCCCAGAACCACACGGGGGGACCTAGTGAATGACCTGCAGAGAGCTGGGACCAAAGTAACAAAGCCTACCATCAGTAACACACTACGCCGCCAGGGACTCAAATCCTGCAGTGCCAGACATGTCCCCCTGCTTAAGCCAGTACATGTCCAGGCCCGTCTGAAGTTTGCTAGAGTGCATTTGGATGATCCAGAAGAGGATTGGGAGAATATCATATGGTCAGATGAAACCAAAATATAACTTTTTGGTAAAAACTCAACTCGTCGTGTTTGGAGGACAAAGAATGCTGAGTTGCATCCAAAGAACACCATACCTACTGTGAAGCATGGGGGGTGGAAACATCATGCTTTGGGGCTGTTTTTCTGCAAAGGGACCAGGACGACTGATCCGTGTAAAGGAAAGAATGAATGGGGCCATGTATCGTGAGATTTTGAGTGAAAACCTCCTTCCATCAGCAAGGGCATTGAAGATGAAACGTGGCTGGGTCTTTCAGCATGACAATGATCCCAAACACACTGCCCGGGCAACGAAGGAGTGGCTTCGTAAGAAGCATTTCAAGGTCCTGGAGTGGCCTAGCCAGTCTCCAGATCTCAACCCCATAGAAAATCTTTGGAGGGAGTTGAAAGTCCGTGTTGCCCAGCAACAGCCCCAAAACATCACTGCTCTAGAGGAGATCTGCATGGAGGAATGGGCCAAAATACCAGCAACAGTGTGTGAAAACCTTGTGAAGACTTACAGAAAACGTTTGACCTGTGTCATTGTCAACAAAGGGTATATAACAAAGTATTGAGAAACTTTTGTTATTGACCAAATACTTATTTTCCACCATAATTTGCAAATAAATTCATTAAAAATCCTACAATGTGATCTTCTGGAATTTTTTTTCTCATTTTGTCTGTCATAGTTGACGTGTACCTATGATGAAAATTACAGGCCTCTCTCATCTTTTTAAGTGGGAGAACTTGCACAATTGGTGGCTGACTAAATACTTTTTTCCCCCACTGTATGTTATCCTCGATGACTGTACTCATGTACATGTTTTTTATAAGTATTATGTGTGCTTGTTTTTTCAGCACAATTAAAATATTTCTTATTCTACACTCATGGTGCAGCCACTATGTTATCATTCACCAAACACTGTCAACAAGTCCTGGGGAAAAGCATTCCTACCACCACCATGCATCAAACAGTTTGGATCTGTCTGTCAGTTGTTTGCAGTGTGCCAACAGATTTCCAATTGTGATTACCCAGATCAGCCAGACAGATTGAGATGAACACTGTGCTGCTGTAGACTGTTGAGCACCACAGATAGGAAGCCCAGGGATTTGTGTCTTCCTCCCAGCTTGGCAAGGCCAGCCTTTGGGGGAAGACTCATTTGAAAAAGATGACGGACAGAGGCAGCTCATGTGTGGCTGTGTTCGGAGGATTGTTCAATTCAAATTCCAGGTCTCTCTCTCTCTCTCCCTCTCTCGGGCACATCATTTTGTGCATAACTGCCTTGCACGATTATTTTCTGGATTGAGTCTTTCTCTGTTGCAATCTCTGTCAAGTCTTTGCTGCTGATACTATCAACTTTCTGCTTAAAAAGGTGGACATATTACAGGATCAGTTGATAACAGTTGATAACACAGACAGAAAAATGATGTCTTATGGATATCAAAGCTGAGAACATTAAGCTGCAAGTATATACAGTGCTTTCGAAAAGTATTCAGACCCCTTGACTTTTTCCACATTTTGTTACAGCCTTATTCTAAAATGGATTCAATTTATTTTCCTCATCAATCTACACACAATAAAAAACAGAAATACCTTATTTACATAAGTATTCAGCCCCTTTGCTATGAGACTCGAAATTGAGCTCAGGTGCATCCTGTTTCCATTGATCATCCTTGAGATGTTTCTACAACTTGATTGGAGTACACCTGTGGTAAATTAATTTTATTGATTGGACATGATTTGGAAAGGCACATACCAGTCTATATAAGGTCCCACAGTTGACAGTGCATGTCAGAGAAAAAACCAAGCCATGAGGTTGAAGGAATTGTCCGTAGAGCTCAGAGACAAGATTGTGTCGCGGCACAGATCTTGGGAAGGGTACCAAAACATTTCAGCAGCATTGAAGGTCCCCAAGAACACAGTGCCTCCATCATTCTTAAATGGAAGAAGTTAGGAACCACCAAGACTCTTCCTAGAGCTGGCCGCCCAGCCAAACTAAGCAATCGGGGAGAAGGGCCTGGTCAGGGAGGTGACCAAGAACCAGATGGTCACTCTGACAGAGTTTCAGAGTTTCTCTGTGGAGATGGGAGAACCTTCCAGAAGGACAACCATCTCTGCAGCACTCCACCAATCAGGCCTTTATGGTAGAGTGGCCAGACGGAAGCCACTCCTCAGTAAACAGCACATCAGCCCGCTTGCAGTTTGCCAAAAGGCACCTAAAAGACTCTCAGACCATGAGAAACAAGATTCTCTGGTCTGATGAAACCAAGATTGAACTCTTTGGCCTGAATGCCAAGCGTCACGTCTGGAGGAAACCTGGCATCATCCCCACGGTGAAGCATGGTGGGTGGTCCTCTGTAGCTCAAATGGTAGAGCATGGCGCTTGTAACGCCAGGGTAGTGGGTTCGATCCCCGGTACCACCCATACGTTAAAATGAATGCACACAAGACTATAAGTCGCTTTGGATAAAAGCGTCTGCTAAATGGCATATTATTATTATTATTATGCTGTGGGGATGTTTTTCAGTGGCAGGGACTGGGAGACTAGTCAGGATCGAGGGAAAGATGAACGGAGCAAAGTACAGAGAGATCCTTGATGAAAACCTGCTCCAGAGCGCTCAGGACCTCAGACTGGGGTGAAGGTTCACCTTCCAACAGGACAACGACCCTAAGCACACAGCCAAGACAACGCAGGAGTGGCTTCGGGACAAGTCTCTGAATGTCCTTGAAATGGCACAGCCAGAGCCTGGACTTGAACCCGATCCAACATCTCTGGAGAAACCTGAAAATAGCTGTGCAGCGACGCTCCCCATCCAACCTGACATAGCTTGAGAGGATCTGCAGAGAAGAATGGGAGAAACTCCCCAAATACAGGTGTGGCAAGCTTACTCAATAAGACACAATGCTGTAATCGCTGCCAAAAGGTGCTTCAACAAAGTACTGAGTATAGGGTCTGAAAACTTATGGAAATGTGATATTTATGTTATTTATTTTTAATACATTTGTTAAATTTTCAAAAAATCTGTTTTTGCTTTGTCATTATGGGGTATTGCATGTAGATTGAGGGAAAAAAACGATTTGATACATTCTAGAAAAAGACTGTAACGTAACAAAATTTAGAAAAGGGGGTCTGAATACTTTCTGAATGCACTGTATCTTTCATGTGACTTACCTAGCATCAAGCATTGCAGAAGTTTTTGTCCATATTGATTCTGAGCTAAAACTGTCATTGTACGTAGGTCTCTTTTTTGCATCTACATTAGCATGAACATTGGAGCACCACTATGATGCTCTATGTCTTTAGGGGAGAGTGGGGTAAGTTGAGCCGAAGAGGTAAGTTCAGCCACCCTTGTTTCTAGGAAACCATACACAAAATGAATCATTTGACCAAGAATATAGGAAGAGGTCATCATTTCATGGAGTCCGTGAAGGAAGAAACCATATGGAAAACGTCGTAAGCAAGTTAGGTTAAAAAAAAGGATTTCCACCAAGTCAAATAAATGTATTGTGTTAGAGGTTTTATGATGCTTGTATCTAAATCAAAGTAGATCATTTTAAGATTGTTCCACACATCAGTTGGGGTCTCTATAAGATTTAATATGAGCTCCTAAACCTATCATGAAAGTGCGTCCTTGTAGTTATGTGGGCTAATATAGTCAACATGTTTGCCTTGGGGTAAGTTGAGCCAATGGCAAGTTGAGAAAATTGAAGTGTTTTCCTCCCAGGTGTAATGCAAGGCATTATCACTGGGATATGAGGTAACAGAGCCTGGCCTATGTTAAAAGTGTTTAAAACATTACAAAGTGTTTGTTAGGTGTTAAGCCGGTGTCAAAAGATGCTTAAAATGATTAAAAGACAAAAAAGCGATTGTGATTGTGTTGAATTATGTTTTGGAAATAAAGATATACATGGTTTTAAAAAGGTAGTGGTAATATTTCATTCAGTACAGAAATTTGTAGGCTGTTTAACTTACCCTGTGCCGCGGTTCAACTTAACCATATACGGAGTAAGTTGTGCCAAGAGAACACTTTTTGGACAAGCTATGTTTTGAAAACTGTAATGTTTGCATGAATTCTGATCATTTCCAGGGATACACAACATCCCAAAATATGTAGATATCTTTGTTAGAAAAAATACTATATTTCCCTTGATGGAGTGATGCTGAATGTAAAAAAAAAATTTCAACTTACTCAACTCTCCCCTACTGTAATTATCCACTGCACACTGTAGACCCTCACTTCCCCCCATTAGGCTTAGGGCCTTTGAAGCACAGGGGGAGGAGGTGTCCTCTAGAACAAATCACCAGACCCTCCTGGAGCAGCCAGCAGCCAGCCAGCCCACGCAGGCACAGGCAGCCAGTCATTCTCGCCTTTCAAGACTCAACACAGCCAGACTCACAACTATCCTCCCTGTATGAGGGAGAGGGAGAAAGAGACAGAGGTAGAAAGAGACAGAACTTCTTTATTTCTGATGTGAGAGGAGGGGTGGGATGACAAAGGACCGTGCATGAGGTCTGCTTCTTCTCCAGGCACAGTATGTGCATGCTTGTGTGTGTGTGTGTGTGTGTGTGTGTGTGTGCGTGTGTTTGAGAGATGGTAATTGGAGACACAAGTGTAGTGTCCATCCGTCCTGATGAAGTATGACTGGAGAGATGTGTAGCCAACACAGGAGTCTTTGTCAGGAGGACAGCCTGGCTTTGTCTACATGCATCAGCCATGGAGTTGTAGAGACAGCTCTGCCACTGTCTCAGACACAACAGCCTGAACAACAGGCTACCTGAGAGGGTAGGTTAACTGGGCTTATGGGATTGTCGGAGTGGAATTCTGAGGACTGTTTGTGGCCTTTAGTGTTACAGCATATAAATAGAGATCATGTGATTGCTGCTATATCAGGGCCAATACATGATGATGTTGATGACACCTAAGAGGAAATATCTGTGCTATAGGGGAGACCGGAGTTGTCTGTCCCACTTTTTAATCTTGTGTGTATTTCTCAGCACCAGTTTATCTTACAAGACTCTTTTAAACTTCAATAGAAAGACCAAGGTCTTGGGTTGAAATAGTGACCCTTTTCATCCTCATATCGTAATCCAACATGGCGTTATAAGCCATCAAACACACTCTGTCCACTTGTGACAACCAGCCCCATCGCAGGGTTGGTTGTCACACAGTATGGAGTTGGTTGTCACAATGTTTGCTAGTAGCTTATTCATTTTGCAACAGGAAATGAAGCAATATAGCATATAGAGAGTGTTAGAAATAGCCTTTCTTTGATCGAACGAGATTCCTGACAAAATTCAGCATTATATGCCTTGAGAACAACATATGACATTTTGTGTAAATTTGTGTGTGTATACATGTGTTTGCACATGCATGTGTACATGTATGGTTGTGTGACAAAAAATGTGTGCATGAGAGAGAGGCAACAAACTCAGATAGCACAGATACCTCTGCCCAACAGATGTATACATGATGCAAGACTCACAGATGCATTTAGAATACCTAACGTTACATTCTAAATTCTACAGTTCTACGTTGTTTATACGTCATCCAGGCATCAACATTCTATTCTGATGTCTCGGCGACGTCTTCCCAATGTGCAAACTCTCTCCACACTACATATTCCCAACACATTTTTCAATCTTAGTGGGGGCACTGTGACAAGCAACCCGTGAGACAACGAACCCCGGTCTCCCCTACACTACTACTACAACTATTTGGTAAAATGAGATGCAGCATTGTGTGTGTCTCTTAACCCAGGGTGTAGACTGCTTTATGGCTGAAACATCTAAGTTCTCTGGTAACTGTAGATAAACTAGCACAGACTAGTTCTTTGTATTTAAAATAACCTAATCTTGCAAAAGTCACAATTAGTGGATGAAATACATTGCTGGTACCTAGACATTCCTGGACCGGAATATTCAATTAGACCATCCTCCTGTAATGCTTCACTTGATGCATGCTCCCAAATTACCTTCCCATTATAACCATTTATTTTCCCCACAGAGAATGTTTCACTAGAGCTTCATTTTAGTTTGCCATGGCAACAAACCAGGCTCCATTTATGAAAATGCCTTTCCACTGGGCACGGACGTCAATTCAATGTCTATTCCACATTGGTTCAACGTAATTTTGTTCAAATGACATGGAAACAACGCTGATTCAACCAGTGTGTACCCAGTGTGTTTTTACTTTACTTTGAAAGACAGCTGTGCATAGCTGCCGGACGTAGGGGTGCTGAGGGTGCTGCAGCACACCCTGAAAAATCCGAATAAACTAAATAAATAAATTAACTCAGGAACCACACCTGTGTGGAAGCAACTGCTTTCAATATACATTGTCTCCCTCATTTACTCAAGTGTTTCTATTATTTTGGCAGTTATCTGTATAACGAACTGGATCCACGACTCTACCCGAACAATCAAATTAGGAATGAATAGGTTCCAATAGAATCCTAGTCAACACGAGGGCTATTACCAAAGTTACTTTCTCAATACTACTACTGAGGTTTGCAATTGAAACATGTTCCTCACAACACTAACATGCTTGTGGATCTCAGGGAGTGGAGTGTGACAGAAATGGTCTACAATGTCTGCAGGGCCAGGGACAGTACATATATTCCACAAAGCAAACAATGTTCCACATACTGTATAAAAACCCTGATTGTATTATCTAATAAGTTGTATTGTGGTGGAGGTCTGCGACAGGGTGTGCCTGAAGAAACTAATTTTTGTTGGAATAATTAATTCTGAGGCAGAGAGCATATTGCTTTCTCTCACCAAGGATGCCTGGGTATAACAAGGATGTGGGTGGATTAAACATTCAAATTTGTGTAAAGCTTAGTAGCAGCACAGACAACTCCTCACTGGAAAGAACCAAATGGCAGTTTGACAATTTGAAGAATGACGAATTTGAATTCACACAGGCAGGCAGAATGGGAAAGGCTGGAATTATGCATGGGCTGGATGTTTGAGAGGGAGCGAGAGAGCGAGAGAGAGAGAGAGAGAGAGAGAGAGAGAGAGAGAGAGAGAGAGAGAGAGAGAGAGAGAGAGAGAGAGAGAGAGAGTGAATACTTCTATCTGTTATAGAAAACATTGCCCTCTATGGTTGTGAGGTCTGGTGTCCACTCACCAACCAAGAATATACAAAATGGGACAAACACCCGATTGAGACTGCATTCAGAATTCTGCAAAAATATACTTTGCGTACAAAAAAATAATTTTAAAAAATGCATGCAGAGCAGAATTAGGACTATACACACTAGTTATCAAAATCCAGAAAAGGGCTGTTAAATTCTACAACCACCTAAAAGGACGCAATGCCCTGTCACGACTTCCTCCAAAGCTGCCTCCCCTCCTTGTTCGGGCAGGCTTCAGCGTTCATCGTCACCGGCCTTCTAGCCACTGCCGCTCCATATTTCATCATCCCATTTGTCTTGTCTTGTCAATTACACACACCTGGTTCATATTCCCCTCATTAGTACAGTGAGGGAAAAAAGTATTTGATCCTCTGCTGATTTTGTACGTTTGCCCACTGACAAAGAAATGATCCATCTATAATTTTAATGGTAGGTTTATTTGAACAGTGAGAGACAGAATAACAACAACAAAAATCCAGAAAAATGCATGTCAAAAATGTTATAAATTGATTTGCATTTTAATGAGGGAAAAACGTATTTGACCCCCTCTCAATCAGAAAGATTTCTGGCTCCCAGGTGTCTTTTATACAGGTAACGAGCTGAGATTAGGAGCACACTCTTAAAGGGAGTGCTCCTAATCTCAGCTTGTTACCTGTATAAAAGACACCTGTCCACAGAAGCAATCAATCAGATTCCAAACTCTCCACCATGGCCAAGACCAAAGAGCTCTCCAAGGATGTCAGGGACAAGATTGTAGACCTACACAAGGCTGGAATGGGCTACAAGACCATCGCCAAGCAGCTTGGTGAGAAGGTGACAACAGTTGGTGCGATTATTCGCAAATGGAAGAAACACAAAGGAACTGTCAATCTCCCTTGGCCTGGGGCTCCATGCAAGATCTCACCTCGTGGAGTTGCAATGATCATGAGAACGGTGAGGAATCAGCCCAGAACTACACGGGAGGATCTTGTCAATGATCTCAAGGCAGCTGGGACCATAGTCACCAAGAAAACAATTGGTAACACACTACGCCGTGAAGGACTGAAATCCTGCAGCGCCCGCAAGGTCCCCCTGCTCAAGAAAGCACATATACATGCCCGTCTGAAGTTTGCCAATGAACATCTGAATGATTCAGAGGAGAACTGGGTGAAAGTGTTGTGGTCAGATGAGACCAAAATCGAGCTCTTTGGCATCAACTAAACTCGCCGTGTTTGGAGGAGGAGGAAAGCTGCCTATGACCCCAAGAACACCATCCTCACCGTCAAACATGGAGGTGGAAACATTATGCTTTGGGGGTGTTTTTCTGCTAAGGGGACAGGACAACTTCACTGCATCAAAGGGACGATGGACAGGGCCATGTAGAACCTCCTTCCCTCAGCCAGGGCATTGAAAATGGGTTGTAGATGGGTATTCCAGCATGACAATGACCCAAAACACACGGCCAAGGCAACAAAGGAGTGGCTCAAGAAGAAGCACATTAAGGTCCTGGAGTGGCCTAGCAAATCTCCAGACTTTAATCCCATAGAAAATCTGTGGAGGGAGCTGAAGGTTCGAGTTGCCAAACGTCAGCCTCAAAACCTTAATGACTTGGAGAAGATCTGCAAAGAGGAGTAGGACAAAATCCCTCCTGAGATGTGTGCAAACCTGGTGGCCAACTACAAGAAACATCTGACCTCTGTGATTGCCAACAAGGGTTTTGCCACCAAGTACTAAGTCATGTTTTGCAGAGGGGTCAAATACTTATTTCCCTCATTAAAATGCAAATCAATTTATAACATTTTTGACATGCGTTTTTCTGGATTTTTTTGTTGTTATTCTGTCTCTCATTGTTTAAATAAACCTACCATTAAAATTATAGACTGATAATTTCTTTGTCAGTGGGCAAATGTACAAAATCAGCAGGGGATCAAATACATTTTTCCCTCATTGTACATGTATAAGTGTTCCCTCTGCCCCCTTGTCCTTGTGGGTGATTGTTTCATGTGTGATGAGTGTAGCTCGGTGGAGCTACCTGTACTTTGTATTGCCGTGGTATATTTTCCACATGTGCCTGTATTTTTTCCAGTGCGCCTGTTTTGCGCACTGGACTGTTGACGCTATCCAGCGTAACTGTGTACTACGGAATAAACTCTGTATTCTGTGATTTACCCTCCTGCACCTGACTCCTTCAAATCATACTCTCACATGCCCACACATTCCACTACAAAGCCCTCAACTACAGAGAGATAAACCTAGAGAAGAGTCCCCTCAGCCAGCTGGTTCTGGGGCTCTGTTCACAAACACAAACAGACCCCACAGAGCCCCAGGACAGTAACACAATTAGACCCAACCAAATTATTAGAAAGATAAAAGATAACCATTTGACACACTGGAAAGAATCAACCAAAAAACAAAGAGCAAATTGGAATGCTATCTGGCCCTAAACTGAAAATACCTGAGCACTGTGACTGAAATTAAGAAAATCCTTGACTACGTACAGACTCAGTGAGCATAGCCTTGCTATTGAGCGAGGTCACCATGGGCTGACCTGGCTCCCAAGAGAAGACAGCATAGCCGCGGAAAGTAGGGGTGCTGAGGGTGCTGCAGCACCGCCTGAAAAATCAGAATTAAAAGTAGTGCCTTTACTAGTCCTGTATTAGCAGACCCCCCCATGAGAAAAGGGCAACCATTGGAGCACAAAGAACATTGTAAACACCACCAATACATATCTGTTTATTAATACTACAACAACTACTTGCACATTGCTAAAACAGTGTACATAGCTGATAATATAACACTTGAAATGTCTATCTTTTTTAAACCTTTGAGTGCAATGTTAACTGTTAATTTATAATAGTTTTTTTGTTGTTAAATTTGTTTCTTCTCACTTTTGTTTCTTGTTTATTTCACTTGCTTTGGAAATGTAAACATATGTTTCCCTTGCCAATTGTCACGATCGTCTACTGAGGGAGACCAAAGCGCAGCGCGTTGAGCGAACATGACTTTATTAAATTAAAGTACTCACTACAAAAAACAACAAACAATGACGAATCGTGAAGTCCTCAGTTACAATGACTGACAAGGAACAAAAACCCACAACACTAAGGTGAACACTGACAGTTTAAATATGGCTCCCAATCAGAGATAACGAGCCGACAGCTGACACTCGTTACCACTGATTGGGAGTCACACGACCAAACAAGGAAACACAACCAAATACAACACAACCAATACCAAACACAACCAAATGAACACACCCTGGCTCAAAATACACAGTCCCGGAGCCAGAGCGTGACAGTACCCCCCCCTAAAGGCGCGGACTCCGACCGCGCCTACACCCCAAATAGGGAAGGGCTGGGTGGGTATTGCTCCTCGGAGGCGGCTCCGGCTCGGGCTTGACCACCACCCTACTACAATCCCCCCGTGAGTGCCCCCAGTCCGATCTGACCCAGTTAGCTGGATCAGGACTGCCGACGCGCACCCCCTGGCTTGGCGCGTGAGGCAGGAATGGACCGGACCTGGCAGACGATACGCACCCTTTGCATGGTGCGTGGAGCCGGAACAGGCCTCACCAGGCTGAAGACTCGCATCCCTGGCTTGGTGCGAGTAGCAGGAATGGGCTGAATCCGGCTGACGACTCGCACCCTTGGCTTGGTGCGAGTAGCAGGAATGGGCTGAATCCGGCTGACGACTCGCACCCTTGACTTGGTGCGAGTGGCAGGAACAGGCAGAATCCGGCTGACGACTCGCACCCTTGGCTTGGTGCGAGTAGCAGGAATGGGCTGAATCCGGCTGACGACTCGCACCCTTGGCTTGGTGCGAGTAGCAGGAATGGGCTGAATCCGGCTGACGACTCGCACCCTTGACTTGGTGCGAGTGGCAGGAACAGGCAGAATCCGGCTGACGACTCGCACCCTTGGCTTGGTGCGAGTGGCAGGAACAGGCCGGACAGGGCTGACGAAACGCACCATAGACTTGGTGCGGAGAGCAGGCACGGGCCGAACAGGGCTGGCGACGCGCACCACAGACCTGGTGCGGAGAGCAGGAACGGGCCGGACAGGGCTGACGAAACGCACCATAGACTTGGTGCGGAGAGCAGGCACGGGTCTGACAGGGCTGGCGACGCGCACCACAGACTTGGCGCGGAGAGCAGGAACGGGCCGGACAGGGCTGACGACGCACACCACTGGCTTGGTGCGGGGAGCTTGGATGGGCCGGACTGTACTGGGGACACACACCACTGGGCCTACACCGGGATCTGGAACGGGCCGGACCGGACTGGCAACACACGCCAGTACCTCTCGCCGTGCCTCTACTTCCTCCATCCCCTCTTCGACCAGTGGCCCCCGTAACCCGACGGCCTCCTCCGGCAACCCACTGGACCGCTCTATCGCGGCCTCCTGCTGGTCCGACGTCGTGAGCCCCCCCCTAAAAATTTTCTGGGGTTCTCTCCTCTTCGTGGACCAGGCCTCCATCGTTCTCGCCAGACTATCACCCCACTGCTCCAAAGTCCAACCTCTCTCCTCTTCTCTTGGCTTGGCCCAGTCGAGACTCCTACTCAACTGCTCCCAAGTCCATCCTCTCTCTTCTTCATGCTGCTTGATCTGGTTAAGGTGGGTTTTTCTGTCACGATCGTCTACTGAGGGAGACCAAAGCGCAGCGCGTTGAGCGAACATGACTTTATTAAATTAAAGTACTCACTACAAAAAACAACAAACAATGACGAATCGTGAAGTCCTCAGTTACAATGACTGACAAGGAACAAAAACCCACAACACTAAGGTGAACACTGACAGTTTAAATATGGCTCCCAATCAGAGATAACGAGCCGACAGCTGACACTCGTTACCACTGATTGGGAGTCACACGACCAAACAAGGAAACACAACCAAATACAACACAACCAATACCAAACACAACCAAATGAACACACCCTGGCTCAAAATACACAGTCCCGGAGCCAGAGCGTGACACCAATAAAGCCCCTTTGAATTGAATTTTGAGAGCGAGAGAGATAATCATGAATGAATCATGAATAATGATGAGTGAGAAAGTTAGAGGCATAAATATCATAACCCCCCCCCCAAAAAAAATAAATAAATAAATAAATAAATGCTAACCTCCCTTCTTATTAGTAATGGTGAGAGGTTAGCATGTTTTGGGGGCATGATATTTGTACATCTCCAACTTTCTCACTCATCAAAATGACACAATACATAATTTACCATACATTTCTATTGGGCACAATATACTCTGAAACACAACCAAAAACAAACTGCCCAAATGTATCCAAGAAGTTTGTAAAGTCACAAGCTTCATGTAGTTATTGCGTGCTAGGAATATGGGACCAAATACTAAACTTTTGACTAAATGTAATACACTATAAGTTGATTTCTCCAAATACTTATGACACCTTCAAATGGGTGGACGAGATACATAAAGTGCATTCATTTATAAACGGTGAAACAGATATGTATGAAAATACCCTCAAATAAAAGGTGACATTCTGTACTTATTTCAAATCCAAAAGAAGAATCTATTAAGAAGATATTTTGTGAATTAGTATCATGTCTTTTGCTCTATGTGTGACATGACATGCAATAGGAAGTTTGCACAGAGGTTGAGAAAATATTTGGAGGATATTCTACCTGAGCAGGCACATCATTAAAATGGAATGTCAGGTATGACCTTCACCCCCTAATCATTATGTGGAACAGGAACAGGACAGATAAATGGCTGTTCTGACTGCCCACACACACACAGCTGTCCGTCACTTACACCGTCAGCAATTCATCCATGACTTTATTCTCATCTACTAGAAGCTTTCCACTGGGCAAAAATTTGAATAAACGTTGTTTTCACATCACTTCGAATTAGTGGATTCGGCTATTTCAGCCACACCCATTACTGAAAGGTGTATAAATTCGAGCACACTGCCATGCAATCTCCATAGACAAACATTGGCAGTAGAATGGCCTTACAGAAGAGCTCAATGACTTTCAACGTGGCACCGTCATAGGATTCCACCTATCCAACGAGTTAGTTCGTCAACTGTCTGTCCTGCTAGAGCTGCCCCGGTCAACTGTAAATGCTGTTATTGTGAAGTGGAAATGTCTAGGAGCAACAACGGTTCAGCCACGAAGTGGTAGGCCACACAAGCTCACAGAACGGGACCGCCGAGTGCTGAAGCGCGTAGCGCGTAAAAATCCTCTGTCCTCGGTTGCAACACTCACTACCGAGTTCCAAACTGCCTCTGGAAGCAACGTCAGCACAAGAACTGTTCGTTGAGAGCTTCATGAAATGGGTTTCCATGGCCAAGCAGCCGCACACAAGCCTAAGATCACCATGTGCAATGCCAAGCATCGACTGGAGTGGTGTAAAGCTTGCCACCATTGGACTCTGGAGCAGTGGAAACGCGTTCTCTGGAGTGATGAATCAGGCTTCACCATCTGGCAGTCTGACGGACAAATCTTGGTTTGGCGGATGCCAGGAGAATACTACCTGCCCTAATGTATAGTGCCAAATGTAAAGTTTGGTGGAGGAGGAATAATGGTCTGGGGCTGTTTTTCATGCACAAAGCGAGGTCCGTACAGAAATGGTTTGTCGAGATCGTTGTGGAAGAACTTGACTGGCCTGCACAGAGCCCTGACCTCAACCCCATCAAACACCTTTGGGATGAATTGAAACACCGACTGCGAGCCAGGCCTAATCGCCCAACATCAGTGCCCGACCTCACTAATGCTCATGGCTGAATGGAAGCAAGTCCCCGCAGCAATGTTCCAACATCTAGTGAAAAGCCTTTCCAGAAGAATGGAGGCTGTTATGGCAGCAAAGGGGGGACCAACTCCATATTAATGCCCATGATTTTGAATGAGATGTTTGACAAGCAGCTGTCCACATACCTTTGGCCATGTTGTGTATCTTAAGGTGTCAAATACACAGCAAATACAGCGGTTGTCAAACAGACACACACAGGACATGGATGAGCACAACATCCACATTCATGGCAACAGCGCATATATTTAGCCTGTG
The DNA here is from genome assembly GCF_020615455.1 of Coregonus clupeaformis. Classification (NCBI taxonomy): domain Eukaryota; kingdom Metazoa; phylum Chordata; class Actinopteri; order Salmoniformes; family Salmonidae; genus Coregonus; species Coregonus clupeaformis. The sequence goes on from NC_059195.1 coordinate 17,696,612, forward strand.
CTTGTCCTTTGACACACAGTCACGCCTGTCATCCAATCTCAGACCCCCAAAGCCACGACGGAGACTCAAAAAAGAAGCTAAAAATAACCGTCTGAAGTGAAAAAAGAGCCATGATGACACAACAGCATTGACCTACATTCCCATGGGTAAATTATGGTTAATGGTTTGCCAATAGCCAATTGCAATATCTATACATTTCCCTTAGTATAATTTACAGTAAAATTCAGGCTTATGCACTGATCGGAGATCAGTTAGACATAGATCTGTAAAGCAATATGTCTCATTCATTGGGGGAGTGTTGCCTGAAATGACTGCTTATGTATAGGTACAGAACATGAAACAACATGTTCTCAGGAGGCCATGATGACATGGGTGTGGTATTTACTGTATCTGGGAGAGTATACATGTGACAAAACCAAAAGGCTTTGTGCAATGCAGCCAGAGACTCACAAGGGCTATGAGGCAAACTCAGACAGAAATAACATGAGACTGATATGTAACATAAAAATGTCTGTCAAATCCTGCTATGATAAACATATTGGCACAGTGCAACTTCACATGTTACATTTTTACAGATACTTTGTATTGGCAAAAGATTGGCAAACTTATTGTACTCAACACCTAAATTGAAGAACAACCAATACATGTTAATACATTTGCTTGATCTAGCAACTGCAGCAGAACACGTCTGTCACATTGTGACATAGTTTGCAAGAGCTCAATCCCCTGGTGTGTAGAGTATTGGCTGCCACTCTGTGGCAGAGACAAGACATTACACTTTATTGAAGACTAATGCAGAGATCTTATACAAAATTTGAAATGTAAAACCTAAAATCTGCATTAGGGGAAACAGCGCCACTGTTTGCCCCAGCACATTTGTTATTGTTTTTGTTTTGTTTATGAAAATGAGAAGAGAAGCATCCAGCATCTTGTAGAAAAAAATTATGCAATACATACTCTGCTGTTCTATCATGCGCGCAATGATGTGCAATGATTTCTGAGGAAAGGGGGGGTGGGGGTTTAGAAAAAAATATTTGTTGTTATAATATCACAAATGGCAGTTTCACCATTACTGAACCCAGATTGAATTGGTTACAGAATAACTCGTCTATTTCATTATACAACACAACACTTTACAGTGTTCAAGTTTCAGCCATGGTAGGGATCACTCAAAGTTATATTGAAAACACAAATCTTAGGAGAGGCATTACTTTTCCGTGCACTGCCACACAGCTGCTAGCTTAACAATGGAGATCCTGTCATGCACAGTATCATACAATTGTCATTTACTTGCCAATATCCTGCCACTCTGCTCCATCAGCCATACACATGGCTGACACACAACAAGATTGGCTTCCATTAGCAGAAGAAGAAGCTAGTAATCATGCATGTCTTGCTATTGGACTGCTATATGTCCATCGTCTTGTCTCTTGCACAATATAACTAATCATGTAAAACAGAGTTAGATCTGCAACATTAGAGAAACATTCATTACCCAATTGACTTGGCTTTGTTTTAGTTCATGTAAAAACCATGAGGACTATTGCCCTGCATTGTGTTAACAGACGTAGCCTAAGTTACGTTACAAAGTCATGCTGTGACTTTGTCGGGGGGGATGTACACAAATTACATTGTGATTGGCTTTTGAATCCCCTAATCTACAGAATGCAGTGTCATGAGTTCAGCCCCAATGCCACAATTTGCTCCAATATAATTACCAACAGTGTGCAACGTCATAATTTTTCATATCAGGTCACGTTGTTGCAAACAAGACCACAGCAATAATCTGATTCAGGATAAAAGTGAATTAAACAATCCAAACAGACAGAGAGGGGGACATGATAGTGGCTGTAAAGAAGATGACAAGAGGGCATGTTTCATTAACACTCATTATTTATAATACAGGGAAGGTCAAAATATATTACTCAGGCAAATTAGACAGACAGAAGTGGCAGAAATTCATCCCCGACATACTAACCAGGTCACTCGAGGACAGAGAGAGTGCGTGAATGCACTGAGCTTTGCCATCTCACACAGTGGGAGGATTGGCTCTTTCCTACAGAGGAGGAAGAGGAACACTTGTTTGGGTCTGGGCAACATTAGGCTAGCAATTTGGGATGCTGTTATGTCTGTCCTAATCCAGCTATATCCCAGTTAGACAAATCAAGACAAGTCTAATCCTCTCATAGCCACATGCTCACAATCCACAAAGCTAGTCAAAGCCTGACCTAAACTTTCCATTTCCCTCAGTCGCCACACTGCTCTCACATAGTAGTAATGAAAGGGAAGGGTCACCCAATACTTGAACAAAGTGGATGTCATGTTTTAAATGGTCATATACTGTATCAAGAGGGTGATTCATCCATAGATCCCTATTCTTATCCATTATGAGTCAAATGGCTTTTCCTTGCAGGAAATAATATATTTTGAGTTTGAATCTTTGGCCATTAAAACAAATCTTATTATTTGTTCTTGAGAGTCGCGAATACATAGCGAGAGCACAAACATTGCTGTGCATTTCCAGTGCTGTGTTACTTGAATTCAATAATTCAGATATTTCTATATTTTAAGAGTAGCACCCAATGATAGCAGACTGTTTGAACGACCTCTAACATGAGAGAAAACACATGATTCTCACAAGGTATTATATTAGTATGCAAGGAAGGAAACATATTTCTCACCTAAATCAATAAACCAGAGACCCAACCAGCCACAGGGTAGACTAAGTTCCAAGAGCATGTTGGCCAATCCTCACAGATAGGCTACAGTGGAATCATAATAGTTCACATGAAATAAATGAGTCATAAAAATCTAAGTGGATAGGTCCTCAGTTACCTTCAATTATCTCATAGTCATGATTCATCATAAACCCCACAGAGACGCTGAGTGCTTTTGCCTGTTTATCTCTTCAAATCACTGAAAATGTTTTTAGCAAGTGCTGTACGTAACATTATCAAATCCTACTTTTGATGCGAAGGCGAGAGAGTATTTGAATGTTGAACGAAGATCGTACGCAGTAATGTACTACTCGTGTACTTAAAACGGTTATGTTTTGTTAAGGTAACCTCATAACTTGCTCAGGTTTTGGCACTATCCCTAGTGCTTTTATTTAAAGTACTTATTATTGTGAAAGGTGGGATGGATGTTGTCAACTCTTCCAGAGGTGAAACATGAAAGAGGATATAATGTTTTATTTTATTTATGGTGTAAAGACAACAAAGAGCTGGGCTGTATCACTCAGCACCAGTGGGCCTGCTGCTCTCATGCATATAAATTACACATTTCCATAAATGTTTACAACATATTCACTCAGTACTTTACGTAGAGACATAGCCATACAGCATATCTCAAGTTACATAATGCTTTTCTACACAATGATCCGAATACCATATCCCCATCTACATAGATTGAATGTATGAATGAGTTTATATAAAACTATTCAAATCAAATCTATACAATTTATCGACAATACAGAATAGAGTCTCACAATCTGATAAAAAAATATATAGTAATTTGATTTGATTGAATGACATAACAACATACTCACAGTCTGCTGTGCCGAGGGATTATTCAGTCTTACTTCTGAAATTGTGAACCTCCCTCATCTTATTGTTGACTTGGAGTTCTCCCTTAACCGGTTCATTATAGGCCGTGGCCACTTGTGGCTTGGAGAGAGACGAGAGCGTTTGTGGTCGGGGCTCTACTCACTTATACAGGTTGATTGAATTTCCATTGTTGGGGAACTGTATCGGCCTGGTCCACATACACAGGCTACATGTAGGGGGAGGGGAGGACACAGGTCAGTACACTCCACAGGGTTTCACTTTCTATGAAATCTGAGAGGTCTCTTTCAACAGACTGGGGTAACAGACTGGCTTTGAACAAAATACCTGATGGGCACACACATACACACACACACACACTGAAATTCTACTGTGTTCAAGACTCTTTTTACAATACATCACATACTTTCAATGTCAATATTTCAACTTGACCATACTGTACCTGTCAGCATGACTTTAAATGTAGACATTGCTTGCTGTGAGTGTAGAGGTATCATCCTAATGCACGACCATGACAGAGGTCTCCAATATACACTACATAACCTGGCATCCGCCAAACCCAGATTAGTCCGCTGGACTGCCAGATGGTGATTCATCACTCCAGCCGACGCTTGGCAGTGCACATGGTGATTTTAGGCTTGTGTGCGGCTGCTCGGCTATGGAAACCCATTTCATGAACAAATCAAATCAAATCAAATCAAATCAAATCAAATCAAATTTTATTGGTCACATGCGCCGAATACAACAGGTGCAGACATTACAGTGAAATGCTTACTTACAGCCCTTAACCAACAGTGCATTTATTTTAAACAAAAAAGTAAGAATAAAACAACAACAAAAAAGTGTTGAGAAAAAAAGAGCAGAAGTAAAAATAAAGTGACAGTAGGGAGGCTATATATACAATAGAATAAAGTGACAGTAGGGAGGCTATATATACAGGGGGGTACCGTTGCATAGTCAATGTGCGGGGGCACCGACTAGTTGAGGTAGTTGAGGTAATATGTACATGTGGGTAGAGTTAAAGTGACTATGCATAAATACTTAGAGTAGCAGCAGCGTAAAAAGTATGGGGTGGGGGGGGCAGTGCAAATAGTCCGGGTAGCCATGATTAGCTGTTCAGGAGTCTTATGGCTTGGGGGTAGAAGCTGTTGAGAAGTCTTTTGGACCTAGACTTGGCACTCCGGTACCGCTTGCCGTGCGGTAGCAGAGAGAACAGTCTATGACTAGGGTGACTGGAGTCTTTGACAATTTTGAGGGCCTTCCTCTGACACCGCCTGGTATAGAGGTCCTGGATGGCAGGGAGCTTTGCCCCTGTGATGTACTGGGCCGTACGCACTACCCTCTGTAGTGCCTTGCGGTCAGAGGCCAAGCAGTTGCCATACCAGGCGGTGATGCAACCAGTCAGGATGCTCTCGATGGTGCAGCTGTAGAATTTTTTGAGGATCTGAGGACCCATGCCAAATCTTTTTAGTCTCCTGAGGGGGAATAGGCTTTGTCGTGCCCTCTTCACGACTGTCTTGGTGTGTTTGGACCATGATAGTTCGTTGGTGATGTGGACACCAAGGAACTTGAAGCTCTCAACCTGTTCCACTACAGCCCCGTCGATGAGAATGGGGGCGTGCTCAGTCCTCTTTTTTTTCCTGTAGTCCACAATCATCTCCTTTGTCTTGGTCACGTTGAGGGAGAGGTTGTTGTGCTGTTATTGTGCTGATGTTACTTCCAGAGGCAGTTTGGAACTCGGTAGTGAGTGTTGCAATCGAGGACAGGCAATTTTTACACGCTACACGGTTCAGCACTCTGCGGTCCCGTTCTGTGAGCCACTTCGCGGCTGAGCCGTTGTTGCTCCTAGATGTTTCCACTTCACAATAAAAGCACTTACAGTTGACCGGGGCAGCTCAAGCAGGGCAGAAATTTTACAAACTGACCTGTTGGAAAGGTGTCTATGGATATTGCATGGTTGTGTGCTTGATTTTATACACCTGTCTGCAACGGTGTGGCTGAAATAGCCGAATCCACTAATTTGAAGGGGTGTCCACATACTTTTGTATACATAGTGTACATACAACAGTGACTGAATGACACCAGATATCCTCTGTTCACCTGAGAGGGATGCATAATTCAGCATAGGCCAGAGCAGAGTGGGATCCTTTATCTATTCAGACCTCTCATGTTACACAACCCGGAGGCAGCTAGACCAAAGACCATTTAGATAGTACTACACATAAAACACGTCTTTAACAGGCAAATACAATACTTGTAATAGCACAGTCATCATTATTGTCTAAAACTTTTTTTTTTTAAGTGCTAACCAATAATTAGCACTTTGTTTCTCATAGAATATAAACACATCAGTTATAATTATATGATTTTGTAATGTGTCAGGGGCTAAATTAATAAGCACTACCAAGACAGTATTTTACTGCTAATTGTGATGCCAAAACATAACAGAGTCACTCTGAATAAAACAAGGAGGAGAAATACAAAAGGCAAAATGTATTTAAAACATTTGGTTCACAGTAGTAGAATAAAGATGTTTGTTTATGTTCAGGTCACATGGTCAGGAAAAATGGGGCCCTAACAGAAAACATAATATTACATCATGGTACATATGCTGGTAGTACTGGTATAAAAACTGGTAGACTCACACTGTAGACACTACAATGTATCACACCTTTATCAATGAAAGGCATTAACACTTGCTTGAGTGCCTATGTCAGTTGGGTACAGTTGAAGTCGGAAGTTTACATACACTTTACATTTCACTTATAATTCACTGTATCACAATTCCAGTGGGTCAGAAGTTTAAATACACTAAGTTGACTGTGCCTTTAAACAGCTTGGAAAACTCCAGAAAATGATGTCATGGCTTTAGAAGCTTCTGATAGGCTAATTGACATCATTTGAGTCAATTGGAGGTGTACTTGTGGATGTATTTCAAGGCCTACCTTCAAACTCAGTGCCTCTTTGCTTGACATCATGGGAAAATCTAAAGAAATCAGCCAAAAATTGTAGACCTCCACAAGTCTGGTTCATCCCTGGAAGCAATTTCCAAACGCCTGAAGGTACCACGTTCATCTGTACAAACAATAGTACGCAAGTATAAACACCATGGGACCACGCAGCCGTCATACTGCTCAGGAAGGAGACGCGTTCAGTCTCCTAGAGATGAACGTACTTTGGTGCGAAAAGTGCAAATCCATCCCAGAACAACAGCAAAGGACCTTGTGAAGATGCTGGAGGAAACAGGTACAAAAGTATCTATATACACAGTAAAACGAGTCCTATATCGACATAACCTGAAAGGCTGCTCAGCAAGAAAGAAGCCACTGCTCCAAAACCGCCATAAAAAAGCCAGACTACGGTTTGCAACTGCACATGGGGACAAAGGTCGTACTTTTTGGATTAATGTCCTCTGGTCTGATGAAACAAAAACATAACTGTTTGGCCATAATGGCCATCGTTATGTTTGGAGGAAAAAGGAGGTGCCTTGCAAGCCGAAGAACACCATCCCAACCGTGAAGCACAGGGGTGGCAGCATCATGCTGTGGGGGTGCTTTACTGCAGGAGGGACTGGTGCACTTCACAAAATAGATGGCATCATGAGGAAGGAAAATGATGTGGATATATTGAAGTAACATCTCAAGACATCAGTCAGGAAGTTAAAGCTTGGTCGCAAATAGGCCTTCCAAATGGACAATGACCCGAAGCATACTTCCAAAGTTGTGGCAAAATGGCTTAAGGACAACAAAGTCAAGGTATTGGAGTGGCCATCACAAAGCCCTGACCTCAATCCTATAGAACATTTGTGGGCAGAACTGAAAAAGCTTGTGCGAGCAAGGAGGCCTACAAACCTGACTCAGTTACACCAGCTCTGTCAGGAGTAATGGGCCAAAATTCACCCAACTTATTGTGGGAAGCTTGTGGAAGGCTACCCGAAACGTTTGACCCAAGTTAAACAATTTAAAGGCAATGCTACCAAATACTAATTGAGTGTATGTAAACTTCTGACCCACTGGGAATGTGATGAAAGAAATAAAAGCTGAAATAAATTGAGTGTATTGTAGCGACCCGCACAGACAGCTGTGTGTTATGTGTTAGGCTAGTAGATGGTTGTGTTGTACCTACCAGTACCCAGTGTTCGCGGGGTCCGACATGTCAATCAACCTGCTATCTGCCAATCACGGGAATGCCTGGAATGTTCTGATGCCGGGCATCCTGGCGGTTGGCGGAGTGGCGTGGAGGGGGGTTGGGCAGGGGGATGGAGCATTGGAAGTTAAGACCAGGTTTAGCCTTTGTTCTCTCTCTTTTTACGTCTGGGCTTCACAAGAGAAGGTCACGATTGGCTTGTGGGTTATCTTTCATTTATTTGGCGTGGGCTACGGCCAAACAGTAGCCTGTGTAAAGCTAGTTTAATAAACCGTCCATTCGTAAACTCAATCCTCTGTCTGGACAGTTGTTCTTTTATGATCTAGTCAGGTCATTACATTGGTGTCAGAAGTAAAAACGTTGATAAAAGTTAGCCAGCTAGCTAGCTGACTTCTGTGGCTAGCTACCGTAGGTGAGAACGGGGGTTGAAGATGCTTCGAGGGAATCCGAAAGTGAAGGTGGAGGTAGGGGACGATTATGGCCAAGGAGGTGCGTGTGCATGGACGTCGGGGGTTCTGGCTGAGGAGATCGCCAGGGCATCGGAGCCCAGAGGCCGCTTGAGGGAGGACGTTAGAGTGATGGCGGCTGAAGCGGGCATGAGTGCTTCGTCGACTGTGTTTCGCGCGGATTCTGGTGGGCGGACCGAAGGGGTGACGTCGACGCGGCGGGACGAGGAATCTGGGGCTCAGGATGTAAACAAACATGGCGGCGCCCAGTTCCCGGCTGCGTCCGTATCCGTTAAGACCCCGAAGTATTCCGGTAAGGCGGATTGGGAAGCTTTTCATGCTCAGTTTGAACTGTTAGCTCATTTTAGGGGGTGGTCGGATGAAGATAGGGCACTGCAGTTGGCTTTATGCCTCACGGATGAAGCTCTGGCCTGTTTGATATTGATTAGCCCCGAGGACAGACGTGATTATGGTGCTTTAGTGGGAGCACTGAGGAGGCGCTATGGACAGTGTGTACAGCCCGGGCTACTGAGCTCCGAACTGAGTAATAGACGCAGGCAGCCTGGAGAGCTTCTACGGGTGCTAGCTAATGACATTGAGAGCCTCTCTCGGTGGGCATATGCTCACATGCCCCCCTCCGTGCAGAGCGAGCTAGCACGGGACCAGTTCATACAGGCGCTCTCTCCTACGGAGCTGCGCATACAGACCCAGCTGGCTCATCCTGAGTCATTGCAGGTAGCCTTGGAGATGGCTTTGGAGAGGGAGCTGGTGTGGGCTGGGGCTTCAGCTGGGGCTTTGGTGGGGGTGCAGGGAGACAGACCCTCTGTGCGAGCTGGGGGGCAGAGCAGCCCGGAGCCGGAAAAGCCTGCATGGGTGGCTGAAATGACAGAACTAATTCGTGCTGTGTCGCTACAGGCGGCACGAAACACACGCCCTGGTCCCAGGGTCTGCTGGGGTTGTGGCCAGCCAGGCCATCTGCGCCGAGATTGCCCCATGTCCCCCAGAGCTCAGGGAAACGGCTCGGGGTCCGCATAGACCGGGTAGTGCGGACCCCTGGCTTTCTATCCCAACCACCATCTTCTTCAGGAGGAGCCCACCGGCACAGACGGGGAAGCAAGGCTCCACTTCCCCAGAAGCAGATGAGGGCAAGCGGATGGAGCCTGTTGTTGTGGTGGGCCGGACCTGTGTTGGGGACTTTGTCATGTCCCTGTCACTGTGGAGGGGGTGCCCTGCTCCGCCCTGGTGGACACTGGGTCCACAGTAACCCTGGTGAGGCCAGATATTGTGCCAGGTTGGACTCAGTGTGAGCCTACAACTGTGCAGCTCCGCACAGTCACAGGTGAGCTGGCACCCATGAAAGGGAAGGGAATAATGACTCTGACAGTAGGGGGCAGGACTGTGCGTCATCCTGTGTGGGTGGCGGCTGTGCAGGACCCTTGTATCCTGGGGTTGGACTTTCTTAGGAGCACAGGCTGCCAGTTAGACCTAAATAGGGGCACACTGAGCTTCCAGGGAGGGCCGGAGGTCACCATGGCCCCTAATGTCACATTCACTCAACCCAACAAACCCTTTACTCCAACAGTTAAAGCAGCAGAGACTCATGGCTGCCCCCCCTCCCCCACATCTGGGTGTGACTTTTCCCCAGCCCCCCTGTCACCTACGGCGTTGCGTTACATTCCCCCAGCTACCTCCACGACACAGTCCTCTGTGAGCCCGGGCTGCGCCCCCCCAGCCCAGCTACCCCAGATGGGAGGGGAGAGGACATTGTCTGCAGTGAGGGAGATATGGGGGAGGAACTGTGTTGGTCTTGACCCCGAGCAGCAGGAACGGTTGAGGCAGTTGCTGTTTGAATTCAGAGACAGCTTTGCGCTGAGTGAGGAAGAGGTGGGTCAGACTCATCTGGTGCAGCATGAGATCGACACAGGTGATGCTCGACCTATCAAGATGCGTCCCCGCCGTATCCCGCTGGCACGCCAGGAGGCGGCAGACAAGGCTGTGTTGGAGATGCAGCGGGCAGACTTCATTGAGCCCTCAGACAGCCCCTGGGCGGCGCCAGTCGTCATGGTTCCGAAGAAGGGGGGCAAGCTGAGGTTCTGTGCGGACTACAGGCGGCTGAATGAGGTAACCAGGAAGGATTCATACCCCATACCACGTATCGATGAGTCGCTGGACCTGGTTAGGGGGTCCTCCTGGTTCTCCTCACTAGACCTCCGCAGTGGCTACTGGCAGGTGCCCCTCTCCCCAGAGGCCAGAGCCAAAACTGCGTTCTCCACTAACAGAGGACACTGGCAGTTCAAGGTCCTGTGCTTTGGCCTGTGCAACGCTCCAGCTACTTTTGAGCGTTTGATGGACAGGGTGCTGGATGGCATCCCCGACAGCAGTGTCTGGTATACCTCGATGACATCCTGGCCCATGGCAGCTCCTTCCAGTCAGCCCTGGGGGTGCTACGGTGTGTGCTGGAGAGGGTGGCTGCCGCAGGTCTGAAGCTCCACCCCGAGAAGTGCCACTTCATGAGGAGAGAGGTGTCCTTCTTGGGCCACCGAGTGGGGAAGGAGGGGATCAGCACCATGGAGGACAAGGTAGCGGCTGTCAGAGACTGGCCCACCCCCACCGACCAGCGTCAGCTGAAGAGCTTCCTGGGCCTGGCCTCGTACTACAGGAGGTTTGTACGGGGCTTCTCAAGCGTTGCTGCTCCACTGAACCGCCTGCTGCCGAAGGACAAGGCTTTCACTTGGACAGTGGAGTGTGAGGAGGCGTTCAACACCCTCAAACGTGCACTGATCGAGGCCCCCGTGCTCGCCCCCTGACCTCACATTGCCCTTTATCCTGGACACAGACGCGAGCAATGTGGGCATGGGTGGGGTGCTGGCCCAGGTGGGGCCAGAGGGGGAGAGAGCGGTGGCGTACTTCAGCAAAACATTTGACAAACATGAGCGCCGCTACTGTGTCACCCGGCGGGAGCTCTTGGCTGTTGTGGCTTCCGTCAAACACTTCAAGTACTACCTGGGTGGTCTGCCCTTTACTGTAAGGACTGACCACTCTGCTCTCCAGTGGCTCATGTCTTTCAGAGAGCCAGAGGGGCAGGTGGCACGCTGGTTGGAGGAGCTTCAGCCGTATGACTTCACGGTGGTGCACAGGGCAGGGGCACGCCACTCCAACGCCGACGCCATGTCCCGTCGGCCCTGTACTGCAGACGGCTGCCGCCACTGTGAACGGAGAGAGGGACGGGAGAGAGAGCTGTGTGCAGAGGAGGAGGTCTGTGCCACAGTGTGTCGGGCGAGCGGGCCTGTCTGCTGTGAGCTGCAGACTGTCGACGTGGCTGAATGGGGGCAGCAGCAGGGACGGGACACAGACCTACAGCCAGTGCTACAGTGGGTAGAGGCGCAGGTGAGGCCACCATGGGAAGAGGTGACAGCGCTCTCACTCGCGACCAAAGGGTTGTGGTCAAAGTTTGAGCGACTGCGGCTGGCTGATGGCGTGTTACAGCGGGCATGGAAGGAGTCAGCTACGGGGAGGAGAGGTGGCAGGTGGTGGTCCCAAAAGCATTGCGGGAGGCTGTGCTCCAGAGTACTCATGGGGGGGGTGGGGACTGGACACTTTGGGGTCACAAAAACACTGCGCCGCCTCCGTCAGGGCTTTTACTGGGGGCAGCACAAGAGGGATGTGGAAGACTTTTGCCGCCGCTGTGACAACTGCACAGCGAGAAAGGGCCCCCCAGGCTGCTCTCATGCTCAGCTCCAACAGTTCCCAGTGGGGGCTCCCATGGAGAGGGTGGGAGTGGATGTAGTTGGTCCGTTCCCCACCACAGACAGTGGAAACCGCTGGGTGCTCACGGCCATGGACTATTTCACAAAATGGCCCGAGGCCTATGCTCTGCCTGACCAGGAGGCAGAGACCATCGTCGACGCCCTGACAGCGGGGATGTTCAGCAGGTTTGGAGCTGCAGAGTCCATCCACAGCGACCAAGGCAGAAACTTTGAGTCCCGTGTGTTCGCCACCATGTGTGAGAGGCTGGGTATGCACAAGACCCGCACTACTCCTCTCCATCCTCAAAGTGATGGCCTTGTGGAGCGCTTCAACAAAACGCTTGGACAGCAGCTGGCCATCGTCTCTTCCAAACACCAGCGTGACTGGGACAAGCACCTGCCTATGGTCCTCATGGCATGCCGCTCCGCTGTCCAAGACTCCACCTCCTGCACGCCTGCCCTCCTCATCCTGGGGAGAGAGATCCGTACCCCTGCGGAGATGGCGTTTGGTCGGACCCTGGATAGCCCTCATGTTTCCCCGGGGCCGGAGTATGCCCGGAGACTCCAGGACCGCCTGGAGACAGCCCACACCTTCGCCAGAGAGCAGCTGCTGAATGCAGGGGTGAGGCAGAAGAGGAACTATGACGTGTACACCCGGGGAAGGCACTTTGTGGCTGGGGAGCTGGTCTGGGTCTACAGCCCGCTAAGGAAAAAAGGCAGATGCCCCAAGTTGGACAGTCACTGGGTGGGACCCTGCAGTGTCCTGGAGAGGGTAGGGGAGGTTGTTTACCGGGTGCAGCTTCCTCCCAGGGGGAGAAAGGTGACACTGCACTGGGACAGGTTAGCCCCATATAGAGGGGCCTCTTCTCCCCAAACCCCAGGAACCCCCACAATTCCCCTCTCTGGCAATGACATTCTCCAGGCACCCACCCCCAGGTGCCGCAGACAAGGCTCCAGACAGCCCACTCCCCCTGTGTCACCGCGTGGTTCCCCAGAGCCACGGACTGTATTACCCGTCTCGCTTCCTTGTCCCCCCATGTCCTTGCCTTCATCCCCTGGTTCCCAGAGGGGCACTCTGCGGCCATCACAGCCACGCAGGCAAAGGAGACCTCCGGGTCGCTTCAGAGACTTTGTTTGTTCCCTCGGGGACGAGGGACTTTGTGGTGGGGGGGCTGTGTAGCGACCCGCACAGACAGCTGTGTGTTATGTGTTAGGCTAGTAGATGGTTGTGTTGTACCTACCAGTACCCAGTGTTCGCGGGGTCCGACATGTCAATCAACCTGCTATCTGCCAATCACGGGAATGCCTGGAATGTTCTGATGCCGGGCATCCTGGCGGTTGGCGGAGTGGCGTGGAGGGGGGTTGGGCAGGGGGATGGAGCATTGGAAGTTAAGACCAGGTTTAGCCTTTGTTCTCTCTCTTTTTACATCTGGGCTTCACAAGAGAAGGTCACGATTGGCTTGTGGGTTATCTTTCATTTATTTGGCGTGGGCTACGGCCAAACAGTAGCCTGTGTAAAGCTGGTTTAATAAACCGTCCATTCGTAAACTCAATCCTCTGTCTGGACAGTTGTCTTTTATGATCTAGTCAGGTCATTACAGTATGTAAACTTCTGACCCACTGGGAATGTGATGAAAGAAATAAAAGCTGAAATAAATAATTATCTCTCTCTATTATTCTGATATTTCACATTCTTAAAATAAAGTGGTGATCCTAACTGACCTAAAACAGGGAATTTTTACTAGGATTAAATGTCAGGAATTGTGAAAAACGGAGTTTGAATGCATTTGGCAAAGGTGTATGTAAACTACCGACTTCAACTGTATGTAGGCTAAATGACAATGCTATGAAAGTGCAGTGCCAGTGAAATGGGCAATAACGTGTTCCTTGCAGTAATAACCACAACCTCCTCTGTATACAATAGTACATGAAGCAGCACTGAAAAGCCATTGCTAGATGTTTTTCACTGCATAATGAAGGAGTACCGTAACATCTTGAGTATTTCTACCCATCCCTGCTGTAAGTGAGCTACTAGCATCATCTACTGTTCTTTCTGAGAAGCACATCCCCACCCAGCCAATAGTGTGTGATTGCTGCCCGCAATTAGAGGCGTTCCTGCATCTCATTGGTTTGTTCCTGCACGAACGCCACTGTCTACCGGTGTGCTAGCTAGCTACTGTGCCTATCCCGCCTGCTGTTTACCCAGTGTCCTTCGCTAACGGCTGCCGAACACCTGCCATCGCTGTCGTTAACAGAACTGCGGGAAAGCAGTGCCCGACAGGCGGGGGCGAAGTAAACTGTCTACCAGTGTGCCAGCTAGCTACCTATCCCACCAGCTGTGTAACGGAGTCATAGCTAGTTATTTTCACAAGTAGTAGCCTGGAGTCTGTTTTTCTACTTACAATGAAATGCATAGGCTACTACACAGGTGTATCATCATGGACCTAGGATCACTCAGAAGTCATTCCTCTGAGTCCATTGTTCCATATGCCTACATGGAATTGGTCAATAGAAGGTATACAGTACTGTAGTAAACGCCTCTCACACATTGAGGAAGTAATGTATCTTCATATAGTGCCAACTAGATGACAGTGTACTAAAGCAATTTGCAACACACGGCAACAAGGCAAGTCTTAGTTGTAATCATGAGGCTATGGTTTTGAAAGCTTCCCAAACACTCAGTCTGGTCTCATAGACTAGACGTAGCATAGTAAAATATATGTTACGTTTGGTATGGTTACATACGACAGCTGGTTACTTAAGGCAAAAACGAAAGTAGGGTGGTTGGCCAGGGTGGATGGGTGGTTGTATAACACAAATGTCTAGTAACCCAAAGGTTGCAAGTTTGACTCTCATCACGGACAACTTTAGCATTTTAGCTAATTAGCAACTTTTCAACTGCTTACTACTTTTTAGCTACTTTGTAACTATTTTGCATGTTAGCTAACCCTTGCCCTAACCTTAACCCTTTTAGCTAACCTTTCCCATAACCCTTTAACCAAATGCCTAACCTTAACCCTAATCCCTAACCCCTAGCCTAGCTAACGTTAGCTACCTAGCCAGAATTCAAAATTATATTGTACGTTTTGAAAATGTTTAACATGTCATACGAAATGGGTGATGGACATCCACAAATGAATACATACCATACGAACCATAACATATCATACTAAATGGAGTGTCACAGATTTACGTACAGAATAATATGAAATGCTCTGAGACCAGGTTGCAGCACTAAACACAGTGTACAAACAATTTGTGTAGACTCTACAGAAAAATGTGTTTCTAGGCTATGTCAAATCAAACCAAATGTATTTATAAAGCCCTTTTAACATCAGCAGATGTCACAAAGTGCTTTTACATAAACCCAGCCTAAAACCCCAAAGAGCAAGCAATGCAGATGTAATTTATCCCACTACAATGTTTTGTCAATAACATAACACATTTAGCATTAAAACAGATAAGATGACTGAATGAGTGATAATAATTATTTATGAACACTTTAAAGTTTCACTTGAAATTAAATGTGGTAGGAGAACAGATTATGAATCTTTTTCATTGTCATTCATACACTAATCTCTTTCCCACACTTCAGCAACTAGCCTGGTATGAGGTATTTATACACTAAGTTTGAAACTGTTGACTTTAAAATATACAATTGTGTCCAAGTTGAGAGTATAGGCCATATATAATTTGGCTATAGTTGCTAGCATTGATGCAATTGTCTTCCCAGCGTTGCCTACAGAAGTGCCGAGTTCACGTGCTATTTGAGTTATGGGAGATCCTAGTTCTTCTTCTTCTTCTCTGGTATAATGGCTTTCGCAACAATTGGATGTGCATTACGCCATCTACTCTGCGGGTAGATAATAAAGATCCCAAAAAGGAAATAAGGCTGGGTAAAAAATATTTATACAAACTATCAAAAAGAAAGTTAAACTAAGCTAAATCAACTCGCTTTTCTGTTAAAATCTCAATTCTAATCAGGTCCGTACACAGGCTCAGAAGGATCCTGTGAGGGCAGGACATTTTCTGGTGACAGTAGTCCTTGCAGTGCTTCTGCCGTGAAGCCTTGGAGCCCCAAAAACTTTTCGGCTGCAATGATGTCCACCTTCTTGTACTTCTTGGACACTTTTGGACACAATTAATAACTATGCTACAAAATCCACCTTCTTCACAATGAGTGTATCCAGATCACTTGATGGACGTAAAACATTTGCAACTGGTTGCGGTGCATCCACTGCCATATCTTCTTCTGCTCCCAGTTCCAAGTGGGACATTTCACTTGAATGACCCTCCAAGTCGTAATTAGCAAAGATTATGGATATACTGACAAGATACATGTCTCTCTGCCCTAACAATTGGAGTCTTTCTCCACAAAGTGACACGGCGGGCTGTCTAGCTCTCGCCTATCCTTTCTTTGGATACATCTCAATATTGTAATCCTTTGAATATTAATTGAGGGTTGTTGACGTAACTGCCTGTATTCAATGGAAAAAGATGCTATGCTACTAGCCTCATGCCATGAATGTGCATAGCCATCTTGAGGCAATTCCGATATAAAGTGTTTTTTCTCAAAGTTGCCGGGATGTCACGTGTCCTACTTATATCAGTACACTCGTAACAACTTCTATTAGATCAAATAAACCTCACGTAGCAAATAAACCATCAATGTTTTTGTTGACAAAATTCAAAACTCTCTTATTGACCTCCATACAAAAACTCCTTGCTTGGTGGGCGAAACAACAAAAAAAAAAGCACCTGCTGGAGGGAGACAGATTTTCCTCCGAGTTGGGCCTCTCTCTTCCTCTTCCTCTCTGGAATTAGTCTATAAGCAGTAGAGGTGCGTGGGTAAAATCACTGGGGAAGCCAGGAAAAACAAGCCATATTACAACCTACAGTGCCTTGCAAAAGTAATCATCCCCCTTGGCATTTTTCCTATTTTGTTGCATTACAACCTGTAATTTAAATGGATTTTTATTTGGATTTCATGTAATGGACACACACAAAATAGTAGAAATTGGTGAAGTGAAATGAAAAAAATAACTTATTTCAAAAAATTCAAAAAAATAAATAACGGAAAAGTGGTGCGTGCATATGTATTCACCCCCTTTGCTATGAAGCCCCTAAATAAGATCTGGTGCAACCAATTACCTTCAGAAGTCACATAATTAGTTAAATAAAGTCCACCTGTGTGCAATCTAAGTGTCACATGATCTGTCACATGATCTCAGTATATATACACCTGTTCTGAAAGGCCCCAGAGTCTGCAACACCACTAAGCAAGGGGCACCACCAAGCAAACGGCACCATGAAGACCAAGGAGCTCTCCAAACAGGTCAGGGACAAAGTTGTGGAGAAGTACAGATCAGGATTGGGTAATAAAAAAATATCTGAAACTTTGAACATCCCACGGAGCACCATTAAATCCATTATAAAAAAATGGAAAGAATATGGCACCACAACAAACCTGCAAAGAGAGGGCCAACCACCAAAACTCACAGACCAGGCAAGGAGGGCATTAATCAGAGAGGCAACAAAGAGACCAAAGATAACACTGAAGGAGCTGCAAAGCTCCACAGCGGAGAGTGGAGTATCTGTCCGTAGGACCACTTTAAGCCGTACACTCCACAGAGCTGGGCTTTGCGGAAGAGTGGCCAGAAAAAAGCCATTGCTTTAAGAAAAAAATAAGCAAACATGTTTGGGGTTCCCCAAAAGCCATGTGGGAGACTCCCCAAACATATGGAAGAAAGTACTCTGGTCAGATGAGACTAAAATTGAGCTTTTTGGCCATCAAGGATAACGCTATGTCTGGCGCAAACCCAACACCTCTCATCACCCCGAGAACACCATGGGGTTGGCAGCATCATGCTGTGGGGATGTTTTTCATCGGCAGGGACTGGGAAACTGGTCAGAATTAAAGGAATGATGGATGGCGCCAAATACAGGGAAATTCTTGAGGGAAACCTGTTTCAGTCTTCCAGAGATTTGAGACTGGGACGGAGGTTCACCTTCCAGCAGGACAATGACCCTAAGCATACTGCTAAAGCAACACTTGAGTGGTTTAAGGGGAAACATTTAAATGTCTTGGAATGGCCTAGTCAAGCCCAGACCTCAATCCAATTGAGAATCTGTGGTATGACTTAAAGATTCCTGTACACCAGCGGAACCCATCCAACTTGAAGGAGCTGGAGCAGTTTTGCCTTGAAGAATGGGCAAAAATCCCAGTGGCTAGATGTGCCAAGCTTATAGAGACATACCCCAAGAGACTTACATTTTAGTCATTTAGCAGACGCTCTTATCCAGAGCGACTTACAGTTAGTGTATACATTTTCATACTGGCCCCCCGTGGGAAACGAACCCACAATCCTGGCATTGCAAGCGCCATGCTCTACCAACTGAGCTACACGGCTTGCAGCTGTAAATGCTGCAAAAAGGTGGCTCTACAAAGTATTGACTTGGGGGGTGAATGGTTATGTACGCTCAAGTTTTCTGTTTTTTTGTCTTATTTCTTGTTTGTTTCACAAGAAAAAATATTTTGCATCTTCAAAGTGGTAGGCTTGTTGTGTAAATCAAATGATACAAACCCCCCCCAAATCCATTTTAATTCCAGGTTTTAAGGCAAAAAAATAGGAATAATGAGAAGGGGGTGAATACTTTCGCAAGCCACTGTATGTGCTGTGATAATTGCGTTGTTTGCTCTATAACCTGTTAGGTCATATGCCTTGACACAGTGATATATAGGCCTATGGCCAAGACACTATTCCAGCACCATTTCAGCTTCAACATCTCAACATCGTCTAATCACCTATGCTTAGTCTAATACAGTGACAAAAGATAGCAAAAACGATTTAGTCCAATCAACTTAAGCTAAATATGATGTGGCTGTCCATGGCACTGATTTGTGTGTGTGTGTGTGTGTGTGTGTGTGTGTGTGTGTGTGTGTGTGTGTGTGTGTGTGTGTGTGTGTGTGTGTGTGTGTGTGTGTGTGTGTGTGCATGCAAGTAGAAAAAAACATATTGACTCACCCTACTTGTAGAGAAACGCCAATGCAATCCTCCTCTTTCATGATGCCTGAACAGTCTATGACTGTCATACAGTACACGCTTTTAGTTTTTGTTGTGGTAGGCTACCTGGCTAACTTCCTTTAATGGGCAATGATGCGCCAGGCCAGCTATTTAACATTAGCCTACTACATCTAGCTACATGTTGAACTTCCATCCTTTCAGGCCAGGGGCACAACGTATGAATTTATGGATGGATCAGAATCGCCGTTATAATCATTGGCCAGTACCGCAAATTAAGTAAAACCACAGGTCCAAATCGCTATCTCCATCCATGGCTAATTTAGGAAATCGCTAGCTAGCCACCGGAGGTCAACGACACAAGGAGATGCAACAATTCACGTTATTTCTGTCAATGACATTTGGCTTCTGATGTGATGAGATTGGTGTGAAGCCAAATCCAAACTGGCTTCCCTTGACACTTTTTATTGGGTGCACCAGGACCATTTACAGCTAAGCTCACTCAGTTTAGCGCAACACTGATTGGCAATTATTATTATTTTTAAATATCAAGGGAGGCCAAATTCTCACTGGCTTCCCTTGCATTCAATGATACTGGCTGCAATAATGTCATACTCTTTTTGACCAGACAGCATCAGATAGATGGGCTACACTTACTGAGACAGAGGGGCGCTGTTTCGTTCGCTCAGATGCTTTCTCTGGTGAGATACATTCAGCCTCTTGTGAATTGAAGGAACATTATGAAACACAGAGAGACAAAGAGACATTACTTTGTATGTTTTTTTCTTTTTTTCATGGATATTTTTTGGGGGAAGCCTGGCTTCCCTTGGCACCCATGAATACAAGTGGGAAACTCAGAGAAAATGGCCGTGTTCGTGAGCGTCAAATCCATGAGGCATTGTGGATAAATGGTGACTGACTGACTGATCTACAAATCACGCTCCAGGAACGCTTGCAAAGCAGACCAGGCCAGAGTTTGGGATTTGAGAAGTCAATGATATAAGTGAAAGATTATTCCTTAGTTTTTCATTTTCTCGAAATCTAAAGGCACAACCTAGATTCGAGACAATGTCTTAAGTAGTTGAACATGTTATTACTCCAACCTGGTTGAAGGTGACAAACTGACACGTTTTCATTTTCGTCAATAAAACCTTATATCGAAGGAGTGCCTTTGATTTGACGGCACAGTTCGGCACGAGACGACTGTTAAGCCTCGATCACACCGACAGTGCCATTGCATTTTGGTACACCAGAAGTACATTCATTTCAGGTGGAACGTTGCGTTTGCCTTGCAGCATTGGGTTGCAGAGGCAGTTGCAGTGCGTTCTGTGTGGTGCATTTGTTGGATTTATCGAACGTATGCATCAAACTGGATCCGTAGACGGTTTGACAGAAATGGTAGCAGAAGGTGAATGTTGAACTTTTGTTGCACACATATCCAGATGATACCGCGTACCATTTTGCGCAATGTGTCTGTTGGTGTGTGATCAAGGCGTTAGACCCGAGGATGTGTTTTTGGTACTGCCACCGTATCAGGAGCCTCTATTGCACCATGAAAACATTGAGGTGCCAGTGAACTTTAGAGCTGGTATGTAAAATAAAAAAATGTAATGCATGATTATATGTGACATTCCATTTCTGAACCATAGTCAGCTTTCATGGTTACTTTCCAAATGTACTTAGGCCTATTCTTTTTTCTTCTTAGAATTAGTTGTCTCCTCTATAACACGGACACCACTTCGAGGGGCCCAAGAGTCCGAATACAAGTAAGTGAAGCGTTATTCTTGAAAAAATCCATTGGAGGATATATTCTGTCCTGGTAAATATTGATGGAATTCCAGAGGAGAAACAAGCCCCTTTATTCATGTAATCTGTCTTTCAATTAGGACAAGCATCATATTCCCCAGCATCATATTCACCACAGCAGCATCATATCCCCAGCATCATATTCACCACAGCAGCATGTGGATGACAGACATGGAGGTACAGTATGTAGCACATTCACTTAGCCCAGATGAGACTATGCTAATCTGTCCTGTTTTGCACAGTGTGTAATTGTATAAAAAAGCAACCTGTAGTTTTCCACGAGGGTAACTTTTAACCTTTTTGATTTTGTTGAATTTTTCGGGGTAGAAATCAAAAGACTCCGGCACGAAAACAAATCACTGAAGGAAGACAGGGCAGAAATGCAAATACTCCAGCAGGAAAACAGAGCTCTGCGGGAAGAAGTTGAGGTACTAAGGAGTGGGCAAACAGGTGAGAACATAACAACTTGCAGATCTCTTTTTGGTGTATAATTGTTTTCAGGAGTGTGACAGTGATTAACTGCTTCTTTTTTTCTATAGGTCTGGGTGGTATAAGATCACTGAGTGAAGAAGTGGCGCAGGTTGCTACCATGCTAAGGACCTTTAATGCTACTGGGAAATCAGGTAAGAACATCTCTTTTTGGTGTAGCCTTAAACATCATGGTCTGTAATAGTTTTTCGGAGTGTTACGGGGAATAACTGCTTTTTCCCCCCGGATAACACACTTTTGCTGTGGCGTATGGGAACAGTGAATGACTGAACGCGTGATATGGATAATAAGATTAATACCTTGTTAGCCTATCAACAGGCCAATGGGTCGGTTGGAGACTTGTCCTTTCCTGATGATATCAATCTTCCGCTGGAGGACAGGCATGACCTGGAGCTGCTGGTGAACAGGCTGAGCCAGGAAAGGGTGCCAAGGACCTGAAGTCAACAGTGTGGTAGATGTTACCTTGCATTCTGTCAAACCGGCTTGCCATCGCCACAACCTGGACTGGTGCAAGGGATAATGCCTGTTTCAAGGACTTGTTTCTAAATACTTTTCTTCACAGTAAGTTTTTATATTATTAAATGTGTTACTTTTAAGTACATTTTGTAAACTTTTTGTGTAAGATCTTGTGCCATTCAAATGCAACTCAATGTTCTTTCTTTATGTATAGGAGCCCTTCGGAAGAACCCTGCAACCCGGGATCCCACGGATGAGGGGGTCACCCGTTACCAGAAAGGGGAGTCAGATCGTGAAGGTGGGAGAAGGCGGCACACATGGGAGAAGGATCCACTGCAGTGAGGGTCAACATCAAGTCTCGGACCACCTATCTCAAAGCCAGCCTCTACCCCCAAGTCACAAGACTGTTCCAACAGCTGAACCCTGGGCTGACTACTGCACCCTACCACCACGCACGTACCATTTATTCATATTCTGTACACACTTAAATCACTTTAGTATACTGCAGTGTTTCCCAAAGTCGATCCTGGGGCTCCCCCTGGGTGCACGTTTTGGTTTTTGCCCTAGCACTACACAGCTGATTCAAATAATCAAAGCTTGATGATGAGTCGGTTATTTGAATCCGCTTTGTAGTGCTAGGGCAAAAATCTAAACGTGCATCCAGGGGGGGCCCCAGGACCGAGTTTGGGAAATGCAATAGTTATGTAACCTAACTGCACTATGTAGATATACTTTCATTATACTGAAATTCTATGCTGCTACTGCACTGTAGTTATTCCACTCTATGCACATGGGCAGAAATTTCCATAGTAGGGTGAATTCGGAAAAAGTGGGACATATAAACTGGGACAATTTAATTCTGACACATTTATTTCTTGGTCTGACAAGAGAAAATCTAAACTATTGTTAATAAGCCCTTGGAGAGAAAACACATGATCAAAATCACATCACTTCATTGGTATGATATCATATAAGGGGGCAGAGCAAGCTTCAAACAGGAAGCTCACCCCACGAAGCACACAGTAAAATCAGTGACATTGCTTTTTTTCTGTTTTGATGTTAAGGTTATAAAACCATCTTAAATAATACATTGTGCCAAATTGTGCATACTATGTACTGGTGCATCAAAACACATAAAAAGTTGCCAATATTATGTTTCATATTTGTAATTCAGTCTATTTGTTGCTGTCCCGCTTTACCAACCATAGCTAGCTAAAGCATGAGAGCATGGAGTAGCTCAAGTGGGACAGTCTTTTCCAATGGACGAAAGAGATCCAGTTTACATTAGGGACCCCTGTACTTAAGTTATACAGGGCTCTGGTTCTTGTAGGACTACAGTGCCTTCAGAAAGTATTCAGACCGCTTGACTTTTTCCATATTTTGTTACGTTACAGCCTTATTCTAAAATGGATAAATAAATAGAAAATCCTCATCAATCTACACACAATACCCCATAATGACAAAGTGAAAACAGGTTTTTAGACATTTTTGCTAATTTATTAAAAATAAAAACTGAAATACGTTATTTACATAAGTATTCAGACCCTTTGCTATGAGACTCGAAATTGAGCTTAGGTGCATCCTGTTTACATTGATCATCCTTGAGATGTTTCTACAACTTGATTGGAGTCCACCTGTGGTAAATTCAATTGATTGGACATGATTTGGAAAGGCACAGACCTGTCTATATAAGGTCCCACAGTTGACAGTGCATGTCAGAGCAAAAACCAAGCCATGAGGTTGAAGGAATTGTCCGTAGAGCTCCAAGACAGGATTGTGTCGAGGCACAGATCTGGGGAAGGGTACCAAAACATTTCTGCAGCATTGAAGGTCCCCAAGAACACAGTGGCCTCCATCATTCTTAACTGGAAGATGTTTGGACCAACCAAGATTCTTCCTAGTGCTGGCCGCCCGGCCAAACTGAGCAATCGGAGGAGAAGGGTGTTGGTCAGGGAGGTGTTGGTCACTCTGACAGAGTTCCAGAGTTCCTCTGTGGAGATGGGATAACCTTCCAGAAGAACAACCATCTCTGCAGCACTCCACTGTCGTGTATTGGGATTATGCCTTTGTTAAATGTTTTTCTTGAAGAAATGGAATGTTGTTTATGTTAGGTCAAATGTAGCCGTTTGGAGGGTGACGTCCCAGGGGAGACTGGTGATTGGCCAGAAGAGGGAGCCACCCATCTTTTTGCATTGTTTATAAATAGGGGCTAGACTACAGAAAGGGCAGAACGGCCATTGCAATCTGGGACGCCGTTCTCCAGGCACCGCGGGTCTGTAACTTATGCTGTAACCTTGTGATATTAATAAAAGCCTCTAATCATTGTGCAGCATAAGCGGACTCTTTGTTGACAGCAATAATTGCCACCATTCACCCGATACGACACCACCAATCAGGCCTTTATGGTAGAGTGGCCAGACGGAAGCCACTCCTCAGTAAAAGGCACATCACATCGCACTTGGAGTTTGCCAAAAGGCACCTAAAGACTCTCCGACCATGAGAAAGATGATTCTCTGGTCTGATGAAACCAAGATTGAACTCTTTGGCCTGAATGCCAAGCGTCACGTCTGGAGGAAACATGGCACCATCCCTACAGTGAAGCATGGTGGTGGCAGAATCATGCTGTGGGGATGTTTTTCAGCGGCATAATAATGGTGTCCCAGTTTATCTAACCTGCTGTCCCAGTCTACCAAATGCGAACTGAAAATATGGTTTTGTCTCAGTGTACAAAAATGGGTGTCATGCCTCCTGTGAATATGATATCAGCATTTTTTTGTGAGTGTTATTAGGAAACATCTTGAGGATTTTCAGAAATGTACACTACATGACCAAAAGTATGTGCACATCAAACATCTCATTCCAAAAACATGGGTATTAACATGGAGTTGGTCCCCCCTTTGCTGCTATAACATCCTCCACTCTTCTGGAAAGGCTTTCCACTAGATGTTGGAACATTGCTGCGGGGACTTGCTGCCATTCAGCCAAGAGCATTAATGAGGTCGGGCACTGATGTTGGGTGATTAGGCCTGGCTCGTAGTCGGTGTTCCAATTTGACTAACTGACTTGTTGGAACGGTGGCATCCTATGATGGTGCCACATTGAAAGTCACTGAGCTCTTCAGTGAGGCCATTCTACTGCCAACGTTTGTCTATGGAGATTGCATGGCTGTGTGCTCGACTTTATACACCTGTCAGCAACAGGTGTGGCTGAAATAGCCGAATCCCCTAATTTATTTGAATGTCCACATACTTTTTTATATACTGTATAGTGTATCATGTGTTGGGCTAATGTGTTGGATAGATGTAGAAAGACGTTATAGAAGACGGAAATGCAAAAAGTGTCCCACTTTTTCCGAATATGCCTATAGACTATTTTTGTTTGATCTTATTCTTACTTATATCTTATTTTCTTTGATATGCATGCTTCTTTTGTACTTGATATACACTGCTCAAAAAAATAAAGGGAACACTTAAACAACACATCCTAGATCTGAATGAATGAAATAATCTTATTAAATACTTTTTTCTTTACATAGTTGAATGTGCTGACAACAAAATCACACAAAAATTATCAATGGAAATCAAATGTATCAACCCATGGAGGTCTGGGTTTGGAGTCACACGCAAAATTAAAGTGGAAAACCACACTACAGGCTGATCCAACTTTGATGTAATGTCCTTATAACAAGTCAAAATGAGGCTCAGTAGTGTGTGTGGCCTCCACGTGCCTGTGTGACCTCCCTACAACGCCTGGGCATGCTCCTGATGAGGTGGCGGATGGTCTCCTGAGGGATCTCCTCCCAGACCTGGACTAAAGCATCCGCCAACTCCTGGACAGTCTGTGGTGCAACGTGGCGTTGGTGGATGGAGCGAGACATGATGTCCCAGATGTGCTCAATTGGATTCAGGTCTGGGGAACGGGCGGTCCAGTCCATAGCATCAATGCCTTCCTCTTGCAGGAACTGCTGACACACTCCAGCCACATGAGGTCTAGCATTGTCTTGCATTAAGAGGAACCCAGGGCCAACTGCACCAGCATATGGTCTCACAAGGGGTCTGAGGATCTCATCTCGGTACCTAATGGCAGTCAGGCTACCTCTGGCGAGCACATGGAGGGCTGTGCAGCCCCCCAAAGAAATGCCACCCCACACCATGACTGACCCACCGCCAAACCAGTCATGCTGGAGGATGTTGCAGGCAGCAGAACGTTCTCCACTGCGTCTCCAGACTTTGTCACGTCTGTCACATGTGCTCAGTGTGAACCTGCTTTCATCTGTGAAGAGCACAGGGCGCCAGTGGCGAATTTGCCAATCTTGGTGTTCTCTGGCAAATGCCAAACGTCCTGCACGGTGTTGGGCTGTAAGCACAACCCCCACCTGTGGACGTCGGGCCCTCATACCACCCTGATGGAGTCTGTTTCTGACCGTTTGAGCAGACACATTCACATTTGTGGCCTGCTGGACGTTATTTTGCAGGGCTCTGGCAGTGCTCCTCCTGCTCCTCCTTGCACAAAGGCGGAGGTAGCGGTCCTGCTGCTGGGTTGTTGCCCTCCTACAGCCTCCTCCACGTCTCCTGATGTACTGGCCTGTTTCCTGGTAGCGCCTCCATGCTCTGGACACTACGCTGACAGACACAGCAAACCTTCTTGCCACAGCTCGCATTGATGTGCCATCCTGGATGAGCTGCACTACCTGAGCCACTTGTGTGGGTTGTAGACTCCGTCTCATGCTACCACTAGAGTGAAAGCACTGCCAGCATTCAAAAGTGACCAAAACATCAGCCAGGAAGCATAGGAACTGAGAAGTGGTCTGTGGTCACCACCTGCAGAACCACTTCTTTATTGGGGGTGTCTTGCTAATTGCCTATAATTTCCACCTGTTGTCTATTCCATTTGCACAATAGCATGTGAAATGTATTGTCAATCAGTGTTGCTTCCTAAGTGGACAGTTTGATTTCACAGAAGTGTGATTGACTTGGAGTTACATTGTTTTGTTTAAGTGTTCCCTTAATTTTTTTGAACAGTGTAGTTTAGTCTTTTTTATTTTATTTTTAACAATGTCACTTATTTTATTCCATTACTATGAAACTTTGATTACTATGTCCCTTTTGTTGCCATTGCACTGTGAGAAGCCTGTCAATAAAAAATACAATTTGATTTGACTGGATTTATTTGTCGTCACCTGTTGATCCATGGAACCAGGACTCGCCCTTGTTAGGCCATCTGATATATTTTGCACACACATAATCATTTACAGTACCAGAGTCAGATGAACTCGAGGATGCCATTTTTATGTCTCTGTGTGCAGTTTGAAGGAAGTTGCTAACTAGCGCTAGCACAATTGCTAACTAGCGTGAGCATAATGACTGGAAGTCTATGGTGTCTGCTAGCATGCTAGCAGATACCCATAGACTTCCAGTAATTGTGCTAACGCTAGTTAGCATTGGCTCACAAAACTACCTCTAACTTCCTTCATACTGGACACAGAGACATACAAATGAGAGACATACTCTGGGGAAGTACACAGATAAATCCCGAAATATTCCTTTAAATAATAAAAATCTATAAATCTATAAAAGTAAGTGGGGAAAGGGAGTAGGCACGCCACTGGCTTCACTCTGAAAAGCGTATTGCCTCCGACTGGCAGGTGTAGGATCGTCGGTGAACTGCAGGAGCACGGCTGCCGCTTGATAAAGCGGCACATGAACTGCAGGAGCACGGCTGCCGCTTGATAAAGCGGCCTTTCGCGGGTTCCCATGAATGTGGTGATGGGAGAAAAAAAAGCTGTCGAACGGCGCTCGACCCCTCTGGAGGGATGCCGGCCTCCCGAGTGCTCATTGCTAACTGGGTAGCCAACAAGCCTACAAGTGTGTTTGAGGATTTCTAATGGAGAAGCAGTTTTTGCCTGTCTTCATACTGTACTGTCGTTGCCTGCACTGTCGGCTGCAATGTCGAACAAGCCCAATAATTGTTACCAGAGTTGCTGAGTTTTGATGTTTCAACACTGACCTGTTACCTTTTCAACCAAAAGATTAAAACAAATACATGTTTGAGTTAAAACCTTATAAATATGGATAGTAGCTAGTCTGACCATATTGTCAATGTTAAGCATGCTAGCTAACTGTATTATTAGCAATGTTAGCAAGCTTATCCTGCTAGCTAAAATCTTATTGGTTGAAGAATTGTTCCAACTTTAAAAGCACTTGAACACAGTGGGCTCGTTTGAGTGGTAAGGAAAAGCAACCGACTGTAGATGAAAGTCGAGGAGTGAAGTCAGGGGAGGTGCATCTGCAACAGCCGAAAGTCGGACACTGATGTGGTTTTCCAACAGCAAGGCTCAGTGCAACATGGCAGTTGCCATTGTTTATAAAATATTTTCTTTATAATGTCGGAAAATAAACGTCTCCAAAATATATGTGTATACATTGTGTACAATCAATTGGTGAGCGAGAGAGTCTCAAATATCACATTGATGTGTACATACAGTGCATGCGGAAAGTATTCAGACCCCTTGACTTTTTCCAAATTTTGTTATGTTACAGCCTTATTCTAAAATCGATTACATTTTCCCTCAACAATCTACACACAACACCCCATAATGACAAAACAAAAACAGGTTTTTAGAAGTTTTTGCTAATTTATAAATAAAAAAAACAGAAATATCACATTTACATAAGCATTCAGACCCTTAACTCGTAGGGTCTGTAGGCGGCAGGTAGCTTAGTGGGTAAGAGCGTTGTGCCAGTAACTGAAAGGTTGGTGGTTCTAATCCCTGAGCCGACTAGGTGAAAAAATCTGTTGATGTGCCCTTAAGCAAGGCACTTAACCGTAATTGCTCCTGTAAGTCGCTCTGGATAAGAGCGTCTGCTAAATGACAAAACCTTTAAATGTTAACTCAGTACTTTGTTGAAGCACCTTTGGCAGCGATTACAGCCTCAAGATTTATTTGGTATGACGCTACAAGCTTGACACACCTGTATTTGGGGAGTTTCTCCCATTCTTCTCTGCAGATCCTCTCAAGCTCTGTCAGGTTGGATGGGGAGTGTTGCTGCACAGCTATTTTCAGGTCTCTCCAGAGTTGTTCAATCGGGTTCAAGTCCGGGCTCTGGCTGGACCACTCAAGGACATTCAGAGACTTGTCCCGAAGCCACTCCTGCATTGTCTTGTCTGTGTGCTTAGGGTCGTTGTACTGTTGGAAGGTGGACCTTCACCCCAGTCTAAGGTCCTGGGTGCTCTGGAGCAGGTTTTCATCAAGGATCTCTCTGTACTTTGCTCCGTTCATCTTTGCCTCGATCCTGACTTGTCTCCCAGTCCCTGCCGCTGAAAGACATCCCCACAGCATGATGCTGCCACCACCATACTTCACGGTAGAGATGGTGCCATGTTTCCTCCAGACGTGACGCTTGGCATTCAGGCCAAAGAGTTCAATCTTGGTTTCATCAGACCAGAGAATCATCTTTCTCATGGTCTGAGAGTCTTTAGGTGCCTTTTGGCAAACTCCAAGTGCGCTGTCATGTGCCTTTTACTGAGGAGTGGCTTCCATCTGGCCACTCTACCATAAAGGCCTGATTGGTGGAGTGCTGCAGATATGGTTGTCCTTCTGGAAGGTTCTCCCATCGCCACAGAGGAACTCTAGAGCTCTGTCACCTCCCTGACCAAGGCCCTTCTCCCCTGATTGCTCAGTTTGGCCCGGGCGGCCAGCTCTAGGAAAAGTCTTGGTGGTTCCACACTTCTTCCATTTAAGAATGATGGAGGCCATTGTGTTCTTGGGGACCTTCAATGCTGCAGAAATGTTTTGGTACCCTTCCCCAGATCTGTGCCTCGACACAATCCTGTCTCGGAGCTCTATGGACAATTCCTTCAACCTCATGGCTTGGTTCTTGCTCTGACATGCACTGTCAACTGTGGGACCTTATATAGACGGGTGTCTGCCTTTCCAAATCATGTCCAATCAATTGAATTTACCACAGGTGGACTCCAATCAAGTTGTAGAAACATCTCAAGGATGATCAATGGAAACAGGATGCACCTGAGCTCAATTTCGAGTCTCACAGCAAAGGGTCTGAATACTTATGTACAGTTGAAGTCAGAAGATTACATACGCTTAGGTTGGAGTCATTAAAACTCGTTTTTCAACCACTCCACAAATTTCTTGGTAACAAACTATAGTTTTGGCAAGTCGGTTAGGACATCTACTTTGTGCATGATACAAGTAATTTTTCCAACAATTGTTTACAGATAGATTACTTCACTTATAATTCACTGTATCACAATTCCAGTGTGCCTTTAAACAGCTTGGAAAATTCCAGAAAATGATGTCATGGCTTTAAAAGCTTCTGATAGGCTAATTGACATCATTTGAGTCAGTTGGAGGTGTACCTGTGGATTTATTTCAAGGCCTATCTTCAAACCCAGTGCCTCTTTGCTTGACATCATGGGAAAATCAAAAGAAATTAGCCAAGACCTCAGAAAAAAAATTGTAGACCTCCACAGGTCTGGTACATCCTTGTGAGCAATTTCAAAACGCCTGAAGGTACCACATTCATCTGTACGCAAGTATAAACACTATGGGACCACGCAGCTGTCAGGAAGGAGACGCGTTCTGTCTCATAGAGGTGAACGTACTTTGGTGCGAAAAGTGCAAATCAATCCCAGAACAACAACAAAGGACCTTGTGAAGATGTTGGAGGAAACATGCACTAAAGTATCTATATCCACAGTAAAACGAGTCCGATATCGACATAACCTGAAAGGACGCTCAGCAAGGATGAAGCCACTGCTCCAAAACCGCGATTAAAAAAAAGCCAGACTACGGTTTGCAACTGCACATGGGGACAAAGATCGTACTTTTTGGAGAAATGTCCTCTGGTCTGATGAAACAAAAATAGAACTGTTTGGCCATAATGACCATGAAGCACGGGGTGGCAGCATCATGCTGTGTGGGTGCTTTGCTGCAGGAGGGACTGGTGCACTTCACAAAATAGATGGCATCATGAGGAAGGAAAATTATGTGGATATATTGAAGCAACATCTCAAGACATCAGTCAGGAAGTTAAAGCTTGGTCGCAAATGGGTCTTCCAAATGGACAATGACCCCTAGCATGCTTCCAAAGTTGTGGCAAAATGGGTTAAGGACAACAAAGTCAAGGTATTGGAGTGGCCATCACAAAGCCCTGACCTCAATCCTATAGAACATTTATGGGCAGAACTGAAAAGGCATGTGCGAGCAAGGAGGCCTAAAAACCTGACTCAGTTACACCAGCTCTGTCAGGAGGAATGGGCCAAAATTCACCCAACTTATTGTGGGAAGCTTGTGGAAGGCTACCCGAAACGTTTGACCCAAGTTAAACAATTTAAAGGCAATGCTACCAAATACTAATTGAGTGTATGTAAACTTCTGACCCACTGGGAATGTGATGAAAGAAATAAAAGCTGAAATAAATCATTCTCTCTACTATTATTCTGACATTTCACATTCTTAACATAAAGTGGTGATCCTAACTGACCTAAAACAGGGAATTTTTACTAGGATTAAATGTCAGGAATTGTGAAAAACTGAGTTTAAATGTATTTGGCTAAGGTGTATGTAAACTTCCGACTTCAACTGCAAATAAGTTTTTTTTTTGTTGTGCTGGCGATGGCTGCAGGATGAAGTTGGTGAAGAGCAACTGCAAAAACGTGCATTCGACTTCAGTCCAAACTTCATGACCTCTGATCAAATTATTTTTGTAAAGTTCATGCAGTTGACTTGGAGGCGCAAGTCATAAAATGTTTATCCCCATAATGTAACACACTTTGAAAGGCGGTGACCAACGATGGTCTGCGACTTGACAAAAGCGATCCGCTCGAACGTGCCCAATCATATCAGATTTAGGACTTCCCAGTTTCCCATTTCCCAGGAGCATGTGAAGCCAGCATATGGACATTTCTGTACAAAGGTTTTAGAGGACTATAGAGCCCCACAGTGGAGGTGTCATAATACCCATAAAACCTAGCGGTCAAACAGGGAAATGGTTCCAATCGTTTTTCCGCCATTCATTTTTCCCATAGGGAATTTTAGAAACACTTAAAATAATGGCTGTGTTTTGTGTAGGCTTACCCTGGCGTGAAGTTTTGAAAAACATGTAAATCTCTCTCAGACAAGGTGACTTTTATCAATATATTAATCTCTCTTTACTCTCAGATTCAAAAATGCTAATTAGCATCAAAGTAGACATCATGCAAAACTACAAATCCCTGCAAGCTCTTGCACATCATCTCTAGCTGACACCTTTGCTAACAGATATTGTGTCAATTTAAAAACTTGCACAAGACAGTTCACAGAATTGT
This sequence comes from Coregonus clupeaformis, assembly GCF_020615455.1. NCBI lineage: Eukaryota > Metazoa > Chordata > Actinopteri > Salmoniformes > Salmonidae > Coregonus > Coregonus clupeaformis. Next base: position 17,728,612 of record NC_059195.1, read on the forward strand.
CAATGTAAAGACATTTTGCAAATGTATTAATGACTAGCATTAGATAGTTAATCCAGAGATTCTTACCTTTGCCTCGATTCGGCAGTCTTGTCAAGATCATCATTACATTTGTAGTTCTTTATGATATCCAAATTAGCAGCTAAATAGCATTTCATTTTTGGGGGGGTAAATACAGGCGCATATATTGATAAAAGTAATCTTGTCCTAGAGAGATTTATACGGTTACCAAAACGTCACACCAGGGTAAGTCTACACGAAACACAACCCTTATTTTAAGTGTTTCTAAAATCCCCTATGGGAAAAATGAATGGTAGAAAAACGATTGGAACCATTTCCTTGTTTGACCGCTAGGTTTTATGGGTATTATGACTCATACTGTGGTACTCTATTCCTGAGTCATTGAACCATGTGAAATGATTGGTTGAGGGTAGTCACGTTGATGATGTAGGTGTCAGACCGAGGCGCACCTTTGGGTGGATTCGATTATGCTGAGTTGCCGGGCACCAAACAAAGGCCCATCAGGCGAGATCGTAGAGGGAGGAGCGCCCTTCTGAAATTGAACAGTAATCTGTGCCACTCAGTCATTTTGTCAACAAGGCAGCTTGGCGCATCGTCCAGAAACATACAACATCTCTTTTCCATAAAATAAATATTTGCATTTTCGAACTATTTTTCATTGGGAAGGCACATAAAACGTTTTTATCAAAAGAAATCACTTTTGCATGGGAAAACACAGAATCCTACTAATTACACACGTGCTTAATTACGTCACTTTTGTTTTGAGCCGATTTCGCCTTGGGCTTTGAACGGGGCACCTGGCTCACGCCCGGGAGGCTGCCCGGTTCCAAATAGAATGCAATCAACTTTCAGCCGATGCAAAACACGCCTACACGGGTGCCCGGGCGAGATTAATCGAACCCCCTCAATGTTCCACGAGCATCCGGAAGAACTGCCTATGAACGCACACTTTGGATGCGACACAACTATGCCGGTTAGCCAAACCTAAATTACGGTGCACATCAATTACGTATTGCTGTAATACTGGAGCTTTTTTATGAATGGAGTGAATTACATTCTTTGAGAAAAAGCGTATAATTTGCTCGCTTAATTAGGCTACTCAGAGAGAACGACGTCATTGAACAAGCAGTGATTGCTTATAAAGGCAGAAAAACGAAATGAATGGTAAGTGCCGCAACTTGAGGATCATTATCCTTAGCAATCTGGCATAGAGTTAAATAATGTGTTTGATCACAGTTTTCAATGACGTATGATTGTCTTTGTGTTGTAACTAAATGATTGCTGCCTTCAGATTGTATGCTTTTAGATCTTGTCCAGGACCCGTTGGAAATGATCTGTGTATATTTTGGGACATATCATTGAATATCGTGTGTGTGTGCGAAAATGCAGGTCTGGCTTGAGAGAAATGTTCCATTTTTAACTGAACAATTTACAGTAGTTGTTTTGCATGTTTCTGTGACTATTATTCAAAGGATTAATGAAAACATATAATTCCAACAGGACAATCTTTACAGACCTTCCTAGTGAAAAATAATGTAATGCACTGTATTCTATTACCTATAACACCTCGAGTTCATTGGTGGTTACATTTTATAGTCACTTTCAACTTGATTTTATGTGTCACCCTGGTTGCTACACTGCTTCTGGAAAGAATAGTTAACTCTAGGCTCATTTACAGTATATGTATTTTATTCACAGAATAGAGACAATTTGCTACAGCATACCTACGTCTTTTATTTAAGGTAAGACTAAGTCTATTGTCTCTTTTGTACTGTCTAACATGTCATGTTTTGCCGTGGAATACAGAAACGTGAAGTCACCTGCCTTCGGTTTGGGTTGACATGTTGGATTTATGGCTGTGAGATTCCATTAAAAGCTTGCACAGCTGTTGCAGTTTTGCTACAAAAGCTCTCATTATAACAACCGATGGTAAGATTTAATCTTGATATTCAGACTGACAACTGGGTTACAGTGTGTCTACTCAATATAGACTGGTTATTAAATAGGAAAAACTTGAGTCAGGATGGAAGGGTTAGACAAGGTACAGCTTCTGATATGAATACGAAATTAATGCAAACACATTGTAGCATCTATGATGTGCATTTTGGCTGTTATTTAGTCAGGATCATTATGAGATGACAATAAGACGATATAAGGTAATCAATACATGCTTCAATGTTTCAAAATGTACAACATATGAGATACATGGAGTTTTCCAATGGCTTTTGATGCTGTGACACACCCAATGGCTTACATTATAGGGCCTTGTAGATAATGGCTGAAAAGTCCTCGATGGTGGATATGCATTTATTTTATTCAACAGACACTATACAGGCTTTACCGAGCAGTAGTATACTGAGTGCCATTTTAGAAAAAGAAAAACATAGTCTTAGTGGATTGTGAATTTAGTTTTTAGGTATAATTGCAAGGCTGATTATTCAATGCCTTATCAAAATGGGTTAGATAGCAAAGGTCATGTAATTGGATGTCAGCGTTGGCAGCATGCTGTGCCAGTGAAGTGGTGGGTTGGAATATGGCAGCGTTTCTCGTTATCCAGCTATACCCTCTTTGTTGTGCCTCAACTATTCTCTTTTGCCAAACAGGAAGGAGCCACTGAGACAGCTCTGTGCAGCATACACACACACACAAACACAAACTCATTCCAGCAAAGTGATTGAGATCTGTGAGGCAAGAGTGGGGCTCCACCTCTTATCTTGGCAATTATTTTTTTCCTCCCTGATCCATTTGTTTGTCTATCCAATCCGTCAGCAGCCTGTCCTCACAAGAATATGACTTAATTAGTACCTGTCTTGTGACATAAAGTGAGGGGGAAAAAGTATTTGATCACCTGCTGATTTTGTACGTTTGCCCACTGACAAAGACATGATCAGTCTATAATTTTAATGGTAGGTTTATTTGAACAGTGAGAGACAGAATAACAACAAAAAAATCCAGAAAAACGCAAAATGTTATAAATTGATTTGCATTTTAATGAGGGAAATAAGTATTTGACCCCTCTGCAAAACATGACTTAGTACTTGGTGGCAAAACCCTTGTTGGCAATGACAGAGGTCAGACGTTTCTTGTAGTTGGTCACCAGGTTTGCACACATCTCAGGAGGGATTTTGTCCCAGATCTTCTCGTCATCGTCATTAAGGTTTCGAGCATTACGTTTGACAACTCGAACCTTCAGCTCCCTCCACATATTTTCTATGGGATTAAGGTCTGGAGACTGGCTAGGCCACTCCAGGACCTTAATGTGCTTCTTCTTGAGCCACTCCTTTGTTGCCTTGGCCGTGTGTTTTGGGTCATTGTCATGCTGGAATACCCATCCACGACCCATTTTCAATGCCCTGGCTGAGGGAAGGAGGTTCTCACTCAAGATTTGACGGTACATGGCCCCGTCCATCGTCCCTTTGATGCGGTGAAGTTGTCCTGGCCCCTTAGCAGAAAAACATCCCCAAAGCATAATGTTTCCACCTCCATGTTTGACGGTGGGGATGGTGTTCTTGGGGTCATAGGTAGCATTCCTCCTCCTCCAAACACGGCGAGTTGAGTTGATGCCAAAGAGCTCGATTTTGGTCTCATCTGACCACAACACTTTCACCCAGTTCTCCTCTGAATCATTCAGATGTTCATTGGCAAACTTCAGACGGGCCTGTATATGTGTTTTCTTGAGCAGGGGGACCTTGCGGGCGCTGCAGGATTTCAGTCCTTCACGGCGTAGTGTGTTACCAATTGTTTTCTTGGTGACTATGGTCCCATCTGCCTTGAGATCATTGACAAGATCCTCCCGTGTAGTTCTGGGCTGATTCCTCACCGTTCTCATGATCATTGCAACTCCACGAGGTGAGATCTTGCATGGAGCCCCAGGCCGAGGGAGATTGACAGTTCTTTTGTGTTTTTTCCATTTGCGAATAATCGCACCAACTGTTGTCACCTTCTCACCAAGCTGCTTGGCGATGGTCTTGTAGCCCATTCCAGCCTTGTGTAGGTCTACAATCTTGTCCCTGACATCCTTGGAGAGCTCCTTGGTCTTGGCCATGGTGGAGAGTTTGGAATCTGATTGATTGATTGCTTCTGTGGACAGGTGTCTTTTATACAGGTAACAAACTGAGATTAGGAGCACTCCCTTTAAGAGTGTGCTCCTAATCTCAGCTCGTTACCTGTATAAAAGACACCTGTCCACAGAAGCAATCAATCAATCAGATTCCAAACTCTCCACCAATACTTATTTCCCTCATTAAAATGCAAATCAATTTATAACATTTTTGACATGCATTTTTCTGGATTGTTTTGTTGTTATTCTGTCTCTCACTGTTCAAATAAACCTACCATTAAAATTATAGACTGATCATTTCTTTGTCAGTAGGCAAACGTACAAAATCAGCAGAGGATCAAATACTTTTTTCCCTCACTGTAGTTAAAGATGCACTTTTGTATAAGTGGTGCTCACGAGCCAAAAGTGGTCCCCATTTTATGGGTACTACGTCATCAAATTGTGTACTACGTAATCCATTTTGTATGATATGTTATGTCCTGCAAATATTATATATATGCACTACCATTCAAAAGTTTGGGGTCACTTAGAAATGTCCTTGTTTTCGAAAGAAAATCATTTTTTTTGTCCATTCAAATTGATCAGAAATACAGTGTTGACATTGTTAATGTTGTAAATGGCTATTGTAGCTGGAAATGGCTGATTTTTAATGGAATATCTACATAGGCGTACAGAGGCCCATCATCAGCAACCATCAGTCCTGTGTTCCAATGACACGTTGTGTTTGCTAATCCAAGTTTATCATTTTAAAAGGCTAATCATTAGAAAACCCTTTTGCAATTATGTTAGCACAGCTGAAAACTGTTGTGCTGATTTAAAGAAGCAATAAAACTGGCCTTCTTGAGACTAGTTGAGTGTCTGGAGCATCTGCAATTGTGGGTTTGATTACAGGCTCAAAATGGCCAGAAACAAATAACTTTCTTCTGAAACTCGTCGGTCTATTCTTGTTCTGAGAAATGAAGGCTATTCCATGCGAGAAATTGCCAAGAAACTGAAGATCTCGTACAATGCTGTGTACTACACCCTTCACAGAACAGCGCAAACTGGCTCTAACCAGAATAGAAAGAAGAGTGGGAGGCTCCGGTGCACAACTGAGCAAGACAACAAATACATTAGTGTCTAGTTTGAGAAACAGGTGCCTCACAGGTCCTCAACTGGCAGCTTCATTAAATAGTACCCGCAAAACCCCAGTCTCAACGTCAACAGTGAAGAGGTGACTCCGGGATGCTGACCTTCTAGGCGGAGTTGCAAAGAAAAAGCCATATCTCAGACTGGCCAATAAAAATAAAATATTAAGATGGGCAGTCTGAGATATGGCTTTTTCTTTACAACTCTGGACATTAGAGCGGTGGAAATCTGTCCTTTGGTCTGATGAGTCCAAATTTGAGATTTTGGGTTCCAACCACCGTGTCTTTGTGAGACGCAGGGTAAGTGAACGGATGATCTCCGCATGTGTGGTTCCCACCATGAATATGGAGGAGGAGGTGTGATGGTCACACTGTCTGTGATTTATTTAGAATTCAAGGCACACTTAACCAGCATGTCTACCACAGCATTCTGCAGCGATATGCCATCCCATCTGGTTTGGGCTTAGTGGGACTATCATTTGTTTTTCAACAGGACAATGACCCAACACACCTCCAGGCTGTGTAAGGGCTATTTGACCAAGAAGGAGAGTGATGGAGTGCTGTATCAGATGACCTGGCCTCAACAATCACCCAACCTCAACCCAATTGAGATGGTTTTGGATGAGTTGGACTGCAGAGTGAAGGAAAAGCAGCTAACAAGTGCTCAGCAAATGTGGGAACTGCTTCAAGACTGTTAGAAAAGCATTCCAGGTGAAGCTGGTTGAGAGAATGCCAAGAGTGTGCAAAGCTGTCATCAAGTCAAAGGGTGGCTACTATAACATATATTTTAATTTGTTTAACACAACAATTAAGCTTTTTTTAATCAATCTTAGATACATATTGATATGATGATATTCTTATTTTCTCACCTTTTAATGTCTCAGAACTAATGTTCACCCCTCTTGAAATTGGAAGACCACGTCAATCTATTCTATAGACTTGCTATGCTGTATATGCCAGTATTGAATTAAAGGCCAAATGCAACCATTTTTATCTCAATATCAAATAATTTCTGGGTAACATATATGTACCTTACTGTGAAAAATAGCTTCTTAGCAAAGAGCAATTTCTCAAGCAATAATTTTTCTAGGACTGTCTGGGAGTTGTATGAGTGGCGAGGGGAAAACTGAAAACTAGCTGTTATTGGCAGACAGAGAGGTTTGGAACACTCTTTCTTATTGGTCTATTAACTAATTTACCGCCTGTTGATGTTGTTGTGTCGAGTAAACGTTGCTAATTATGCTGTGAAACCAAGGAGTCCGCTTATACTGTACTTTGATTATAAGTTTTATTTATATCACAAGATTTCAGCATAAGTTTACAGACGTCTGCAGCATCTGGAGAACAGTGTCCCAAAATAATATGTCTGTTCTGATCTTCTTTGTCTCAAACCAGTACTTATAATCTTTACCAGGATATGGGTGGTTTCCCATACTGACCAATCACCTGTCTCCACACAACAGACTTCCTCTGTTCTATGGGGTGTCCCTCTAAAACTGCTCCCCCTAAAACTGAATAAACATCCTCTCAGGTTCCACTTTGAAAACATTAGCAAAGTCATAATTCCTCAGACACTACAATGTCACCAGGCAGGGCAAAACTCCATCCTAACAAAACAGGCAGAAGTTTTCAGCTGGTCTTTTCAAATAGCTCTAACACTAAAAGGGCATTATCATCATTTTCACAATTTCACAGTATTGCACTGGGCCTTTAAGCACACAGCACAAATATCAACTCATAAACAGAATAATTGCATCTTTTGATATGACTAGTCCTTGAGTGTCTTTGGTCTGGCTATGTACAGGTTTGCTGGGTTTTTCAGGCTCCCATGAGATGTTGCCATGACATCAATGTGGAATGTGCTTTCTCTCTCCAGGTTATTATGGGTTGACTTGAAATGTGTTTTCCTTTTATCTTGATGAGCTTGAAGTGATGGTTCTATTTGGAAACAACAAATGACTAGGACCTGACATGAACAGTTAGTTACCAGTGGTGTAAAATATTTAAGGAAAAATACTTTAAAGTACTACTTAAGTAGTTTTTTGGGGTATCTGTACTTTTTATATTTTTGACAACTTTTACTTCAATACATTACTAAAAAAAAATGTTGTTTTTACTCCATACATTTTCCCTGACACCCAAAAGTACTTGTTACATTTTGAATGCTTAGCAGGACAGTAAAATTGTCAAATTCACGCACTTATCAAGAGAACATCCCTGGTCATCCCTACTGCCTCTGATCTGGCAGACTCACTAAACACACATGCGTCGTTTGTAAATGATGTCTGCGTGTCGGAGTGTGCCCCTAGCTATCCGTAGATTTAAAAAAAAATAGGAAAAAAAGAAAATGGTGCTATCTGGTTTGCTTAATATAAGGAATTTGAAATTATTTATACTTTTACTTTGATACTTAAGTATATTTAAAACCAAATACTTTTTGACTTTTACTCAAGTAGTATTTTACTGGGGGACTTTCTCTTTCACTTGAGTCATTTTCTATTAAGTTATCTTTACTTTTACTCAAGTATGTCAATTGGGTACTTTTTCCAGCACTGTTAGTTACTGGAGCCCACAAATACAGTGGGGAAAAAAGTATTTAGTCAGCCACCAATTGTGCAAGTTCTCCCACTTAAAAAGATGAGAGAGGCCTGTAATTTTCATCATAGGTACACGTCAACTATGACAGACAAATTGAGAAAAGAAATCCAAAGCATGATGTTTCCACCCCCATGCTTTACAGTAGGTATGGTGTTCTTTGGATGCAACTCAGCATTCTTTGTCCTCCAAACACGACGAGTTGAGTTTTAACCAAAAAGTTATATTTTGGTTTCATCTGACCATATGACATTCTCCCAATCCTCTTCTGGATCATCCAAATGCACTCTAGCAAACTTCAGACGGGCCTGGACATGTACTGGCTTAAGCAGGGGGACACGTCTGGCACTGCAGGATTTGAGTCCCTGGCGGCGTAGTGTGTTACTGATGGTAGGCTTTGTTACTTTGGTCCCAGCTCTCTGCAGGTCATTCACTAGGTCCCCCCGTGTGGTTCTGGGATTTTTGCTCACCGTTCTTGTGATCATTTTGACCCCACGGGGTGAGATCTTGCGTGGAGCCCCAGATCGAGGGAGATTATCAGTGGTCTTGTATGTCTTCCATTTCCTAATAATTGCTCCCACAGTTGATTTCTTCAAACCAAGCTGCTTACCTATTGCAGATTCAGTCTTCCCAGCCTGGTGCAGGTCTACAATTTTGTTTCTGGTGTCCTTTGACAGCTCTTTGGTCTTGGCCATAGTGGAGTTTGGAGTGTGACTGTTTGGGGTTGTGGACAGGTGTCTTTTATACTGATAACAAGTTCAAACAGGTGCCATTTAATACAGGTAACGAGTGGAGGACAGAGGAGCCTCTTAAAGAAGAAGTTACAGGTCTGTGAGAGCCAGAAATCTTGCTTGTTTGTAGGTGACCAAATACTTATTTTCCACCATAATTTGCAAATAAATGCATTAAAAATCCTATAATGTGATTTTCTGGATTTTTCTTTCTCAATTTGTCTGTCATAGTTGACGTGTACCTATGATGAAAATTACAGGCCTCTCTCATCTTTTTAAGTGGGAGAACTTGCACAATTGGTGGCTGACTAAATACTTTTTTCCCCCACTGTATCTATTTTGATGTACACTCATTGGTAATGGGCCTGCACACCTTTCAAGGCATTTTTTCATTTAGATGTGAATTTTGATCAACGATTTGTTTTGATTCAGAGGGAAATCAAGAGCACCTCTTTTCCCATTCTGGGCATGTCATCTTTCTCAGAATACATTCTCAACAAATGATTTCCATCGTGCTGCTCGTTATGCCTGCCATCACTATGGCAGCCAGTTTTAATGTGGGGGAAAACTCTTTGATGAAATGACTACCATTGTGGTATATGTTTTTATTTTGTCAGATCATTAGTCAGAGAAGTTGCAATACTGTAAACAAAATATTCCTCAGATACAGTATGAATCAGTAAGTGTTGATTTAGTATAACCACAGAACTAGAATGAGAATCATTTTATTTTAATAACTACATGAGAAACTGTCATGTTACATATTTCTTCATATTTTTGCATTCCACTACATTAAACATAATGTACTGTATTTGATGTTGATTTACAGTAAATATTCAGTAAATTACTAAGTTTGTCTGATGATGATCCTATTTCTATCTCTGAGACGGCTTGCAGGAGTCCGTATCCATTAGGACCAAGTTAGTTAATTAGGCTAAATTTATCCTTTGAAATGTGAGAGCTGCATATAGCTTTTAGCCTACAAAGGTACCTTCAAACATGTTTTCATTTGGTGTATTTAGATTATTTACACTACAAATAAAACATGATATCTCCATGTTGATATCTTTATTTCTTGCACTCTGATTTCAGATAGACAGAATATAATTATATTTCCACTGTCTACGTACAAGTACTGCATGACCCGCTTCATGAATTTTCCCAGATAACAGAGCTAATGTTTTACATATGAAAATGCTTGAAGATTATTATTATTATTATATATAAATAATAAGGATGTCTGCTAACATGGACCAACACCCCCTCGGCTCCCTCCGCATGTAAGAGAGATGAAAGCATCTTCGTCTCTGTGAGGTGCCTTGGCAGCTCTGTCTCTGCCAGAGCTTGGGCTTCTGTGAACTTTTAGGTGGCATGGGAAAATGCAGTCATAAATAAAATATGCTTTTATTAATAATTCAGCTGAGCATTGTGATTGACAGCTAGGGTGAAAGTACCTGATTATGCCTCCACAGTGCATGACTTGAATTACACCAAAACATGCCCAAGTTTGAATGTGTTGTTAAAAAGTTAAGCCCCTATCAGCTGTATGTTGACTAATTATGGCAGACAATGGTTCAATTATGTTGTCAGATTAATTATTTTGATGTTCCTTGCAAGCATCAAACCAAGACCAGCATTATTACAGCTTTTGTATTTTAGTGAGTGTAGTGACTTTATGAATCCATGTTATGAAAGACAATATGTAAATCATAAAATTGCTTTTTTTAGATTATATACCAACTGCCTTTGAAAATAACCAGACAAAAAACCAACCCTTATTGGGTGCACACAATATAATATGTTATTCTATTTCCCTGTCATTGAAATGTAATGACATTCCCATAAGACCCCCTTAGAAACTAATATTATTGGCAGTTGTATGTTAATTGTCGATGTTATGAAATGGAACAGAGCAGCCCAGTTTGATATAATGGTACCCCAAACAACCTAATGCTTGGTATAAGATATCCCAGTCATCCCTGGACCTGCGGTGATCATAGAGGGCGCTGGTGTTTCCTCTATTGTTCTGTGAGGAGGAGCAGATAGATCAATGGTCCCTGTGCTAGCTGCAGCAGGCAGGCAGCTCCCTCCCTCCGTGTACAGAGTGCTGAGCAGTGGGCTGGTCTGACTCCCTCCATTCCTTTCGTGTGTGGAGCTGTCTACAGCCTCAGGCAACAGCAAGTTAACAAATGTACAGAGCGCATGCATAAAGCGATTTGCATAAATCTGTAGATGTACTACATTTCCTTGAATGGATTCCTTTGTGTTTAATTGGTGCCTTGTGCATGTGACTTTCCAATTGTCAATGAGCTGCCTCAACATCAATACCATATTGGACTGTGTTGTTCTCCTTTTGATTTAATTTGACCATGAGCTTATCATGTATAAGTAATATGTAGATAGATTATGTTATTGATAGTTGAGAAACATTGAGTGTTTGAATATGACTGGGCCCTCTCCACCACAGCTTATTTATTGTGATGAGACAGAGCGGTCATAGTTGTATTTTAGAAATGCATAGAATGTGATTTTATGTGTAGATTGATGTTTTGGTAATGTATTGTGCTAATGTCTCATAGTATTGTTTGCTGTGTCTGAAAACATCATTCTGCTGCACATTATGATTTTTCTCAATATAATCAAAGTTTTTATCCATACCACTTTGATTGAAACCATCCTGTAGCCTACATTGACTTGTTTTGTGGGGTATGTGGGCTTGACCAAGTTTCCCCTAGGGACACAGGGATGAAAATTACATTGAGCATTCTGTTATTCTTGAACACGTGATTATCTGACAGAGAGAGAGACTTCCCTTTTGACCCTGTTTACCAAACATATTCCTCCGTGGCATTTTCATGTATAATTTAGGAGGCTCGCCACCCTCTAAACAGTGCCATTGAATGTGGAATACATCAGCGTTGTGTTTATGTTCTCTCCGCCACATGCTCTGTTGCAGGAATCCTCCGTCGACATCATCTGTAGATATATAATCAGCCAGGCCTCAGCTCCTCCTCAGGGAGCCCAGCTGAGACCCGGCCTGCCACTCAAGGTTGCTGTTTATGGCCGCGTCTGACACCAGTGATTTATGAGGTTAAGCCTAACCTCAGACTTCTAACATGGCAGAGGATCTTTAAATCAAATTTTAATGTTATTGGTCGCTTACACATATTTTACAGATGTTATTGCGGGTGGAGCAAAATGCTTATGTTTCTAGCTCCAACAGTGCAGTGATACCTAACAATACACGCAAATCCCTCCCAAAAAATAAAGGAATATTAGAACGAGCAATGTCAGAGTCCGGAATATATATGTATATGATGGTGTGTACAGACATTATGGACAGTGTATTAATAGAAAAGGTGTGTACAGCAGTAGTTATATAGGATGAGCCTTGACTAGAATACAGTATACTGTGCCTTCGGAAAGTATTCAGACCCCTTGACTTTTTCCACATTTTGTTATGTTACAGCCTTATTCTAAAATTGATTAAATTGTTTTTTCCCCTCATCAATCTACACACAATACCCCATAATGACAAAGAAAAAACATATTTTTCTAATTTATAAAAAAAATTAAACGGATATCACATTTACATAAGTATTCAGACCCTTTACTCAGTACTTTGTTTGAAGCACCTTTGGCAGTGATTACAGCATCGAGTCTTCTTGGGTATGACGCTACAAGCTTGGCACACCTGTATTTTTGGGATTTTCTCCCATTCTTCTCTGCAGATCCTCTCAAGCTCTGTCAGGTTGGGTGGGGAGCGTTGCTGCACAGCTATTTTCAGGTCTCTCCAGAGATGTTAGATCGGGTTCAAGTCCGGGCTCTGGCTTTGCCACTCAAGGACATTCAGAGACTTGTCCCGAAGACACTCCTGCGTTGTCTTGGCTGTGTACTTAGGGTCGTTGTCCTGTTGGAAGGTGAACCTTCGCCCCAGTCTGAGATCCTGAGCGCTCCGGAGCAGGTTTTCATCAAGGATCTCTCTGTACTTTGCTCCGTTCATCTTTGCCTCGATCCTGACTAGTCTCCCAGTCCTTGCCGTTGAAATACATCTCCGCAGCATGATGCTGCCACCACCATGCTTCACCGTAGGGATGGTGTCAGGTTTCCTCCAGACGTGATGCTTGGCATTCAGGCCAAAGAGTTCAATCTTGGTTTCATCAGACCAGAGAATCTTGTTTCTCATGGTCTGAGAGTCTTTAGGTGCCTTTTGGCAAACTCCAAGCGGGCTGTCATGTGCCTTTTACTGAGGAGTGGCTTCCGTCTGGCCACTCTACCATAAAGGCCTGATTGGTGGAGTGCTGCAGATATATGGTTGTCCTTCTGGAAGGTTCTCCCATCTCCACAGAGGAACTCTAGAGCTCTATCAGAGTGACCATCAGGTTCTTGGTCACCTCCCTGACCAGGCACTTCTCCCCCGATTGCTCAGTTTGTCCGGGCGGCCAGCTCTAGGAAGAGTCTTGGTGGTTCCAAACTTCTTCCATTTAAGAATGATGGAGGCCACTGTGTTCTTGGGGACCTTCAATGCTGCAGAAATGTTTTGGTACTCTTCCCCAGATCTGTGCCTCGACACAATCCTGTCTCGGAGCTCTACAGACAATTCCTTCGACCTCATGGCTTGGTTTTTGCTCTGACATGCACTGTCAACTGTGGGACCTTATATAGACAGGTGTCTGCCTTTCCAAATAATGTACAATCAATTGAATTTACCACAGGTGGACTCCAATCAAGTTTTAGAAACCTCTCAAGGACGATCAATGGAAACAGGATGCACCTGCGCTCAATTTCGAGTCTCATAGCAAACGGGCTGTATATTTATGTACATTTCTGTTTTTAATACATTTGTAAACATTTCTGAAAACATAATTCCACTACGACATTATGGGGTATTTTGTGTAGGCCAGTGACTCCTAAATAAGTTCAGGAGTAAACATTTGCTTAACAAGTCACATAATAAGTTGCATGGACTAACTCTGTGTGAAATAATAGTGTTTAACATGATATTTGAATGACGACCTCGTCTCTGGACCCCACACATACAATTATCTGTAAGGTCCCTCAGTCGAGCAGTACATTTCAAACACAGATTCAACCACAAAGACCAGGGAGGTTTTCCAATGACTCTCAAAGAAGGGCACCTATTGGTAGATGGATAAAGATGTTTTTTAAAGCAGACGTTGTCCCCTTGAGCATGGTGCAGTTATTAATTATATCAATACACCCAGTCACTACAAAGATACAGGTGTTCTTCCTAACTCAGTTGTCAGAGAGGAAGAAAACCGCTCAGGGATTTCACCATGAGGCCAATGGTGACTTTAAAACATTTACAGAGTTTAATGGCTGTGATAGGAGAAAACTGAGGATGGATCAACAACATTGTAGTTACTCCACAATACTAACCTAATTGACAGAGTGAAAAGAAGGACGCCTGTACAGAATACAAATATTCCAAAACATGCATCCTGTTTGCAATAAGGCGCTAAAGTAAAACTACAAAAATGTGGCAAAGAAATTAACTTTATGTCCTGAATCCAAAGCATTATGTTTTGGGCAAATCCAATACATCACATCACAGTACCACATGGTGGTGGCTACATCATGTTATGGGTATGCTTGTCATCTGCAAGGACTAGGGAGATTTTTTGGAAAACAATTAATGGAATAGTGCTAAGCACAGGCAAAACCTGGTTCAGTCTGCCTTCCAACAGACACTGGGAGACAAATTCTTCTTTCAGCAGGACAATAACCTAAAACACACAAGGCCAAATATACACTGGAGTTGCTTACCAAGATGACATTGAATGTTCCTGAGTGGCCTTGTTACAGTTTTGAGTTAAATCAGCTTGAATATATATGCAAGACTTGAAAATGGCTGTCTAGCAATGATCAACAACCAACTTGACAGAGCTTGAACAATTTACAAATAATAATGTGCAAATGTTGTACAATCCAGGTGTGCAAAGCTCTTAGAGACCTACCCAGAAAGACTCACAGCTGTAATCGCTGCCAAAGGTGATTCTAACATGTATTGACTCAGGGGTGAGAATACTTATGTAAATGAGATATTTCTGTATATAAATTTGCTAACATTTCTAAAAACATGTTTTCACATTTTCATAAAATGTAATCCATTATGAATTCAGGTTGTAACATAACAAAATGTCGAATAAGTCAAGGGGTGTGAATACTTTCTGAAGGCACTTTACATATGAAGTGGGTAAAACAGAATGCAAACATTATTAAAGTGACCAGTGTTCAATGACTATGTACATAGGGCAGCAGTCTCTAAGGTGCAGGGTTGAGTACCGGGTGATAGCCGGCTAGTAACAGTGACTAAAGTTCAGGGTACTGTGCAGAGGCCAGCTAGTGGTGACTATTTAACAGTCTTTAGTGGTTTAGGGCTCTTCTTGTTCTTCGCTGTGCAATCTCATCGCATGAATTTAATAGCCCCAGTCACCCAGACAGTCTGGCTATTGGCACACTGTTTCTCTCACTTCAACAAAAATCTGCCTAGCCATCTGGGTTGTATGGATGTTTGCACTGTGCTGCATGATATTTAAAACACTAGCACTTTGGAATGAGATGAGCCATATTGAGTGTTGGCTAAGGCTGGCAAGGTCCTCAGGCTTCAGAGAGAGCGAGAGACAACGTTATGTCCCAAATGGCACCCTATTCCCAATGGGCCCTGTCAAAAGTAGTGCACTGTGTAGGAAATAGGGTGCCATTTGGGATGTAGGCTGTGGTGTCTAAAGTCTACCCAGCTTTCCCTCTCTAGCTTCACAATAATCAGGAATACCCTGCCTCCTCCCTGCACCAATGTCTCTTATGCAACAGCATCACTGCTGCACTGTCAAGGGATCTACAGAGACTGTGCATATGATTTTCAATAGATTAAGTGTCAGAGTAAAATCTGAAATAAAGACTTCTGCTAATGATGCTTCTTCAGCCCTTGTTTAGTAGAAAATGTTCAGCAAGACACACAAGGTGTGTAGGTAGACTAAAGACCGTATGCAGGATAAGACATATTCATCAGATATGATCTCAGTGTCCACACAATGTCTGCTTCTCTAAGATGAAGATAACTACACTGGAATGCCTATTTGAACCTGTGTTTATGATGAACAATAGGACTCTTGGACAGCAGAATTAGTTATTCACCAATGCATAAGATACAGTAAATATGTTAGTTTTTGGATATCTATTTCTAAATGTTTCTTCTATTTTATTTCCTATTTTCTAGTGTCATGTCTTCACTGAGCATTCTGGGTTGGACACTTCATTAGCATATGACCTCAATATAACTGCACAGCTTGGCCACACATACTGTATTATTAAGATTGATTGATTCCCAATGTTTCGTAGGTTTATTTTCATGCCTTCTGTCACAAACTTGCTTCATATAAATCAAAAAGCCACTTGCAAGTCAGACAAAATATAGGTCAATAGCAGTGGTGCAATGGAATTGTGTGTAACAAAATGCCATCTCTCCAGCTTATGTTTTTCTTTTTTATGTAATAAAGCTAAATATGTGATAGTGTGTCCCCTATATCCCCAATTTTATATATATAATGTAGATGTGTACACGCTTAGAGAAAAGGGTTACAAAAGGGTTCTTCGGCTATACCCATAGGAGAACCCTTTTTGGTTCCAGGTAGAACTATTTTGGGTTCCATGTAGAACCATGGCCGCTGGAAGAATTTTTAAATTGGGGGTGCATCTATAATTGCATTTGTGTGGTGGTATACAGTTGAGCAGGATTTCCACACATTGGCCATTTTTTGTGTGTAGGTTCTGTAAAAAAAAAAAAGCCTTTTATAAACGCATGTCATGCAATTCTACATCATTTACATGATAGAAGACATTAGCTGAATATTTTTTTATACCACACAAATGACTGAAATGAGTGGCTACTCTCACAGTGACAAACTGAGAGCAATAAAAATCACTTGGTCTTGAATGCGAACAATAGCCCAGGCCAATGAAGAGACACACAGATTGTACAGGGATGTAGCTCAGTTGATAGAGCATGGCGTTTGCAACGCCAGGGTTGTGGGTTCGATTCCCACGGGGGGCCAGTATAAAAAAAATATGTATTCACTAACTGTAAGTCGCTCTGGATAAGAGCGTCTGCTAAATGACTAAAATGTAAATGTAAAAAAAATACAATATTATGAGGAAAATACACTCACCGGCCAGTTTAATAGGTACACCATTCACGAAAATGGATCGTTCCTACAGACAGTGAGTCACGTGGCCGTGGCTTGCTATATAAAGCAGGCAGACAAGCATCAAGGCATTCAGTTACTATTCGATTTAACGTTAGAATGGGCAAAACAAGTGACCTAAGTGACTTTGAGCGTGTATGATTGTCGGTGCCAGGCGTGCCAGATCCTGTATCTCAGAAACGACTGGCCTCCTGGGCTTTTCACGCACGACAGTGTCTAGGGTTTGCCTAGAATGGTGCGACAAACATAAAACATCCAGTCAGCGGCAGTCCTGTGGGCAAAAACAGCTCGTTGATAGGAGAGGTCGAAGGAGAATGGCAAGAATCGTGCAAGCTAATAGGTGGGCTGGGCCACAAACAGACAAATAACGGCGCAGTAAAACAGTGGTGTGCAGAACGGCATCTCGGAACACACTACTTGTTGATCCTTGTCACGAATGAGCTATTGCAGCAGATGACCCCACTGGGTTCCACTCCATTCAGCTAAACACAAGAAGAAGATGCGTGGGGAGGTGAAGGGAATCAAAGGACTGTGCATCCATAGCCTATCTTATTGGCACCAGTGTAGAGTATCGTCCATGTCCCCGGTGAGTGCGCTGTGCGCATGTTCTCTCTTTATCATTGGGTCAGTGGCAGTGCCACTTGAAACTTTGTTTTTGGACAATAATGTCCAGAAACACAAAAAGAAAGGAGAAGAAATGTATCTGATATAACCTAGTCCTACACTATGCCACTACACGCTCAGGCGTGCATGCATTGAACACTGCAGTCTTTTAAAAAATAGTTTAGTTATATTATTAGCCTAAATTGACTGTCCAATCTACTCATCACATTAGGAATAGTAGGCTATCTTACATAAGTCTGCAAATGCGATGATAGATAGATAGATGCATGGAATGCTTTATTATAAAGGTGCATTTTCATGGTGAAAATATGCTTCCCCAAACTTGAAACTCACGCGCCGCCTATGGGAGAGGAGAGAAGGAGAGTCCCGACTCAACTCAAACTAAACTGTCTATTGTACAGCAGAGTGTGTGTCCAACTCCAAACCCCCACAACTGAATAGATAAGAGCATATTTTTCTGCACGTTAACTCTAGAAGCTTATTACCTAAAATTGACCAATTGAAAGTGTGGGTTCACGGCTCCAATCCAGATGAGTTGGTCATTACTGAGACGTGGTTAGGAAAGAGTGTTTTGAACACTAATGTTAACCTTTCTGGTTATAACCTTTTTCAGCAAGACCGATCTTCCAAAGGTGGTGGAGTGGTAATCTTTACCAAGGAACACCTTCAATGCTTGGTTGTCTCCACCAAGTCTGTCCCCAAACAATTTGATTTGCTGGTTTTAAACATTCAACTTTCAAATAGCTCTTTGTTGACTGTTGCTGGGTGTTATCGTCCACCATCAGCACCGGCCTGTACCCTACCTGCCCTAACCTCTCTCCTGGCCCCTTACACTAAGTCTGAATTTGTCCTGCTAGGTGACCTAAACTGGGACATGCTTAAACCACCTGACCAAGTCCTAAAGCAATGTGACTCCCTTAATCTTTCTCAGATTATTGCCACCCAGAAAAGGCTACTCTCCTTGACGTTATCCTCACAAATAATCCTGATAGGTATCAGTCTGGTGTTTTCTGTAATGACCTTAGTGATCAGTGTTTTACAGCCTGTTTTCGTAATGGTTGCTCAGTGAAACGACCTGTCCTGATTTGTCATAGACGCTTGCTAAAAAACTTGAATGAGCAAGCCTTCCTTCATGACCTGGCCTCTAAATTGGTATAGAATCAGCTTGATCCCCTCTGTCGAAGACGCTTGGACCTTCTTTTTTGATATTTTCAGTGGTATTGTTAACAAACATGCCCCCATAAAGAAAAAGAGAATTAAAAACAGGTTCAGCCCCTGGTTTGACCGTGATCTGGCAGAGTTACTCCACCTCAAGAATTCCATTTGGCGAAAGGCTCGGCTCACGCATACTCAGGCTGACTGGCTCTCGTTCAGGCAAATGAGAATTAAGTGCACGCAGGCTATCCGGAAGGCCAAAGTTAGTTACTTTAAGGAGCAGTTCTCTCTCTGTGGGTCTAACCCCAAGAAGTTTTGGAAAATGGTTAAAGATCTGGAGAATAAACCCTCCTCCTCACAGCTGCCCATGTCCCTTAATGTTGATGATGTGGTTGTTACTGACAAGGAGCCCATGGCTGAGCTCTTTAATCACCACTTCATTAAGTCAGGATTCCTATTTGACTCAGCCATGCCTCCTTACCCGTCCAACATTTCCTAATCTCCCACTCCTTCTAATGCGACTAGCCCCGATGCTCCTCCCTCTTTTTCCCCAGCCCCGCTACAAAGTTTCTCCCTGCAGGCGGTCACTGAGTCCGAGGTGCTAAAGGAGCTCCTTAAACTTGACCCCAAAAAACCATCTGAGTCAGATGGTTTAGACCCTTTCTTCTTTAAGGTTGCTGCCCCTATCATCGCCAAGCCTATCTCTGACCTTTTTAACCTGTCTCTCCTCTCTGGGGAGGTTCCCATCACTTGGAAGGCAGCCAAGCAGTGTCCTTTATTTAAAGGGGGAGATAAAGCTGATCCTAACTGTTATAGGCCAATTTCTATTTTGCCCTGTTTATCAAAAGTGTTGCAAAAACTTGTCAATAATCAACTGACTGGCTTTCTTGATGTCTATAGTATACTCTTTGGTATGCAATCTGGTTTCCGCTCAGGTTATGGATGTGTCACTGCAACCTTAAAGGTCCTAAATGATGTCACCATTGCCCTTGATTCTAAGCAATGTTATGCTGCTATTTTTATTGACTTGGCCAAAGCTTTTGATATGGTAGACCATTCCATACTTGTGAGCCGGCAAAGGAGTATTGGTGTCTTTGAGGGGTCTTTGGCCAGGTTTGCTAACTACACACAGTTTACATACACTTAGGTTGGAGTCATTAAAACTTGTTTTTCAACCACTCCACAAATTTCTTGTTTACAAACTATCGTTTTGGCAAGTCGGTTAGGACATCTACTTTGTGGATGACACAAGTAATT
The DNA here is from genome assembly GCF_020615455.1 of Coregonus clupeaformis. Classification (NCBI taxonomy): domain Eukaryota; kingdom Metazoa; phylum Chordata; class Actinopteri; order Salmoniformes; family Salmonidae; genus Coregonus; species Coregonus clupeaformis. The sequence goes on from NC_059195.1 coordinate 17,748,404, forward strand.
TTTCCAACAATTGTTTACAGACATTTCACTTATAATTCACTGTATCACAATTCCAGTGGGTCAGAAGTTTACATACACTAAGTTTACTGTGCCTTTTAAACAGCTTGGAAAATTCCAGAAAATGATGCCATGGCTTTAGAAGCTTCTGATAGGCTAATTGACATAATTTGAGTCAATTGGAGGTGTACCTGTGGATGTATTTCAAGGCCTACCTTCAAACTCAGTGCCTCTTTGCTTGACATCATAGGAAAATCAAAAGAAATCAGCCAAGAACTCAAACAATTGTAGACCTCCACAAGTCTGGTTCATCCTTGGGAACAATTTCAAAACGCCTGAAGGCACCACGTTCATCTGTACAAACAATAGTACGTAAGTATAAACACCATGGGACCACGCAGCCGTCATACCGCTCAGGAAGGAGACGCGTTCTGTCTCCTAGAGATGAACGTACTTTGGTGCGGAAAGTGCAAATCAATCCCAGAACAACACCTTGTGAAGATGCTGGAGGAAACGGGTACAAAAGTATCCATATCCACAGTAAAACGAGTCCTATATCGATATAACCTGAAAGGCCGCTCAGCAAGGAAGAAGCCACTGTTCCAAAACTGCCATAAAAAAGCCAGACTACAGTTTGCAACTGCACATGGGGACAAAGATCATACTTTTTGGAGAAATGTCCTCTGGTCTGATGAAACAAAAATAGAACTGTTTGGCCATCGTTATGTTTGGAGGAAAAAGGGGACAGCTTGCAAGCCAAAGAACACCATCCCAACCGTGAAGCACGGGGTGGCAGCATCATGCTGTGGAGGTGCTTTGCTGCAGGAGGGACTGGTTCACTTCACAAAATAGATGGCATCATGAGGAAGGAAAATTATGTGGATATATTGAAGCAACATCTCAAGACAGTCAGTCAGGAAGTTAAAGCTTGGTCGCAAATGGGTCTTCCAAATGGACAATGACCCCAAGCATACTTCCAAAGTTGTGGCAAAATGGCTTAAGGACAACAAAGTCAAGGTATTGAAGTGGCCACCACAAAGCCCTGACCTCAATCCTATAGAAAATTTGTGGGCAGAACTGAAAAAGCGTGTGCGAGCAAGGAGGCCTACAAACCTGACTCAGTTACACCAGCTCTGTCAGGAGGAATGGGCCAAAATTCACCCAACTTATTGTGGGAAGCTTGTGGAAGGCTACCCGAAACATTTGACCCAAGTTAAACAATTTAAAGGCAATGCTACCAAATACTAATTGAGTGTATGTAAACTTCTGACCCATTGGGAGTGTGCTGAAATAAATAAAAGCTGAAATAAATCATTCTCTCTACTATTATTCTGACATTTCACATTCTTAAAATAAAGTGGTGATCCTAACTGACCTAAGACAGGGAATTTTAAACTGAGTTTAAATGTATTTGGTTAAGGTGTATGTAAACTTCCGACTTTAACTGTACCTCACTCAAAGAATGCAGTGTATAAAATCAGAACATCTGTTGTCTCAGCCACTGCCTGTCACCAAGGGAGTACCCCAAGGCTTGATCCTAGGCCGCACACTCTTCTCAATTTACATCAACAACATAGCTCAGGCAGTAGGAAGCTCTCTCATCCATTTATATGCAGATGATACAGTCTTATACTCAGCTGGCCCCTCCCCGGATCTTGTGATAAACTCTCTACAACAAAGCTTTCTTTGTCCTTAACCTTGTTCTGAACACCTCCAAAACAAAGGTAATGTGGTTTGGTAAGAAGAATGCCCTTCTCCCCACCGGTGGGATTACTACCGCTGAGGGTTTAGAGCTAGCTAGTTTAGAGGTAGTCACCTCATACAAGTACATGGGAGTATGGCTAGACGGTACACTGTCCTTCTCTCAGCACATATCAAAGCTGCAGGCTAAGGTTAAATCTAGACTTGGTTTCCTCTATCGTAATCGCTCCTCTTTCACCACAGCTGACAAACTAACCCTGATTCAGATGACCATCCTACCCATGCTAGATTACGGAGACTTCAATTATAGATCGGCAGGTAAGGGAGCTCTTGAGCGGCTAGATGTTCTTTACCATTCGGCCATCAGATTTGTCACCAATGCTTCTTATAGGACACATCACTGCACTCTATACTCCTCTGTAAACTGGTCATCTCTGTATACCCGTCGCAAGATCCACTGGTTGATGCTTATTTATAAAACCCTCGTAGGCATCACTCCCCCCTATCTGAGATACCTACTGCAGCCCTCATCCTCCACATACAACACCCGTTCTGTCAGTCACATTCTGTTAAAGGTCCCCAAAGCACACACATCCCTGGGTCGCTCCTCTTTTCAGTTCGCAACTGGAACGAGCTGCAAAAAACACTCAAACTGGACAGTTTTATCTCCATCTCTTCCTTCAAAGACACAATCATGGACACTCTTACTGACAGTTGTGGCTGCTTCGCGTGATGTATTGTTGTCTCTACCTTCTTCCCTTTGTGCTGTTGTCTGTGCCCAATAATGTTTGTACCATGTTTTGTGCTGCTACCATGTTGTGCTGCTGCCATGTTGTGTTGCTACCATGTTGTTTTCATGTTGTGTTGCTACCGTGCTGTGTTGTCATGTGTTGCTTCCATGTTATGTTGTCTTAGGTCTCTCTTTATGTAGTGTTGTGGTGTCTCTCTTCTCGTGATGTGACTTTTGGTAGGCTGTCATTGTAAATAAGAATTTGTTCTTAACTGACTTGCCTAGTTAAATAAAAGGTTAAATAAAAATGTGAGTGCACAGTTTACAAAACAGAGCTGAGACCTCTCGATGCAGAATGGGGCCCATATATAAATGTCCCATGTTTTTTTTTTCTCCCCTACCCAATCCCACAATCATTTATATCAATAAGGCAACAAAAAAACTTAAATTGTTTTATTTTATTTTACTGCAACACACTCTTACAGCTTTACCATCTCACCACCAGGAGGTGCTGCAGCACTTCCCACGGCTATGCACTCTTCTTCTTTATAGTCCTCTTTGTTCCACAGCACTTGTGGAAGCAGACTTTGCAGCATTTAACGGTGACGATGACAACAATGAGAACTATAGTGAGTAGCAGAGTGAACACGTCCAGACTGTGGTACTGGATCCAGTTGAGGTCGTGAGCGGCAGGTCTCAGGTGTTCCGCTCCGCCGTGACGCATCACAAACTCCGACCAGAACACGGCCAGGTCCAGGGGCTCGATGGGACGGTCCTTATGCACCGCTGACAGCTTCACCATCTTCTCCTTGTAACTGAGGAGGAAGGACATGCAACAGGGTTTATAATCTCCTCATAGACAACTCATGACTGCTAATACAGTATAAGTGAAGGAACCACTGTGTCACACTGCACAGTGCAATATTCACCTGGGACTGAATTCTAATGAGGTACTTTAATGTAAATCATGCATGGCTGACAATGACATTTGCACTGAAACTCAATATGTGCGTGTAGATCTCAAGTTAGGATTTTGTCTCTGTACTGTTTGCACTGCTACTTGAGTTCATAGTATCTCCTAGTATTATATATTTTATTTCATTTTTAACTAGGCAAGTAAGTTAAGAACAAATTCTTATTTACAATGGCGGCCTACCCTGGCCAAACCTGGACGACGCTGGGCCAATTGTGCGCCGCCCTATATAACATGATGTCCTTGTAACATTATTACTTCCTAGTATTACGTTAACATGTCTGACCTCTTGTCGTTGATGACCTTGTTGAGGGCCTCCACTAGTTTGTCTGAGGTGATATCAAACAAGTTGAGCACCTCCCCGACACCCCTCACTGCCATGCGGTGTACGTTGTCACCCTGTTCAGCGAACAACGGCAGCATCACCATGGGAACGCCGTTACAGATCCCCTCGTAGGTACCGTGGGTTCCTCCATGGGTGATGAAGGCCTTGACCTTGGGGTGGCCTAGAACATATACAGTTGAAGTCAGAAGTTTACATACACCTTAGCCAAATACATTTAAACTCAGTTTTTCACAATTCCTGACATTTAATCCAAGTACAAAATTCCCTGTTTTAGGTCAGTTAGGATCACCACTTTATTTTAAGAATGTGAAATGTCAGAATAATAGTAGAGAGAATGATTTATTTCATTGTCCATTTGGAAGACCCATTTGCAACCAAGCTTTAACTTCCTGACTGATGTCTTGATGTTGCTTCAATATATCCACATAATTTTCCTTCCTCATGATGCCATCTATTTTGTGAAGTGCACAAGTCCCTCCTGCAGCAAAGCACCCCACAGCATGATGCTGCCACCCCCGTGCTTCACGGTTGGGATGGTGTTCTTCGGCTTGCAAGCTGCCCCCTTTTTCCTCCAAACATAACGATGGTCATTATGGCCAAACAGTTCTATTTTTGTTTCATCAGACCAGAGGACATTTCTCCAAAAAGTAAGATATTTGTCCCCATGTGCAGTTGCAAACCGTAGTCTGCCTTTTTTTATGGCGGTTTTGGAGCAGTGGCTTCTTCCTTGCTGAGCGGCCTTTCAGGTTATGTCGATATAGGACTCGTTTTACTGTGGATATAGATACTTTTGTACCTGTTTCCTCCAGCATCTTCACAAGGTCCTTTGCTGTTGTTCTGGGATTTATTTGCACTTTTCGCACCAAAGTACGTTAATCTCTAGGAGACAGAACGCGTCTCCTTCCTGAGCGGTATGATGGCTGCATGGTCCCATGGTGTTTATACTTGCATACTATTGTTTGTACAGATGAACGTGGTACCTTCAGGCATTTGGAAATTGCTCCCAAGGATGAACCAGACTTGTGGAGGTCTATAATTTTTTTTCTGAGGTCTTTGCTGATTTCTTTTGATTTTCCTATGATGTCAAGCAAAGGGGCACTGAGTTTGAAGGTAGGCCTTGAAATACATCCACAGGTACACCTCCAATTGACTCAAATGATGTCAATTAGCCTATCAGAAGCTTCTAAAGCCATAACATCATTTTCTGGTATTTTCCAAGCTGTTAAAAGGCACAGTCAACTTAGTGTATGTAAACTTCTGACCCACTGGAATTGTGATACAGTGAATTATAAGTGAAATAATCTGTCTGTAAACAATAGTTGGAAAAATTACTTGTGTCATGCACAAAGTAGATGTCCTAAATGACTTGCCAAAACTATAGTTTAACAAGACATTTGTGGAGTCGTTGAAAAACGAGTTTTAATGACTCCAACCTTAGTGTTCAACTATACTTCAACTATAACATAGGACATGAAACCACGAAGAAGAAGTAGTAGTATTGCTTCTCTTGCACAATGGCAACGAAGTAGCATGTTGTGTTTACTGCGAAGAGTACCCCTCTGTAACTTCTGTAACCCAGGTGGTTTTCATGATATCTATATCATTGTAACATTATCTCTGATTATGAGAGACTAAACCAACCCAGCAGCTCATTCTGAGGAAGCCACTTCATCAATCTGACGTTAGCTGGAGCGTTTTTAGGCACCACTCCTGTGTACCTCCATACCACCTGAAACACAGAAAACAACAGCTTACCTTCCTAATCAAGTCATATAGAATCATCTGCCAGTTCTGGATATAGTGATGAAGGTACACCAGTTTGTAGTGGGATATAAATGTGTCTGGAGTTTAAGGCATAGCACCAGTGTAGCTCCACACAAACTGAACAACATAGAGCAGCAGCTTGCCATGACCCTTGACATAGTATATGGAGAATATGCAAATGCCACTGAAACTCCATGTAATTACAGTATTCCTATGAGTTAAGTACCACGGGTGACAAAGGACTTGTTCTTAGTTTAGATTAGACTAATGGTGGATTGGAGATTAGGCCTATATGCTTAACATGCATAGTACTGTGCTACTACAAACACTGACATCTCAACTGTGAGTGAGAATTAATATTCTAAGATTTAGAAAATATGTTGTCAGTTGTTGATATTTACAGAAGATTGTAAAGATTGTGTTGGTCAGAAAGGGTTACTTTTGACAAGCTAATAGGGTGCCATTTGGGACGTATTCGAAGTGTCCTTACCCTCTGAGGGATCCTGCTGAAGGCATCAAAGAACTGCTTGGCTTTCTCCTCCGGCATCTGAGAGACCATAGAGCCCAGGGTGAAGACCACGAAGCCATCCTCTCCTGACTCATCCACAAACTCCTGCAGGTCCTGTTGAGGCACGGTGGGAAGGGTTAGTTAACAAAAACATTTTTCATTTACATTTTCGTAATCTAGCAGACGCTCTTATCCAGAGTGACTTACAGTCAGTCAGTCAGTGAGTGAGATGCTACTCTTGCTTTACACGAGCGTGGTATGTGTAGCTTGTTGTTGTTGGTCATAAGTCATGTGTGTGGCAAAAGTTAGGAGATATCTAATCAATGAATGATGGAATTAAAAGTTAAAGGAGAAGGTTAGGCTACAATGACCAAGAGCCAACAGGTAGGCTGCTACTTAATTCAGAATGGAGTTGTTGTTATTTTTAACTGTAGGATGAGAGCGCATGCACTGCAGCCTCAATTAGCCTAGCTAGCTAACATTAGCTAGCTTAACTAGCTTCTCCCGGTTTGATGCAGTCAAGACAGGTACTATGTAATCATATTTGATGATAAATAACCTAGCTATGGCAGCTATTACATGCTGACAAAACCGGCCACGTGCGCAAGCTTTGTAACAATAAATGTACACATACATGTAATTCAATCATTTCATCGCAAAAATAGAACTTAGTTCTATTTTAGACGCTTGACGTGCTGCAAGTCCTGCCTCTCCCATCTAGTAGAGAACACGTGCTTTTGTAGAACTCAAAATGGGTCAAAATTCTCCAAAGATCCAGCACAAAAAAAAACCCATATGCATTTCAGGTAAACAACACAATGTTTATCTCTTAGGACAAATTAGTTAGCAATAGAAAGTTAGCTAAATGTCCATGAATGTTTCGACCTGTTCCAAAATTAATATAGTTGGTTCACAATTGGTGTTGGTATTTTAACCTGCGTGTCATGAACACGTCTGGTAGGGATAGACAAAATCAACATACGCACGTTAAAGGCGCTGCATGGTCAATCTGACGTCTGCATTGGCCGTGCAGCATTTATGCCTTGATCACACCGACAGCAATATTGTATTTTGGTACACCATAAGTACATTAATTTCCAATGGAAAGCTGCGTTTGCCTTGCAGCATTGCGTTGCAGAGGCATTTGCAGTGTGTTCTTTGTGGTGCATACGTTGGATTTATCGAACGTATGCCTCAAACTGGATGCGTAGACGGCGCCATATGGATGTTGAACTTTTGTTGCACACACATCCAGATGATACTGCGTTCCATTTTGCGCAAAACACTATCGGTGTGATCGAGGTGATATGGTATTCATACTTCTTGCACTTCACGGATCAGCTCAGAGCTGTTGTCAAGGAAGTGAGTTTGTGTTTATACAGGATCTCTCGCCCTCACCTACCGTCAACCAATCATGTCTATACGGAGCCCTCCACATTATTACACAATTTGAGAGGCGCAAGGCAATGCGGTACAGAGCTCAATTTGACCTCTGCGTGACTCCGGAGGCTTCGCAATTGCGTCACACCATCCATATGGCGCCTCCGACCACAGTTTCAGATCAAGCATAAATTGGCTCTTAGTCTACTATAGCGCGAGTCGGCTTGGTTGGTGCTGTCTCTTGTCTCTCCCTCCTTTCTTCACCCGTGTCACTCGCTCACAGAACGGCCCCTCTCCCGCCTGTTCAAGCGGCACCTCTATCTCCCTCCCTCCAGTGTTGCTATTTTTCAGTGAGATCTGCTATTGGTTCCTTGATTTGTCGCTAGATGATGTTTTACCATTGCAGCGATGACGTCACAGTACCAATTTACCTTGCTGCGGTCCCCGACGTAGCATTTTCGCCCCCTCTCCAGCACCTCTTGTACTTCTCTGTCTGTCTGTGTGCCATTGCTGTGACGTCTGTTGCACAGACAGCTTCTCCCACTCTCATTTACGGACTAATTGAGTGGGAAAAGTAGCTAAATGCTATCAAAACCATAGAAACCCTCAGTGTCAAAACTCCCCAAAGGCAGCCTGAAAAGTAGTTTAATTTGTCGCTAGAATCTTTTATCAATTAAAATAGCTGGAGGGGTCTAAAAACTAGCTAAATATCGACAAAATCGCTAAGTTGGCAACACTGAGCCTATCGCGCGTTATCAGCTCCGGTTAATAAAGTAGCTTAAAAAATGACTTTTCTGCTGCTTCCCTCACTGGGATTGGAATGGCTCTGGATCTGAACAGGTCTATATGGAATGGGTCTAGTTGTCCTCGGGTCTTTTGGGAATGGGTGTCCTATATATTTTTTATTTTATTTATGCATATAGGTGTTTATATATTGTTTTTATTTTATTTATGCATATCGGTATCTATATTTTTATTTATTTATTTATGCATATTGGGTCCGGGTGGGAAAGCCTCAGGTCCATTTCAGAATGTGTCCAACTTTTTGGACCTGTGAAGACCTGTAGTTGGAACTAGAACACAATAGGGACCCTCAGGTCCTTGGTTAGATTATAGTGACCACAGTCCACGAGGAAAAAACAGTGTTGTGTCCTAAATGACACCCTATTAACTATATAGTGCACTATTTTTGACCAGGGCCCATAGATCACTGTATAGGGAATATGGTACCATTTGGGGGACATCAATGCTGTTCCTGGCTCAGGTTTCACTGGTTGAACACAGCGTTTAGAGAAGAGACAGAATGGAGGGTAGTACAGAGAGGGACATTCCCCCAACGTTAATGTTGAGCAATACTTGAGTGTTAGAACAGTCTTCGGTCTGGTTAGCAAAACATTGACTGAAGGAGGGAAGGTGAAGTTGTGAAAGGAGACCATGCTCTGATAACACCCTGTATTCATAGAAATAAAGGCATAATAAACCCTATAACAATCACAGCTATCCATAACCCCAACCCTAACCACACAAAACAATCCCTGCAGAGTAGTTTCCCTTTTTGAGGTTTGTAGGGTTGGAACTAGACCACAATAGGGCCCCTCAGTTCCTCTATTAGATTATAGGGGCCACAGTCCAGGAGGAAAGAACTGTGTAATGTCTTAAATGGCACCCTATTACCTAATATAGTGCACTACTTTTGACCAGGGCCCATTTGGGGCACATCAATGCTGTTCCTGGCTCAGGTTTCGCTGACTGAACAGTCTTTAGAGAAGCGAGAGAATGGAGGGTAGTACAGAGAGGGGCACTCCTAATGTTAATTTTGAGCAATACTTCTCTTTCTACAAAATATGAGGAACCACACTTTCCCTGCACATCTATCTGCCTTGTCCTTTTTCTTTCCCCAAGCTGAAGGATGTGGTTAGGAAACATTTGAAAAGTTATGGGTGCGATTTGAGAGTTATGGGTGCGATTATGGAGCATTTCTATTGGTGCATTGCGTTTTATATTCCCTAAAACATTGTCAGGATTACTTGTTTGGCATGACTCCCATAGCACTCTGGCGTCTGTTATCAGTACCCACAATACTTAAAATTGACAGGAAAGTAACTTGAACTCTAGGTTACACCAGGTTTGACAGATTGCAAGGCAAACTAGATGGTAATTGTACATGAAGTACAATTGATGGGACTTGCTTTAACTCTTTAAAAATATTTTTGTGATAGTGGTATAACTTGAAAAAGTGTAACTTTACTATTTAAAGCAAAGCACTTACATATTTTCAAAGTTAAATGTAGTAAAATAATTAGTCTGATTATTTTGATAGACTACTATATCAACCATATTACTTTGGATTGTGGGGCAGTTAGATCACAAAAATGTCTGAACTACAGTTGTTGCGTGTGAAAACTAAAAGAAGAAAGATATACGACAAAGAGATCCATCAGAAGATGGGAATAAAACGCAGGATCATGTGGACCAACAGTCTTAGGAAAGCAAAGTCTGAATCATTCATGCTGTGGGTTTCAGATAAATAGATGCACAATTTACTTTTGTAAAATGTTCAATGTAAATGAAGTTTGATTTTAGTTTAATGGTGATGTAATGATTAGAAATATGATGGTGGATCTAGTGATGACAGCTCTTTAAAAGTATTTTTATGGTAGTTGAAGAACTACGTAGAATAGGTTTGTATGTAGACCTACTGATAGCTAGCTGTAGTTCTATCTAATAGATAAACTCTTTAGGCTAACAGTGATCACTGAAAAGTACATTTCCTGAAGAAAACGCCAGGGTTGTGGGTTCGATTCCCACGGGGGGCCAGTATGAAAATTGTATGCACTCACTAACTGTAAGTCGCTCTCGATCAGAGCGTCTGCTAAATGACTAAAATGTAAATGTGTGTTTGCTAGCATGTTTTAAAGTATGTATGCTTTTGAAATATGTTATAGTAGTGGTAGTGTCTGCAGTAGTAATGGTGGTGACTGGTTATAATTGAAGAGGTAGGTAGATGAAAATATGGATTGATTGATTGATTGGTTGGTTGATAGGATAGGATAGCCTGAATATGCGAAAGTTGGTTTGGTTTCTCTAGCTTGAACGGTTCAAGAGTTACAATTATTGCTGGTGGATATTATATGCTAAACCAGAGCTGGTGCGAACCACAGCTAGGTAGCTATGCCCAGGAACAGAGCTGGACCAGAGCTAGTGCAGACCAGAGCAGTAGTTGTGTGGGGGTCAGTAGTTGTGTGGGGGTCAGTAGTTGTGTGGTTGTCGTCAGTAGTTATGGTCAGTAGTTTTGGTCAGTAGTTGTGATCAGCAGTTGTGTGGTTGTGGTCATTAGTTGTGTGGTTCAGTATTTGTGTGGTCAATAGTTGTGGTCAGTAGTTGTGTGGTTGTGGTCAGTAGTTGTGGTCAGTAGTTTTGGTAAGTAGGTGTGTGGTTCAGTAGTTGTGTTCAGTATTGTGTGGTTGTGGTCAGTAGTTGTGCGGTTGTGGTCAGTAGCTGTGATCAGTATTTGTGTTAAATAGTTTTGTGATTGTGGTCAGTAGTTGTGGTGAGTAGTTGTGTCATTAGTGGTCAGTAGTTTTGGTAAGTAGGTGTGTGGTTCAATAGTTGTGGTCAGTATTTGTGTGGTTATGGTCCGTACTTGTGGTCAGTAGTTTTGTGGTTGTGGTTTAGTAGTTGTGGTCAGTAGTGGTCACTAGTTTTGTGGTTGTGATCAGTGTTTGTGGTCATTAGTTGTGTGGTTCAGTAGTTGTGTGGTCAGTAGTTGTGTGGTTGTGGTCAGTAGTAGTGATCAGTAGTTTTGATAAGTAGTTGTGTGGTTCAGTAGTTGTGGTCAGTAGTTGTCTGTTCAGTAGTTGTGTGGTTGTGGTCAGTAGTTGTGTTGTCAGTAGTTTTGGTCAGTGGTTGTGGTAAGTAGATGTGGTAAGTAGATGTGTGGTTCAGTAGTTGTGGTCAGTAGTTGTGTGGTTGTGGTAAGTAGATGTGGTCAGTAGTTTTGGTAAGTGTGTGGTTCAGTAGTTGTGGTCTGTAGTTGTGTTGTTGTGGTCAGTAGTTGTGGTCACTAGTTGTGTGTTGTGGTCAGTAGTTGTGGTTGTCATCATTTTTGCCAAAGCTGCCACGTGCTCCTCTGCGTCTGTGAGTATCCATAGCAACGGCTCTGTTGATGAGACATGCGAAAACTGTTAGCTGTCGTTTGCTAGCTACTTTTTGTCACTCTAAACTCAGACAAACAGCTGTAACATTTTATTGGTAGTAGATATTTTGTCTGTTGGGGGAGGGGTCAAAACGGTAGTTTGGAAAATGGGGTAAAATGTGTTAATGCAGTTACTAAAACAGCTGTATCGTTAGATCCATAGAATATATTTTGATAGTATAAAAGACCGATCTGCATGTTTTAAAGTTTGAATTACATTTCTAGCTTAAACGGTTTAGGAAGAGTAGCATTCCAAATAATAATAATAATAATAAGAAGAAGAAGAAGAAGTATGACGAAGATTTTGAATGGGACGTTTGCTTTGCAAGTCCCATTAATGAGAGCTAGTGGAATGTGGGCTGTAGAACGTGAGGAGGAGCTAGTCGGTAGATAAACGGAGAGCTGTGTCCAGTCAGTCCCTATGGAGGAAACAGAGATCCGGTTACAGCTGGCCGCTAGCTGAGTGTCTGAGGCAGGGAAACACAACATCTGGGGTAGAGGACAACACCCAACACTCTGACAGACTGACTGTCCCTTTAAAACACCCAACAGAATCTTTCTGACTCTTTTACAACATTAGGGCTTCAGAGGAGAAAGTAGTCTGTCTGTCAAAACATAACGATCTTGAAAAGAGATATGGTCCCAAATTAGAATGTAAGAGAATAATTTGATAGCTTGAAATGTAATGTAAACAAGTTATAATTTAGCTAAATTTTTCCCAGAGGAATCTCTGCTGTGGTATAACTGCCACTGCAGTGAATCTATCCCTTAAGGCAGCGGTATCAAACTAATTCCACGGAGGGCCGAGTGTCTGCGGGTTCTTGGTTTTTCCTTTCAATTAACGCCAAGACAACCAGGTGAGGGGAGTTCCTTACTAATTTGTGTACAAGTACAAGGGTGGAGCGAAAACCTGCAGACCCTTGGCCCTTTGTGGAATTAGTTTGACACATGTGCCTTAAGGTTTCTGGAACTGGATCCATATAACGTATAGGGTGCACAGCTCTGCACAGTTGATGTTTCTGCACAGTTTAAGTTATTTATTTTATTTACCGCTGGAAGTGGATCTCTTTTACCACAGTTGATGCCTCCAATGTTGACCATGTTGGGCATCCTGGGTTTGGGATACTCAAAGGAGTAGTCATACCTCAGCAGCCAGATCGCCCCATGCCCCAGCAGTTCCCTGTATGTCATGTCTTTCTCCAGGTACCTACTGGTCAGCTCGTCGAAGCTAGCAAACATTACCGTACACAGGTAGCTCTCCAGACTGTACATGAGCATGTTCTTAACCCTCCCTAGGAAGTCCATGTGGTCAGTGTTGCCGGTGAAGAAGCGTGGTACGTAGGATGGGGGAGTGGGGCACTGGGCAGCCCTATCCTCCATCCCACAGGGGATCCCCTTCAAGAAGTACACCGCTGGGATGTTGAAGGAGTCAGCGATGATGGATCCACAGGGTAGGAAGGGGTCGGTCAGCATCATCTTGAACCCTTCTCCTCTCAGGCGCTGCATCAGGGGCTCGTCATACAGCAGGCCCTCACAGCCTTTCACCTGCATGTTGGTGAAGTCAATCAGGCCCTGCACGTTCATAAATATGTCCGTTACCTTCGGGGTCTTGCGGAACATGTCGTCCTTAATTTTGTTGATGTTCTTGTCCAGCTGTTCCTTGTTGTAGGGGACCCTGAAGATCTCAGTCCTGTGGTAGTCAGAGCCCTTGATGAGGATGGATGTCTCAGGGACTAGCACCACCATCTCATGGCCCCTGGCCGCCAGCTCCTTCACCAGCAGCTTCATGCTCAGCCAGTGGCTCCCGTCTACAGGCACCACCAGGACCTTGTCCCCTTGGACGGGCCCCGGACACAGGGCTAGGCAGCACAGCAGAACCAGCAGTCCCAGCCTATTCCCCGGCCTCAGCCCCAGCCCTGGCCCCAGCCACAGCCCCTGCCCCAGCTTATCCACAGGAACACTTTTCCCCCAGCCCATGCCTCTCTGCCTCTCTGCTCAGTTACACAAGCTGTGTTGTGAGAAGTACACTACCTCCCTGAGGTCTGGCACTGAGTGCTACTGAGAGGCGGTTAAACCTCAGACTAAACTGTGGGAGTGTGTCTCCCTGCTAGGTCTGGGTCTGCCTGTGCAGGCAGTCTGTTATATAACCCCAGTCAGTCCTTCCTGTGGACTAAAGTCTATCTGCAGTATGAATGGTTCAGGTTAATGATTGCTTAGGGCAACTGAGAGATGGAGAGGATTAGTTCACTAGTAATCTCAACGTGACAGCCTTAACATACAGTATAGAGTAGCTGAGTTGGTTCTGGGTGCTGAGATTAGCTGGCTATTGGCTAGTGAATTATAATGCAAAAGTATAACAGAGATACTGATGATCAATTAGATGTATTACTAACAAGAACTGAAACCAGAAAAGTAAGCATTGCTCATTTAAAAGGGCTGTTTGTAAAAAAGCTTTTCTCCAATAGTACTCATATTGTTATAGTTGAATTGTTGGTTTTCTTAGTTCTACAAAATGAACTGTTGTCTGTTATTTATTAATTTCCCATTGATCAGCATGACATTGAAAAAGAAAAGTAACATGAAAGGTACAGTGCCTTGCAAAAGTATTCATCCCCCTTGGCATTTTTCATATTTTGTTGCATTACAACCTGTAATTTAAATAGATTTTTATTTGGATTTCATGTAATGGACATACACAAAATAGTCGAATTTGGTGAAGTGAAATTTAAAAAAATGAAGACCAAGGAGCTCTCCAAACAGGTCAGGGACAAAGTTGTGGAGAAGTACAGATCAGGGTTGGGTTATAAAAAAATATCTGAAACTTTGAACATTCCACGGAGCACCATTCAATCCCTTATTAAAAAATGGAAAGAATATGGCACCACAACAAACCTGCCATAAGAGGGCCGCCCACCAAAACTCACGGACCAAGCAAGGAGGGCATTAATCAGAGAGGCAACAAAGAGACCAAAGATAACCCTGAAGGAGCTGCAAAGCTCCACAGCGGAGATTGGAGTATCTGTCCATAGGACCACTTTAAGCCGTACATTCCACAGAGAAGAGTGGCCAGAAAAAAAGCCATTGCTTAAAGAAAAAAATAAGCAAACACGTTTGGTGTTCACCAAAAGGCATGTGGGAGACTCCCCAAACATATGGAAGAAGGTACTCTGGTCAGATGAGACTAAAATTGAGCCATCGGGGAAAACGTTATGTCTTGGGCAAACCCAACACCTCTCATCACCCCGAGAACACCATCCCCACAGTGAAGCATGGTGGTGGCAGCATCATGCTGTGGGGATGTTTTTCATCGGCAGGGACTGGGAAACTGGTCAGAATTGAAGGAATGATGGATGGCGCTAAATACAGGGAAATTCTTGAGGGAAACCTGTTTCAGTCTTCCAGAGATTTGAGACTGGGACGGAGGTTCACCTTCCAGCAGGACAATACCCTAAGCATACTGCTAAAGCAACACTCGAGTGGTTTAAGGGGAAACATTTAAATGTATTGGAATGGCCTAGTCAAAGCCCAGACCTCAATCCAATTGAGAATCTGTGGTATGAGTTAAAGATTGCTGTACACCAGCGGAACCCATCCAACTTGAAGGAGCTGGAGCAGTTTTGCCTTGAAGAATGGGCAGAAATCCCAGTGGCTAGATGTGCCAAGCTTATAGAGACATACCCCAAGAGACTTGCAGCTGTAATTGCGGCAAAAGGTGGCTCTACAAAGTATTGACTTTGGGGGGGGTGAATAGTTATGCATGCTCAAGTTTTCTGTTTTGTTGTCTTATTTCTTGTGTGTTTCACACAAAAAAAATATTTTGTGTCTTCAAAGTGGTAGGCATGTTGTGTAAATCAAATGATACAACCCCCCCAAAAATCTATTTGAATTCCAGGTTGTAAGTCAACAAAATAGGAAAACTGCCAAGGGGGGTGAATGCTTTCGCAAACCACTGTAATTACATTGCATGCAACATGCAAGTCATAGTTACAATATTAACCCTGTTCTGGGAGGAGTCATCGTGGTTTTCTAACCTTTGAGCTATACCCTAAAGCTCAAAGTGTTACCTCATGTTTTGTGAGGAATCTTGACCATTACCTTCAGCTCCTCCCCTTTCTCCTCCCACCCAAAACACTGACACGCAAACTTACGCTCACTCGCACGCACACTGCCCCTCCTCTGAACTAAATACCTTCTTTGCGCGCTTCGAGGCTAGCAACACTGAACTATGCATGAGAGCACCAGCTGTTCCAGACGGCTGTAGCCGATGTGAGTAAGACCTTTTAAACAGGTAAACATTCACAAGGCCTCAGGGCCAGAAGGATTAACAGGACGCCTACTCAGAGCATGCGCTGACCAGCTGGCAAGTGTCTTCACTGACATTTTCAACCACTTCCTGACCCAGTCTGTAATACCTACGTTTCAAGCAGAAATATGTTTTTTAGTCTATACATTAATTTTTTGTAAGAATTAGATATTTCATTGCTTTATACTGGTAGCTAATCAGTTACAAGCCCTCAATCAAACTGAGGACAGAGAAATACAGTTGAAGTCGGAAGTTTACATACACTTAGGTTGGAGTCATTAAAACTCATTTTTCAACCACTCCACAAATTTCTTGTTAACAAACTATCGTTTTGGCAAGTCGGTTAGGACATCTACTTTGTGCATGACACAAGTAATTTTTCCAACAATTGTTTACAGACAGATTATTTCACTTATAATTCACTGTATCACAATTCCAGTGGGTCAGAAGTTTACATACACTAAGTTGACTGTGCCTTTTAACAGCTTGGAAAATACCAGAAAATGATGTTATGGCTTTAGAAGCTTCTGATAGGCTAATTGACATCATTTGAGTCAATTGGAGGTGTACCTGTGGATATATTTCAAGGCCTACCTTCAAACACAGTGCCTCTTTGCTTGACATCATGGGAAAATCAAAAGAAATCAGCCAAGACCTCAGAAAACAAAATTGTAGACCCCCACACGTCTGTTTTATCATTGGGAGCAATTTCCAAACGCCTGAAGGTACCACGTTCATCTGTACAAACAATAGTATGCAAGTATAAACACCATGGGACCACGCAGACGTCATACCGCTCAGGAAGAAGACGCGTTCTGTCTCCTAGAGATGAACATACTTTGGTGCGAAAAGTGCAAATAAATCCCAGAACAACAGCAAAGGACCTTGTGAAGATGCTGGAGGAAACAGGTACAAAAGTATCTATATCCACAGTAAAACGAGTCCTATATCGACATAACCTGAAAGGCCGCTCAGCAAGGAAGAAGCCACTGCTCCAAAACCGCCATAAAAAAGCCAGATTATGGTTTGCAACTGCATATGGGGA
Source organism: Coregonus clupeaformis (assembly GCF_020615455.1). Classification (NCBI taxonomy): domain Eukaryota; kingdom Metazoa; phylum Chordata; class Actinopteri; order Salmoniformes; family Salmonidae; genus Coregonus; species Coregonus clupeaformis. The sequence goes on from NC_059195.1 coordinate 17,765,346, forward strand.
CAAAGATCGTACTTTTTGGAGAAATGTCCTCTGGTCTGATGAAACAAAAATAGAACTGTTCGGCCATAACGACCATCGTTATGTTTGGAGGAAAAAGGGGGTGGCTTGCAAGCCGAAGAACACCATCCCAACCGTGAAGCACAGGGGTGGCAGCATCGTGCTGTGGGGGTGCTTTGCTGCAGGAGGGACTGGTGCACTTCACAAAATAGATGGCATCATGAGGAAGGAAAATGTATGTGGATATATTGAAGCAACATCTCAAGACATCAGTCAGGAAGTTAAAGCTTGGTCGCAAATGGGTCTTCCAAATGGACAATGACCCCAAGCATACTTCCAAAGTTGTGGCAAAATGGCTTAAGGACAACAAAGTCAAGGTATTGGAGTGGCCATCACAAAGCCCTGACCTCAATCCTATAGAACATTTGTGGGCAGAACTGAAAAAGCAAGGAGGCCTACAAACCTGACTCAGTTACACCAGCTCTGTCAGGAGGAATGGGCCAAAATTCACCCAACTTATTGTGGGAAGCTTGTGGAAGGCTACCCGAAACGTTTGACCCAAGTTAAACAATTTAAAGGCAATGCTACCAAATACTCAATGCTACCAAATTGAGTGTATGTAAACTTCTGACCCTCTGGAAATGTGATGAAAGAAACAAAAGCTGAAATAAATAATTCTCTCTACTATTATTCTGACATTTCACATTCTTAAAATAAAGTGGTGATCCTAACTGACTTAAGACAGGGCATTTGTACTAGGATTAAATGTCAGGAATTGTGAAAAACTGAGTTTAAATGTATTTGGCTAAGGTGTATGTAAACTTCCAACTTCAACTGTATGTGTGCTCCAAGTAAAGGCTTCTTGCATGCATGGCTTTGAGATGTAAGTTAACCATAATTAATTTGGGGAAAAAATATGAATTGCCATATTAGGCGTAACTAGGGTTGCAAAGGGAGGATATATTACTGGAAACTTACTAAATTTACCAGTAAACTACCAGAATTTTGGTAACTTTCAAGGATCTATCACAAGACATATCACAGGTGTCTGTAATTATCTCTGGCCCTCTGTGTGGCCTCACATTTAAAATATATAGAATGACAAAACTGCAAAACATTAACCTGAATATAAACCAGCAACTTAGTGAATACCATTGGTGTTTAATATCAAATAAAATGTTATTTGTCACATACACATGTTTAGCAGATGTTATTGCGGGTGTAGCGAAATGCTTGTGGCCGTACACTACTCCAACACCATCAAGTTTACAGTCGACACGACGGTGGTAGGCCTGATCACTGACGACGATGAGACAGCCTGAGGGTTTCAGCATGAAATATATTTTTAAAAATGTTTTACACACTTTTATTTATTTTGCTATATTGATATGTATTTGTTGTCAATGTTTTGGTGTCAAACTGGTATCAGTTGTGAAAAAAGTACAAGTTGGAAGAGTTGCAGCGTTAATTGAAAATGCCATTGTTGAATATATGCTTTTTTCATTAATTAGGCTAGTTTTTCTAGAACCATATGGTCTATCTACTAGAAACTAATGGACAATATGGACACAGATATAAAACATTTATTCTATATATAAGGGGTGTCAAACTCATTCCATGGAGGGCCAAGTGTCTGCTGGTTTTGGGTTTTTCCTTTCAATTAAGACCTAGACAACCAGGTGAGGGGAGTTCTTTAGTAATTAGTGACCTTAATTCATCAATCAAGTACAATGGAGGAGCGGAAATCCACAGACACTCGGCCCTCCATGGAATGATTTTGACACATGCTATATATGAATACATGTTTTTTGTTTTTTTGTTATTCAAGTATAAATGACCAAAGTTACGATAGATTGCCATAGATTTTCTGTTAATTCCCAAAATTCCTAAAGATTCCAGTAACTTTGGTGAATTACAAAATCCCCAGTCTAGATTGAAGATCATAATTAGTTGATTCGTTTGAATCAATTGTGTTGCAGCTTGGCTGGAGAAAAATGTTGTATACTGTGGCTCTCTAGGAACAGTTGGCCACACATTTAAAGGTAGATTTAGTCAACCTAACTCCCAGTTTATGTTAGCTCCCAGTTGATCAATTGTTTAAATAGCATTTATACAAGGCAGAAACATTGTTTCCTTGCTGAAAAATATATAGAATGCCAGTTTCAGTGAGAAGCATAGCAACATTAAGGCAACTTTGTAACAGCTGACCGTGTTTTTCTAAAGCCAAACCCGCCCATTAGCTGCTGAGTACCTTTTTAACCTGTTTCTGCAGTGGGCTTTAAAAGGGTCCACACAGAGCATTTCTTGGTAGTCTTAAACAAATCTACTTTGAAGCAAAAGTATAGAGCAGATATCTTATACCAGTCTGTCTGTATGTGCATTTTATCCATAACCATGCCTAGACGTCTTTTAGGTGTCAAAAACCTCTCAAATGTCAAAAGGTGTAAAATCTTTCTATCCATTCCTAGAACATACTGTATATGAAAGCAATTGTATGGCCAAAATGATGTAGACAATCATTTGTTTATGTTGTCATGAGTGTTTAGGTTTAGGCCCATAAGTGGCTGAAAACCTCTCCAAATTTTTGACCTATTCACGAAATATACACTGAGTGTACAGAAAATTAGGAACACCTTCTTAATATTGAGTTGCACCCCCTTTTGCCCTCAGAACAGCCTAAATTAGTTGAAGCATGGACTACAAAGTGTCGAAAGGGTTCCACAGGGATGCTAAGCCATGTTGACTTCAATGCTTCCCACAGTTGTGTCAAGTTGGCTGGATGTCCTTTGGGTGGTGGACCATTCTTGATATGCACGGGAAACTATTGAGTGTGAAAAACCCAGCAGCATTGCAGTTCTTGACACACTCAAACCGGTGCGCCTGGCACCGACTACAATACTCAGTTCAAAGGCACTTAAATATTTTGTCTTACCCATTCACCCTCTGAATGGCATACATTCACAATCCATGTCTCAATTGTCTTAAGGCTTAACCTCTCTCCTCCCCTTCATCTACACTGATTTGAAGGGATCAAAAAGGGATCATAGCTTTCACCGGGTCAGTCTGTCATGGAAAGAGAAAGTGTTTCTAATGTTTTGTACATTCAGTGTATAACAAATAGGCCCTCTCTCATATAACAAGCTGACAGGCAGGCTGACATGCACAGACCTTAAAAGGCTCCAGCTCACTCAACTACCCCTCCCCCTCTCCAGCTCCCACAAGCAGATAAGGATCTGGCTCCACTGAACTAACCAATCAGCAGTGAGGAGGCTTGGCAGGCAGTGCACACATTGACCTCTTCAACACAAAGTTTTACATAAACAACACACTAAACTGGTTTTGCTATTAAAGAATCCACGTTGAACAGGCCAAACTACTATTCAAATGTGCCTTGCCAGAGCACTGTTAGCCAGCACAATATAGTACTGTGTGTTTCCACCTCCCACGGCGTGGACGTGGGGTTGGATTTTAGGAGCCAAAAAACTGTATAGAAAAATGAACATTCAATTCTCTGGCAACAGCTCTGGTGGACAATCCACTAATTTGAAGGGGTGTCCACATACTTTCCTGCAGTCAGCATGCCAATTCCACACTCCCTCAAAACATGAGACATATGTGGCATTATGTTGTGTGACAAAACTGCACATTTTAGAGTGGCCTTTTATTGTCCCCAGCACAAGGTGCACCTGTGTAATGATCATGCTTTTTAATTAGCTTCTTGATATGCCACACCTGTCAGGTGGATTGATTATCTTGGCAAAGGAGAAATGCTCACTAACAGGGATGTAAGCAAATGTGTGCACAAAATTTGAGAGAAATATGGGACCAACACTTTACATGTTGCGTTTATATTTTTGTTCAGTATACTTTCATAATTTTTTTCAATTGGTACCGGGGGATCTTCAGACGAGTTTTGTGAGGCCTGTGGGTGTCCTAGAGCAAAACAACCAACATATACTTGTTCGTGAGAGTCATATTAGTGTGTAGCCCAAACGGTTTGGCTGCTACAGACAGAAGTTGGCAGATCGGCTGTACCGACTTCAGACGAATCCCAAGACGCTTGTGGGGGTCGTAGAGCAAAACGGAGAACACCATCATGTTCGTGAGAGTCATCTTTCCGTTCAGATGCTACAGACGATGTTGTAAGAAGACCGATCTCCGGAATGCGACATAGTGGATGTGGTGGATTGAGATGCATCCAATGCAAAACAACTGATATCTCTAGCTTAAACTGATGGATTTGATTAAATTATGCTAATTTTATTTACACGGGGGCGCGGAAATCGACCTTAGAGGGCTATGTATGCAAAAACACTGGCTACCAGCAAAGCAGAGCTACAATGGATACGGCGGTGTTTGTCAGTGGGCGCCTTGCATAGAAGCCACGCGTGATTGATTTCAGTGGGGGATGGGCAGTGGGGTCTATGTGACTCAAATACCATCTGGATAGACTGAAGGTGATGCTGTTGAATGACAGCGATCTATCCAAGTGATTGCCAGTGTTTAGCAGATCAGGTTTTAAGATGCTAAAATTAAATACATTTCAGTAATTGTTTTCAGTATCCTAATGTTGTTTTTGTTTTGTGTTTTCTGATTGTTTCAGTGCATGCATTCAACAAACATTGGACAAAGTACTTCCACGGGGCCGCCATCTCCAAAGTTTACTCAAAAAAGTAATAGTTCTGAACTGGGTTTGATTTAGATTTTGTTTTAGTTATTTCAATTTTGTTAATTCTCTTTTAAACTTCCAATGGTTGAAAGCTATTGCTCAGTTATCATTTAGCTCATGTAAATTCTGCAGTTGCCCCTTTAAACATCCGAAGGCCAACATCCCGATAGTTTTCACATTTCTCTCATGTAAATGTTGTAGCTACATAAAATATTAAATAAACAATTTATTTGGGAAATATTCAGTCTTTGCTCTTTTTTTCATTTGCATGCTGATGATTTCAAGTTGTATTGGATTTATTTTGATCTGATAAAACATTGAATACATGTTATTTAGTATATTTAGTTTGCTCAGTGAGAAGCAAATTCATTTAAAGTTATATGTGATTTGGTTTATGTAGATGCAACTTTTCAATGTTGTTAATACACAAAGTAGCAAAGAAACAGATCTAATTTGCATATTCATAATGAGTTTGCAGCAAACAGTAGAATGTTCGCCACAAGTTTCCCAGAATTGCCAATTTGCTGAAAATGTGCAGCAACAGTTTGCCACAAAACTAATTAGCATGTGAAAATATTAGCTTGTTGGAAATTTGTGGCAAATTGGCCAAAGTTTTGCCACAACTGTTTGCCAGAAGCCTGTGTTTTTTCGTTAAGGGAGTACACACGGTTACAGAGCAGCTACACTTTAGAACACAGCAGTACAGTACAGTCACACTGTAGAATAGAGAGAACAGTACACACGGTTACAGAGCAGCTATGCTGTGTTTCCTAGCAGAGAACCAAGTGTTTAAATAGAAAGAGGTGTGTCATTATCAGTGGCTGGCCTGATTCAACCGGCTCAGATCAAGGCTTCAACACTAAACAAACAAAAACTGTTTGACAGTTGTTATTTTCATTGGTCGAGGCAGGAAGGCCAAACAGTGAGCTGTGCATTCATACGTTTGTTCACTACTGTCAGAATAGCGCTGCTTTGGAAATCTGACGTTTTATGGGTTTCTGACCAATTGTACTATTTTGTGTATTTGTGACTAGTTTCAGGAAACTAGGCATATGTCGCGGGTCACTTCTTCACAGGAGAGCCACTTGAATGTAAACTTTAAAAAAAAAACTAAATGCATTTTTTGGCAGAAATGCCTTCTGGAACATGTGAACTTTCATGTGCCTTTAATAACAAACTTGAATGCCATCTGTAAATACAAATAAAATTGTTAAATGACGAGGCTAGTTGGTTAAGCCACAGAAAAAGACTGCAACCTTCCCACTAGTCATGATTGGCTGAGATAATGAGTGGGCTGGACATGCCGAGAGAGGAGTTCGGATTGGTCTGCCATATCGCATGCTTCTGTCGCATGCTTCTGTCTATTTGAGCTGGTCAGTATGTGTAGGTAATCCTGTCTAACGCAGCTTATTTTTTTTATTATCGTGTAGTGGAGCTGCATATGTGTTGCTCTCCACTTTCTGGAGGATCAAGTTTTGAAATCAGTGGAATTAGAGTATGATAGCTAAAGAGATGGAGAAAACACCCATCTCTGGATTACATCTTCAAACTAAGGGCAACCATGATAGTCTAGCTAGCTACATTTTCAGATATTACACATTTCTAATTTTGACAGAAAGTGGTTTAATTTCAAGTTAAAGTATACTGTTAGCTAGCTAGCTAACGTTAGCTGGCTGGCTCGCTAGCTAACGTTACGTGTATGATCTTATTATTTGTATCTCAGAGCCATTTGCTTGCTAACATTGAACCTGGTTGGTTAGCTACCTGCAGATTCATGTAGCATAGTAAAGTCATGAGTTGGGATTATGGTTAATTGTTTTTCTAGCTAGCTAACGTTAGCTGGCTGGCTCGCTAGCTAACGTTAAGTTTATGATCTTACTATTCGTATCTCAGATCCATTTGCTTGGCTAGTTAGAGCCTGATGTTAGCTAGCTGACATTGAACATGGTTGGTTAGCTACCTGCAGATTCATGCAGGATAGTAACGTCATGAGTTGGGATTATGGTTAATTGTTTACCTAGCTAGCTAGCTACATGTCTTAACAAAAGACTCCACTATGCAAGTAACCATTTTTGGGTGCGTTTGTAAATTCAGTCTGAGTATGCCAGAGTGCAGAATAACTGATGAATTCATGAACGCACAACACCCGTTGAATATGGCCGGTGTCAGTAAACGTTGGCAAAAAAGTGCTTGACCACCGTTGTGAGGTCAGAATGCTCGGATCAACCCTACTCATCGGCCAGAGCATCAAATGTGCGCTCTGAATACTCCGAGAGCGAAACGAGATGGTTGGGGCTAAAGCTTAAGAGGGTGTGAATGATGCTGAATGGGTGTAGACAAAGAAGAGCTCTTCAGTAGGTACCAAAACATTCAAAGGCCATTTTCTCAAAAGTGAGATTAGAAGTTTATCAACTTTCAAAGCAGAATTACTTTCCCATTGTTCCCTTAAATGCATTGTATGATATACCATTTTGTAGATCTGTGTCTCTGCTTTTATCCAATGTACAATTTCAAATGTTGCTACATAAGACCGAATCAAGGCGGTCGGTCATATTATTTTGCATAATGTTTCCGCCAATGTTTCCTATGACCGAAAAGAGCTTCTGGACATCAGAACAGCTATCACTAACCTCCATTTGGAAGAGGACCTCTACTTCAATGAGTCGGAGAAGAAAGACATTGATTATCCCGGACCAGGCCCAAATCCCAGACACTCGTAGAAGGAGAAGACGGTGCTATAGAGGCCGGCGCGCAGGCTCCTTGATGAGACTACAGCGGTGAGTGAATAAATCGCCTCTACGCTCTGTTCTATTGGCGAATGTGCAATCGCTGGAGAATAAACTGGACGAGCTCCGTTTGAGACTATCCTATCAATGGGACATTAAGAACTGTAATACACTATGCTTCTCCGAGTCATGGCTGAACAAGGACATGGATAATATACATCTACCTGTTCTTTCAATGCATCTGTAGGACATAACGGCAAGATCAGGGGGGGCGTTGTGTGTCTCTTTGTCAACAACAGCTGGTGCGCAATATTAAGGACGTCTCAAGGTTCTGCTCACCTGAGTTAGTATGGTCTACAGCTTATCATGAGGTATTCTTACCAAGAGAGTTTTCATCTGTATTTTTCGTAGCTGTCTATTTACCACCACAAACCGATGCTGGCACTAAGACCGCACTCAATGAGCTGTATAGGGCCATAAGCAAACAAGAACATGCTCATCCAGAGGCGTCACTCCTACTGGCCAGTGATTTTAATGCAGGAAAACTGAAATCTGTTTTCCCTCATTTCTTTCAGCATGTCATCTGTGCAACATTTTTTAACCTTTATTTAACTAGGCAAGTCAGTTAAGAACAAATACAGTTGAAGTCGGATGTGTACATACACTTAGGTTGGAGTCATTAAAACTAATTTTTCAACCACTCCACACATTTCTTGTTAACAAACTATAGTTTTGGCAAGTGGGTCAGGACATCTACTTTGTGCATGACACAAGTAATTTTTCCAACATTGTTTACAGACAGATTATTTCACTTATAATTCACTGTATCACAATTCCAGTGGGTCAAAAGTTTACATACACTAAGTTGACTGTGCATTTAAACAGCTTGAAAAATTCCAGAAAATGATGTCATGGCTTTAGAAGCTTCTGATAGGCTAATTGACATCATTTGAGTCAATTGGAGGTGTACCTGTGGATTTCTTTCTTTCCAAAACCGCCATAAAAAAGCTAGACTACGGTTTGCAACTGCATATGGGAGTGGCCATCACAAAGCCCTGACCTCAATCCTATAGAACATTTGTGGGCAGAACTGAAAAAGTGTGTGCGAGCAAGGAGGCCTACAAACCTGACTCAGTTACACCAGCTCTGTCAGGAGGAATGGGCTAAAACACACCCAACTTATTGTGGGAAGCTTGTGGAAGGCTACCCAAAACGTTTGACCCAAGTTAAACAATTTAAAGGCAATGCTACCAAATACTAATTGCGTGTATTTAAACTTCTGACCCACTGGGAATGTGATGAAAGAAATAAAAGCTGAAATAAATCATTCTCTCTACTTTTATTCTGACACTTCACATTCTTAAAATAAAGTGGTGATCCTAACTGACCTAAGACAGGGAATTTTGTACTAGGATTAAATGTCAGGAATTGTGAAAAACTGAGTTTAAATGTATTTGGCTAAGGTGTATGTAAACATCCGACTTCAACTGTACATGTTTCAAGCGAACCACCATAGTGCCTGTACCCAAGACTGCCAAGGTAACCTGTCTAAATGACTACCGCCCCGTAGCATTCACATCTGTAGCCATGAAATACTTTGAAAGGCTGGTCATGGCTCACATCAACACCATCATCCAAGACACCCTGGACGCACTCCAAATCGCATGCCGCTCCAAAAGATCCACAGATTACGCAATCTCTATTGCACTTCACTCTGCCCTTTCCCACCTGGACAAAAGGAACACCTACGTGAGAATGCTGTTCATTGACTACAGCTCAGCATTCAACACCATAATGCTCTCCAAGCTCATTACTATGCTAAGGACCCTGGGACTGAACACCTCTCTCTGCAACTGGATCCTGGACTTCCTGACGGGCCAACCCCAGGTGGTGAGGGTAGGCAACAAAACATCCGCTACGCTGACCCTCAACACAGGGGCCCCTCAGAAGTGCGTGCTCAGTCCCCCCTGTACTCCCTGTTCACCCACGACTGCGTGGCTGTGCACGACTCTAACACCATCATTAAGTTTGCCAACGACACAACGGTGGTAGGCCTGATCACCGACGACGATGAGACAGCCTATTGGGACGAGGTCAGAGACCTAGCAGTGTGGTGCCAGGACAACAACCTCCCCCTCAACGTGGGCAAGACAGGAGCTTATCGTGGACTACAGGAAACGGAGGGACGAATGACCCCATTTACATCAACGGGGCTATAGTGGAGCGGGTCTAGAGATTGAAGTTCCTCGTTGTCCATATCATTAAGGACCTTTCATTGTCCAAACACACCAGCACATTCATGAAGAGGGTACGACAATGCCTCTTTCCCCTAAGGAGGCTCAAAAGATTTGGCATGGGCCCTCAGTTCCGCAAAAAGTTATACAGCTGCACCATTGAGAGCATCTTGACTGGCTGCATCACCGCTTTGTATGGCAACTGCTTGGCATCCGACCACAAGGCGCTACAGGTAGAGAGTACGGCCCAGTACATCACTGGGGCTGAACTCAATGCCATCCAGGACCTCTAGACCAGGTGGTGTCAGAAGAAGGCCCAAAAAATTGTCAAAGACTCCAGCCACCCAAGTCATCTACTGTTCTCTCTGCTGCCTCACGACAAGCGGTACCGGAGCGCAAGTCTGGGATCAAAAAGGCTCCTGAACAGCTTCTACCCCCAAGCCATAAGACTGCTGAACAGTGGTGGAAAAAGTACCCAAAAGCCATACTTGAGTAAAAGTAAAGATACCTCATTGGAAAATGACTTAAGTAAAAGTGAAAGTCACCCATTAGAATACTACTTGAGTAAAAGTCTTAAAGTACCTGATATTAAATGTACTTAAGTATCAAAGTAATAGCCGTAAGGTAAATGTACTAAAATATAAAAAGTAAAAGTATGAAACGTAAGAGCCGTAAATCCAAAAAGCAAAACAGCCAGACCTTTTATTTGGTTTGAGCTTGAATTTTTCTGAAAGGTAATTGTTCGTTTTTCTGAAAGGTAACAGTTAGTCTTACAGATGCAATAAATAATCAGATAAAAAAAAGAATGTGGATTCTTTAGGCAACACTTCAAAATACATCTCTTACAGACAAAATAGAATTACACCTTTAATGTAGGAATATAGCCAGTAAACGTAAGCACTTACAATCACAGTCACTTTATTTTAGAAAAAACATCCTATAATAGAACCCTATATATTTTAAAAAAATATGTAGGTGATGAGCTCATCAAAAGTACATGTACAGAGCTGAACACAACCTCATTGTAGGAATATGAGGACATCACCACTGTTGGAACTGTATTAGAAATCAGTGTCAGGTCATGCCATTGAAACAAGGACACCTATAACTTGTGAATTTTAAACATAAATTAACAAAATGCATAAGGCATCCCTGTCCTTGAGCTTGCTAGCGTTAAGCTGTCATTGAAGTTGAAGAATTTGCGGTTCCTCTTGAGTAAAAGCTGGTTTTCAAAGTTTCTCGAATCCAGCCTTGCTCTCCTGGGGCAAAAAAACAGTCAAATCAAATCAAATTTGAATGGCCACATGCGCCGAATACAACAGGTGCAGACATTACAGTGAAATGCTTACTTACAGCCCTTAACCAACAGTGCATTTATTTTTAATAAAAAAAGTAGAATAAAACAACAAAAAAAGTGTTGAGAAAAAAAGAGCAGAAGTAAAATAAAATAACAGTAGGGATGCTATATATACAGGGGGGTACCGGTGCAGAGTCAATGTGCGGGGGCACCGGCTAGTTGAGGTAGTTGAAGTAATATGTACATGTGGGTGACTATGTAATATGTACATGTGGGTGACTATGCATAAATAATTAACAGAGTAGCAGCAGCGTAAAAAGATGGTGTGGGGGGGGCAGTGCAAATAGTCCGGGTAGCCATGATTAGCTGTTCAGGAGTCTTATGGCTTGGGGGTAGAAGCTGTTGAGAAGTCTTTTGGACCTAGACTTGGTACTCCGGTACCGCTTGCCATGCGGTAGCAGAGAGAACAGTCTATGACTAGGGTGGCTGGAGTCTTTGACAATTTTGAGGGCCTTCCTCTGACACTGCCTGGTATAGAGGTCCTGGATGGCAGGAAGCTTGGCCCCAGTGATGTACCGGGCCGTACGCACTACCCTCTGTAGTGCCTTGCGGTCGGAGGCCAAGCAGTTGCCATACCAGGCGGTGATGCAACCAGTCAGGATGCTCTCGATGGTGCAGCTGTATAACTTTTTGAGGATCTGAGGACCCATGCCAAATCTTTTCAGTCTCCTGAGGGGGAATAGGCTTTGTCGTGCCCTCTTCACGACTGTCTTGGTGTGTTTGGACCATGATAGTTTGTTGGTGATGTGGACACCAAGGAACTTGAAGCTCTCAACCTGTTCCACTACAGCCCTGTCAATGAGAATGGGGGCGTGCTCAGTCCTCTTTTTTTTTCTCCTGTAGTCCACAATCATCTCCTTTGTCTTGGTCACGTTGAGGGAGAGGTTGTTATCTTGGCACCACACGGCCAGGTCTCTGACCTCCTCCCTATAGGCTGTCTCATCGTTGTCGGTGATCAGGCCTACCACTGTTGTGTCGTCGGCAAACTTAATGATGGTGTTGGAGTCGTGCCTGGCCATGCAGTCATGGGTGAACAGGGAGTATAGGAGGGGGACTGAGCACGCACCCCCTGAGGGGGCCCCCCGTGTTGAGGATCAGTGTGGCAGATGTGTTGTTACCTACCCTTACCACCAGGGGGCGGCCCGTCAGGAAGTCCAGGATCCAGTTGCAGAGGGAGGTGTTTAGTCCCAGGATCCTTAGCTTAGTGATGAGCTTTGAGGGCACTATGGTGTTGAATGCTGAGCTGTAGTCAATGAATAGCATTCTCACGTAGGTGTTCCTCTTGTCCAGGTGGGAAAGGGCAGTGTGGAGTGCAATAGAGATTGCATCATCTGTGGATCTGTTGGGGCGGTATGCAAATTGGAGTGGGTCTAGGGTTTCTGGGATAATGGTGTTGATGTGAGCCATGACCAGCCTTTCAAAGCACTTCATGGCTACAGACGTCAGTGCTACGGGTCGGTAGTCATTTAGGCAGGTTATCTTAGAGTCCTTGGGCACGGGGACTATGGTGGTCTGCTTGAAACATGTTGGTATTACAGACTCAGTCAGGGACATGTCAGTGAAGACACTTGCCAGTTGGTCAGCACATGCTCGGAGTACACGTCCTGGTAATCCGTCTGGCCCTGCTGAACAGCCTTTCACAGGCAGCTGAGGCAGGTAAGGGTGTGTTTAGCCTCAGAGACAGCTTACAGGCTGCTGGGAAGGACTTGAGCAACTCCATATGATCTGCTGAACAGGCTAGGTATCCATCCAGCTGTTTGGAGATTTCTTGTGCTTGAGACGTCTTCATGGCAGAGAAGAAGTCCTCCTCATCTGATGAACTGGCGCCATCACATAACTGCAGCAAGGGTTCTTCCATGTAGTCCTAGATGTAGTCCATTCCTGAAATACAAGGGCGATGACAATAGAAATCATGCAGTTATGTTTTTTGTGAGCCTAAATTAATCCATCCCCATCCCCCATCTATATAAACCAAGCAACAGGGCTAAGTAGGCTACCCATTGGACTGAACCACAAAGTCAGGATTGTAGTTTAACTGGGTGGTTCTCAAATATATGAAGTGTCAAAATGTACACTATACACAATTGTTTATGAATAATAAAATATTGTTCATTCTGATGGTTGCGTCATCCTTTGTCCACGATGTTGTGAATTTGGGGAGAAGGATTGCACCTGCGATCAGCTCAGGGTCTTGAAACATGTGGCTGAAGCGCTTCTTCAGTCCCAGTTGTAGCGCATCCACCAGAGGCTTACAGTACTTCAGGGACAACTTGATTCGTTTTGTGATCAGCAGGTTGATAGATGGAAGTAGCCACCCCATCTGGACATTGGTTTCAGCCTGCAGGATGTTGATGGCCTTTGCAACTGGGCTCATGGTGGCAGCATACTCTGTGAGGAAGGCGAGTTCAGCTGGTTTGAACCTCTAAAAAACGTATTTCAAAAAACGATAATGCTGTGTTTCCTAACCCTATAGAAAGGGAAGCACTAACCATTTCACCTGATTTAACTACAGTAATCAATGGCTGGATGAGTAGTTCACTAAATGGATCAATGATAGTGTATGGCTACAATATGTGAAACAGTTATTAGTCCCCAAGCAAAGGGTCAGGAAACACTGCAACAGATTAAGACAACATTCAAGACCTTACATTATGATAAAATAATACATAATCCTTACTTACATTGGAACCTCGAAGTCTGTGCAGAGAACGCTGATGGCCTCCTCTCCTTTGTCTTTGACGATCCTCAGGAGTCTTTCTACAGCCATGAACCAGGAGTTCCACCTTGTAGCATTTGGGCGCAGCAGTTGGAGGTTGCAAGCATCTTAAACCGTTTCGGCTGCAAGTGTGGATCTTCCGCATTTGTTCCAAAGTGCTTGGCACTTGCCACATGTTGAACGTGACACTTTTTTGTAAGCCTCACTGGATGTTGCTTTCAGGACATCGACTGTAGATACTAAGTTGAGTAGGTGGCAAGCACAGCGCTGGAGCTACGGCAGCTGTTACTCGAAACCATAATCTTCATTCAGGATCGTTGCCACATCAACAAACTCCACTTCTTCACTCTCCTCTTGTTCCTCTTCACCATCTTCCTGTCCTGGCTGAGCTGCTTCACCACCACCACCCACTGCTTCGACTGCCTTGTTGTTTTCATCTTCTCCAAACACTTGGAAAGCTTTCAAGAAGTTGGTGCCGTTATCTGTTGTTGTTCTCACAATCTTACCCCAGATTTCGAACTCAGAATGGATGTCATTTAGGGCGCCTGCCAACACATCAAAGGTGTGCGAGCCTCTCAACCATTTACAGGCCAGGGCTGCAGAGCATCTGTTGAGACTGTCAGGGTCTATTCATTGGGCTGTCTTCTTGCAACCCAGCAGTAGGTGGTAGTGGCGATGTGGTCAACTCCTCTCATGGCCTCAGTCACCTTCTTCTTCATTTCCTTGGAGGCTTCATCAATCCTGGAGCGCAGTGTGGGCTTTGATATGATCTTTGAGTTAGGCTGCAGATCCTGGACAAACTCTCTGAATGGTTCTTGTTCTACAACATTGAATGGTTGGAGCCCTTGGACCACATACTTCACCACAGCTTTGTCGATGGATTTTTGAGACACAGTCTTCAGTAATGTGCTCTGCTTGATGGTGGAGGGAGTCTCAGGGGCATGTTTTCTCATCAGTGTGTTTGCTGTCAGTTCTCCATACTTCTTAAGATGGTGTACATGCTTTCTTTAAAATAATAAGAAAAGGAAAAGCCTGGTCAAGCTAGCTAGCTAATGTTAGCTTTCGGATTTTAGTTAACACCCACTAGCTTAGCTAGTTAGCTAGCCATGTTATTCCTTGTGTTAGTTAATAAAGTTATTCTTCTTACCTAGCTAATTACTGTAGACTTAATTAAATGGTGGTCACAAACTCTCACTTAACTAATGTTGTTTATAGCTTAAAAAATGTGGATCTTATACCTTAAGTATTTGTTGATGGTAGTTATCTAGCTAAGTAACTAATGTCTTGGGGTGTTTAGAGAAAAGGTATTTGGCCACACTAACGTTAGCTGACTAAAATGTTCCCAGATTCAGAAACTACTAGCTAGTTAGCTTGCTAATAAGATAGCTAGTTAGCTCACGTTAGTTTAGTTAGATTGCGTTAGCTAACAAAGCTTCCGAATCTGGGCACATTTTAGTGAGCTAAATTAGGTAGCTACTAGCTAGTGAACTACTTAGGTATAGGATTAGCTAGCATCAACTAACACTGCTTGTTGCATTAGCAAATGTGGGCTAGCTAGCTAGGTTAGCTAATGTTAGCTAGCATGCTAATATAAGTATCATTAGCTAGCAAGCTAAAGTTATTCTAGCTAGATAGCAAGCTAACAGTAGGCTTACCTAGATGTGTTTTTTTTAGATTTGATGGCGAGTTCTTGAACGCTAGTATTTCCTGAACTTTTGGTAAACATAACAGACATTTCATCCGGGAGGATGAATCCTTCAAGAAAATAATAGAAAATTAATAGACAAAGCTATGGATGCAAGGACTGACCATCCATAAACGACAATTACATTGTTTACAAACAATGGGGTAAAACAAGCTTATATTTTGGGTTCTGATGGGGTACGACAGTTGAACTAAGCTCATGAGGCATTTATAAGTTTTATATAGGGAAACAATGCATGGTATAAGTAAGGGGTAATCAACGAAGGGCTATGCGTTCTATGGAAAATAATGCACGACGCACAGTGGAGTGGCACTAACCTTCCTCGGAGTTCCATTATTTTCCATAGAACGGATGGAGCCCTGAGTTGGTTATCCCACATACAACCGCACGCGTGTCAACTGCACTGTGATCTTTATGGCTGTAACATCTGTAACTTATTACCATATACAATCTCCAAAGTTCAGCAAATGTTGGCGCTGTTTGTGCTTTTAGGGTTATGAAGGCTGTAACATCTGTAACTAATAAACATATACAATGTCCAGAGTTCAGCAAACACACTCAGCCTGGTTAGTACAAATTATGTTATAGAAACCTAAGTTTGAACATTGCCTCACTGAGCCTATGTACCCTGAAACCCTTCCTAGCTCTGGTCTCTGGTAGTGGCCTCTCCCCAGGCTCTGCTACACAGGGGTATTGAACAATATTCTTATGGGGGCCAAATTGCATTTATTTGTCACACTCCCTTGTAAATGTGTCCTGTGCGGCTTGTGAGTATCATAAAGGGAAACAGAAGGCATGTAAATGTTCCAGAGTCTCAGCCTTCAGGCATGGGATCATAATAGCTGGCAAAGTACCAGGATGTTGGTTTGAATCAGAATTTAGAGAACTTAATTTGAAAACAGAACCTTGTTGAATATATGAAACTTTGCTCAACTTGAAATTATGGTTAAATTTCATACACAGACAATTAATGAAATATCTACCATATTGAAACTTAATACAGAAATATTTAATTTGAATATTTAATTAAATATAAATTACATTTTACAACTGAATGCAATATTCATTTAGTTAATTAAATAGAAATTCAATTTCTGAATTCAGTTATTCAATTTGTGCATTACAAATAAAAAAATATTAAAGCTTTTCTCACCTGGATTGTGCAACATTTGCCCATTTATTATTTTCAGAAATTCTTCAAGCTCTGTCAAATTGGTTGTTGATTATTGCTAGACAACCATTTTCAGGTCTTGCCATTACATTTTCAAGTAGATTTAAGTCAAAACTGTAACTCGGCCACTCAGGAACATTCACTGTCTTCTTGGTAAGCAACTCCAGTGTAGATTTGGCCTTGTGTTTTAGGTTATTGTCCTGCTGAAAGGTGAATTCATCTCCCAATGTCTGGTAAAAAGCAGACTGAACCAAGTTTTCCTCTAGGACTCTGCCTGTGCTTAGCTCCATTCCGCTTCCTTTTTATCCTGAAAAACTCCCCAGTTCTTAATGATTTCAAGCATACCCAAAACAGCAGCCACCACTATGCTTGAAAATATGGAGAATGGTACTCAGTAATGTGTTGTATTGGATAACCCCAAACATAACACCTTGTAATCATGAAAAAAGTGTATTGCTTTGCCATATTTTTGGCAGTACTTTAGTGCCTTGTTGCAAACAGGATGCATGTTTTGGAATATTTTTATTCTGTACAAGCTTCCTTCTTTTCACTCTGTCAATTAGGTTAGTTTTGTGAAGTAACTACAATGTTGTTGGTTCATCCTCAGTTTTCTACTATCACAGCCATTCAACTCTGTAACTGTTTTAAAGTCACCGTTGGCCTCATGGTGAAATCCCTGAGCGGTTTCCTTCCTCTCCGGCAACTGAGTTAGGAAGGACACCTGTATCTTTGTAGTGACTAGGTGTATTAATACACCATCCAAGGTGTAATTAATAACTTCCCCATGCTCAGATGGATATTCAATGTCTGCTTTTTACATCTACCAATAGGTGCCCTTCTTTGCTAGTCATTGGAAAACCTCCCCGGTCTTTGTGGTTGAATCCCTATTTGAAATTCACTGCTCGACTGAGGGACCTTACAGATAATTGTATGTGTGGGGTACAGAGATGAGGTAGTCATTCAAAAATAATGTTAAAGACTATTATTGCACACAGAGTGAGTCCATGCAACTTATTATGTGACTTGTTGAGCACATTTTTACTCCTGAACTTATTTAGGCTTGTCATAACAAAGGGGTTACATATGTATTGATTTATTGACTCAAGCTGAAATTTCAGCTTTTCATTTGTTATTAATTTACACCATTTTCAAAAAACATTATTCCACTTTGACATTATGGGGTATTGTGTGTAGGCCAGTAAGAAAAAAATCACAATTTGTGGAAAATTGTGGAAGAAGTCAAAGGGTGTGAATACTTTCTGAATACATTCGGAAAGTTTTCAGACCCCTTCACTTTTTTGCGTTACAGCCTTATTCTAAGATGGATTAAATTGTTTTTTCCCTCATCAATCTACATACAATAACCCATAATGACAAAGCAAAAACAAGCTTGGCACACCTGTACAAAATGTAAAGCTTTCTCTGTCACAACTCCTGCTCGCAGACACACATCTGGCATTTGCAACCATTTTCGTATTTTTCACTCACTTAACTCCAAACACAAAAACACACACCCCACCTTCCATCACAATACACCCACACATACCCACACACTGTGCCTTCTATGTCCTCTGTTTGCTGTGTTTTTATTCCTATCATGTTGATTCCTACCTAATTTCAGGCTTTTGAGTACTTTTGTGTTCCAGTTCCTTATATTTGAAGATGTATTATTTCAATAATTATCCTTTCTTCTAATGCTGTCTTTTATCTATTTATAAATACTATAAATAGAAAGTTGCATATTAATTATTTTACAACATTCTCTATCTTGAAGGGTATAGTGTATTTGTAGTTTATTTCTTTATCAATTGTTGTATTTTGTTTTCCCCAAAAAACTATTACAATCCCTACCATGGATAGTATTGGTGTTTCATTATTCGACGACTCTATGGGAACTTTGTAATATTTAGAATAGCCATGGAGTAGTCTTGGTGTCTCGGAAAAATTGGTTATCAATATACAGTTTATCGACTACGAGAGCTACACGTTTCCCTTTTTAATCTATTCACCTTGAAGAGTGGGTACAGAACTTTGCAACGTTCTTCTATTTCCTTCGGGAACTGATCATTCATGCCTATTTTCGTGGCAGCGAGTCTTTTACCCAGGCTTTTAACCATTATTTTATCTTTAAAAAATGCAAATTTGGCAACTATTGGGCACTCATATCTCTGTCCGAAATGGTGTACATGTTTGATTTTGTCAACAGTATCGCCTGGGATCTGTAGTGCTGTAAGAAATAACTATTTCACCACATTTTCAGGATCTTCACCCTCATCCTCTTTGATACCAGTAAGTACCAGATTTTCTCTCATAGATCTAGTCTGTATTTCAAGTAAGGCTTCTCTCAGAAACATGTTCTCCTTTTTAAGTTCTTTAATGTCCGTTTCAATCATATTGACTGTAAATCTTAGCTTGTTTCTTTCTTTCTCCATTGTCGCAGCTTTTTCATCACTCATCTCGAGACTCGCCTTCAACTCCTTTATTTCTTTACTGACTAGTTCAAGTATGCCCAGTTTATAATTTATCGACTTTAGCAAGTTGCTTTCTACACTTACCATTCCCGCTGGTGAAAAGCATAAATTGTCTGTGTCCGTCGAGGAGTCTCGTTTTCTTTTGGGGATTGGTTCTCCATGCGTACTCTCCGACATGTTTGGGTGTTGATTGTATTGGTGATATTGGTCAATACATTTCACTAGTCTTATAATTAGTTTTGTCTTGTTATCCAGATTGAAAGTTATTGCCCACGAGTATATGGAGTGTAGTGCTAATATTTAGTCAATCTTACAGATATTGAATATTACGTTTTAATCTTGAGGGATTCTGCACCACTGTGTTCAGTCCACTATGACACCTCTAGTGGAAATCTATCTGATATGTTACGAATTTGCAAAACGTATGATATGTTACGAATTCCAATTTGTTGTGGCTAACGTTAGCTAGGTGGCTAATGCTAACATTAGCTAGCTGGCTAACGTTAGCTAAACTAGGGTTTAAGATTTTTTATTTGTTTTTTTTTATTGAATATTAAAACATAAAACATACTTGCAGTGAAGCCGCTCAACATTTACATTACATTCAGTCATCTAACAGACTCCCATCCAGAGCGACCCACAGAAGCAACCAGGGTCAACGCCCTTGTCACGTTCGTTGAGTAAAGGATTGGACCAAGGTCAGGGCGTGACAGGGCGTACTCCGGCCGCACCAACCTGACTCATTAGGGGAGGGTCCAGGTGGGCATCCAGCCTCGGTGGCGGCTCCAGCCTCGGGCGCAACGTAGGTATTAACCTCTTCTTTTCTGGCTCCCCGTTGCACACCTGGTCCGGTCTGGACCTCGGCGCGATGCTTCCCCTCTCAGTCCTCCCACGATGCACCAAGCCTTGTCTGGACCCTGGTGTGGGAGGCCCCGACCCTGGAGAGGGCTTGACGTCTGGTTCTGGCTCTGCAGTCCTCCCGCGATGCACCAAGTCCTGTCTGTACCCTGGTGTGGGAGAGTAGACGACCGGACCCGGACTAGGCACCGGTGGAGCGGACTACTCTGGCACTGGAGTGGAGCAGCTGACTGGAGCTAGACTAGGAAACGTAGGAGCGGACTGCTCTTGCACTGAAGTGGAGCACCTGACTGGAGCTAGACTAGGCAACGGTGGAGCGGACTGCTCTGGCACCAGCCGTACCGGGCTGGGGACACGCACCACTGGTCTGGTGCGAGGAACAGGCACGGGCCGCACCGGGCTGGGAACACGCACCACTGGGCTGGTGCGAGGAGCAGGCACGGGCCGTGCCGGACTGTGAAGGCGCAGTGGCGGTGCCTGTACGGTCACACGCTCCTCAAAGCGAGTGCAGGGAGTTGGCTCTGCTAAACCTGGCACCGCCAGCCTCTGCTCTAAGGCCAGAGCTCTCTGCTGCTGGAGGGTTAACTCCTCTCTCAGCTCCTCCTGTTGCCTGGCCAGCTCCTCTCTCTGTGTATCCACTGACTCTTCCTCCCTGTGGGCCTCCTGCAGCGCCTCCCTCTGAAAGGAGAGCTCCTGCTCCTTCCTCGCTATCAGCCCCCGTAAGGTGGTTGTCTCTTCTGTCAGAGTGCTAATCTGCAGGTCTTTCCGGGCCTCCTGCTGCTTAGCCAACCACCCGTGTGCCCCCCCCAAAATGTTTCTTGTGGTTGCCTCTCGGGCTTCCTTCGCGGTCTCGAACTCCGATTTCGCCGTTGATCCTCTCCTGCCTGGGCCTCTTCCTTCGCCCAGGGTCCTTTTCCAGCTAATATCTCCTCCCATGTCCAAAACTTCTTCCCCACCTGTGTCCAGGGTGTCTGCTCCTCCTGGCCACGCTGCTTGGTCCGTTGGTGGTGGGATCTTCTGTCACGTTCGTTGAGTAAAGGATTGGACCAAGGTGCAGCGTGGTATGAGTACATAGTCGTTTAATTATAATAATAAACACTTGACAAAAGAACAAAGCAACTGAACGTGAAGTTCTAAAGGCTATACATCAAACAAGCCAAACACACAGAAACAAGATCCCACAACTAAAGGTAGGCAAAATGGCTGCCTAAGTATGATCCCCAATCAGAGACAACGATCGACAGCTGCCTCTGATTGGGAACCACACCCGGCCAACATAGAAATACATAACATAGAATTCACACCCTGACCAAACCAACTAGAGAAAACCGGGCTCTCAAAGTCAGGGCGTGACAGCCCTGCTCAAGGGCACGTCAACAGATCTCCCACAAGGTCAAAAATGGGAACTGACCAGGTCTCTCCAGATCTCCCAACAATGCTATTTCTAGGGTCAATTTTAGATTAATGTTATGCTTTTTCAGCCATTCCTGAACCTGAGACCAGAAACAGGCTACCTGAGGGCAATACCAAAACAAATGGTCTATTGATTCTGTATCCTCACAACAAAATTTGCAGAGCTGCGATGATTGTATGCCCCAAATATTCAACATTTTGTTGGTGGCAAGAATTCTGTACAATAATATTAGCTGAAAAGCACGAAGTCTTGAATCTTGCGTCGTTTTATATATACCATGGAATCGGTACATCAAAAATCTCTTCCCAACTATTTTGCAATCTTTATGGGACAGCTGTCAACATCCTGGTTCTCAAATTAAACAGGTATACTTTCCTATTTATGCTATTTGTATTCCTCCGCCAGTTTTGATCCTTTATATTGGGCAGACAGACCAGTTCCCTACCTCCTCCCGCTGCCACCTGCCTCCTCCATTTTGGGGGTAATGCTGTAATCAATTGGTTGCAATCTTGGATTGAGCATACCTTCCCATACAATTCTAATAACTCCATGAAAGACATAACTTTACCATTCCAATTTACAATATCATTTAAAAACAAAATACATTTTCCATAAATACAGGTATTTTATTAACCAGCACATTTGAGTTCAGCCCTAATATTTGTTCTATCTTTTCAGGGGGATTAAATTGAAATTGTAACCAGCTCTGCAATGCTTGTTTGAAAAAGAGAGATACTTTGAAAAAGGTTTCGTTTTCAATTAAACGAAAATGAGACATGGCAAAAAGGTCATTTTTAAACAATGGGTGAGCTTTTCTTAGTAATCTACCTGAGAACCATTTAGGGTTCAAGTAAAACATTTGTATAAATGAAGCTTTTAGAGAGCGGTTTAGTGCTTTTATATTTAATAATCTCAACCCACCCAGTTCATATTCATTATATAGATAGGCACGCTTTATCTTGTCTGGTTTAGCATCCCAGATAAAGCGAAATATTTTTTGCTCATATGATTTGAAAAACAAATAATCAGGTGTAGGCAGCGCCATAAGTAAGTGAGTAAACTGAGATATTACTAAGGAATGAATCAGTGCAATTAGGAGTTAGGTGTCTAGGGTTAGGGGAAGGGGAAGGGGAAGGGTTAGCTAAAAGGTTTAAGGTTAGGGGAAGGGTTAGCTAACATGCTAAGTAGTTGCAAAGTAGCTAATAAGTAGTAAGTTGTTGAAAAGTTGCTAATTAGTGAAAATGCTAAAGTTCTATGTGATAAGATTCGAACATGCAACCTTTGGATTGATAGAAGTTCGCATTATACACCAAGCCATCTATCCACCCTGACCAACCACCCTCCTTTAGTTTTTTCCTTAACCTTAAGTGTCTATTGACGCACCTGTGTGCACATTTTTTTGACTCTTTTTTTGCCATTTATGAATGTGTTATTCATAAGACCAAATTCAATATTTTATCCCCCCATTTTTTACATTTATTTTTTATACCTAAACGGCTATAATAGTAAAGGCCAAATTCAATATTTTATCCCCCCATTTTAAAAATATTTTTTTATACCTAAACGGCTTAGAACTTTAGAGTTTTTTTTAGCTAACCTTCTATCTTATGTAACCATACCAAACGTAAACATATCATACTAATTTGAGTGTCCCGGATTTACAATTACTATATTACGTCTAGTCTATGAGACCAGGCTGCTGTCAAGGGAAAGTTCAGTATGTTCAGTGAGGACACTTGTGAAGCAGCAGACTGCCCCTGCCTGAGAGGGATGACAGCTGTGTTTTAATGGTTTATCAATAAAACAATGTAATGCCGTAACACATAACATGGCACTGTCAAAAAACATGCTTCTCACACTGTAACCGCCCACCAAACATAGGCATTCGCCAGAGGCACTGGGGATTTACATTATGCACTGTGTATTAGGCACTCGCACAAGGTGTTACATGTCTTCATCTTGGAATACACATTTTGTCAGCAGAGGAGTAAATAGATAATGTTTTGTGTGTGTGTATTGAAGTAGATTTATTGACATTTGGTGTAACTCTGTTTGCCTTTTGTCTGTAATCAGCCATAGTGCTTGTAGCTTCTAACAGCACTGCTCCAGCTTTGATTTTATTACCTGTCTGACTGTAAAGCAGTAGATTAAGCCAAAGCTGTAGGAGGAAGTGCAGTGCTTCTAATGTTGATTCATTCTTCAATTGCATGTAAGAATGGTGTCATCCCTCTGACTCCACAAGCCGCGGCCACACTTACACTAAACAGGACTTCCTGGGATAGGAAGTGGTTCTACTGTAATCACTTCATTGGGGACAACTATTACAAAGATAGACGGGCTCTTCTCTGTGGGTGATATACTGTAGTATTCACTGTGATGTGGGATCCTGATATTATTACTGTGATGGTTTGGATATTTAGTTGGTTTTGGGGCCAGTAAACTTTTAGCATAATTAGCTTGTATGGGGTAGGCTAATTCCTGTTTGTCTGAGGTATACATACTTTTTCAATGATTCGAAGACCTTTAGAATAAGCACAGATAATGCTCTTTTGCTGGATTTGTCACTTTCTGGAGATTTTACTTCCAATCTCAATGTTGTGAGCCATGCAATGGTTCCTCCTGTGGTTTTAAGCCTTGTGCCCTTTAATCTTACTGGGTTATTGTGCGCCCCCCCTCTTTTCTTTCTCTCACTCCGTCTCTTCCCTCCTTCCCAGGCTCATGCTGGTAAAAATATCTGCAGACAGCAGGAGCACAGGCACGCCTGACTCGCTCTCAGACATCCCACCCATGTGATCTCACAGGCTTCCTCCCTCCACTCCAGTCAGGCTCCAGCCTTTCAGCCGGCAGCAGCTAATGAGTCTTTGTGTGGCTAGGGTGAATAGGAGAGAGAGGGGGAGGTAGAGAGGAAGGGACAGGGAGAGTTAAAGAGAGAGCGCCTATCTTCATTTAACAATAAAGCATATGGTACCGGCAGTGGCAGTCAGGGTTGAGAAATGTACAAGTCTCTCTGTGTCTCGCCCTATCTCTCCCTCTCAGCCGGCTCTCATGCCCTCAGAGTAGCAGGGTTGCAGCAAGTCAGTGGACTAAAGCAAACTGGAAGCCCTTCATTTATCATGTTTCACCTCTTTTTGAGTGCTTCATTTAGATTTTGCTCCCAAGTCTCACTGTGAGAAGGGGGTCAAAGGAGTCGGAACACGCCAGTGGACACAGGTCAGTCGTTTCTACCAGGGTTGGCACAAAGTGCACCGTTATGTATTCTTTTGCAGGACATGATGTGTCATGACTTGCTACAGATGCTGTGGGCTTGTTAGTATTACTTGGAACGAGAGCTTTCATTGTGACTCTCTCTCTATATAGCAGATCTGCAGTGTGAGGCTTTTGTGTCACCTCTGTGTACAGTGATTTGTGAACCTTATGAATGGGGGAAACATTGTCTGTTTGATTCAGAATATGATTGTGCCACAGCGGGCTTTGGATGCAGTTCATAAAGGAATACAGTTGGTTTGTACAGGGCATGTGTGTGCGCTCAGTGAAGCCAGCACAGGGAGGGGCTTTGCAAGCAGGCTTTTGCTGCATTATTTCACCCAGCATTTTCTCATGCACCGTGATTTATGCCCAGCCTTGATTAGTTGGAACACAACATTGGAGGAGACAAAGAAGGAACTGCATGATGTAGAGGAGGAACAAGCTCTGCTCTCTGGCTTGTGCTGCTAAGCCTTGAAGAAGTGAAGTCTGCTTACATTAGCCACTGTGTTACAGTACATATGATGCCTATTCACTGTGTCAAGACGATGTTACCCTGTCCAAATGGATCCATCTATTTTGGGATAGCTACAGTATGAAATAAGACATCATGATCCTTGTTCATACATAAAATGATATTTGTATACCTTTTTGGATTCTGTGTAAAGTTGGTAATAGGATATTTATCTTATAATATTCTTAATTTGTGTAATTGCCTCAAAATGATCCTCCTCCTTAATCTATATTGTATTAATGTGTTGTCAGATGTAGTGCTATTTATGTTTCACAGACATAGGGCTGGAGCAGAATCACTTTCAGATGTGAAATCACTATTTGTGCTAGTATATTAGCATCTCCATGGAAACCACTTTGGCTATCAAAGAATAGTGCAGCATCTGCTGAGGGCTAAGAATACGAATGATTTTCAACAATGGGGAACTACTTAAAATAATTACAAAATAGATTTACATTGTATGGGCCATCCCATTTGTAAAATGGAACTCAAATGTCCATACTATTTTGTATTTTTCCTGAATTACATGGAGCATTGTCCAACTGCCCATTTGGACACCTGTAGAAAAGGAGGTACTAAGCCTCTAACACATTTTTACATTTCCTCCATTGGTTATAGTCTACATAAAAAGGTGTAGTAGGTTACAGGAAAATGATCAATGTCTTTGACATTTATGGTGCGTTTCATTTTCACACAGAATTACCCAAAAGGTGGATGAAAGTCTTTCAATTATCTTTGCGTTCAGGCAGTCTTTGATAGTTGCATTATCTGTTGACCCTTTGATGCTAAATGATAAGGGCCAGTGACCATTCTAGACTGATTCAATATTTCATGAATGGTGCCAACAGGAAACGCTGATAAGTTTTGGATCAAGGTATGTAGAGTTTGTTGTAATCCATTAATGGAACAATGGAAAAGAATGATTGGCGTCAACAGTATATTTGAATGAGTGGCCTACTGTATATGCAGAGGGACAGTCCTGATGCCTCACATTGAACATTCCACAGTGCTAGGTACTGTAGTCAACATTGAATCTCCCCCAGGTGCAATCAGACCTATGTCATAGTAACAACCACACATTGTAAAAATAAAATAAAAAAGTTGATTGAACGTACAATTCTAAGGCAACCATCTGCAATAGGATTGTGAGTTTGCTTAACATTTTGGCATATAGATGAACCAACATACATTCTCAAGTTGAATTGCATGTTCACTCAACTTTGAATTTTAGGTTGAGTGAACAATGAACAGACAATTTAACTTGACAATTTATTCTACCTTATATTTATTACATATATCATAAGGCCTTTCTTTGAGGGCCTAGTTGAAACTCCTGGTTAACAGGCCATATGAAGACTGCAAGTGACATTATGCTGGCTTGCAAAGTGATGTGTAATTCCTATTGGAATCCAGCCAGAGTGAGGCTATCTAACAATTTGAACTTTTAATCACCCACAACCTGCATTGAGAATGACTGCCAGGTTAAGGAAGATTTTATTATTGAGACTACCTAAGTCATATAAACTGGTACAGCCATCTCAGTAACGGGTGCAAAAAGTCCAACTACTAACAGATTGGATTAGTTTAGAAAAATGTATCTTATTTATGTTAGTGTAGCATAAGATATTAATCAACCAATCAATGTACATGCAAAAACACAAATATTGAAACAAACAATTCTGAAAATCAACCTGCAATAGAGCATGCTGGGAAATATGATAATGATGGGTGTGGTTTTGAGCAAACATACATTTTTAATTTTACTCATCAAGCTTGTTCTAACTCAGCTCACTTCAAGCTGAGTTTGTTGATTCAACGTACAATTGTAAGGCAACCAACTGCAATAGGATTGTGAATTTTTAACATTTGCGCATATAGCTGAACCAACAGCAGTGTTGCCTTCCAAAGACAAACATGAATTTGTAATTTGACTCAACACATTTTTAGACATTCAGCTCAAAGTGAGCAAAGTTTGTTGAGTGAACAAACGTTCACACATTAGCTCAATGTCTTGTCCTTCTGAAGTCGTGTTTCTTTATTTCCGTGTCGAAAACAAAGAGGAGTCGGAGAGAGAACCTGCCAGTCATGCTCCTCTTGCTCTGCTATCTAGTTGTATGCTAATGGTTTGGATGCGTTTTAGAAGATGACTTCCCAAGTCATGGAGTAAGAGAAACAAAAGCCAGACTCCTGTTGTCACATACAACGTTACATTGTCAACATATGAGGGACATATTAGACAAAATGCAATTACTATTGTTTGTGTAATAACGCATAGATTATTGATGTCTAAAATGACATTATTCATATAAAAATAATTGCTACTAGATTACTGATGCAAACAATGACTGGCTGAGGACCAAGTAATGTAAAATGATTTGTGGAGGAAAGGTATAGCAAGTTCCAGCAACACAATGTTTGACAGTTACAAAGTAAGACTTAAAGTCAGTAGCCTAATTTGGCACTTAGTATCTGTGCAGCTGACTGATGAGCCTGCTCTTGTTGTGATTGGTTTAATTGCACCATCAGTCAGAATTTAATGGCTGTCACTGGTGGCTGCTCTCCACTGGCCTCTCGTGTAGTGGTCTGCTGTGTAGTGGCATTGGGGAGGATGAGGGACTCAGAAAGGGGCTGTATCCCAAATGGCACCCTATTCCTAATGGCATCCTATTCCCTATATAGTGCTCTGCTTTTAACAAGAGCCCTACTATATAGGGAATAGGGTGCCATTTCGGACGCAACTTTCCTCACTCTCTGTGACACTGGCAGCTAGCTAACACTCTGGCCCCTTTATTCAGCCAATAGCCCTTTACAGCCCTCTGGGTGCTCCTCCCGGTCCATTGGAAAATGTTTACTTTCTTTTATAGACGGTATAACCATGCCACTCATAATTTCCTCCTAACTACTATAAGTCATGCCTCAGATTGGAACCCCTCTAGGGAGGAGCACTGAATGTGCAACATTAACCATTTTAAAAATCACTATTTGATTTTACTTGCATGCATCTTATGCGCACACACACCCACACACATACACGTGCACATGCACACACCCACACACATTCAGCCAGTTTTTACAGGCATATTTAAATTCTCTGCATATCCCAGAATAAGTAAAGCTGTAGTCAGGCTTTTTAAATTTCCCCTAAGATGTAATTAATACATTTTGAAGCCAGTGGATATTTTCAATCAGTAGCCGGCTGGATGCATTCATTGTGTTTCTGAGGTGCAACAGCAATTAAGTACAGTCACATAAAAGTTTTTAATTTTTCATATGGTGCTGTGGGTGGATACTACAAGCCTGCTTTGGGCATTAACGTCTCATTTCATTTTCGCCCCATGTTGTTCTTTTGTGATAAAAATATTATTTTAGTTGAACAACAGTCAGGCAGTGTTTTTATGAAATCCATCATGAATACAGGGCAGAAGAAACAAACTATCTCAGTCCAGTGTCCTTTTTCTGTGGTCACTCAATCAAAGACAGCAGAATGAACTTCCTTTGAGGTAGACGTAGCATGCAATTCGCAGCCTTCGCCAAGCATCCGAGCTCCTTTGTGGTAAGGTGATCAATTGCCTGGGGACCATCAGAGAGGGTGGGAGGGAGAGGGCGGGGGAAGCTGGGCAGCAGCTGGGGGTGTTGTGTTCTGTGACTCACTGCTAATTGACTGTGCTGAGGAGTACTGCTGAGACCGGCGGGGCCTAAGCTGGGCATTAAATAATGTTTTCCCTTCCTTCCCTGTTGGCTGTTGCAGGTGCAGGGACGGAGACAGAGAGGAGGGCCATGAGCGGAATACTGAAGAGGAGGTTTGAGGAGGTGGAGGCGTCCTCCTCACCATGCTCCTCCTTGAGGGAGTCTGATGACGAGGTCTCCTGCAGCGAAAGCGGGGACAGCAGTGACAGTGTCAACCCCTCAGCATCGGGCACCTTCACCCGTGAGTCACCTGGCTCCAACACACACATGCAAGCGCAAGCACAAACACATGCATTTACGCACACAGACACGCACAGACACACACTGCTCTCTCTCCCTACACGAAACAGTCAACGAAACAGTCGAAACACTCATCGATATGCTCAACACTGACACAGTCTCAAAAGAACAAACAAATAGCATATTGTACTTTAGTGAAAGAGACAATCGTTTTTAATGAAGCATGTGTCACTCAGATGTTACTTCTCCATCATAATGTTGCTTTTGTAATGGATGTTAGGAAACATATCGTCAATAACACCTTGTGATTTCTGAGTTCTGAAGCACAAAAACAACCCACGGCTAGTAGGAATATAATCCAGATAACACAGTTGAAGAGGAAATAAAAACAGCTGCATCAATGTGTGTGCTTTAACCCTAAAAGCGCCAACATATTTGTTGCTTAAAAGCGCCAAAGGGGGTCAATTTTGACACTCTCTGTCAAGCGGTGACACTTTAGATTTTATTAGCTTTTTGTAACACAAGTAAATGGTTTAATTTCCCCAAAATAAGCATTTATTTAAAAAATGTTTCACAATTATATTCAAATTTGATGTTTGAAAATATGTTTTTGTACGTTTACCATGCTATGAACAGATTTGTATCCATTTCTTTCATAGCCACCTGTTATGAACATTTGTCATTTATTAATTCATAGTGTTGTCTTTCTGTGATACTCAGAGGCTGAGAAATTGGTGATTGAGCTAATCTGACATACCGGCAGGACCTAAAATGGCCACCATTATGGGCAATATATGGGCCTATTGATTTTTTTATATAGTGGCTGCCACGGCCCCCAGGGGCAAAATCTGGGGTGGCTCCATATCTATATATTTTTAGGGTACATACACTATATATACAAAAGTATATGGATACCCCATCAAATTAGTGGATTTGGCTATTTCAGCCACACCCGTTGCTGACAGGTGTATAAAATTGAGCACACAGCCATGCGATCTCCATAGACAAACATTGGCAGTAGAATGGCCTTACTGAAGAGCTCAGTGACTTTCAATGTGGCACCGTCATAGGATGCCACCTTTCCAACAAGTCAGTTTGTCAAATTTCTGCCCTGCTAGAGCTGCCCCGGTCAACTGTAAGTGCTGTTATTGTGAAGTGGAAACATCTAGGAGCAACAACGACTCAGCCGCAAAGTGGTAGGCCACACAAGCTCACAGAACGGGACCGCCGAGTAATGAAGCGCGTAGCGTATAAAAATCGTCTGTCCTCTGGAGCAGTGGAAACGTGTTCTCTGGAGTGATGAATCACGCTTCACCATCTGGCAGTCCGACGGACAAATCTAGGTTTGCCAGGAGGACGCTACCTGCCCAAATGCATAGTGTCAACTGTAGAGTTTGGTGGAGGAGGAATAATGGTCTGGGGCTGTTTTTCATGGTTCGGGCTAGGCCCCTTTGTTTCAGTAAAGGGAAATCTTAACACTACAGCATATAATGACATTCCAGACGATTCTGTGCTTCCAACTTAGTTGCAACGGTTTGGGGAAGGCCCTTTCCTGTTTC
Source organism: Coregonus clupeaformis (assembly GCF_020615455.1). Lineage (NCBI taxonomy): Eukaryota > Metazoa > Chordata > Actinopteri > Salmoniformes > Salmonidae > Coregonus > Coregonus clupeaformis. The sequence continues at coordinate 17,795,907 of NC_059195.1, forward strand.
AGCATGACAATGCCCCCATGCACAAACCGAGGTCCATACAGAAATGGTTTGTCGGTGTGGAAGAACTTAACTGGCCTGCACAGAGCCCTGACCTCAACCCCATCGAACACCTTTGGGATGAATTGGAACGCCGACTGCGAGCCAGGCCTAATCGCCCAACATCAGTACCCGACCTCACTAATGCTCTTGTGGCTGAATGGAAGCAAGTCCCCGCAGCAATGTTCCAACATCTAGTGGAAAGCCTTTCTAGAAGAGTGGAGGCTGTTATAGCAGCAAAGGGGGACCAACTCCATATTAATGCCCTTGGTTATGGAATAAGATGTTTGACGAGCAGGTGTCCAGATACTTTTGGTCATGTAGTGTATGTCTACCTCTGTGGCATATTTGGTGCTTTTATCACAACGTTTTCTACTGAGTCCACATTTTCAGCTTAGCCTCGCACCACTAGTATAGAAATATTACTATTTTTCATTCCTCCATATTAACACAGAAATCCTGGTAAATTGTGTTTTTTGTTGTTGTTGGTAACTAGCTGCTTGACAAAGTCCAAATATTTATGATGGATAAAAAAAAGGGGGTTAGAAATTATGACATTTTCTACCCCTTTGAGTCAAAATTGACCCCTGTTGGTGCTTTTAGGGTTAAAAGAGGAGAAAAATGCATTGTCTGAGCTGAACTAGTGTCTGTGTTCTCAGCTGAGTAACCATAGGGAGGGCTATTGGTGTGTCTGTCAGGCTCTCTAAGAAGCTCTGTCGAGTCAACCTGTTCTCTGTTCCAAAGCTGCTTATTGGAAAGGCTACAGCCAGTTTGGCAGGCACCTCTGATAAAAAAAGACCTGTGTATTAGATTACCTGTATTTTTCTATAAGCAGATATGATGCTATTGGTAGGCAACCTGGGGAAAATTGGTGGATGGTTCCTCAGGTGACAGATCTATGTTGTGTTTGGTGACAGATGCATACAGTAGCCCTTCCCTGGATTGTTATGGGTGTGAGTGACAGGGCTCCTCCCTGGGGTGTGTGTGTGTGTGCATACATGCTCGTTTATGTGTGTATGTGTGTGTGTGTGTGTGTGTGTGGACCAGGGACCATGCAACACAACGCATGGCTCCCCCAGCTTCTCCCCACTAAAGAGGTGCCACAATGTGTCAGGCTTGCTGCTGACATGTACAGTAGCATTGTTTCCTGGAGAATACAGTACAACCTGTCTTGGGTCACGTTAGAGTTGGAGAAATAATCCAGCTCCTCTCCTGGTGTGATTGCTTTTAGTGGAGCAGTCTTGGAATTGTGAGGTCTTTGAAAAGGGCTTCTATGTATTCTCAAATATATATTTTTAGACATGGTTGTAGCAACCCTAATAGAAAATGGACAAGAAATAGGAAGAAATACAGAGAGATATCCAACAATGTTTGGTATTGCAAGCTTGAAAACCATGTGGATACCCAAAACCCTGATAAACCTTTTTTCGAGACAATAAAGCAAAATTCCAATCATGAAGCCAAGACTGGCAACATTGCCATGTTGTTAATGAATGCATTGTCCTTATGGCACAGGGTGGAGAGCTGCTGGAACCAGATGGTTCCCATTTGTCCTGTTTGTCTGACCTCAGGTGAGCGCTTGGAAAGCTGTGCTCAACGACTCCAGATCCAGGCCAAGAGGGGTATTATTTATGCCCTCAGTCTTTGCTTTCCTTTTTCTCCCTCCCTCAATCTTTCATCCATGTATGAACAAGTAACCCTGCTTCCGCCATTATTTATGTATGAGTAGGCTAGCTATCACTGCTTTTTAACGTTCCTTTCACCATCCACTTCTTCTGTTGTCATTTGGTCCTCTAGCTGATTCCATACTGAAGAGGGAGAAGCGTGTGAGGACGAGGAGGGTGCATTTTGAGAATGTGACGGTGTACTACTTCAGCCGGCGCCAGGGTTTCACCAGTGTGCCCAGTCAGGGAGGCAGTACTCTGGGCATGTCCAACAGACACAGCTGTGTCAGGCAGTACTCCCTGGGAGAGTTTGCCCTGGAGCAGGAGAGGATCCACAGAGACATGCTCCGAGACCATCTGAAGGAGGAAAAAATCAACTCCATAAAACTCAAGGTATTAAAAGAAACGGAAGCTACTGAGCAAATGAAATGTACTGTACACAGGGAGAGGAGATAATGCATCATGATATACAGACGGTACTAGATGTACAGTTGTGACATATCATATCCTTGTATAAATCCAGAACATTGCATGTTTTCAACGGCTGACTCTGTATCCTCTTTCGAGATGCAGCATGTCATTGGTTTCGGCTGGTTGCTTACTCTTCAAACCGGACTGAATTTGATCCCCTCTCGTTGGTTTTCAGCTGACTAAGAACGGTACAGTGGAGTCGGAGGAGGCCAACACACTCACGGCTGAGGACATCTCTGACGATGACATTGATCTGGACAACACCGAGGTGGACGAGTACTTCTTCCTCCAGCCCCTCACCACGAAGAAGCGCCGGGCTCTGCTGCGGACCTCGGGGGTGAAGAAGATTGACGTGGAGGAGAAGCACGAGCTGCGGGCCATCCGATTGTCCAGGGAGGACTGTGGCTGCGACTGCAGAGTGTTCTGTGACCCAGAGACCTGTGCGTGCTGCGTAGCAGGAATCAAGTGCCAGGTAAATCCCTGGGTAGTCTGACCCAGACATACTGACACTGATGTATCACTCTATCCGCTCTGGAAATAAGCCCCATATGCGGCCCTTAGCCTTGAGGCAAATGCATTTCAATAGAAGGGTGATTAAGTGATCAAATATTTTAGACGCTGTAGATGAAAGCACTGTATTATTGAAAAAGCACTGTATAATTTACAGTTGCTTATCTGATATTGCCAAAGGATTACATTAATTAATCTATTATATGCAAACTGCAGAATATATGGTCATATAACCCAATGTGGTCCAATCTACAGGTAGACCGCATGTCTTTTCCCTGTGGCTGTACCAAGGAGGGGTGTAGCAACGCGGCCGGCCGGGTGGAATTTAACCCCATCCGTGTACGGACCCACTTCCTGCACACCATCATGAAGCTAGAGCTGGAGAAGAGCGAGCAGCAGCAGGCCTCCCCTGCCAATGGTTACCATGGCGAAAGCAACGGCCACAGCCACGGCAACCCGCTGGTCCAGACCCAACACAGTCTGGAATACTCTCTGTCAGACCCAACACTTCAACAGTCTGCCATCATGCACCTCCAGACACCTGACGACATGGAAGAGCCTCTAGATGATGAAGATGAGGATGAGGAGGACGAAGAGGACAACAGCAGTTTATGCAGCGGACTGTCTGATACCAGCACTCAGAGCTTGGCTAACAGTGACTCTGAGGAAGAGGAGGATGATGAGGAGGAGAAGTCGAAGGACTTTGAGGATGGTGTGGGCACACCACCTGTGTCCCACACAGAGGTTGTCCCCCTGTCCTCTGTGTTGTGTTACTCTGACGGCACCGTGCCACAGGACAACCACATTGACAAGCATATGAATGGAAACTCTTATTTACTCAGCTCCCCAGCCAAGTATTATCAGCAGGAGAACCCCAGTGCTGTTGCTTCTGCCAATGGGGCGGTCAGCCAACCCAGTGAAATTTACGGAGAGGCCTTATCATTCCCACACCCAGTTAGCACTAGCAACGGGGCCATGCCACAAGGACCATTCAACATGGCCGCCGACATGACAGAGCAGTACACAGACTACCCCCACCAGGCTGAGGAACAGTACACCAATAAACACTTCACCCTGACCAACGGCAGAGCAGCAACCACTGCCATGGGCTGCTGCACACCTGACCTGGAAAACAACATGGTCCAATCTAAAGGAACATTCCCTGAGCAGCCTGGGGGCCTCTGCCAGATGGAGTTCCACAACAACTACCTGAACAATAAGAGCTCCCAGGAAGTCTACGGTAGTAATGGGAAGTGTTTTGTGGCAGAGCAGCCAAAGGAAGTGTCTAATGGTAATGGTTTGTCTGAAGGGCCTTCTCTAGCCGACAGTACAAAGACCCCTGCATTAGCAGAGAATCTCCCCCAGGTCGCACCAGTTTAGTGGGCCTAGCTCACCTGTCTGTAGAATTCATGTTGTGTCTTTTCTTAGTGAACAACCCACTGGGCACAGACGTCAGTTCAACGTCAACTAATGTGAATTCAACGTGAAATCAACAACAAATGTAACCATGTCATTGGATTTAGGTTCAAAGCTGGGTGAAAAAAGACGAAATGCCCTTACATTGATTATTTTGTGCAAATCCAATCAGTTTTCGACATTGAGTCATCGCATTGATTTTTGGGTTGAAATGATGTGGAAACAACGTTGATTCAACCAGTTTTTGGCCAGTGGGAATACTGACCAAGTGTTATTTATGCAGAAGATATTCATGGTCTTTAATGGGAACTAAACTTTCCAAGTCATTTGAAAGACCATACATTATATTAACATTAATTAGCTACAGGTTCCATGATGAGAAACATTTCTAATGAACCCCCTGATTTCTAGAATTCTAAACTGCAAGATGAAATCAGTAAACAAAAACTGAAAGCTGGAAGCCTGTGCAATGTATCTTGTAATTTTAAAGGTAAAGTTTTAAGCATATATTGTGAATGGAACTTTTTTGTCAAATGTGCAAAACAAATTATCGTCACAGTTTATTTATTGGTTAGTGTATACTTATGTTATTTAAATGCATGTTATTTTTGGGTCTTTCAATGGCATTTATGAGAAATTGACCATGGTCAATTTTGGTTTATAAAATCTGTATCAATGTACTGTACAAACCTTATTGTTGTGTTGTCACTTGTAATCCATGCTTTTATATGGTTTGGAAAAGCTTGAAACAGACTACAACTTTTAGTTATTTATTTTGAATTATGCAAAGAGCATAATTTAATTGGAGACATTCAAGTCAAAATGATTCATAGCTGTTTGGACTTTTGTGAAGGTGTACACAGGGATATACTAATGTAGCACTTTGACATCTCTCAAAGACCATATACAACTATCAAATATATGGGAACAGGACAATAATATGATCAGTAAATCATATTTTATGGAGCTTCATTTCAAATAAATATGTCATACTAAAAATACATAACATAAAACTGGGGACAACATTGGTATTGCTGAGTTGGACAGGGAAATTATTTCAAGTATATATTTACACAAACATTCCATTCTCTTATGACAACTTCCAGTAAATACATTAAGAGATTGTTTGTACAGATAAGAACATTATTGTGTGACACAATTATTGAAGTGTGAAGTGCAATAGTAACAGGAAATGCAAAACAACCCTTTGAAGGTTTTAATGAAAGTTACACAAGGTCAAAATATCACTATGTCATACTCTTGAGAGCCACATCAGGCATTTGAGTTTGGACAATCAAGCAAGCCTATGGTTCATATCAGTGCCAAGTTAAAGAATGACTGATCAGCCTGAGACATTGGGAGAAAAGTATAAGTCTGAAAATCTGTAAATAACTTTGAACCCCTCATATGAAATAACTTACAAGGAAGGCCATTGAACGGAATGCTCCAGATTTGTATTGCTACAACTGTATTAAAACGTTAGGGACAGCCTTTACAATGAAATACAAATATTCCTAAATTCCCTCACCATAAAAGGAGTGGGTAGCCCTGCATGTATCCCTGTCCTCTTCTAAGCTTGAGCCGTGCGTCTATTCATCCAACACTACTTGATTTGTGATTCTGCGCCTGACTGAAACACTATGTAATAATGTTACCTCACCTCAATGGCAAACAAAGTGTATCCAGCTGTCAGGCAATCAGTGCTACTGTATGGACTATACAGTATCAGTGCCAAAGCATTTAAGGGAAGGCAAGATAGTGACATTGCATCCAATTGAGTAATTCTGCTGTGTTTATGATTTTCAGTATTTATTATGAATGATATATTGAAATGTGTATTTGTGGTTTACTTATGTCTGTATTGAATAAAAACATTTGTCAAAAATGTTGCTTGTTTCATGATGGTTGTGAATTGTACAGCTCCATGTGCCTGATTTCATTATATTGCTTACTATGTTTGATTATGTGAAACAGAATACTTTTTGTACAAAATGGTATAAATGTTTCAATGTGTTTTGGTTTCTTAACGATAGAAAAAGCCAAAATTTTATGCAATTTTTTGTTGTGTTTTTGCTTTTTAACAATACATGACTTTTAAATAAAATGAAACCATGTGTTGCTTTTCTTTATATGTTTAATGATGTTAGCTTGAACAACTTATTTAGAAAAGGGTACACTAACAGCCCAGTAAGGATGCGTCAAGGATGAATTCCTTTTCACAGCGCCCTCTACTGTTGAACATTAGAAATGGTGCTCTGCACCAACTGAAGAATGGCACTCATGCCATTTAGCACAGGTGTCAAACTCATTCCACGGAGGGCCTAGTGCCTGCGGGTTTTCACTCCCTTGTACTTGATTTATGAATTAAGGTCACTCATTAGTAAGGAACTCCCCTCCCCTGGTTGTCTAGGGCTTAATTGAAAGGAGAAAACAAAAACCTGCAGACACTAGGCCCTCCATGGAATGAGTTGACACCCCTGCCATATACAGTCATTGCACTCATTACACAGTTCCTTTTGCTGAAATGGAAAATCTCAAGTATCCAAATTTAAGGCACACGAGGCCATTCGGTTATAATTTGTTGACAGACAGAAAACCGCCGTAGATCCATCCGTTTCTCAGACCCAGACATATTCAATAAAATTCTAACATTCCATTGTCAGTCAGCATTCTCCCATAGATTTGTATAAACTAGTCCACACACTTCCATCAAAACACTGACGTTTGTGTGATACTGGGAGCTCTTTGAGACTTGAATCAAAACAAAAAAACTACAATCATACATTCCATGTTGTAAACCAATTTAAGAAATATCCCTTTCTACAGATAACATTTTAGCCTACATATTAGAATTTTGCAATCCCCATAAACATGATACAAAAACTTCATTTAATTCTCAAGAAAATTATTTTACAAAATGTGTTGTCAAATATAGAAAAATACATTCCAAAGAACTAAACTATGCATGTTAAGATGTGTCAACCTTAAATTATTCCGTAAAACCCTGACATCTAAAACATTAGTTTACGTCATTCGATTTTTTGCTAAAAGTATTCTTGTAAAGAGAGATTTCAAAGAAAAAAATATATATATTTTATGCAGTCAAACTTGAGTCAACCAGATTGTACACAACAGGTCATTTCAAATACCACTGCTGTGACTGTGGAATGGTGTTAAAAAATGCTATGCTGTTAAAGTTCTGATGCCAGTCTTAGAAAGGTAAACTGTATACTTATGATTAAAACCGTAAAACACCTCTGAACGCCCCATCCAAGCAATATGGAAAAGCAAAAGAAAATTATCTTGCAAATACCTGATGATTATGAATTAGGGGTGCCAAATAAAACAGTACCACATGACTCAAGCCCCTGGTTAAAATGCCACTTTGGACACTTCATATTTCATCAGAATTAGCTGTTTATAAAGTATATACATAAAATAACCAGAGGCACTGTATTGGCAACGCATAGAGATCATTCTCAATCTGCTTGTGAGGAAAACCAGCTGGGTAAGAGGGGAATCAGACCCTCTAGCGGTGGTAATGGAGGATGCATATCTAATGTTTTCCTGTCACATCTGATAGAATACTTTGAATAATAAAAAGATGCAGTAGTGGTAGATATTGAATAACCTATAATATAAACATATTTATTTTAAAGAGATTCTCCCGTATACTTTTTAGCAAGTAGTTCTGAAAGTAGAGCTTACTAGCCAAAATTGGTCCCCGAAAATTGCATACATTACATATGTGCGCCACATAATTTCTCTGCTGTGTGTGCGCATCTTGCTAGCTGTCACTCAAATGGCGAGGGGCTGAACCTCATTAGCTGGAACTAGAATTGCTAGGGGGCTGGCCCACGTGGGGGAAAATGTGGGGAAAATGTAGGGGAAATGGCGCTGCTGGAACTCGAATTGCTAGGGGGCTGGCACACGTGGGGGAAAATGTAGGGAAAATGGCACTACACAGCTTCCAGTAAACAGTCGCTTTCAAACTAGGGATTTCGTGGCTAATTGAGGTAAAACAGTAATTCTGCTCATAGATTATGCATCCAGCCCAAAGCGGAAGGTTTAAAAAATACTAACTAGTTGCCAAAGTTCTGGAGCATGTCTTTAATAGAAAATAAACCCTTGATTAGTCTTTGGTGCATAACATCAGAGTTATTCAGTTTGTGCAAGAGGCAAGTGCACTATTGCATTGTTTCAGAGTCCATTTTGTTGTTGGTTTTCACATATATATATTAATACATTATTCAGTGTGGGCAATAAAGAACAAGCCTTTGTAATTAAATAAAATGTAATGTTGATTTCCCTCCAAAGTACACACTAAAAGAAAAACGTGGTATTCTTCAAAGAAATATCTCTTCATTTAGTGTCCATCCAAAGTGTCTACACAGTCCCAGCTACCGCAGTCAATCTACAGACAGAGGTTGGCTTGAATGACAGAAGAAAAACAATTCCTTTACCCAAATCATGACTAAAAAAGGAACGAGAGAAAAACAAACTTAAGTCTTCAGTATGTTTGAATGCTTCCTTCCCGAGGTCACATGTTCTCCTCAAAATCCCAAACTTTCCAGCAGCAGTTCTTCTACGTATAAAAATAAATTAAAATTCTACTTGATAATAAAATGTAAAAGTGTACGCCAATTGCTACTTCTTCTAACGGTCCTAGAATACCAAGGCACACATCGTCCACTATTGCCGAGGACGATGTGTGTCCTGCCCTCAGATGAAGAGCCACAGCTGGTATCTGTCTGAGGGGTTACAGGCCACCAAGGAGGGGTGCTCATGACGAGCACTCAGACACAGGTTCCATCCTGGGATGTAGAATAACTGGTTCTACACAGAGAGGAGACACACAGATTAGTCACTAACATCCTCAGTAGGAAATAACTGACATCCACTTCTATGGTGAAGATAATGCAAGAGAACCAGGCAAACAATTAGGTAATAATGAACAGTAACATAATGGATGAACCCCAAGATTTCAAGAAGAAATCTTGACTGAGCCCATTAGAATAGAGATGTGGGTATTTGGTCTCACCTCCCTTAACTCCCACTTCTGTTCTGCTCCTACAAATGTGCTGCGGCCTTTATACTGGCAGTCTTCCAGCTTCACGGCTCCATCCGTCCCATGCAAACACAGCTCCTTCTGAATGTTGTGCCGGATCTCGTGACGGGTCGAGTACTCAAAATACTGATGGATCACAAAGAACACCAGAAGTAATCCTTCTGATTTTGAAAGTGACAGAGAAAGTACTTAGTATTTCCTTCATGACTGAACTCAGTCCCTTCCTTCCCTTCCCTCTGACCTGGTTTCCTCCGAGGCCGTGGCATGGATACAAGATCAGCGATTTCCCTCCCTCGTTGTTCTCCCCTGCATCCAGACACAAATCTTTACCTACATTCTTCACCTGGAGGCACAAGGAAAGGGATTTCAGTAAGACACACAAACTGTTCAAACAAGCCCAGCCACCTCAGATAGTGTGGAGCTGCTCTCTCCCCTGGCCTAGCCTGGAGCCCTCCTCTGAGCCCTCTGGAGATGCTAAGTGGAAACCCGCTGTGGCCAGACACAGCTCTCTGTGGTCTGGAAAGAGCCCGGGAGAGGGGGGACGTGGGGGCTTACCGAGCCAAAGTGGAGCGGGTTGAGATCGGGCATGAAGACCTCTGGATACACGTTTTTCAAATACCAGGAGAAGCTCTTGCACTGCAGCCGCTCCCGGAGGTCCACGCGCCGCCCGACGTCTCCGAAGGCCCTCTGTGAAAACAATTCCAGGCAGCAGCCATTAAAGAGGGGAGGAACTTTCCTCATTACTCACACTGCCCAGGCTTTGAACTGGGAGGAAAGACTCCATTACCACTTCCTAACAGCCCGTCTAGTGCTGGAGCTCCGTGGTTGATGGGTGACAGCTCGAAGACAGCACAATGTATGACAGAGTTTCAGTCTGCCCGATCCCGTTTCAAGTAATTGGCACACACAAACATTTTCAAGACAACCGAGCTGAAATACCATAGCAAATTATGAACCCTCTAGTCCAGAAATGTCTGACTTTTTCCTCTTTACTTCATTTAAATTAATTAATGCAATCAACATTTCAAAAGAATGCATGCAGCCATTGCTCAGTCATTGGTTCACCGATTGCCAGTACAAACGCAGAGTATTTCAAGGATCAGAGAGCTTCTCCAGGCAGGTATTCAGTAATGAGAGCATTTGAGAGAGATAATGACGCGGATGCTGTAAACAGCAGTGTGCTGATAACAACTGTAGCTGTGCTCCTTGAAGCTGTTAAAGACACAGGGGCTGTTTGAAGGCAGCAGGAGAGGCCTCTTGGCCTGGTTCACTCTGAGGTACGTAACTACACATGGCCTGAGGGGAACTGTTTATGACATGGAGATGATAAAACCTGTTATCTGTTGAGATGCAGCAGCACTACAAATCTATGTCATGTAGCAGACTGCTGCCTCCAAAGGGCTTCCCTTCCTGCCTAATAGCCTCGAGCCTGGCAGAAGGTTTTCCTCAAAAGGATACTATTCATTTGTACTTATTTCACATTGTGGCATAGTTCTACGGTACATACAGTGGGGAAAAAAAGTATTTAGTCAGCCGCCAATTGTGCAAGTTCTCCCACTTAAAAAGATGAGAGGCCTGTAATTTTCATCATAGGTACACGTCAACTATGACAGACAAAATTAGAAAGAAAAAAATCCAGAAAATCACATTGTAGGATTTTTTATGAATTTATTTGCAAATTATGGTGGAAAATAAGTATTTGGTCAATAACAAAAGTTTCTCAATACTTTGTTATATACCCTTTGTTGGCAATGACACAGGTCAAACGTTTTCTGTAAGTCTTCACAAGGTTCACACACACTGTTGCTGGTATTTTGGCCCATTCCTCCATGCAGATCTCCTCTAGAGCAGTGATGTTTTGGGGCTGTCGCTGGGCAACACGGACTTTCAACTCCCTCCAAAGATTTTCTATGGGGTTGAGATCTGGAGACTGGCTAGGCCACTCCAGGACCTTGAAATGCTTCTTATGAAGCCACTCCTTCGTTTCCCGGGCGGTGTGTTTGGGATCATTGTCATGCTGAAAGACCCAGCCACGTTTCATCTTCAATGCCCTTGCTGATGGAAGGAGGTTTTCACTCAAAATCTCACGATACATGGCCCCATTCATTCTTTCCTTTACACGGATCAGTCGTCCTGGTCCCTTTGCAGAAAAACAGCCCCAAAGCATGATGTTTCCACCCCCATGCTTCACAGTAGGTATGGTGTTCTTTGGATGCAACTCAGCATTCTTTGTCCTCCAAACACGACGAGTTGAGTTTTTACCAAAAAGTTATATTTTGGTTTCATTTGACCATATGACATTCTCCCAATCCTCTTCTAGATCATCCAAATGCACTCTAGCAAACTTCAGACGGGCCTGGACATGTACTGGCTTAAGCTGGGGGACATGTCTTGCACTGCAGGATTTGAGTCCCTGGCGGCGTAGTGTGTTACTGATGGTAGGCTTTGTTACTTTGGTCCCAGCTCTCTGCAGGTCATTCACTAGGTCCCCCCGTGTGGTTCTGGGATTTTTGCTCACCGTTCTTGTGATCATTTTGACCCCACGGGGTGAGATCTTGCGTGGAGCCCAGATCGAGGGAGATTATCAGTGGTCTTGTATGTCTTCCATTTCCTAATAATTGCTCCCACAGTTGATTTCTTCAAACCAAGCTGCTTACCTATTGCAGATTCAGTCTTCCCAGCCTGGTGCAGGTCTACAATTTTGTTTCTGGTGTCCTTTGACAGCTCTTTGGTCGTGGCCATAGTGGAGTTTGGAGTGTGACTGTTTGAGGTTCTGGACAGGTGTCTTTTATACTGATAACAAGTTCAAACAGGTGCCATTAATACAGGTAACGAGTGGAGGACAGAGGAGCCTCTTAAAGAAGAAGTTACAGGTCTGTGAGAGCCAGAAATCTTGCTTGTTTGTAGGTGACCAAATACTTGTTTTCCACCATAATTTGCAAATAAATTCATTAAAAATCCTACAATGTGATTTTCTGGAACATTTTTTCTCAATTTGTCTGTCATAGTTGACGTGTACCTATGATGAAAATTACAGGCCTCGCTCATCTTTTTAAGTGGGAGAACTTGCACAATTGGTGGCTGACTAAATACTTTTTTCCCCCACTGTACTAGGGACCTCAAAATGTATGTTCCCCTCAGGAGAATGTGTTTGCACATTCAACTGTGATCAGACTTTGTCCAGGCTATACATAACCAACAGACAGCCTGGGCCCAGGCCCAGTGTGTGGCTGCCCAAACTTGTCCTACGAGGGGGGTAACAAGTAGTCTGCAGTCAGAATGAGAACATTCATATGTCCATGTGAGATATAGTGGAGGGCAAACATTCCAGAGCAAACTGCTACTGTTAAAACATTACTTTAGGGAACAGATTAACTGTTTTAGAACTCCGGTCCTATTTCTTGGGATATCAACCTGCCTAGCTGGGTTTAAACGTACAACAATGTCACTCCAAAATACCACATACGTCTTTGGCCAGCTGGGCGGCTTGCTGGTTGCGTCGGTAGAAGATTTCCTTGTAGTCGTCCATCCAAACCTCGGCCAGCCGCACCTGGTTACGTGCGATCACCTGGGTGCCCTTGGGGAAGGTGTGGGGGCTCTTTGTGCGGAACACGTGACCCACGATGGAGCAAGGGATGATTTCTAGCTGACCCCCACACTGCCACACCTACAGGCAGACAGAGGCAACACACCCAATACTGTTAGTCATACTTGGTAACCGGTTGGTTCGGTTCTACCGCACAATACAAAGATAGAGAATGAATCACAAACAATAGCAGCGATGGCACTAATACAAGTTTTCTAACTAGAAAGCCAAGTGAATCAGCTCATACTCTGAAAGACATTTCAATATTCTCTCCGCCCCAGATTTCCATTTGTTCATCATAGCTTCCGATGAGATAGAAGTAGTCCTTGGAGATTGAGAAGAGTCCCCCAGCAAAAGTTGGTGTCCTGTGAGGTAAAAGATATCCACTGAATGGAGGGTCCAGATATGTTTTACACTCAGTTAAAAAAATAAACAATTCATAACCAGCTATCAAGGAATATAGACAGAGGTGTTTGGCATGCCAGCATTTCCTCCTGAAAATAGGCATTCAATCATTCACATAGTTCTTCTCACTTGATAGGATAGGTCTCATCCTTCCTCCGTTGTTTTTCGTGGTCCGGTAGACTCTCCCAGCCGAAGGACAGGCCCCAGTCGAAGTTACCACGGTTGTGGTTCTGCCCGTACGGCGAGGGCTTCATAAACTCAAAGGTGTTGAGGTCAATGGTAGTGATGTCAGGACTTACTACCGCAGTGTAGTTCTCTGCTATCCTGGCCAGTAGAGGCTCCAGCCAGCCATTGAAGCATTCACCTGTTGGATACGCATTCACCACCAGACATAAAATACAACCACTAAATAACATAGCATTTTAAATGTGAAATACTACATTGGCAAGGAACATAGAAGGCTGTTGTGTAAAAACAACTACATTTAACACTAATTTGATATTTTCCCTGGCCAACCGGAAGCAGCCTACCCGAAGATATGTTACATTCCAATACTAATAATGTTTTGTGGTTTTCCTGCCATGCCCTAAACAGCATATGCATGGTGCTAGTATTCTGGGGTGTAGGTGGATAAATAAACAGGTGTGTCTAAAAGGCAGAGCTGTTCTGGTTGTTCCAGCCTGATGACTCAGTTGTTTGACGTCTGTACTGGGGTGTGGGTGTACGTGTACTAACAGTGAGCATCGAGGAAAGTGAGGATGTCTCCGGTGGCCACCGAGGCTCCCAGTAGCCGAGCGGTGATCAGGCCCTTTCTCTCCCGCTGACGCACCACGCGCACGATGTGTAGCCGCTTCAAATACTCATCCAACTCCTCTTTCAAGGCGTCTGTGAAAGGAAATGAGCCCATAGCATTGGAACTGCAGATCTATAACGGACAGTAAAGATACAGTAGATGGATCTTGTAACATATTTTGCTCAAATTCCTGCCTCAGTGACACTGTTTCTGGGAGAGTTGGCCTCTACCTGAGCTTGGCCCCTTCAACACAGACAGACAGCCAGTCAAAGACTCAAGCCACCCTAGTCATAGACTGTTCTCTCTGCTACCGCACGGCAAGCGGTACCGGAGCGCCAAGTCTAGGTCCAAAAGGCTTCTCAACAGCTTCTACCCCCAAGCCATAAGACTCCTGAACAGCTAATCATGGCTACCCGGACTATTTGCACTGCCCCCCCACCCCATCTTTTTACGCTGCTGCTACTCTGTTAATTATTTATGCATAGTCACTTTAACTCTACCCACATGTACATATGACCTCAATTACCTCGACTAGCCAGTGCCCCCGCACATTGACTCTGCACCGGTACCCCCCTGTATATAGCCTCCCTACTGCTATTTTATTTTACTGCTGCTCTTTAGCTACAGTGAGGGAAAAAAGTATTTGATCCCCTGCTGATTTTGTACGTTTGCCCACTGACAAAGACATGATCAGTCTATATCATTATTTAAACAGTGATAGACAGAATAACAACACAATAATACAGAAAAATGCATGTCAAAAATGTTATGAATTGATTTGCAATTTAAATGAGGGAAATAAGTATTTGACCCCTCTGCAAAACATGACTTAGTACTTGGTGGCAAAACCCTTGTTGGCAATCACAGAGGTCAGATGTTTCTTGTAGTTGGCCACCAGGTTTGCACACATCTGAGGAGGGATTTTGTCCCAGATCTTCTCCAAGTCATTAAGGTTTCGAGGCTGACGTTTGGCAAGTCAAAGCTTCAGCTCACTCCACAGATTTTCTATGGGATTAAGGTCTGGAGACTGGCTAGGCCACTCCAGGACCTTAATGTGCTTCTTCTTGAGCCACTCCTTTGTTGCCTTGGCCGTGTGTTTTGGGTCATTGTCATGCTGGAATACCCATCCACGACCCATTTTCAATGCCCTGGCTGAGGGAAGGAGGTTCTCACCCAAGATTTGACGGTACATGGCCCCGTCCATCGTCCCTTTGATGCGGTGAAGTTGTCCTGTCCCCTTAGCAGAAAAACACCCCCAAAGCATAATGTTTCCACCTCCATGTTTGACGGTGGGGATGGTGTTCTTGGGGTCATAGGCAGCATTCCTCCTCCTCCAAACACGGTGAGTTGAGTTGATGCCAAAGAGCTCGATTTTGGTCTCATCTGACCACAACACTTTCACTCAGTTCTCCTCTGAATCATTCAGATGTTCATTGGCAAACTTCAGACGGGCCTGTATATGTGCTTTCTTGAGCAGGGGGACCTTGCGGGCGCTGCAGGATTTCAGTCCTTCACGGCGTAGTGTGTTACCAATTGTTTTCTTGGTGACTATGGTCCCAGTTGCCTTGAGATCATTGACAAGATCCTCCCGTGTAGTTCTGGGCTGATTCCTCACCGTTCTCATGATCATTGCAACTCCACGAGGTGAGATCTTGCATGGAGCCCCAGGCCGAGGGAGATTGACAGTTCTTTTGGTCGATGGTCTTGTAGCCCATTCCAGCCTTGTGTAGGTCTACAATCTTGTCCCTGACATCCTTGGAGAGCTCTTTGGTCTTGGCCATGGTGGAGAGTTTGGAATCTGATTGATTGCTTCTGTGGACAGGTGTCTTTTATACAGGTAACAAACTGAGATTAGGAGCACTCCCTTTAAGAGTGTGCTCCTAATCTCAGCTCGTTACTTGTATAAAAGACATGTGGGAGCCAGAAATCTTTCTGATTGAGAGGGGGTCAAATACTTATTTCCCTCATTAAAATGCAAATCAATTCATAACATTTTTGACATGCGTTTTTCTGGATTTTTTTGTTGTTATTCTGTCTCTCACTGTTCAAATAAACCTATCATTAAAATTATAGACTGATCATTTCTTTGTCAGTGGGAAAACGTACAAAATCAGCAGCGGATCAAATACTTTTTTCCCCTCACTGTATTTGCTTTTTATTTTTGTATTAACACTTTATTTTACATTTTTCTTTAAAAAACTGCATTGTTGGTTAAGGGCTTGTAAGTAAGCATTTCACTGTAATGTCTACACCTGTTGTATTCGGCGCATGTGGCAAATAACATTTGATTTCATTTGATTTGACAGAGACCATGGCTAGCTGCCAAGTTTGCCTGACCAGTTCCTAGCCTATCCTATTGGGCCAGGGAAATAGCTTTAGTACAGACGTCTAATAGCAGGCTATTCCCAACAAATGACAGAGGGTTTTGAGTGTCACTCAGTTGGGCTGCATTCCCTGCTCCCTCATCTTTTTACCCTCAGCCTCGTTTCCCTCAGCCTGGGGCCTGTTTACAAGAGAAAACAGACACATTTCTCCACACCACCACGTACTAGCTAGCCCCTCTTAGGAAAGTATTCACTAGCAGCGCTGCTTCCTGCTGTAACCCCCTTCACAAGAAGCTGGGGTTCCAGCCTGCACATTTCATGGCACCAGCGGGCCGCCCAGTAGGCTGACTGACTGAAATCAATTCCAAGTGAAATCAGGGTGGTCCTGCCGTCTGCCTGGCTGGCCAGTTAGTTCCTTACCGTCCACACTGGCATCATCCACCAGGATGATCTCCTTCAGGAAGATGGCAGGGGAGGTGTGGAGGACGCTGTACACCGTCCTCAGCAGAGTGCTCCAGCCTTCGTTGTGAAACACAATGATCACGCTGGTGGTCAGCAAGGGGGGACACCGCTTGAACGTTTGCTCGATACATCTGCAAAAGAGCATTAAGAAACATGTAGTGTCTTTTTGGGTCCCCGAGAGGCCTTTCAGTGCAGGACTGTGGTTGAAACATCTGAAGTCTTCCCCTAAAGGGGTGTCTGTTTCAGTTGTTTCATTGGGATGTGGGACTCCCTTTGAAATGCCAACCGCATCAGACAGTCTGAATCTGTGTAAATTACCCCAATAAAAATAATAGGAAAATGGACAGACTTGTTTAATTAGCCAAACAAAACTCCACTTTTTCTTGACCCAGACACATTTACTGGGCACACATGCTGAAACAATGTTTCAGACAGAAAAACTCAGCCTGTGGTTAGAGTGAAATTTTCCTCAATAACTCAAGAAAATATCAAAGACTTGTTTGAGTTAAAACCGTAATTTCTGTTGGAGACACATTATATAATGTTGTTATCTCCTTCCTTCTGTGGTCATTCAGTATGTGACTTTGGTTTCATATTGAGCCACTGAGACAAGAAATAAAAGTATACGGACACTGAATCCCTGTACAGAGAAACTGTTCTATTGAACACCACCAGATGGTGCTGCTACAGTGAGGGAAAAAAGTATTTGATCCCCTGCTGATTTTGTACGTTTGCCCACTGACAAAGAAATGATCAGTCTATAATTTTTATGGTAGGTTTATTTGAACAGTGAGAGACAGAATAACAACAAAAAAATCCAGAACAACGCATGTCAAAAATGTTATAAATTGATTTGCATTTTAATGAGGGAAATAAGTATTTGACCCCTCTGCAAAACATGACTTAGTACTTGGTGGCAAAACCCTTGTTGGCAATCACAAAGGTCAGACGTTTCTTGTAGTTGGCCACCAGGTTTGCACACATCTCAGGAGGGATTTTGTGCCACTCCTCTTTGCAGATCTTCTCCAAGTCATTAAGGTTGAGGCTGACGTTTGGCAACTCGAACCTTCAGCTCCCTCCACAGATTTTCTATGGAATTAAGGTCTGGCGACTGGCTAGGCCACTCCAGGACCTTAAAGTGCTTCTTCTTGAGCCACTCCTTTGTTGCCTTGGCCATGTGTTTTGGGTCATTGTCATGCTGGAATACCCATCCACGACCCATTTTCAATGCCCTGGCTGAGGGAAGGAGGTTCTTACCCAAGATTTGACGGTACAAGGCCCCGTCCATCGTCCCTTTGATGCGGTGAAGTTGTCCTGTCCCCTTAGCAGAAAAACACCCCCAAAGCATAATGTTTCCACCTCCATGTTTGACGGTGGGGATGGTGTTCTCGGGGTCATAGGCAGCATTCCTCCTCCTCCAAACACGGCGAGTTGAGTTGATGCCAAAGAGCTCGATTTTGGTCTCATCTGACCACAACACTTTCACCCAGTTCTCCTCTGAATCATTCAGATGTTCATTGGCAAACTTCAGACGGGCCTGTATATGTGCTTTCTTGAGCAGGGGGACCTTGCGGGCGCTGCAGGATTTCAGTCCTTCACGGCGTAGTGTGTTACCAATTGTTTTCTTGGTGACTATGGTCCCAGCTGCCTTGAGATCATTGACAAGATCCTCCCGTGTAGTTCTGGGCTGATTCCTCACCGTTCTCATTATCATTGAAACTCCACGAAGTGAGATCTTGCATGGAGCCCCAGGCCGAGGGAGATTGACAGTTATTTTGTGTTTCTTCCATTTGCGAATAATCGCACCAACTGTTGTCACCTTCTCACCAAGCTGCTTGGCGATGGTCTTGTAGCCCATTCCAGCCTTGTGTAGGTCTACAATCTTGTCCCTGACATCCTTGGAGAGCTCTTTGGTCTTGGCCATGGTGGAGAGTTTGGAATCTGATTGATTGCTTCTGTGGACAGGTTTCTTTTATACAGGTAACAAACTGAGATTAGGAGCACTCCCTTTAAGAGTGTGCTCCTAATCTCAGCTCGTTACCTGTATAAAAGACACCTGGGAGCCAGACATCTTTCTGATTGAGAGGGGGTCAAATACTTATTTCCCTTATTAAAATGCAAATCAATTTATAACATTTTTGACATGTGTTTTTCTGGATTTTTTTGTTGTTATTCTGTCTCTCACTGTTCAAATAAACCTACCATTAAAATTATAGACTGATCATTTATTTGTCAGTGGGCAAACGTACAAAATCAGCAGGGGATCAAATACTTTTTTCCCCTCACTGTATGTGATGAGGAGAAACTCCACTTGAGATGTTGGCTTCATATTAGGATGTTTTACAAGATACCCTATAATGATAGAATTATCATAAACAGGGCCACAGACCCCAAGATTGACTCTACATTTTTACATGACTACGTTGGTTTAAACCGAAACAAATAGCACTGCGACAATACATTTTAGACAGTGGGGTAAAGTACTTAAGTAAAAAATACTTTGAAGTACTACTAAAGTAGTTTTTGTGGGGTATTTATATTTGACAGCTTTTACTTCACTACATTACTAAAGAAAATATGTACTTTTTACTCCCATACGTTTTTCCCTGACACCAAAAAGTACTTTTTACAGTTCTAATGCTCAGGCAGGACATAATTATGGTCCAATTCACCCACCTATAAATATAACACCTTGTCCTCCCTACTGCCTCTGACCTGGTGGACTCACTAAACACAAATACTGCGTTTGTAAATTATATCTGATTGTGCCCGTCTGTCCGAAAAAAAATATTTTAAAATAGTGGCATTTGGTTTGCTTAATATAAGGAATTTGATATATATATATATATATATATATATATATATAGCATTTACTTTTCCTTTGTACTTTTACTGAAGTATGACAATTGAGTACTTTTTCCACCACTGTACATTTAAAACCAGATACTTTTAGTCAAGTAGTATTTTACTGGGTGACTTACCTTAATAGAAAATGACTCAAGTAAAAGTATCTTTACTTTTACTCAAGTATGATAATTGGGTACTTTTTCCACCACTGATTTTAGAGCATGTATATGGAAACAACTGTGACAGCTACCATAAGAGCATAAAAATGGCCAGTTTATTATTGAGAGATAACATACTCTGGTGGTCTGGTGTCAGGACCCAGGTCACGGCTGAGAGAAATGCGGTCGCTGGCGTAGAGGTTAAAGCAGTGCTTCTCCTCTCCCCGGTCCTTCTCCTTCTGTTCAGCAGGGCTCAGTTTATCCGTGTGAAAGGGCTTCCCAGAGGCCCCGGGGCTGTTGGGGTCCTGAGGTGGACGCTCCAGAGCTGGCCTCAGCTCAGCAGCCGTGTAGGTCCCTGGCAAACAGGAGAAGTCCCCTGCATTTTCCTGCTGACGCACTGGGGCTTTGATCTGCATCTTTGGCATGGCATCCCTAAAGTTATTAACGGCCCCCATCACCATGCCCAGCACGGCATCCCGTTTGACAGACATCTCCTTCAGCCAGGGCTCTTCTTGGGAGGGACTTTGGCTTACTACCTCACGTTGTATTAGGAACAGAAATGTGACAAAAATAAGGGCCACTATCACCAGTTTTAAAGGGTGTAATCGCCTTCCGAGAACTCTGCGGAGACCACTCATTCTTCTGGAGATGTGTGGGGTAGATAGCTTTGAGACAGCACTTCACCTAACACAGTCAGTTGCACCACCAGAGGAGGTAACCTTAAAAAGTAAGAAAGAATGTTTATTTGACACATTTGTCACAGAGGCAAAAAGCAGGATCACAAAACTCAGTCTTGCATGAATGGAAAACACGTATTTCTTCAAAGCTGAGAACATACTGAACTGTTACATGCCATGTCACTTTTAATTATGACCATCCACAAGCAGGAATGTAACAATATTGATTGTTTTGCTCCACAACCTACTGTTCAACAAAAGAGTTGGAGAACGTTCTACTGTACAGCAGTCTACTAAATGATAGGATAGATCAGGATCCTATAAACATGTTCTTGTCATGGTACTGCAGTTTCACGTTCCTTTCGGGAAAACGATGACTTACGAGGACGTTACAAAAAAAGGATTGGAAATGCACTCCAAATTATCGATTAAAAAGTCCATCAGATTATGTCGAGCATATCGCGAAAAGAAAATCCTCTTCAAAATATGTGGAATTCCAGAGTAATTGTTGCCCAAAAAGACTACAGTCATCACAGTTCTGCAGCGTTTCTCAATCTCTGCAAACTACTTCCGTCTCGTTGGATCCAGGTGCGCTCCTTTCAGGTAGAGGGTGGAACCATCATATTTGGCACGCGTGCGTAGAGAGGATCTCCCTGTGTCAAAGCCCTACAGTCATGCCATTTGTTACATTAGTGAAACATTGCAAAACAGCGGCTTAAAAATTATGAATGTGTCATTTGGCGCATGAACTATGAGTCTATTTGTGTCAGTTGCAAAAGTCACTTTGATTTACTTCAGCTACAAAGCTATACCTCGCTGTGCCCCGTTTGGTTAAATAAATTAAAAAGTGTTCTCTTGCAAAGTAATTGTCTCAGGCAGTATTGGAAATAGTCTACACCGCGGGATACGTCTGATCTAATAATGGTGTCAATTCTTAAAATAATGGATTTGTTCAGCCAGCCATTCATTGAGACTGTTGCTGGGTTACAAATAGCGGAGGAACATATCCTATACCGCTCTCATAGGCACTGCATCCAATCAGGCTAGAAAAATAACGGGTCGCTTACAGAATACGGGTTAGCCAATAGCCTACACTGCAGAAATAAGTGAGGACAAACTTTTTTTTTAAAGATCAAAATCGGGCATGAGCTGTGTTAGATTATGTACAAGTGCTGATTTATAGTAGGCCTAATACAATAAGAACTCGAACTGTTTATCAGAATTGCGCATCTGTTACAAAGTATCCTACAGTAGGCTTGTCTAAGAAAGCTATAGAACTTGTCAGATGGTAAAGAGAATTACACGACAGGCAAATACGTTTAATGTTACGGTTTACAATAGAATCAAAGTCCAACCTTGAATTTGTATCTCAAGGCTTACGAAAAGGAATGAGTGAACATCTGCCACTCACCGAATATGTTGGACTCTCTGAGACATATCCCAACATATTCCTGTTTGCCAAGTCACCCCTGGCAGACGGTATTCATAAAGTGTTCGATGCTTGAGGGCGTAAAGATAAGACGTGGACACCGTAGCCATTCGGAGGAGGAATACTCCGGTGCGCAGTAGGAGTCTTTTCAAGTAGGATCAACGTGGGACACAATTCACCATGACTGTTCTCCTCTCCTTCTTGGTACTTAGCCTACACATCACAATCGCACCGAGTTGTGGAAGTGACTTTTTCATATGCAGGAGTAGTCGGTCTCTTATATATCATAGTTGAAATAGGCGAATAGTTTATGCGAATAAAGTGCATTCGGAAAGTATTCAGACCACTTGACTTTTTCCACAATTTGTTACAGCCATATTTTAGAATTGATTAAATCTACACACAATACCCCATAATGTCAAAGCAAAAACAGGTTTAGAATTTTTTGCAAATGTATTAAACATAAAAAACGGAAATATCACATTTAAATAAATATTCAGACCCTTTACTTAGTACTTTGTTGAAGCACCTTCAGCAGCGATTACAGTCTCAAGTCTTCTTGGGTATGAGGCTACAAGCTTGGCACACCTGTATTTGGGGAGTTTCTCCCATTCTTCTCTGCAGATCCTCTCAAGCTCTGTCAAGTTGGATGGGGAGTGTCGCTGCACAGCTATTTTCAGGTCTCTCCAGAGATGTTCGATCGGGTTCAAGTCCGGGCTCTGGCTGGGCCACTCAAGGACATTCAGAGAATGTTGTCTTGGCTGTGTGCTTAGGGTCCTTGTCCTGCTGGAAGGTGATCCTGAGCGCTCTGGAGCAGGTTTTCATCAAGGATCGCTCTGTACTTTGCTCCGTTCATCTTTCCCTCGATCCTGACTAGTCTCCCAGTCCCTGCCGCTGAAATACATCCCCACAGCCTGATGCTGCCACCGCCATGCTTCACCATAGGGATTGTGCCAGGTTTCCTCCAAACGTGCCACTTGGCATTCAGGCCAAAGAGTTCAATCTTGGTTTCATCAGACCAGAGAATCTTGTTTCTCATGGTCTGAGAGTCCTTTAGGTGCCTTTTGGCAAACTCCAAGCGGGCTGTCATGTGCCTTTTACTGAGGAGTGGCTTCCGTCTGGCCCCTCTACCATAAAGGCCTGATTGGTGGAGTGCTGCAGAGATGGTTGTCCTGAAAGGTTCTCCCATCTCCACAGAGGAACTCTGAAGCTCTGTCAGAGTGACCATCGGGTTCTTGGTCAACTCCCTGACCAAGGCCCTTCTCCCCCGATTGTTCAGTTTGGCCAGCTCTAGGAAGAGTCTTGGTGGTTCCAAACTTCTTCCATTTAAGAATGAGGGAGGCCACTGTGTTTTTGGGGACCTTCAATGCTACAGAAATGTTTTTGTACCCTTCCCCAGATCTGTGCCTTGACACAATCCTGTCTCAGAGCTCTACAACAATTCCGTCGACCTCATGGCTTTGGTTTTTGCTCTGACATGCACTGTCAACTGTGGGACCTTATATAGACAGGTGTGTGCCTTTCCAAATCATGTCCAATCAACTGAATTTACCACAGGTGGAGTCCAATCAAGTTGTATAAACATCTCAAGGATGATCAATGGAAACAGGATGCACCTGAGCTAAATTTCAAGTCTCATAGCAAAGGGTCTGAATATTTATATAAATAAGGTATTTCTGTTTTTATTTTTAATATATTTGCAAACATTTCTAAAAACCTGTTCTCACTTTGTCACTATGGGTTATTGTGTGTAGATTGATGAGGAATTTTTTTTATTTAATCAATTTTAGAATAAGGCTGTAACAAAATGTGTTAAAAGGGAAGGCGTCTGAATACTTTCCGAATGCACTGTATGACCATAACACAGAAGTAACCTAAACAATGGTGTTATATTCATTCTAGATTCTTAATATCAATGCTTTACTAAACATAGTCACTGCATACAATTTCCATTAGTGTGTGTGTGAACGTTTCAATATTATTTGTCATTACACTGATAATTGGCATAATGTAGGCTACTTGGCGTTTTTATAACCTAAACTTAATAGATAACTGTGCAAATACTTTTGGAAAGAAATACATTTGAATGACAAGTTATGGGTCATTACTGGTACAAGACTTACGGGTGTGTGACTTGGCAGTCAATATTTAATAGTAGCCTCAACCTCCTTATGGGAGTGTGCTGTCTAGTTGGCAACTCCTAGAGTGGCATTTCCCTTCATTAAAAAGTAACAACCATGTATATAGAATTTTAAAAAAACACTATCACCAGTGTGGATGATACCACAACATCTAGATCGAGTCCATGTGGCACTGAGTTGGATGTTCATATTCATTAACCTGGATAATTGACCGCGTTTGTGTCCCAAATGACACACACACACCATGTCATTATATAGGAGAGCAGACATGTTAATAAGGTGTACAATTAAGATTTAAGATTTAACTCTGACATTTATTGCAAAGCAATACGTATTTCTTTAGTGTTGAAACAGAGGCACTGTTTTTATTGTATTGTAAGAAAAACACTAACAATGTGTTTTGTATTGTAATCACATTTATAAAAATCACTGTCTCTCATCCCTCCAACATTCCCTTTATAATTACATCCAAATACTTAGCTAAGTACATGTCAACAAAACACATCAAAAAAGATACGTACTCTCTCTCGCTAATACATTTATGTTAAGACCGCAAAGCTGCCCGAGCTTTGTCCAAGATGTCCTTCCTCATCCTTGGATAATTGGGGTGCGCATCCAAAACCTAAAGCAAACATTAATATTTAGTTTATGTATAGGATGTTATCCAATGACAACACGTAAACAAATCACATTTTTACACAAATCTTATTTCAACATAAATAACATGTGAAGCTATGATTTCAACTTACCTTATGACAGACATCTATGGCATCAACATGCCTCTTTGCTTTCAGGTAGTTGAATGCAAGCTTGTATCCTGGGACAAACACATACTTATATTAATATACTGTTATATATCTAAATTACTAATTACTAAATGGCAGCAAGTACAAGATGTCCTTAAACATACCTATAGTGGGGTTCGTTTGATTGCCATATTTCCAGGCCATTTCATAGTTCAGCGCTGCATCCCGGAATGCCTGCTCCTTCTCCATAATGTAGCCCATGTATTCATAAGCTTTACAGCATGACTGTGAAAATTAACAATGACTGTTACTGTGAGTGACTCAAATTAATTCTGATATGTTTTGATCAAGGGTATGCATTGACCTTATTATGGCGAAGGCATCTCTTCAAGAGGTCCCCGGCCATGTCATATTTCCCTGACTGGATGTAGATGTCAGCCAGGAGCAGCCAGCTCTTCTCAAACTCGTCAGCGTCAACAACGCTCCAGTTCATCTTAGCTACGCGTTTGAGCTGGTTCCTGGCTCGAGGGGTTTGTTTGAGAATCATGTAGGCTGTCGCCATGGCTAGCAGTGCAGGCACATGGTCCTTCTAAGTTAAAACAGAGAGCTCTGGTTAGCTAGGTGTTGTTTTACGGTGAATCAGATCTAACATTTCTCTCTATTTATATGAAGTAGACAAGAGTATCCAAAAATACAAACAAGAAAGTTTCCTTGTCAGCGAGGATTCTATTTGCGCATCAGGATATTCTCTTACACAAGTTATCTTACTATGTTAAATACATAGTACGTTCCTCAATAACTAAGCTGTTAAGAAAACCTCCAAAGTAAGCATCAATAAAGTGTAAAGCAAAGAGAAAGCCTGAGATAATGCACCCGCGTAGTGATGTTAGATTTGCTCTAAGGGTGTGTGTGAGCACACTTATGTACACCATCTGGAGTTGACTTACCTCATTGTTTGCAATCTCTGTGAAAACATTCAGGGCTTTTTCGACGTTGGCTTTCTGCTTGGTGGCCAGAAAGCAGTAGTTCTCTAGGATCCGTAGTTGGACGTGTCCACCGGCTGTCTGGGGCTTTAACTCCTTCAGGAGCTTCTCTGCTGTCCTCACGGCGAGCTGCTCTGACTCCTGCTTCTCAGTAGAGTTCCTGAGCATAGATGAGAATGGAAAATGAAGCACATTTACATCAATGACAACTTGACAGTCAGATAAATGAGCAAGAATAACATGGACATAAGGATTTGTGTTTTAGCTAAGATATACACTGAGTGTACAAAACATTATGAACACCTTCCTAATATTGAGTTGCACCCTTCCCCCCTTTTGACCTCAGAACAGCCTCAATTCGTCGGGGCTTGGACTCTACAAGGTGTCAAAAGCGTTCAACAGTGATGCTGGCCCATGTTTCCCACAGTTGTGTCAAGTCGGCTGGATGTCCTTTGGGTGGTGGACCATTCTTGATACACGTGGGAAATTGTTCATCTACACTGATTGAAGTGGATTTAACAAGTGACATCAATAAGGGATCACAGCGTTCACCTGGTCAGTCTATGTCATTGAAAGAGTTTTGTACACTAATGTGTTGTACACTCAGTGTATTGTCACTGTAAGCATAAAAAAAAATAACATCCCCACAGCTAATATTCACATGCTCATTGAAAGACATGACTATTACTGCACATGTTACTCACCCCATGTCACCATCTAGGTTCTCAAAGACTTCTCCTCCCATAGTGTCATTGTCTGGGTTAAGACAGATCTCAATCATGTTGTACACAGCATTCTGACCCCAGTCGTTGTCTTTCCGTGCCTTGTTGAAGTGTCGCAACCCATCATTGGGTTCACCTGTGTACCTGGGCACCAATTACAACTTCATTATTAAAAAGACACCATAATCATTCTAGCTAAAGATACTTTTGATTAATGAACTTACCACAGATAAAGTCCTTTGCAGTAGTTAAACCCAGGGTCAAACTTGGCCCTGGAGGAATGTTTTTCAGCCATCTCCAGAAACCTGGGAACTTCCTCTAACTTCCCAGCTCTCCTCAGCAGGTCGATTAGACGTGACAGTGTTGGGTAGTTGTCTAGCAGGAACATATGGTAAAGACATTACTTCCCATCCAGGGGAGGTCAAATCAGCAGTGCATATTTACATTGAGGTTCTTCTGCTTTTCAAGCTTTACAAATCCCCATTTAAATTCTATTTCAGGGGGGAAGTTGTGTATTCAGACCTAAGAGAAACAGAGCCCTGTCACACCTGGTTTGCGCTCCAGTAGCTGCTGAAAGTGGAAAACGGCTTGCTCATAGTCCTGCTTCCTGAACATCAGGTCAGCCATCATCTACGAGGAAACAGAGAAGTTTGTAAAACAATCAAGTTTTACAATTGGATTTTCCTTTGGGACTTGACAGAAATGGCATATATAACTAACCAGTGTTGCATCTTCATTGACCTGGTCACTCTTCAGAAGGACACTGCATTGCTGTTGGCAACCATCCACATCATCTAGAGTGAGGTACAACCGTGCCAGCTCCAGCATCACCTGGTAACAATGAAAGCATTCAATTGAATTAAACTTTGTTAACCGATTACCTTCTAACATCATAATTATAATATAATTTCCTATGAGCAAATGTAGCAGTATGCCTTGCTGGCATTAAACACACATTTACACATTGTTAAAAATAGATTTTAATGTAATTATAAACATTTAGTAATTGCAAACATGCTAAACTATCGTAATAAGCAAATTAGAAAATACAAAAACAGCACAGAGAGGGGGAAAAAAGGATGCTAGGGATTCACAAATACAGCTGCAGGGAGCACACACACTGAAGGTTTGATTCAGCTGCACCGACCTTGCCATCACTCTCACAATAGACAAGAGCTTCTTTGTAGAATTTCACTGCTCTCTCATAGCCTCTAAGACTTGTGTAGTGTTTAGCGATCTCGCCACAGATCTCTGCAGCGAGCTGCTTCTGCATGGAGACAGCGTCTGGCTGCTCCAACTGCACCCGCTTCAACACCTTGGCCTGCACATCCCGGGCCTAAAAGAAACACAAGTCTGGGTTCAGAGTATAGCTAATAAATAGCAATGTTGTGAATTATGCATGTATTTTAGGGGAGACCTTGACAGATTTTCAATCTTAGAAATTATCATAATAATATATTTCAGTTATTTCAGTTTCTCTCATTGCTTAGCAGAATGGCTTTTACAATATCAGAAGACTTACTCTTTGCAAGGAAAGTAAAGCATCCTCGTTTTTGTCAACCTTGCCTTGGATCTTGGCCAACAGGACCAGATAGCGACAATCATCGGTTAGCGACGGCAGCTCATTTACTAGACAAAACAACACAAGGCGACAAGAGTGAGAAGTTGGAAAAGCGCTACATAAGTAACTATGTATTATC
The DNA here is from genome assembly GCF_020615455.1 of Coregonus clupeaformis. Taxonomy (NCBI): domain Eukaryota; kingdom Metazoa; phylum Chordata; class Actinopteri; order Salmoniformes; family Salmonidae; genus Coregonus; species Coregonus clupeaformis. The sequence goes on from NC_059195.1 coordinate 17,824,045, forward strand.
ATTGTAATTTATGACCAACAACAAAACATAGAATTTAACATACAAAATGTTCAAAATTGTTGCAATGATGTCCAGCTTACCTGGGTCATGGGCGAGCGCCTCTTGTAAAACTTTCTCGCACCTCTCGTACTGTCTCATCTTCATAAGCAGTTCAGCCAGGTCATATCGCAGGAAGTTCTGCTGCTCAGTCTTCAGAGCAGCTTCATAGTAATTGATTGCCTGTGAATAACAGAGGTGAATCATATAGCTAATGACTACTATAGATTGATCTTTGAATGTTTTTTTCTTACAGGCCTGCTACACTGGACACGTAACTTTTGCAGAGCCTAAGACACTCCAATTTATTTCAATGAAACCTGGGAGTAAGGAGCACGGCTGTGAGAGGATCGCATTGCTTAGCGTAAAATTACGCTCTGGATTTATTTGTAATAATTTGATGTGCGCCTCACTCCCGAGAACACTTGATGAAGTGGCTTGTACGGCAAAAAGTTACACATCCAGTGTAGCAGCTACTGTTTTCCCGACGCCTCAGTGTAGCTCCCTAGTTAGTATACAAACCTTGACGTAATTGTGAGTCTTGACAAGAGCTTTCCCAATCTTGCTGGCCAGAGCTCCATCTTTGGGGTTTTTCTTCAGAGCCTGTTCGTAGATCTCGATGGCCTTCTCTGGCTGCGGATAAACAGACTTGACTTTGTGACGTTCAGCTGTACCGAACATTAACTGTGACGATTCAACATTTCTCAGTGAGGGAGTCATGAAGGAAGATAGCAAACATCTGTGCATTGTATCTTTATAAATATTTGCCTGATTGAAGAAAACATTGCATAATACTACTTCCTGTGAACACACTACTGAAAAATACCCCAAAACCATGCAAGCCTTGCATTACCTTGTTTTGGCCAACAACGAGATTAATCTATATTCAATTTCATACCTACCTCTTGGATATTCACATAAGCATCCCCAAGTAAAATATATGTATGAGGACTGGGAAGCTTCTCCACTAATTCTCTGAGGAAAGAGGGGAAAAAGATCACATTGAATCTTATTCTAGACATTACAGTATCACATTATACAGACATGGGTGTGCTCTGAGGTTCACGCATGCCTAATGGCTTCCCAGTGGGGTCTCTGTGTGGAAAATCCTATCAACACAAGTACAGTATCAGAGATGAGGGTAAGGACCTTCGGCTCACTTCTAGACACTGCAGGCAGCTTTGCACATTACAGCCTTGCTGCATGAGTGGATAAAGTTGAATATGTACACTTGATTTGCTGTGAACTTTTGGCCTGGATACTGTTATGGCCTGACTGCTGCTATGGCATGGGTGGGTGGGCTGACACAGCAATGGGGGATGTGGTTAGTGCACTGGATAAGAGACGTGGTTTAAAGTAGTAATAAACTATTTGTTACCCTAAGCTAGATGTCAAACACCATTAGTGAACAGTTTGTGTGCCTAACGGTCAGACTATAGCCTTTTCTATAATGCCGTGTTGTTCCTGACCTGTAACAGCTGGCATAGAGGCGCTTCTCTTTCCTGTGATTCAGATATATGTCGGCCATCTTCTCCTTGGCCTGGATATAGTAGGGCTGCTCAGGGGTAATGTTTCTGAGCATGCTCAGCGCAAGCTCGGTGTCGCCACGCAGCAGAGCCAGGTCAGCGTTGGCAATGGTGACACGCAGCTCCTCAGGAGTGCCTGAGAACTCGTTGATTGCGTCTTGCATCACTTTGGCGGCTTCGTGCTGAAACGTCAAACCCACGTTCATGAAATCAGACTTCACTGTTCAACACTGGGCAACGACATGACTGAGACAGAAGAGAATGGACAAACACTACCGGGAATGTAAGTACAATAAAATATGGAGTATGTATGTTCTCAGTGCAAAGACCCCTATCTGCATCTCATGAGTTCCTGGAAAGTACACAGTTCCTAGAAAGGCCAGCATAACTCAAGTTATATTGAATAATACTCTCTGTTGCTGAGCTTGTTCTCTCCATGTTCCCTTACCTGTTCTCCATTGAGCCAGAGGGCCTCGGCGAGTTCCAGGAACACGGATACACAGTCAGCAGAGCTCAGCTCCACCTTCTTGTTCTTGGACTTGGCTGAGGCCCCGGCCCTGCGGACCCCCGGCAGGATCATGGCCATCTGCAGAGTCTGGATGGCCTCTTGGAGCTCCCCCATCTTCTTCTGGGCCTGGGCCTTTATAAGGTGATACACAGGGTGCTCTCGGACCTGGCAGGGTGCAGCACACAGAGTTATTAGAGGATGATGTTCCCATAACAGTTCTGTTTGATCTAATATCACGTTCATCTGAAATGCTGGTCTTACCGCAAAGTTGTGGCTGAGGCAGAGCTCCAGAGACTGGGAGGAGAGCTTGTAGTTGCCTTGTAAGAGGTGGATCTGTGCCATGAGCAGGTGGGCCTCAGCATGGGAGGGACACTGGTCCAGGCAGTGTTGGAGGCTGCTCTGAGCAGAGTCAATGTCACCTAAAGGATATCAGCATTGCCATCAAACCCATGAATTGTTGTCATCCATGTTGAGAACAACTTGGCATGAAAACAGAGCAGAATTCTGTCACATGCAATTCAGTTGAAACTCACCTGACTGAAACCTGACTTTGGCCAATAGGAAGACACCTTGTAGGAGTCCAGGTATTATCTTGACCACAGTGTCCAACACAGAGGCACAGTGTTGGAGCTGAGGGGCAGGAGGCTGGCCCTGGGCTGGAGGCTAACACACACATGATACCAATGGACTTCGATCAAGACCACGATGAATGCCATGACGGGGGCTAAAAGTCAATTTACGACCCGTGACAACTTCTTTGTATTGTTTCTTAGTAAATATGGTGTCAAAAATTACTGACAGTAATCTCTATAAATGCATCCGTAGATATGCAGAGCCCCCCCACCGGAGACCGGGGTTCAATCCCCAAGTCGATCCTTCCACCTTTCTCTCCTCTCCTTATCTATAGCCCCTTATAATAAAGCCTTAAAATATGTATTGAACAAATGTATCCATAGACATCTCTCTCCAGACTGACCTTAGCAGGACAGAGTGCTATGTACTCCTTGACAATCTCCAGCAGGAAGTCAGGGTTGAGCTTCTCAAAGTAGTCCACCCCCAGCGGCAGGCTCTGCAGTGTGGAGAAGTGGGTGTCCACGGCATCGTTCAGCAGGTTGGTGACCTCGTCCTGTGGCCTGTGTTTCTTCACAGCCAGCACGGCGCGCAGGTACAGCAGCTCCTGACAGAGAGGAGAGAGCAAGCCAAGGGTGTCACCAGGTTCACACAACAGTATTCAGCTCAGTAGGGCAGCTCTAAGACAACATGGATTGTAGTACCAGGGTACAGCAGAGGGTTAGTCCCAAATGGCATCCTATTACCTATATAGTGCACTACTTTTGACCAGGGCCCTATGGGCCTTTATAGTGCACTATAAAGGGAATAAGGTGCCATTTGGAATGTACCCAGAGTCTCCCCTATAATACTTAAGATCCACAGGACCAGCTGTTACTCAGTGGTTACTTATCCAAGCTAATGTCACTGTTAAGGGCTTAGCAAACACAGGAAAGCCCACGAATTTCTAAAGAACTACCATCACCTAAACAAAAAGCTTTCCAAAAGCCTACTAGGCTTCACTTGATGACCAAACACTAGATATAAATGTCAAAAGTAGAATAAAAAAAGTATTACTTTGGCTAGGCCTTTGAACTGGATTGAACAGAGCAATATCTTTCCTCTATCAGCCTTACCCCTGATTTCCCAATAGACTGCTGGATCTCTGTGAGAAACTCCAGCTGTTGCTCTGCATCCTCTAGGTGTCCCTCGATCAGCTGGCACCTGATAATACCTGGAAATACAGAATTACAGATCAGATGTTTTTACAATCTACAACTTCATTATTCGTTTATAGATATAGGTATAGAATTACATGCATTGCTACATTACAGCTAAAGTTAGAGATCTACAGCATATGTCTAAACAATCAGGGTAACCCGTCTCACCTGTCAAAGCGGAGACACTTGTTTCGTCCAGGGTCATGGCAGTCTTGTACCACTTCATAGCCTCTTTGATTCTTCCCTGCAGAACCAACTGGTAGCCCAGCTCTGTGGCCAGATCAGAATCCCCTTGGGCTTGGGAGAAGGCTCTGTCCACCATGATGTGAGTCTGCTGAATCACTTTATCATTTCTTCCACACTAGTAAATGACAACATTAGAGTAAGTTTATACTTTGTGTATACCTCATGTCAAACATGTCATGTACTGGTTCAGGGACTGTTGTAATGTTACAAGGTGAAGTGAAGGGGTTCTCGATCTCTTCAGAGGTGAAACCTAGTCACAGTAGCTTCCATGTAAAAACATTTATCGAAAAGCATTAAACAAACACTAAATACAGTATCTTATAAGCCCATGTGGGCTGGGCATCCTGAAGATGCAATACACTCTAATAATAAATCAAATGAGTCTTACCACCCGTGTGAAAGCCAAGGACATCCCGTAGAAAAGCTCTGGGCTGTGAGGCTCTTGGGCGTCCAAGTTGCTGACCAGATTTGAGAGCAGGTTTACGGACTGCCAAAAGTAAAAAGGGTATCCCACTTGACCACGTACACATCATGGAAATCATTATTTACCATTCACACGTAGTTGTGTGGCGACAGGAGGAAGTGCATGCTAGCTGATCCCAAAGACTTCCAGTCTTTGTGCTAATGCTAGTTAGCAGTGGCTCACGAAACTACCTCTAACTTCCTTCATACTGGACGCAGAGACATAAAAATTGTATCCATGAGTTCATCTGACTCTGGGGATATATATATATATACACAGTGAGGGAAAAAAGTATTTGATCCCCTGCTGATTTTGTACGTTTGCCCACTGACAAAGAAATGATCAGTCTATAATTTTAATGGTAGGTTTATTTGAACAGTGAGAGACAGAATAACAACAAAAAAATCCAGAAAAACGCATGTCAAAAATGTTATAAATTGATTTGCATTTTAATTAGGAAAATAAGTATTTGACCCCTCTGCAAAACATGACTTAGTACTTGGTGGCAAAACCCTTGTTGGCAATGACAGAGGTCAGACGTTTCTTGTAGTTGGTCACCAGGTTTGCACACATCTCAGGAGGGATTTTGTTCCACTCCTCTTTGCAGATCTTCTCCAAGTCATTAAGGTTTCGAGGCTGACGTTTGGCAACTCGAACCTTCAGCTCCCTCCACAGATTTTCTATGGGATTAAGGTCTGGAGACTGGCTAGGCCACTCCAGGACCTTAATGTGCTTCTTCTTGAGCCACTCCTTTGTGGCCTTGGCCGTGTGTTTTGGGTCATTGTCATGCTGGAATACCCATCCACAACCCATTTTCAATGCCCTGGCTGAAGGAAGGAGGTTCTCACCCAAGATTTGACGGTACATGGCCCCGTCCATCGTCCCTTTGATGCGGTGAAGTTGTCCGGTCCCCTTAGCAGAAAAACACCCCCAAAGCATAATGTTTCCACCTCCATGTTTGACGGTGGGGATGGTGTTCTTGGGGTCATAGGCAGCATTCCTCCTTCTCCAAACATGGCAAGTTGAGTTGATGCCAAAGAGCTCGATTTTGGTCTCATCTGACCACAACACTTTCACCCAGTTCTCCTCTGAATCATTTAGATGTTCATTGGCAAACTTCAGATGGGCCTGTATATGTGCTTTCTTGAGCAGGGGGACCTTGCGGGCGCTGCAGGATTTCAGTCCTTCACGGCGTAGTGTGTTACCAATTGTTTTCTTGGTGACTATGGTCCCAGCTGCCTTGAGATCATTGACAAGATCCTCCCGTGTAGTTCTGGGCTGATTCCTCACCGTTCTCATGATCATTGCAACTCCATGAGGTGAGACCTTGCATGGAGCCCCAGGCCGAGGGAGATTGACAGTTATTTTGTGTTTCTTCCATTTGCGAATAATCGCACCAACTGTTGTCACCTTCTCACCAAGCTGCTTGGCGATGGTCTTGTAGCCCATTCCAGCCTTGTGTAGGTCTACAATCTTGTCTCTGACATCCTTGGAGAGCTCTTTGGTCTTGGCCATGGTGGAGAGTTTGGAATCTGATTGATTGCTTCTGAGGACAGGTGTCTTTTATACAGGTAACAAGCTGAGATTAGGAGCACTCCCTATAAGAGTGTGCTCCTAATCTCAGCTCGTTACATGTATAAAAGACACCTGGGAGCCAGAAATCTTTCTGATTGAGAGGGGGTCAAATACTTATTTCCCTCATTAAAATGCAAATCAATTTATAACATTTTTGACATGCGTTTTTCTGGATTTTTTTGTTGTTATTCTGTCTCTCACATTTCAAATAAACCTACCATTAAAATTATAGACTGATCATGTCTTTGTCAGTGGGCAAACGTACAAAATCAGCAGGGGATCAAATACTTTTTTCCCTCACTGTATATATATACATTTATTAATTGCCAAAATCCCAAACTATCCCTTTAACGCTTAATGTTTGGAAATTACCTCTGTGATGTCCCCCTCTCTGCATAAGGAGTGAAGAGCGAGCATTCTCAGGGCTTCTAGGTTGTTTTTATCCCTCTGCAAGAGCCTAGAATGGGACAGGAAAAATCTCTTTAATGATCAGCACTGTTTGTTTGATGCTAATGAAAATGTGGTGGTCAGAGTATTGTATTTGTTTCTTCCCATGATGGCTTATATGCCCGACACGGCTGGAGGAAGGGAGAGAATACAATCTATGGAAGAACACCCACTTAGACAATGAGAAAAAAAGAGAGTGCCGGACTTTGCACTGCATGTGTCCATTCCTCTTCAAAGAGCTACGGCTCAGCAGGGCTAAACCAGTGGCTCTGGCCTTGGGCTTAGTCCCCTTAGAAACGGGCTCCACCTGAGTGATCCTCCTTCCTGCAGTTCATAGAACCTGGAGAAGTGCATCCCGGGAAACGTGTGGCTCTAGCGCTTCAGCTCAAAAGTCTTTTTATATTCCCTGGCTCTGGCCAGGGTCCAGCGGGCGAGCAGTCAGGAACAATGGCTCAGTCATTACGCCACTGGTTCCAGGCATCACGCTCCATTTTTCATTTGCACTTGAATACGGGCCACTTGCAAAGGCTGACTGGCTCATTCTTTATATGGCTGCTATTGACTGACCAAATCCATCAATTTAAGTATTTATTTGATCCAAACAAATCTTTACAAACTAAGATTAAAGCCAGCTATTATTTCCAGTATCATTAACTTAAGAAACAAGAAAACAGAAATTCTAGAGCAAAATCACCTCTAATATGAGATACTATACCTCTGTGCTGCATCTACAGTTTGCTCCCAGTCCTGCAGGGTCAATAGAAGCTTCATCTTCTTGATAAAGGCAGGAAGGAACCCAGGGAAACTAACAATCACTTGGTTGACTGTCTCCAAAGCTCCGGAATAATTATGCCGATACTCATAGTAATGTGCCTGAAACAGACAAAAGATCATACAATTTATGGACATGTCGAGGGAAAGTAAAACGCACTGTTGTACATCTGTTTCAAAAGCTAATTACTCTCCACAAAGAGCAAAAGATAGCAAGATAGTAATTGGTCTCACTGTATTACCACAGATAAGGCAACATAGAGCATTGGCATTTCAAAATGGTCCATTCAATATTCAAGATATGGTACAAATTGAGAAACAGATTGTGTTAGTGAATACTAGACTCGGACATCCCAGTGAGGTTGTGGGATACAGAAAATCCAGCACTATGGGGGATTATCATTGAGGCACAATAACTAGGTGCCACATGAAATATGAGAAGTGACAGAGACCTGTGACACTCTGGCTCCGGGACTTTGATTATTGAGCCAGGGTTGTTCATTTTCTGTTGGGTGTATTTCTATGTTTGCTTTTCTGTCGGGTTTATTTCTAGGTTTTGTCAATGACTCCCAATCGGAGGTAACGAGTGTCAGCTGTCGGCTCGTTATCTCTGATTGGGAGCCATATTTATACTGTGGGGTTTCACTTTGTGGTTGTGGGTTTTGTTCCATGTTTCTGTCAGTGTTACAGAGGACTTCACTATCGTCATTTGTTGTTTTTTTCGTGGTTGCTTTATTAAATAAAGTCATTATGTTCACTCCACGCGCTGCGTATTGGTCCGCTTCTTCAGACGATCGTGACAGAAAAACCCACCACAAAAGGACCAAGCAGCGCGTCCAGGAGCAAAGGGTCTGGACATGGGAGGAGCTGTTGGACGGAAAAGGGTCCTGGACGTGGGAGGAGATCCTGGATGGGATGGATCGCCGTCCATGGAGCGAAACGGTGGAGAGGCGACGGCGAGAGGAGCAACAGCGTCGGCAGGGCTATCGTCGGAAGGACGGGAGGCAACCCCCAAAAAAATTTTGGGGGGCACATGGCTTGGGCGCCTGAACTGCCCGTCTGCTCAACGGCGCCTGTACTGCCCGTCTGCCCTATGGCGCCTGAACTGCCCGTCTGCCAAGCGCTGCATAAGCCGCCCGTCTGTACTGAGCCTGCAAAGCCGCCCGTCTGCCATGAGCCTTCAGAGCCGTCCGCCAGACCGGGAGCCGCTAGAGCCTTCCGCCAGACAGGAGCCGCTAGAGCCTTCCGCCAGACAGAAGCATACACCAGCTATGGAATCAGCAGGAGCCGACGCAGCCCGTACAAGACTGGAAGCCCAGGTTCGGGATCAGCAAGAGCAGCTCCTGCAGATGGGAACCGCCCTGCTGGAGGTGATGACCACTCTCCGAGGCTGGGGTCCGCTCCACCGCCAGCCGCCCAGCCAGCACCGTCAGCCAGCCATGAGCAGCCAGATCCGTCAGCCAGCCATGAGCAGCCAGATCCGTCAGCCAGCCATGAGCAGCCAGATCCGTCAGCCAGCCATGAGCAGCCAGATCCGTCAGCCAGCCATGAGCAGCCAGATCCGTCAGCCAGCCATGAGCAGCCAGATCCGTCAGCCAGCCGCGAGCAGCCAGATCCGTCAGCCAGCCATGAGCAGCCAGATCCGTCAGCCAGCCATGAGCAGCCAGATCCGTCGGCCAGCCATGAGCAGCCAGATCCGGCCGCCAGCCATGAGCAGCCAGATCCGTCGGCCAGCCATGAGCAGCCAGATCCGTCGGCCAGCCATGAGCAGCCAGATCCGTCGGCCAGCCATGAGCAGCCAGATCCGTCGGCCAGCCATGAGCAGCCAGACCCGGCGGCCAGCCATGAGTCGTCCAGCCAGGATCCGCCAGAGCCGTCCAGCCAGGATCCGCCAGAGCCGTCCAGCCAGGATCCGCCAGAGCCGTCCAGCCAGGATCCGCCGGAGCCGTCCAGCCAGGATCCGCCAGAGCCGGCCAGCCAGGATCCGCCAGAGCCGTCCAGCAAGGATCCGCCGGAGCCGTCCAGCCAGGATCCGCCCGGAGCCGTCCAGCCAGGATCCGCCGGAGCCGCCCAGCCAGGATCCGCCCGGAGCCGCCCTGCCAGGATCCGCCAGAGCCGTCCAGCCAGGATCCGCCAGAGCCGCCCAGCCAGGATCCGCCAGAGCCGTCCAGCCAGGATCCGCCAGAGCCGTCCAGCCAGGATCCGCCAGAGCCGTCCAGCCCGGATCCGCCAGCCAGCCAGGATCCGCCAGAGCCAGCCAGCCAGGATCCGCCATTCAGTCCGGAGCTGCCCCTTAGTCCGGTACTGCCCCTTAGCCCGGTGCTGCCCCTTAGTCCGGAGCTGCCCCTTAGTCCGGTACTGCCCCTTAGCCCGGTGCTGCCCCTTAGTCCGGTGCTGCCCCTTAGCCCGGTGCTGCCCCTTAGCCCGGTGCTGCCCCTTAGCCCGGTGCTGCCCCTTAGCCCGGTGCTGCCCCTTAGCCCGGTGCTGCCCCTTAGCCCGGTACTGCCCCTTAGTCCGGTGCTGCCCCTTAGTCCGGTGCTGCCCCTGAGTCCGGTGCTGCCTCTTAGTCCAGTGCTGCCCCTTAATCCTGTGGGGTTTAGTTGGGGGGTGGTCATGTGGAGGAGGTTACTAAAGCGGGTAGTGACTATGGTGGGGTGGGGACCACGACCAGTGCCAGAGCCGCCACCGTGGACAGACGCCCACCCAGACCCTCTCCTAGACTGTATGCTGGTGCGCCCGGAGTTCGCACCTTTAGGGGGGGGTACTGTGACACTCTGGCTCCGGGACTTTGATTATTGAGCCAGGGTTGTTCATTTTCTGTTGGGTGTATTTCTATGTTTGCTTTTCTGTCGGGTTTATTTCTAGGTTTTGTCAATGACTCCCAATCGGAGGTAACGAGTGTCAGCTGTCGGCTCGTTATCTCTGATTGGGAGCCATATTTATACTGTGGGGTTTCACTTTGTGGTTGTGGGTTTTTGTTCCATGTTTCTGTCAGTGTTACAGAGGACTTCACTATCGTCATTTGTTGTTTTTTCGTGGTTGCTTTATTAAATAAAGTCATTATGTTCACTCCACGCGCTGCGTATTGGTCCGCTTCTTCAGACGATCGTGACAAGACCTCAACAATGTCTCCAATATCTTAACATCTCTTCTCATTGCAAGTGAATTGTGCCCTTCTTACCTTTCCCATCAGAGCGAAAACGTCTGCTTTCTCTTTCAGGCCTTCGTCAAAGTATTTCCCAGCCTTCTTGGCATATGCATCCTTACCAGAGGTCAGATCTATCCAGCCTTTTAGGATAATCCCCTGAACAACAGACATGAATCCAAATGTTATAAGGGTAGACACAAATAAATCTACCTGGTTTTCTAGTCATTCCACTCAAAATGCTTCTAAAGAAAGTTCTCAAATAGCCTAGTGATGACAAAGGCCATCCCTAGGCAACCCTATATTGCCATAGCGTGGGCATAATTTCATCAATTTAACTGTTTAAGGTATGTGTACAGTGGCACTTGCAGACTTTGTACATTTTTGCAAATGCATCTTCAAAATAAAAATAAAATCTTTGTTACAATTTGAGAGAAACACATTCTCACAAAACTCACTTCTCTGGAACCATTAGAGATTTTGATCATCCTCTCTATGTATTCCCTTGCTTTGTCATTTCGTCCCAGAAGCCAGAGGAACATCCCAGCGTAGTAGAGACCCTTAGGTGTTGCACTTTTACGGTCCTCTTTCACCTTGGCATCCAGTTCCTGAATGACATCTCGATCTGCAATCAACACAAAAAGTTAAGTGTATAGTAGATTCAGCTACAGAAAAATACCCAGAGACATAAACATGGATCAAGACAAATATGGGTTTACCTGGGTTTGGCCTTTTCTTTTCAGCATAAACAAGAGCCATGAATGTGCAGAGAGACACATCTCTTCTGTCTTTTATCGTCTCAAACTCATGGATGGCTTCCTGAATTTGATCTAAAACGAAACATATAAATCACTGATATTACAAGAAACAGATATACAGGTCCAAAAGTATTTGGACAGTGTCAAATTTTTTGTTGATTTGTCTCTGTACTCCAGCACTTTGGATTTTAAATGATACAATGACTATGAGGTTAAAGGGATACTTCGGTATTTTGGCATCGATGCCATTTATCTACTTCCCCAGAGTCAGATGAACTTGTGGATACCATTTTGATGTCTCTGTGTCCAGTATGAAGGAAGTTGGGGGTAGTTTTGTGAGACAATACTAACTAGCGTTAGTGCAATGACTAGAAGTCTATATTCTTATTTACAATAAAAGTGACTCCAAAATGACGCAGGTTGGCATTTATTGTCATGAATCTTGCCCTGGATGCAGAACTTAGCTATTTCCGCTAGATGGGCCAGCTGCAAAGTCTAAATTGGCTATATCGAACTATGTACAAAAAATGCTGCAATTTCTAAAAGGTTAACCTGAAATTACCCTCAAACTAAACCTGACAGTCTGCAATTTAACCCCATACCGTTAGTTGTACCATTTCAAATCCAGGATGCTGGAGTATAGAGCCAAAAAACAAATACATTTGGGCCTCCCTGTAGCTACTTTATTTGATTGTTTCAAACTAAGCAATGGAGTCCTCCTTTACCTTGCATCAGGATGCTGTAGGCATGGAAAAAGCTGAAGATTGGATCATTGCTGAATTTCTTCTGTGCCACAGCTGCAGCATTTAATACATGATTGAAATACTTCTCGTGGCAATAGTAGTTCATCAAGGCCTGGGAACAAAACATGAAATGTAGAGCTGTGATAGAAAATAGCTTAATTTATGTCAGAGCTCAAATCAAACAAAACATTTAATAAAATACATGAGTAAATCTTAGTAGGCTGTAAACCACCATTGTGCTGATAAAAACAAAAACTATTTTGGAATGCAAATGGTCAGCATGACAATACTTGTCCGTAATATCCTCAATGCTTCCTGGAAAGTTGCATTGCAAGTTGGCCTGTATTACTGATATCACGTCGTGTGTTTATTCAACAATTTAACCAATATGCTAATCAATAAGACCATTCAGAACATGAATAACTTAGGAGCTTCATCCTGAATATTTTGCCCCTTATTCTAAGAGGACAAATACATATCTTACACGTTTTTACGATAAATGTCACTTGCATGTCATCAGAAACATCCTGCCTGGCAGATAAGGTAAACTGTGCGTTCTTAATTTCAGAACTTTTAAAGAAAGAACCAAGTAAGCTACACTGCAGCTTGACATTCTAAACAAGCTAAACAGGTTACACGGTTAAGTGTTTCTTTATTGTATATATTGATGTGAACATGTATCAGTACATAGAGAAATTGGTACAGTGCAACACTACAACTTACCAGCGTTGACTCTTCATCCTCCATTTCTGCCATGACAATGTTTCACCTCAAACCGCAGCAATGAAATAGAGCGTAAATGTTTCACTGAATACTGCAGCCGCATGTACTCTCAAAAAGCAAGATAGAAACCGATTATAGCTCAATTTTGGCCATCTTGCAAACACCAGTAAGCGTCTTTCGTTTACTTGACAACCACCGCCGCCATTTTTAAATGGTAGAGGAAGTTGAAAATCATTGGTTTAACAGTAATGTTTCACAAGGTGGCGCTCCAAGCACGCTGAATATAAAATACTGACCCCACCCGCACGCAGCTCTTGTGGTTCTCTGGCACAATGGCTGTGAGAAGAGGACGCTTGTGGCTACTTTGTGGGGTTTTCTCGTTTGTACAAAAGTGACCTAGGTTCCCATCTTTAGTCTATGACCCGGAAACCGATAATAAGTGGTCGAGGTTTACATTAGTTACCACAGCCACAAAGTAAAAATGGCTATAACGTTATCGTAAAATTCATGAATGTTTTTTTTTAAAGAGAAATTGTAGAAATGGGCGGGGTCTATGACTTTGTGGCTGTGGTAACTAGTGACGACCAGTGGTCGAGGAGTGTCATTTCGTTGGTAGGCAAACGGAAGACGGTCCGCCCACATAGTTTAATCAAAGACAGTACAGTATGAAGATAGACAAAAGCCGCTTGTCCAAAATAAATTCCCGATCACACTTGTAGGCGATGTCATGGCGACTTTATGTAGCTAAACTGATACGTAGAAACACGTCATCGGGTCAAACGGTCTCTCGAACCAAACTGCGCATGTGCAGGATGTCAAATCAAAGGCACTCCTTCGATATAAAGTTGTTTTTGACGAGAATTAAAACGTGTCACTTTTATGAGGTTGGGGTAATAACATGTTCTACTACCTAAGACATTGCCTCGAATCTAGGTTGTGCCTTTAGATTTCGAGAAAAGTAACAACTAAGGAAGAACTGTTCCTTTCTCTCATACACTTCTCAAACCCGAAACCCCTGCCTGGTCTGCAAGCGTTCCCGGAAGTCTCGCGATGTTGCGAGACTTCTGGTTTTAGAAACTCTGTGGTTTCATACTGTTCTGTCTTTGGTTCTCCCCTCGATAGCCTCCTTTCAGCAAGGAAGCGGGAAAATTTTGAAATCTGCTGCCACACCCCCATTGACTCAGGTGTAGAAAACCATACACACGTTTAAAAACAATATGCTACTTATCGTTTTATCTATAAAATGTCTTGCACAACTAACTTAATTTGTTTTTAGCCCTTTAAACATTTATTTGGGGATCCCCTCTGTAAACGTAATTTGCTTGATGATGAGCGATTGGCTAATGAGGGTCTAATTTCCTACATTTTCGTTCACATTCAATCTCCTCGCCGCCTCTCCTCGATTACCTTTGACCTTTTTCAAAAGTAGGCAAGAGAGGACAGAGCAGAGAAGACGCAGGAGGTGAGCACATCTAATTGAGAAAAGGGCTGTATCTATACTGAACAAAAATATGAATTAGGCCATAATCAATGGCCGACGCTTGGCATTGTGCAGGGTGATGTTAGGCTTGTGTGCGGCTGCTTGGCCATAAAATCAAATCAAATTGTATTGTTCACATACACATATTTAGCAGATGTTATTGTGGGTGTAGCGAAATGCTTGTGTTCCTAGCTCCAACAGTGCAGTAGTATCTAACAATTCACAAAAATACACAGAAATCTAAAAGTAAAATAATGGAATTAAGAAATATATAAATAAATATCAGGATGAGCAATGTCGGAGTGGCATTGGCTAAAATATAATAGAATACAGTGTATACATATGAAATGAGTAAAACAGTATTTTATTTTATTTTATTTCACCTTTATTTAACCAGGTAAGCCAGTTGAGAACAAGTTCTCATTTACAACTGCGACCTGGCCAAGATAAAGCAAAGCAGTGCGATAAAAACAACACAGAGTTACATATGGGGTAAAAAACATAAAGTCAAAAATACAACAGAAAATATATATACAGTGTGTGCAAATGTAGCAAGTTATGGAGGTAAGGCAATAAATAGGCTATAGTGCAAAATAATTACAATAGTATTAACACTGGAATGCTAGATGTGCAAGAGATTATGTGCAAATAGAGATACTGGGGTGCAAAAGAGCAAAATAAATAACAATATAGGGATGAGGTAGTTGGGTGGGCTAATTTCAAATGGGCTGTGTACAGGTGCAGTGATCGGTAAGGTGCTCTGACAACTGATGCTTAAAGTTAGTGAGGGAGATAAGAGTCTCCAGTTTCAGAGATTTTTGCAATTCGTTCCAGTCATTGGCAGCAGAGAACTGGAAGGAATGGCGGCCAAAGGAGGTGTTGGCTTTGGGAATGACCAGTGAGATATACCTGCTGGAGCGCAGACTACGGGTGGGTGCTGCTATGGTGACCAATGAGCTAAGATAAGGCGGGGATTTGCCTAGCAGTGATTTATAGATGGCCTGGAGCCAGTATCAATCGCGGTTATAATATCGTTTAGGACCTTGAGCGTGGCTGAAGTGCACCCATGACCAGCTCGGAAACCGGATTGCATAGCGGAGAAGGTACGGTGGTATTCGAAATGGTCGGTGATCTGTTTGCTAACTTGGCTTTCAAATACTTTCGAAAGGCAGGGCAGGATGGATATAGGTCTGTAGCAGTTTGGATCTAGAGTGTCACCCCCTTTGAAGAGGGGGATGACCGCGGCAGCTTTCCAATCTCTGGGGATCTCAGACGTTATGAAAGAGAGGTTGAACAGACGAGTAATAGGGGTTGCGACAATTTCGGTGGCTAGTCTTAGAAAGAAAGGGTCCAGATTGTCTAGCCCAGCTGATTTGTAGGGGTCCAGATTTTGCAGCTCTTTCAAAACGTCAGCTGTCTGAATTTGTGTGAAGGAGAAGCGGGGGGGCATGGGCAAGTTTCAGCGGAGGGTGCGGAGTTGGTGGCCGGGGTAGTGGTAGCCAGATGGAAAGCATGGCCAGCTGTAGCAAAATGCTTGTTGAAATTCTCGATTATTGTAGATTTATCGGTGGTGATAGTGTTTCCTAGCCTCAGTGCAGTGGGCAACTGGGAGGAAGTGCTCTTATTCTCCATGGACTTTACAGTGTCCCAAAACTTTTTGGAGTTAGTGCTACAGGATGCAAATTTCTGTTTGAAAAAGTTTGCCTTTGCTTTCCTGACTGCTTGTGTATATTGGTTCCTAACTTCCCTGAAAAGTTGCATATCGCGGGGGCTATTTGATGCTAATGCAGTACGCCACAGGATATTTTTGTGCTGGTCAAGGGCAGTAAAGTCTGAGGAGAACCAGGGGCTATATCGGTTCTTAGTTCTGTATTTTTTGAATGGGGCATGTTTATTTAAGATTGAGAGGAAATTACTTTTAAGGAACAACCAGGCATCCTCTACTGACGGAATGAGATCTATATCCATCCAGGATACCTGGGCCAGGTCAATTAGGAAGGCCTGCTCGCTAAAGTGTTTTAGGGAGCGTTTGACAGTGATGAGGGGTGGTCGTTTGACCGCGGACCCGCTACGGACGCAGGCAATAAGGCAGTGATCGCTGAGATCCTGGTTGAAGACAGCTGAGGTGTATTTAGAGGGTATGTTAGTCAGGATGATATCTATGAGGGTACCCATGTTTACGGATTTAGGGTTGTACCTGGTAGGTTCGTTGATAATTTGCGTGAGGTTGAGGGCATCTAGTTTGGATTGTAGGATGGCCGGGGTATTAAGCATATCCCAATTTAGGTCACCAAGCAGTACGAACTCTGAGGATAAATGGGGGGCAATCAATTCACATATGGTGTCCAGGGCACATCTGGGGGGCTGAGGGGGGTCTGTAGCAAGCGGCAACAGTGAGAGACTTATTTCTGGAAAGGTGGATTTTTAGAAGTAGAAGCTCAAACTGTTTGGGCACAGACCTGGATAGTATGATAGAGCTCTGCAGGCTATCTCTACAGTAGATTGCAACTCCACCCCCTTTGGCAGTTCTATCTAGACGGAAAATGTTATAGTTGGGGTTGGAAATTTCAGAATTTTTGGTGGCCTTCCTGAGCCAGGATTCAGACACTGCTAGAACATCAGGGTTGGCGGAGTGTGCTAACGCAGTGAATAACTCAAACTTAGGAAGTAGACTTCTGATGTTTACGTGCAAGAAACCAAGACTTTTGCGATTACAGAAGTCAGCAAATGATAGCGCCTGGGGAGTAGGAGTGATACTGAGGGCTGCAGGGCCTGGGTTAGCCTCTACATCACCAGAGGAACAGAGGAGGACTAGAATACGGATACGGCTAAAGGCTTTAAGAACTGGTCTTCTAGTGCGTTGGGTACATAGAATAAAGGGGGCAGATTTCCGGGTGTTGTAGAAAAGATTCAGGGCATTATGTACAGACAAGGATATGGAAGGATATGAGTAAAGTGGGGGTAAACCTAAGCGTTGGGTAACAATGAAAGAGATAGTATCACTAGAGGCACCAATTGAGTCGGTCTCTGCGTGTATGGGGGGTGGGACAAAGGAGCTATCTAAGGCAGGTTTAGCTGGGCTGGGGGATCTACAGTGAAATAGTACAATTAAAAATAACCGAAACAACAATAAGCTAACCATGTTTGGGCTGAGGCTAAACATAAACAGGATGTAGTACCGTAAAAAGGAACAGTCCAGCAGACATCAGCTGTATAGCTGAGTTATCATAAGGTCCGGTGAACAGCAATAGGATAGTTCGGAGGCTGCTAAAGCACTAGCAGGTAAGAGGCCACGGCTAGCGTGTGCTAGCGGGCCGGGGCTAGCAGATGGAATCTTCGTGGTCGACGTCGTCAGTAACCACATCAGACGATTTCGTCGGCAGACCAGTCGTGTAGGATCGGCGGGGCTCCGTGTCAACACTAGGTGGTCCCGTCCGGTTGACAGAGAGGTAGATAGCCGGGAGATGGGCCTAGCTCAGGATGATTAGCCAGACCACAGCGTCCATTTAGTTGAAGCTAGCTGGTAGCGATGAATCCGGAGTTAAAGGTCCAGTGATTCAGTGATTCCGGCAGAAAAACTGATATGTTCTGGGTCGATAACGCGCTGTGCAGACTGGCCGAATATCCGGTGATTAATATCCAGTGATTAAATTAATCCCGCAGAAAAAAATCCAATGTTCTGGGTGAAATACCGCTAACTGTGGCTAATAGCAAGTATGTAAACATTGTGTAAACATTATTAAAGTGACTAGTGTTCCATTATTAAAGTGACCAGTGATTCCATGTCTATGTACATAGGGCAGCAGCCTCTAAGGTGCGGGATTGAGTAACCGGGTGGTAGCCGGCTAGTGAGAGCTATTTGAGCTATTTAACAGTCTGATGGCCTTGAGATAGAAGCTGTTTTTCTGTCACTCGGTCCCAGCTTTGATGCACCTGTACTGACCTCGCCTTCTGGATGATAGCAGGGTGAACAGGCCATGGCTTGGGTGGTTGACGTCCTTAATGATCTGTTTGGCCTTCCTGTGCCCCCAGTGATGGAGGTGTCCTGGAGGGCAGGCAGTGTGCCCCCGGCGATGCGTTGGGCAGACAGCACCACCCTCTGGAGAGCCCTGCGGTTGCAGGAGGTGCAGTTGCCGTATCAGGCGGTGATACAGCTCGACAGGATGCTCTCAATTGTGCATCTGTAAAAGTTTGTGAGGGTCTTAGGGGCCAAAAAGAATTTCTTCAGCCTCCTGAGGTTGAAGAGGCGCTGTTGCGCCTTCTTCACCACACTGTCTGTGTGGGTGAACCATTTCAGATTGTCAGTGATGGAAACCCATTTCATGAAGCTCTTGTGCTGACGTTGCTTCCAGAGGCAGTTTGGAACTCGGTAGTGAGTGTTGCAACCGAGGACAGATGATTTTTATGCGCTACGCGCTTCAGCACTCGGCGGTCCCGTTCTGTGAGCTTGTGTGGCCTACCACTTCGCGGCTGAGCCGTTGTTGCTCCAAGATGTTTCCACTTCACAATAACAGCTCTAGCAGGGCAGTAATTTGACGAACTGACTTGTTGGAAAGGTGGCATTCTATGACGGTGCTACGTTGAAAGTCACTGAGCTCTTCAGTAAGGCCATTCTATTGCCAACGTTTGTCTATGGAGATTGCATGGCGGTGTGCTTGATTTTATACACCTGTCAGCAACAGGTGTGGCTGAAATAGCCAAATCCACTAATTTGAAGGTGTGTTCACATACTTTTGTATATATAGTGTATCTGTCTTTACTTGAGTTATTGCTTGTGAAGTTCAACATTGTATCAAATCATCAAAGGGTCCGGCCCAAAGATGTCGCTAACGAATTTGCAACATTGTATCAACTAGCCTATTCCGGGCCCTCAAAGTTTCCTCCGCCAGTGAGCTCGGGACATAAAGCTGTTTTTTAGGATGTTTCCTAAATATATATGGGATCATCAGAACCTGATATTTTGCTCTACTAAGGCTGGGAGTGTTGGAAAGGTTTGTCAAGTACTGAGGAACTATCATTCGCAATGGTTGTAAAAAAAAATAGACTTTGTTGACTTGTGTGAGGCAAAGAAAAAATGAGTGGTGTACGTGGTGAGTTAAGACAATCAGAAATAAGACTGTCAAATGGGCCCTTTCCTACATATGCATGCATTCTGGAGACACACCATTATTTTCACACTCATTTTAGACGCTTTTCACTGAATGCAACATGTAAAGTGTTGGTCCCATGATTCATGAGCTAAAATAAAAGATCCTGGAAATGTTCCATATGCACAAAAAGCTGCTTTCTCTCAAATGTTGTGCACAAATTTGTTTACATTCCTGTTAGTGAGCATTTCTCCTTTGCCAAGATAATCCATTCACCTGACAGGTGTGGCATATCAAGAAGCTGATTAAACAGCATGATCATTACACAGGTGCACCACGTGCTGGGGACAATAAAAGGCCACTCTAAAATGTGCAGTTTTGTCACACAACACAATGCCACAAATGTCTCAAGTTTTGAGGGGGCATGCAATTGGGTTGCTGACTGCAGGAATGTCCACCAGAGCTGTTGTCAGATAATTTAATGTTAATTTCTCTACCATAAGCCGCCTCCAACATCGTTTTAGAGAATTTGGCAGTACGTCCAGCCGGCCTCACAACCGCAGACCACACGTAACCACGCCAGCCCAGAGAAAACAAGCTTTTTGTGTGTATGGAACATTTGTGGGATCTTTTATTTCAGCTCATGAAACAACACTTTACATGTTGCGTTTATATTTTTGTTATGTGCACTAAAGAGGAACAATGGGTACATTGTTGAAGATGCACAGTCTCATCCCCAGAATCTTTTTACGTGTCTATTTTATAAGGATAAAGCATAGAACATTAACAACTTCATATTTAAGAACACTGTAATAATATGGAAGAAAATTAAACATATTCTACAAGAACCAATATCAATCCCTAAAAACACAACCCTGTAAATTGGTCTACATGGAAAACTAAAGGCATAGAAACCGTAAATGACTTGGTAATAGGAAATGCATTCATTTCCAGGACAGAATTAAAAAGCAATGTAGATATTTTCAAATACATGCAACTTAAAAGTTTAATATCAAGAAATGTCTATATGAAATATTTTGGACATCAGAGCAATCTTGAGGGAACCCTATTTTAGTCAGAAAATTATATTCATATGATAGGTAAGATATACACTGCTCAAAAAAATAAAGGGAACACTTAAACAACACAATGTAACTCCAAGTCAATCACACTTCTGTGAAATCAAACTGTCCACTTAGGAAGCAACACTGATTGACAATACATTTCACATGCTGTTGTGCAAATGGAATAGACAACAGGTGGAAATTATAGGCAGTTAGCAAGACACCCCCAATAAAGGAGTGGTTCTGCAGGTGGTGACCACAGACCACTTCTCAGTTCCTATGCTTCCTGGCTGATGTTTTGGTCACTTTTGAATGCTGGCGGTGCTTTCACTCTAGTGGTAGCATGATACGGAGTCTACAACCCACACAAGTGGCTCAGGTAGTGCAGCTCATCCAGGATGGCACATCAATGCGAGCTGTGGCAAGAAGGTTGGCTGTGTCTATCAGCGTAGTGTCCAGAGCATGGAGGCGCTACCAGGAGACAGGCCAGTACATCAGGAGACGTGGAGGAGGCCGTAGGAGGGCAACAACCCAGCAGCAGGACCGCTACCTCCGCCTTTGTGCAAGGAGGAGCAGGAGGAGCACTGCCAGAGCCCTGCAAAATGACCTCCAGCAGGCCACAAATGTGCATGTGTCTACTCAAACGGTCAGAAACAGACTCCATGAGGGTGGTATGAGGGCCCGATGTCCACAGGTGGGGGTTGTGCTTACAGCCCAACACCGTGCAGGATGTTTGGCATTTGCCAGAGAACACCAAGATTGGCAAATTCGCCACTGGCGCCCTGTGCTCTTCACAGATGAAAGCAGGTTCACACTGAGCACATGTGACAGACGTGACAGAGTCTGGAGACGCCGTGGAGAACGTTCTGCTGCCTGCAACATCCTCCAGCATGACCATTTTGGCGGTGGGTCAGTCATGGTGTGGGGTGGCATTTCTTTGGGGGGCCGCACAGCCCTCCATGTGCTCGCCAGAGGTAGCCTGACTGCCATTAGGTACCGAGATGAGATCCTCAGACCCCTTGTGAGACCATATGCTGGTGCGGTTGGCCCTGGGTTTGTCACGAGTTACAAAGCCAGAACCCAGAAGCAGACCAGGACAAGGTAAGTTGAAACGAAGGTGAGTGTTTATTTACAAATTCAAGAGTGATGCTGAATAATCCAGGGAACAGAGCGGGCGGCGTTGATTAGTTGTTGGGGGTGCAGTGGTTGATCCCATCATGGCTCGGCAGCCGCCGACCACCAGGCAGAGGTTGGATGAAGGTTCCGGACGAGTGACTGCAGATGGAACAAAACGGAGGTAAGTAAACAACAAACCAACAAGGTGCAAAAACAACAAAACTACCGCTAGAAGCTCTAAGACTGATACTCTGGTAAACCTACTGTTCATGGCTAACGATCCGGCAGGGAATGGATGTTAGGCCAGAGCCTAAGAAGGGTGATGATCAGGACCAGGTGTGCAGATTGCAGATGGGATGCAGGTGCGGAAATCAAGAGAGCTCCCCGGAGCGTTCCAGAACCCTCGGGAAACTGGAGATCCCGAGCAGAAAAACTAGTCCACAGACAGGACCCGACTCAGACTGCCGGGATCGTTACAGGGTTCCTCCTAATGCAAGTCAATGCTAGACCTCATGTGGCTGGAGTGTGTCAGCAGTTCCTGCAAGAGGAAGGCATTGATGCTATGGACTGGCCCGCCCGTTCCCCAGACCTGAATCGAATTGAGCACATTTGGGACATCATGTCTCGCTCCATCCACCAACGCCACGTTGCACCACAGACTGTCCAGGAGTTGGCGGATGCTTTAGTCCAGGTCTGGGAGTAGATCCCTCAGGAGACCATCCGCCACCTCATCAGGAGCATGCCCAGGCATTGTAGGGAGGTCATACAGGCACGTGGAGGCCACACACACTACTGAGCCTCATTTTGACTTGTTTTAAGGACATTACATCAAAGTTGGATCAGCCTGTAGTGTGGTTTTCCACTTTAATTTTGAGTGTGACTCCAAATCCAGACCTCCATGGGTTGATAAATTTGATTTCCATTGATAATTTTTGTGTGATTTTGTTGTCAGCACATTCAACTATGTAAAGAAAAAAGTATTTAAGATTATTTCATTCATTCAGATCTAGGATGTGTTATTTTAGTGTTCCCTTAATTTTTTTGAGCAGTGTACAAAACCTTGCAAGGAGCATATCCAACTGACAATCTCTTAGAAAGAAATATAAACTAATGGAACCAAGGACATAAAAATAACTGATATTGGCACAAGATGGAGGGAATGTTGGAACATAACCAACAAAATTACAGTTAACAAAAATGTACGCTTAGTCCAGTATAAACTAATGTATAAAATCTATTGCACCGAGACAAAATTCACAAACGGCATAGTCATGTCTTAAATATAAAACGTGTGGATGTTTGTGTGCGTCTGTATGTTGTCGTTTGTATGTATATATTTTGTATTGTAAAAAAAAAAACGTAAATAAAATTGTACAAAAATAAGGTGATAATTAAAATACCTATCCAGGTGTTGTAAGATCTGGCATGCGTCAGCAACGCCTGGGCAGAGGAACGAGCCCCATATTTTATAGCAATCTGGATGATGTGGCACGCACCCATTGGTTGATGCATGCAACGTCTGAGCAGGGGAACAAAACCTATGGGCGCAAACCATTCACATGCTTGCCAACCCGATGTCATGACGAGTTCAATGTACAATGTCCTAAGCGCGATTGAGCAAACACCACCTCTTCCTTCCTAATCTGACCTTTGAATCTTGGTCCACCGACCTTTCTTTGGAGGGCATATAAATTCCGGCTCTTGGGCTCAGAGTCCCATCTCTTCTGCCACACATCTATCAAAATGGCTCTGATCTTACATTTGGAACATTAATATCAATTATATCTTGTTTCAAAGCTCTTTTTGCTAACTGGTCTACAATTTCATTCCCTTCCACACCCGAATGTGCTGGGACCCAGTAGAATCTCACTACTACACCCATTCTCTCAATTCTCCATAATAACATTAATACCTCCAATAGTAGGTCACTCCTATTAGATTTACCAGATAAACTATTCAATACAGACATAGAATCTGAGCATACTATAATTCTAACAGGTTGTACGTCCTCCACCCACTGGAGGGCAACTACTATCGCCAACAGTTCAACTGAGTATACTGACAATTCATCTGTTAGTCTTCTACATATCTGCACATCAAATTCAGGAACATAAACGCCTGCTCCTGTGCGCCCACTATCTGGGTCCTTGGATCCATCTGTGAAAAGCGGTAAAAAAAGCATGAAAACTTCTACCAATGTAATTGTCAATCAGTTTCCCTATCTCAATGACTTCTGACCAATCTTTCCTTTTCTCTACCAAGGTTAGATCAACAACAGGATCTGGGAGAAACCATGGAGGAACATCCCCTAACACCACAGCAGGGCCAACCTCCAACTCCCTCAAACCACTCTCATCAGCATGCTTTCCAACTGTCCAACCAAAACCACTGCCTTGTCTACTAGTATATTCCCAACAGTCATCTAGAACAGTAGCAGTGGGATGCTCAACCTCATAGCCTTTCAACCTAACCCAATAATCTAATGACAATGTTTTACGCCGTATATTCAAAGGCATCTCACCTGCCTCCACTAGTAAGGCTTCTTGATTTAAATGCACCAATACATATCCTTAAAGCTATATACTGGATTCTGCCCAGCTTCTGAAGTCAAGTCTTCGCCGCTGTTCCATAAACTATACACCCGTAATCAATAGTCGTCCTGATCAGAGCTCTATAAATATCCATCAACGATTGTCTGTCAGCACCCCATTCATAACCAGAGGCCGAGCGCATAAGATTCACCACCTTCTTACACCTTGTTTCAACATTTCTGACATGATCTTTCCATGTATATCGCTCATTGAACCATAGACCCAAATATTTGTACGTAGAAACCCCCCATAGACTGTCCATACAGAAACAACTGTATATTATCAGCAACTTTCTTCTTCGAGAAGAACATACAACAAGACTTCGCCACCGAAAATTGAAAACCCCAGTCAATCGACCGTCTTTCAACATCCACTATAGCTTGTTGAGTAGATTTGATCACATAAGAGACATTCCTTCCCCTCTTCCAAATAGCTCCATCATCAGCATATAGGGAAGCCCCAATACCCCTACCTACATTCGAAAACACATTGTTAATCATAATGTTGAACAAAATAGGACGAGTAGCACTGCCTTGAGGAATACCATTGTCTATTCCATAGGCATCAGATAAAATGGATCCTATTTTAACTCAAAAAGAGCGATTTAAATAAGAAGGCCAAAACCCAGTTATATAATCTCCCACTAATACCATCTTAATCAGTAGGCCTTCTCTCCACATAGTGTCATAAGCCTTTTCAATGTCAAAGAAGACAGTAGCCATTACTTCTTTCAGGACCCAAGTTTTTTCAACTTCATTGCTCACCTTTACTAATGCATCCAAAGTAGATCTACCTTTTTTTCGGAATCCAATTTGACATTGACTCAATAAACCTCTATGTTCCAGAAAATATGGCAATCTATTGACTATCTTCTTTTCCATCAGTTTACACAAGTTAGAGGTCAGTGCTATTGGTCTATAACTATCAGCACATGAAGGGTCCTTACCAGGCTTTACAAAATATAATATTACTGCACGTTTCCAACCAAAAGGTATAACCCCCTCACTCCAAATCTTATTAAATAATCCCAGGAGTACATGTATGACCTCATCAGGTAGATGCTTAAACAGTACATAGCACAACTAATCTTGACCTGGGGCTGTATATCCACAGCCTATTAAGGCTGAATGCATCTCATGTATGGTAAAAACAGCATCCAAAGAAGAGTCAACAGTATCCCTTTTCTTATACACATTAACATCAGCATTTAAAATCTCATACCTGCGTTGCTTATATACTTCATCCAAAGTAACCCCACTATGTACCCTAGCAAATGTCTTCCCCAACAAGTCAGCTTTTTCTTGATCAGTTACGGACATTCTTTTGACCCACAACCAAAACTGGAATTCGAGTGGACTTGCTTCTTCCAGTCAACTTCTTCAACATAGACCATACATCCCCCAGCTCAGTACCCCTGCCTATTGTAGAGCAGAACTGTCTCCATGCATTTCTCTTGACATACTTAATGACCCTACATACTAAAGCTCTCTTCCTTTGGAAATCAACTAGATTCTCAGGAGTTATATTCCTGCGCAACACTCTGTAAGACCTATTTCTTTCTCAAATAGCCACAGTGCACTCTTGAGTCCACCAAGGAACCACCTTCCTTTTCTCACCCACTTCACTCTCTGGTACATATTCATTCGCAGCACTCAAAATCTGAGAGTTCACAGAGACAGCACATACATCAACCGGCCTCTCTAAAGACAACTGCCCAACAGACTTTAAGCAATGATCACCAAATTTTTCCCAGTCTGCTTTATGAAAGCACCATCTTCTGAATGGTACCCTATCTGGAATAGTAACATCAATGTTCATGGTACACTTCCAACAGTAGAATCATTCATTATATTACATTCACACATAGATGCAATAGAGTTAGAAGCCAGTGTGAGGTTCAGGTAGGATGTAACCCCTCTAACAACATCAACTCTTGTACCACATCCATCGTTAAGACATACTAATGCTCTTGTTTCCATCATATCTTCCACAATAGTACCATTAGCTTCCCCATAAACTATTATGTGCATTAAAGTCGCCGCACCATATCTCTCTAGAGCCTTGATATTTAGTCGAACATCGCTCCAGATAGTTGATGACAAGGGTTGTAAAAATTTGGTAACTTAATATGACTACCTGCACTGTAGATTTCCACCATCACACATTCATATTCAGATGGGACAGGTATATTACGATATACAAGACCTTCCCTTATGAACATAGCACACCACCACCCTGTCCAATTGATCTATCAGATCTGATTGAACAATAACCAGGAATAATACAATCAAGATGTGGTCTAAGCCATGTTTCTTGAACACATATCACATCAGGTTTGATCTCTAAATCTATTACATATTTCTTAAACTCCTGACCGTTAGCAGTAAGGCTTCAGGCATTCCACTGAAGGATAACAAAAACCATAACTCTAATTATCATCATACTGAGACATTCCATCATTAGTATTACTAGGAGTCAACATGTCAACAATCAGGGCGGCAGTAACATCTGTTACTCCTAAAAACTCTGTTGCTGCTTCCACAATGATCTTCAACTTGGCAGTTCTTCTTTCCACAAACGCAGTCAGGTTGATAACTGTTCCAATGAAGGCTATAAAGTCAATCTGATTAACTATTAAGGTGTCCTTTGAAACAACACATTTGTGAGAGCAAGATTTCTGAACAGGTCTCGTATCCGTGTCTGGACCAACATAAGCAACATTTTGTACAGTAGTTCCATTTATTCCAAGAGTAATCCTATTATCTCCATAATTCTTCCTAATAGTTCCACCAATCTGCCTTGCAGCCTCTGCATGAAATACATTATGAGTGATTTTATATCTTTGGGCCTCTCTAGCCTCTTTCTGCACCTGGCATCCACCAAATGCTGCACTGTGTTCCCCCTCACAATTAGAACATTTAACCTTGACATTGGAGCTGGGACACACTCTCTAACAGTGAAAGTTAGGAAGCCCATCTGTATTTATGTAAAACCTTCTCAAACATGAATAATACTGACAGGCTTTCACTTCTCTGCCCCTCTTTCTTACTGAACAGCCTTTTGGCTTTAACCACTATGCCCCCCTCTACATTTTATTTTATATAATCTATGGACATAGATAGTGGAACCCCAGAAATGACCCTCCTCAGCTTAGCCGAAGCTCCAGGGACATGACTTATGATTTTCTTCCCATTGAGAGTTTTCATTTTCAGAATCTTCCCTTGCTGAACATGGTTAGCACAGAATATTAACAGTCTACCATTACCAATGAACCAGGCTAATGTGACTTCCCCTATCTCTTTCTTAATGGCATTGGTTAATCGAATAGGGTGTAGATGAGACCCTGTGGTCGCATCAAACACGATTACATCATTATTTTCACGTTCTCAACACTAGAAGTGCCACTGCTGTCAGCAGTGCTTATAGCCGGGCCATTCTTTTCCCTTTTCCTTTTCACCACAGACCAACCAGGTCCATGACTTTCATCATCCACACCCATACCATCAGAACTATCATCCATGTAGACCACAGTCCAGCATAGCTGTTGCTAAAACCGCCTACCAAGCATGTTCAGATTACAGGTTTAAAAAATGAAGGAGGCTTTTATATGTTTCATAATGGACTTCTATTGGTCAGATTTTTGCAACTTGTTTACCAATCACATCATGTTTTGTTTTGTATCCCCATTGTGATTGGTCTATGAACACATGTGCCCCATTTTGAATTATATAAAAAAAACTATGTAAATCTGTAAACCCTGATGTAGGCTAAGGGCCGAAACAAGTGGGTTTTTAGTTTCAACAATAAAGATTTAGTCGTTTGTAAACTATGTTTCCAAACTCAGCGTTACAGGTTAGCTTATACAAAACGGCATCATAGATTTTCAACTAACTTACTCTTGCCGATACTTTCTTCGTTCTCGATTCGGGAACAAGGTTATCTTATTAATGTCAGTGTCCAGTTGCAGATGGTTCTACAAATACCAGACAAAACTCAGAAAGATATTAAATCCGTGTTTTGTGCCACACGAGGAGGTTCTTCGCCATCTTCCTCGTCACAGTTATCATGCTTGTAAACAAATTATAGTGTTTAAAAACCCTACTTATTTATAGCTTTTTATGAATAATGTTTTGTTATTGTATATTATATTTAACTGCAGAAAATGCTGTTACTGTCACGCCCTGACTCTATGTTGTATTTTCTATGTTTAGATCTATTATGTGTATTTCTATGTTGGCCGGGGTGGTTCCCAATCAGAGGCAGCTGTAGCTCGTTGTCTCTGATTGGGGACCATACTTAGGCAGCCTATTGGCACTAGTGGGTTGTGTTGTGTTGTGTTGTGTTGTGTTGCACTTCACGTTTTGTTTGTTGTTTTGTCGTTGTGTTTAATATTTAATAAACATGTACGCATATTACGCTGCGCCTTGGTCCGTCCCGTCTGTAAGTGATCGTGACAGTTATCGAGGTCATTTCCTTAGTAGGTGACGTCAGAGGTCAGCATGTGGGAGAAGTCTGAGCTCAGGATGATAGACAAGTTTCCCACTAATAATTACCAGTTGGAGGGCCGTTTAAATGGATTTTTCCCACTTCTCACTTGGTTACGAATGTAGCATTACAGCCCTCTTGGGTTCTCACCTGATGGTATGGAGGACAGCTGGCTCCATGTGATCTACAATCCCGAAGCTCTGTTTTAAGGTTTAGAAACATTATTAATCCTCGCTTGCGATACGGTTTTGGAAACCTTTGGACCTTAACTTTTATATAAGTGAGAAATAATATTTAAAATGCAAAAGATACACCCAGCTTTGTTGCACCCGGCTTTGTTTTCACATGGCCTCGGCTACGACACATCGTCTCACCTTGCATTCGCATTTCCATTGGACCATTCCATTCAACATTTGCGGCTGGATCACGTGTTTTTCAAAATACAGCAGGGTGCAACTTTGCTAAACTGCATACAGTAGGTGTATATTTAGTATTTTAAAAGAAGAATCTTGCTAATATGAAAGTTAAGATCCAAATGTTACCAAAACCGTATTGCGTACGAGGGGTATTTGCGTTTAGACATAGCATTTGCCCAGCGTCGGGCAGTGTCGGAGTGTCGGGGAATTTGCCTCGGGCACCATATAGCTATGTGGAGTGACCCAATGTAATGCAATGGAATTCAAGTCATGATAAGGCTAATTCACAGACAACCTGAGAGGGTAGGCCTCTAAGTATCAAAGGGATAATTATTTTAGCCATCTAGGATGCCAAAAATAAATAATGGCACATTTCAATCAGAGTACACAGGCACTCTGCATGTAAAAAATAAGGTAATGTTACTTTGAATATACCGTTGAAGTCGGAAGTTTACATACACCAGCTCAGCTGGTAGAGCACGGCGCTTGTAACGCCAAGGTAGTGGGTTCGATCCCCGGGACCACCCATACACAAAAATGTATGCACGCACGACTGTAAGTCGCTTTGGATAAAAGCGTCTGCTAAATGGCATATTATTATTATATTATTATTAAAACTTGTTTTCAACCACTCCACAAATTTCTTGTTAACAAACTATAGTTTTGGCAAGTCGGTTAGGACATCTACTTTGTGCATGACACAAGTCATTTTTCCAACAATTGTTTACAGACAGATTATTTCACTTATAATTCACTATCACAATTCCAGTGGGTCAGAAGTTTACATACACTAAGTTGACTGTGCCTTTAAAAAGCTTGGAAAATTCCAGAAAATGATGGTGTCATGGATTAGAAGCTTCTGGTAGGCTAATTGACATCATTTGAGTCAATTGGAGGTGTACCTGTGGATGTATTTCAAGGCCTACCTTCAAACTCAGTGCTTGTTTGCTTGACATCATGGGAAAATCAAAATAAATCAGCCAAGACAAAAATGGTAGACCTCCACAAGTCTGGTTCATCCTTGGGACCAATTTCCAAACGCCTGAAGGTACCACGTTCATCTGTACAAACAATAGTACGCAAGTATAAATACCATGGGACCACACAGCCGTCATACCGCTCAGGAAGGAGACGCGTTCTGTCTCCTAGAGATTAACGTACTTTGGTGCGAAAAGTGCAAATCAATCCCAGCACGACAGCAAAGGACCTTGTGACGATGCTGGAGGAAACAGGTACAAAAGTATCTATATCCACAGTAAAACGAGTCCTATATCGACATAACCTGAAAGGCCACTCAGCAAGGAAGAAGCCACTGCTCCAAAACCACCATAAAAAAGCCAGACTACGGTTTGCAACTGCACATGGGGACAAAGATCGTACTTTTTGGAGAAATGTCCTTTGGTCTGATGAAACAAAAATAGAACTGTTTGGCCATAATGACCATCGTTATGTTTGGAAGAAAAAGGGGGTTCTTGCAAGCCGAAGAACACCATCCCAACTGTGAAGCATGGGGATGCTGTGCTGTGGGTGTGATTTGCTGCAGGAGGGACTGGTGCACTTCACAAAATAGATGGCATCATGAGGAAGGAAAATTATGTGGATATATTGAAGCAACATCTCAAGACATCAGTCAGGAAGTTAAAGCTTGGTCGCAAATGGGTCTTCCAAATGGACAATGACCCCAAGTATACTTCCAAAGTTGTGGCAAAATGGCTTAAGGACAACAAAGTCAAGGTATTGGAGCGGCCATCACAAAGCCCTGTCCTAAATCCTATAGAAAATGTGTTGGCAGAACTGAAAAAGCGTGTGCGAGCAAGGAGGCCTACAAACCTGACTCAGTTACACCAGCTCTGTCAGGAGGAATGGGCCAACATTCACCCAACCTATTGTGGTTGGGTGAATGTTGGCCCAGATCATCCAAGATGGCGTAGTAGTGCAGTTGTGTTTTTATCGTATGTCTGTAAATAGCCTGTAAATACCCTATTTTTCTTTATTTTTCGTACATATTTCCCTATCAGACTTTTCATCCTTCTACAAAATATACTTTCCTGCAACCCGCCTCACTCAATGTGGAACGGATTCTATTATTGACTTACCTTTATCTAGAATCTAGAATCTCCAGTTGAAACTAGCTAGCCAGCTAACTAGCTACTTGCTATTAGCCACAGCTAGCGGTATTTCACCCAGAACATTGGATTTTTTTCTGCGGGATTAATTTTAATTTCTGGACATTAATCACCGGATATTCGGCCAGTCTGCACAGCGCGTTATCGACCCAGAACATATCAGTTTTTCCGCCAGAATCACTGAATCACGGGACTTTTAACTCCGGATTCATCGCTACCAGCTAGCTACAACAAAACGGACGCTGTGGTCTGGCTAATCATCCTGAGCTAGGCCCATCTCCTGGCTATCTACCTCTCTGTCAACCGGACGGGACCACCTAGTGTTGACACGGAGCCCCGCCGATCCTACACGACTGGTCTGCCGACGAAATCGTCTGATGTGGTTACGACGTTAATCACGAAGATTCCATCCATCTGCTAGCCCCGGCCCGCTAGCACACGCTAGCCGTGGCCTCTTACTCACTTGTGCTTTACCACCGGACCTTATGATAACTCAGCTATACAGCTGATGTCTGCTGGACTGTTCCTTTTTACGGTACTACATCCTGTTTATGTTTAGCCTCAGCCCAAACATGGTTAGTTTATTGTTGTTTCGGTTATTTCTAATTGTACTATATCACTGTAGACCCCCCAGCCTAGCTAAACCTGCCTTAGATAGCTCCTTTGCCCCTCCCCTATACACGCGGAGACCGACTCAATTGATGCCTCCAGCGATGCTATCTCTTTCATTGTTACCCAACGCTAGGTTTACCTCCACTTTACTCATATCCTTCCATATCCTTGTCTGTACATAATGCCCTGAATCTTTTCTATAACACCCGGAAATCTGCCCCCTTTATTCTATGTACCCAACGCACTAGAAGACCAGTTCTTAAAGCCTTTAGCCGTATCCTTATTCTAGTCCTCCTCTGTTCCTCTGGTGATGTAGAGGCTAACCCAGGCCCTGCAGCCCTCAGTATCACTCCTACTCCCCAGGCGCTATCATTTGATGACTTCTGTAATCGCAAAAGTCTTGGTTTCTTGCACATAAATATCAGAAGTCTACTTCCTAAGTTTGAGTTATTCACTGCGTTAGCACACTCTGCCAACCCTGATGTTCTAGCAGTGTCTGAATCCTGGCTCAGGAAGGCCACCAAAAATTCTGAAATTTCCATCCCCAACTATAACATTTTCCGTCTAGATAGAACTGCCAAAGGGGGTGGAGTTGCAATCTACTGTAGAGATAGCCTGCAGAGCTCTATCATACTATCCAGGTCTGTGCCCAAACAGTTTGAGCTTCTACTTCTAAAAATCCACCTTTCCAGAAATAAGTCTCTCACTGTTGCCGCTTGCTACAGACCCCCTCAGCCCCCAGCTGTGCCCTGGACACCATATGTGAATTGATTGCCCCCATTTATCCTCAGAGTTTGTACTGCTTGGTGACCTAAATTGGGATATGCTTAATACCCCAGCCATCCTACAATCCAAGCTAGATGCCCTCAACCTCACGCAAATTATCAACGAACCTACCAGGTACAACCCTAAATCCGTAAACATGGGTACCCTCATAGATATCATCCTGACTAACATACCCTCTAAATACACCTCAGCTGTCTTCAACCAGGATCTCAGCGATCACTGCCTTATTGCCTGCGTCCGTAACGGGTCCGCGGTCAAACGACCACCCCTCATCACTGTCAAACGCTCCCTAAAACACTTAAGCGAGCAGGCCTTCCTAATTGACCTGGCCCAGGTATCCTGGATGGATATAGATCTCATTCCGTCAGTAGAGGATGCCTGGTTGTTCCTTAAAAGTAATTTCCTCTCAATCTTAAATAAACATGCCCCATTCAAAAATACAGAACTAAGAACCGATATAGCCCCTGGTTCTCCTCAGACTTGACTGCCCTTGACCAGCACAAAAACATCCTGTGGCGTACAGCATTAGCATCAAATAGCCCCCGCGATATGCTACTTTTCAGGGAAGTTAGGAACCAATATACACAAGCAGTCAGGAAAGCAAAGGCTAACTTTTTCAAACAGAAATTTGCATCCTGTAGCACTAACTCCAAAAAGTTTTGGGACACTGTAAAGTCCATGGAGAATAAGAGCACTTCCTCCCAGCTGCCCACTGCACTGAGGCTAGGAAACACTATCACCACCGATAAATCTACAATAATCGAGAATTTCAACAAGCATTTTGCTACAGCTGGCCATGCTTTCCATCTGGCTACCACTAACCCAGGCCACCAACTCTGCACCCTCTGCTGCAACTTGCCCATGCCCCCCCCGCTTCTCCTTCACACAAATTCAGACAGCTGACGTTTTGAAAGCGCTGCAAAATCTGGACCCCTACAAATCAGCTGGGCTAGACAATCTGGACCCTTTCTTTCTAAAACTAGCCGACCGAAATTGTCGCAACCCCCTATTACTAGTCTGTTCAACCTCTCTTTCATAACGTCTGAGATCCCCAGAGATTGGAAAGCTGCCGCGGTCATCCCCCTCTTCAAAGGGGGTGACACTCTAGATCCAAACTGCTACAGACCTATATCCATCCTGCCCTGCCTTTCGAAAGTATTTGAAAGCCAAGTTAACAAACAGATCACCGACCATTTCGAATACCACCGTACCTTCTCCGCTATGCAATCCGGTTTCCGAGCTGGTCACGGGTGCACTTCAGCCACGCTCAAGGTCCTAAACGATATTATAACCGCGATTGATAATAGACAGTACTGTGCAGCCGTCTTCATCGACCTGGCCAAGGCTTTCGACTCTGTCAACCACCGCATTCTTATTGGCAGACTAAATAGCCTTGGTTTCTCAAATGACTGCCTCGCCTGGTTCACCAACTACTTCTCAGATAGAGTTCAGTGTGTCAAATCGGAGGGCCTGTTGTCTGGACCTATGGCAGTCTCTATGGGGGTGCCACAGGGTTCAATTCTTGGGCCGACACTTTTCTCAGTGTATATCAATGATGTCGCTCTTGCTGCTGGTGACTCTCAGATCCACCTCTACGCAGACGACACCATTTTGTATACATCTGGCCCTTCATTGGACACTGTGTTAACAAACCTCCAAACGAGCTTCAATGCCATACAACAATCCTTCAGTAGCCTCCAACTGCTCTTAAACACTAGTAAAACTAAATGCATGCTTTTCAATCGAACGCTGCTGGCACCCGCCCACCCGACTAGAATCACCACTCTCGACGGGTCTGACCTAGAGTATGTGGACAACTACAAATACCTAGGTGTCTGGTTAGACTGTAAACTCAACTTCCAGACTCACATAAAGAATCTCCAATCCAAAGTTAAATCTAGAATCGGCTTCCTATTTCGCAACAAAGCCTCCTTCACTCATGCTGCCAAACATGACCTCGTAAAACTGACTATCCTACCGATCCTTGACTTCGGCGATGTCATTTACAAAATAGCCTCCAACACTCTACTCAGCAAATTGGATGTAGTCTATCACAGTGCCATCCGTTTTGTCTCCAAAGCCCCATACACTACCCACCACTGTGACCTGTACGCTCTTGTTGGCTGGTCCTCACTACATGTTCGTCGTCAAACCCACTGGCTCCAGGCCATCTATAAATCACTGCTAGGCAAATCCCCGCCTTATCTTAGCTCATTGGTCACCATAGCAGCACCCACCCGTAGTCTGCGCTCCAGCAGGTATATCTCACTGGTCATTCCCAAAGCCAACACCTCCTTTGGCCGCCATTCCTTCCAGTTCTCTGCTGCCAATGACTGGAACGAATTGCAAAAATCTCTGAAGCTGGAGACTCTTATCTCCCTCAATAACTTTAAGCATCAGTTGTCAGAGCACCTTACCGATCACTGCACCTGTACACAGCCCATCTGAAATTAGCCCACCCAACTACCTCATCCCTATATTGTTATTTATTTTGCTCTTTTGCACCCCAGTATCTCTATTTGCACATAATCTCTTGCACATCTAGCATTCCAGTGTTAATACTATTGTAATTATTCTGCACTATAGCCTATTTATTGCCTTACCTCCATAACTTGCTACATTTGCACACACTGTATATATATTTTCTGTTGTATTTTTGACTTTATGTTTTTTACCCCATATGTAACTCTGTGTTGTTTTTTATTGCACTGCTTTGCTTTATCTTGGCCAGGTCGCAGTTGTAAATGAGAACCTGTTCTCAACTGGCTTACCTGGTTAAATAAAGGTGAAATAAAAATAAATAAATAAATAAAAAAAGCTTGTGGAAGGCTACCCAAAACATTTGACCCAAGTTGACACAATTTAAAGGCAATGCTACCAAATACTAATTGAGTGTATGTAAACTTCTGACCCACTGGGAATGTGATGAAAGAAATAAAAGCTGAAATAAATAATTCTCTCTACTATTATTTTTATTTTTTTTATTTTTTATTATTATTATTATTATTATTTTTTATTTTTTTTTATTTAGCAGACGCTCTTATCCAGAGCGACTTACAGGAGCAATTAGGGTTAAGTGCCTTGCTCAAGGGCACATCGACAGATTTTTCACCTAGTCGGCTCGGGGATTAGAACCAGCGACCTTTCGGTTACTGGCACAACGCTCTTACCCACTAAGCTACCTGCCGCCAGAAAAAAAAGCCAGACTACGGTTTGCAACTGCACATGGGGACAAAGATCGTACTTTTTGGAGAAATGTCCTCTGGTCTGATGAAACAAAAATAGAAGTGTTTGGCCATAATGACCATTGTTATGTTTGGAGGAAAAAGGGGGTACTTGCAAGCCGAAGAACACCATCCCAACCGTGAAGCACGGAGGTGGCAGCATCATGCTGTGGGTGTGCTTTGCTGCAGGAGGGACTGGTACACTTCACAAAATAGATGGCATCATGAGGAAGGAAAATTATGTGGATATATTGAAGCAACATCTCAAGATATCAGTCAGGAAGTTCAAGCTTGGTCGCAAATGGGTCTTCCAAATGGACAATGACCCCAAGCATACTTCCAAAGCTGTGGCAAAATGGCTTTAGGAAAACAAAGTCAAGGTATTGGAGTGGCCATCACAAAGCCCTGACCTCAATCCTATTGAACATTTGTGGGCAGAACTGAAAAAGCATGTGCGAGCAAGGAGGCCTACAAACCTGACTCAGTTACACCAGCTCTGTCAGGAGGTATGGGCCAAAATTCACCCAACTTATTGTGGGAAGCTTGTGGAAGGCTACCCAAAACGTTTGACCCAAGTTAAATAATTTAAAGGCAATGCTACCAAATACTAATTGAGTGTATGTAAACTTCTGACCCACTGGGAATGGGAAATAATTAAAAGCTTAAATAAATCATTCTCTCTACTATTATTCTGACATTTCACATTCTTAAAATAAAGTGGTGATCCTAACTGACCTAAAACAGGGAATTTTTAATAGGATTAAATGTCAGGATTTGTGAAAAACTGAGTTTAAATGTATTTGGCTAAGGTATATGTAAACTCCCGACTTCAACTGTATAGAAATTATTCCAGATAGCTCTGATTTGCCAATGGCTCCCATTCACAGAGGTCGAATCTGTGTGGTCATGAGATTGTAGTGTGTGTTTGTTTGTGTGTGTGTGTGTGTGTGTGTATGGGCCATCTGCTCTTCAGACATGCACATTTCCAGCAGCAAAGCGTCACCATGGGTAGCCCAGTCAAATATCCAGATACATAGAAAGAAAACCGGAAGATATTGCATAATAGCAAAGAGGAGCGCTATGAGGTTCCTGGCTTGGGAACTGCATGTCAGATACCAAATATAAGCATAAAGTAGGATAGGTTAAATGAAAGTTCAGACACAGTATTGCCTACTTATCAGACATTTTTATGACTAATGCTGTCCGCCAAACTCCCACATACCATTTAGTCTCATGTACGATGGAAATATATTCACATCCAGTCAGCTTTAATTGGAGGTTCAATGTTACACAACAAAAATATTGATTGTGAAATCATAACCCTTTGATGTCTGGGCACTGACTCAATGGTAGGAGCATCCAATGCCCAGTGTTCATGGGCACAGAACAGCTGTCCTAAGGGAAACCTTTCCATGCCATGTCAGATACTATTTAACACAAGCACTGGCACATAATCATTACTCTCTGCAGCACACATCAATGGAAGAGTAAATCAGGTTGCTATCGAGCTCTGAGCATGGGCAACTGTGATAACTGGTTATGAGCCGTATAGCTGGTTCCCTTTAATGAGTGTACTACACACCTTGTTGTGATCTAACAGAACTGATGCTAAACAATCATTGATCATGAAGGCTACATTAATGAACCAGTGCATGTGAGGTAAGGTTTTATTATAGAAACACCCTTATAAACACACATCAACACAGTTTTTGTACATGTTAT
This sequence comes from Coregonus clupeaformis, assembly GCF_020615455.1. Classification (NCBI taxonomy): domain Eukaryota; kingdom Metazoa; phylum Chordata; class Actinopteri; order Salmoniformes; family Salmonidae; genus Coregonus; species Coregonus clupeaformis. The sequence continues at coordinate 17,861,464 of NC_059195.1, forward strand.
TGTGGAACTGTAGTGTTGTAGTTTGAAGGAATACCACTGTAAGGATAAGGAACAATAGTATATTGTACAGTAGCTCTTAACAAGAACACATTAGAAAACCTGTTCGGAGAGACTGATAAATGTGTCCCTGTGGGATATCCTGCTACATATAGTATATTACTGGCCACTTCCATTGTGGTTTCTCTCTTGATAGGCTACTTAGTGTCCCATCAATAACACACACAGCTCTTTTGGCTGATGTATACTTTAATTTTGTCCAGGTTGTTCTAAGACCATTTCATAAATAATTTGATACTTCAAATGCATGTACAGTATAGTTTACTGTACGATCATATTCATTAACATAACTTTACAGTGGGTTCATTTGGATTGTTAGTGATTGTGTTATGGGGGAGAGAAATGCATCTCCATGATGGTGATCCATAGCAGCATAAACTGGACTGGTCTTTGCCTGAAAGCATAATATCAGATTACTAACCATGTTTATTGAGAGTAAATAAATTTGGCATCATCTCTTCTGGCTCATTACTCTGGGTATCCCAGCTAACCTGGCTGAAACAATTGCTATGAGCTCAAGTGTCCATGCCTGTCTGTGCTGTGTGAATGTGTGTGTGTGTGTGTGTGTGTGCTGGGGAGGTGGGGCCCTCACTATCTATAGCTAATGGGAATCCCTTTCCTATCAAGAACACTAGTCCATCTAAAAAGCATAAATCTGTTCTTATGGAGTGGGCCCCATTTGGGACATCTGTTTCTCTTTTCCACAGTTGTATTTTTCTGTACACCCATCATATGGCCAGGATCACAGCAAACTCCATAGTTGTGTTTGCCCTCCAGATAAATAGACATTTTCGCACATGTGGCCATGTGACGGAAGGGGAAGAGTGGGGGAAGGGAGGACAGCCAGTGCAGGCAGACTCCCTGTTTGTACATAGTATTCTGGGAGGCAGGCAGTAAAGGTCGCACAATGAGGAGCAATGAGTCACACAGTGTCAGGTTGCCAGGCAACAGGCGAGGAGAATCTGTAGCATCTCTCCTCATTTAAATGACTCTCCAATAAGAGTTCCCCCAGACATGGCAGTGTTTCCAACAGGGGGCTATCTGCTCTTTTTAGCCACGGAACAGATTTAGTAACACACTAACACTTGAATTGATGGTGGATAATGCAGTTTTAACTAAGGACATACAGTATAGGTCACAGCAATGCATTGTTATTTTAATAATTCATAAATTGATCATCCTGTCCACTACAGTGACAACATACACTACATTACCAAAGGTATGTGGTCACCTGCTCGTCGAACATCTCATTCCAAAATCAGGGGCATTAATATGAAGTTGGTCCCCCCTTTGCTGCTATAACAGCCTCCACTCTTCTGGGAAGGCTTTCCACTAGATGTTGGAACATTGCTGCCGGGTCTTGCTTCCATTCAGCCACAAGAGCATTAGTGAGGTCGGGCACTGATGTTGGGCAATTAGGCTTGGCTTGCAGTCGGCATTCCAATTCATCCCAAAGGTGTTCGATGGGTTTGAGGTCAGGGCACTGTGCAGGCCAGTCAAGTTCTTCCAAACCGATCTCGACAAACCATTTGTGTATGGACCTCGCTTTGTGCACGGGGGTATTGTCATGCTGAAACAGGAAAGGGCCTTCCCCAAACTGTTGTCACAAAGTTGGAAGCACAGAATCGTCTAGAATGTCATTGAATGCTGTAGCGTTAAGATTTCCCTTTCACTAGAACTAAGGGGCCTAGCCCGAACCATGAAAAACAGCCCCAGACCATTATTCCTCCCCCACCAAACTTTACAGTTGGCACTATACATTGGGGCAGGTAGCGTTCTCCTGGCATCCGCCAAACCCAGATTAGTCCGTCAGACTGCCAGATGGTGAAGCGTGATTCATCACACCAGAGAACACGTTTCCACTGCTCCAGAGTCCAATGGCGGTGAGCTTTACACAGAGGTAGTTTGGAACTCGGTAGTGAGTGTTGCAACCGAGGACAGATTATTTTTATGTGCTATGCGCTTCAGCACTCCGCGGTTCCGTTCTCTGAGCTTGTGTGGCCTACAGTACCACTTCGCGGCTGAGCCTTTGTTGCTCCTTGACGTTTCCACTTCACAATAACAGCACTTACAGTTGACCAGGGCAGCTCTAGCAGGGCAGAAATTTGACGAGCTGATCCTATGACGGTGCCGCGTTGAAATTTACTGAGCTCTTCAGTAAGGCCATTCTACTGCCAATGTTTGTCTATGGAGATTGCATGGCTGTGTGCTCAATTTTATACACCTGTCAGCAACGGGTGTGGCTGAAATAGCCGAATCCACTAATTTGAAGGTGTGTCCACATACTTTTGTATATATAGTGTAGCTACAGTAGGTATTGAGTTGACCCAGGGGTCAGCTGAAGGGCATCAATAACATTAGACGACAGAATGCCACCGGATAGAAATAGAAGTGTAATTTTAGCACTAGGATTGGGTGTGGTGCATGCTTATAATCACTTCAATGTGAAAAGGATTGATAGTAATAATCAGAACAGTGCCATCATCCTCCTCCTGTTCATTGTGCTCTAGAGAGAGCAGCACCAGAGTAGCCCCAGGTAAATGCCATGCATTGTTTGGGCTATAATTAATTATTAATCAAATGTTCCACCAACTCAAGATGTTAATGGCCTCCAACAGTAGCCACTACTGAACCAATCAGTAACCAGATTATTTCATTCTGACAAACAGCATTTTGTGTATCCAATGGTAATGTACACAAGATTTCACTCATATTTGTTTGTTTCTTTTGTTCCCATAGACCCCCTCGATAACGCTCTCAGACTCAGACGTTATAATTCAGTGTCAATTCATAATGATCAAACCTCTCTCAAATAATCCAATATGCAAAGTCTTTGATCACATACAGTGAGGGGAAAAAGTATTTGATCCCCTGCTGATTTTGTACGTTTGCCCACTGACAAAGACATGATCAGTCTATAATTTTAATGGTAGGTTTATTTGAACAGTGAGAGACAGAATAACAACAAAAAAATCCAGAAAAACGCATGTCAAAAATTTTATAAATTGATTTGCATTTTAATGAGGGAAATAAGTATTTGACCCCTCTGCAAAACATGACTTAGTACTTGGTGGCAAAACCCTTGTTGGCAATCACAGAGGTCAGATGTTTCTTGTAGTTGGCCACCAGGTTTGCACACATCTCAGGAGGGATTTTGTTCCACTCCTCTTTGCAGATCTTCTCCAAGTCATTAAGGTTTCGAGGCTGACGTTTGGCAACTCGAACCTTCAGCTCCCTCCACAGATTTTCTATGGGATTAAGGTCTGGAGACTGGCTAGGCCACTGCAGGACCTTAATGTGCTTCTTCTTGAGCCACTACTTTGTTGCCTTGGCCGTGTGTTTTGGGTCATTGTCATGCTGGAATACCTATCCACGACCCATTTTCAATGCCCTGGCTGAGGGAAGGAGGTTCTCACCCAAGATTTGACGGTACATGGCCCCGTCCATCGTCCCTTTGATGCGGTGAAGTTGTCCTGTCCCCTTCGCAGAAAAACACCCCCAAAGCATAATGTTTCCACCTCCATGTTTGACGGTGGGGATGGTGTTCTTGGGGTCATAGGCAGCATTCCTCCTCCTCCAAACACGGCGAGTTGAGTTGATGCCAAAGAGCTCGATTTTGGTCTCATCTGACCACAACACTTTCACCCAGTTCTCCTCTGAATCATTCAGATGTTCATTGGCAAACTTCAGACGGGCCTGTATATGTGCTTTCTTGAGCAGGGGGACCTTGCGGGCACTGCAGGATTTCAGTCCAATTGTTTTCTTGGTGACTTATCCCAGCTGCCTTGAGATCATTGACAAGATCCTCCCGTGTAGTTCTGGGCTGATTCCTCACCATTCTCATGATCATTGCAATTCCACGAGGTGAGATCTTGCATGGAGCCCCAGGCCGAGGGAGATTGACAGTTCTTTTGTGTTTCTTCCAAATCATTCTCTCTACTATTATTAAAAAAGCCAGACTACGGTTTGCAACTGCACATGGGGACAAAGATCGTACTTTTTGGAGAAATGTCCTCTGGTCTGATTAAACAAAAATAGAAGTGTTTGGCCATAATGACCATTGTTATGTTTGGAGGAAAAAGGGGGTACTTGCAAGCCCGAAGAACACCATCCCAACGTGAAGCACGGAGGTGGCAGCATCATGCTGTGGGTGTGCTTTGCTGCAGGAGGGACTGGTACACTTCACAAAATAGATGGCATCATGAGGAAGGAAAATTATGTGGATATATTGAAGCAACATCTCAAGATATCAGTCAGGAAGTTCAAGCTTGGTCGCAAATGGGTCTTCCAAATGGACAATGACCCCAAGCATACTTCCAAAGTTGTGGCAAAATGGCTTTAGGAAAATAAAGTCAAGGTATTGGAGTGGCCATCACAAAGCCCTGACCTCAATCCTATTGGACATTTGTGGGCAGAACTGAAAAAGCATGTGCGAGCAAGGAGGCCTACAAACCTGACTCAGTTACACCAGCTCTGTCAGGAGGTATGGGCCAAAATTCACCCAACTTATTGTGGGAAGCTTGTGGAAGGCTACCCGAAACGTTTGACCCAAGTTAAATAATTTAAAGGCAATGCTACCAAATACTAATTGAGTGTATGTAAACTTCTGACCCACTGGGAATGGAAAATAATTAAAAGCTTAAATAAATCATTCTCTCTACTATTATTCTGACATTTCACAATAAAGTGGTGATCCTAACTGACCTAAGACAGGGAATTCTTAATATGATTAAATGTCAGGAATTTTGAAAAACTGTGTTTAAATGTATTTGGCTAAGGTGTATGTAAACTTCCGACTTCAACTGTAACTGTATGGATTTTTGTTTCTATGAATAATGAAAAATTAACAGCTGTACAGAAAGACTCATGTGAAGGCCAAATTACAGAAGAGGAACTTCTTGATGCACTTAAAGAATTTAAGTACGGGAAAATTCCAGGGTTGGATGGCATACCAGTGGAGGTATACCAAATTTTTTTTTGATATACTCAGAGGACCTTTATTAGGATGTTTTAACCACTCCTACAAAAATTGTAGATTGTCAGATACTCAACAAGAAAGTCTGATTTCATTATTACTGAAACAGGATCCAAGTGGTAAATATAAAGATCCGGTCCATTAAAACAATTGGAGGCACCTTACACACTAGTGTTGTGATGCTAAAATTCTAGCAAAATGCATAGCGCATAGAATTAAAAAGGTATTGTCGGATATTACTAATCCTAATCAGACAGGATTTTTACATGGACGATACATTGGAGATAATATAAGACAAGTACTGGAAACAATAGAACACTATGAAAAATCTCGGAAACCAGGCCTGGTATTCATAGCTGACGTTGAAAAGGCATTTGATAAAGTACGACTGGAATTTATATATAAATGCCTGGAATATTTCAATTTTGTAGAATCGCTTATAAAATGGGTTAAAGTTATGTATAGTAACCCTATGTGTAAAATAGTAAATAATGGCTACTTCTCTGAAAGTATTAAGACTGTATTAACTGTCAAGAGGAGTAAAACAAGGTTGTCCACTATCGGCATATCTACTTATTATGGCCATTGAAATGTTAGCTATTAAAATCAGATCCAACAATAATATCAAGGGATTAGAAATCAAGGGCTTAAATACAAAGGTGTCATTGTACGCTGATGATTCATGCTTTCTTTTAAATCCACAACTTGGATCCCTCCACAGCCTCATAGAAGATCTAGATACTTTTTCTAACCACTCTGGATTACAACCAAATTATGATAAGTGTACTACATTACATATTGGATCACTAAAAAATACAACTTTGACATTACCTTGTAGATTACCAATAAAATGGTGTGACGATGATGTGGACATACTTGGTATACATATCCCGAAATAAAGAAATTATCTTACTACAATACAATTTAATAGAAAGTTAGCAAAAATATATAAGATTTTGCTACCATGGAAAGGAAAATACATGTCTATTTGTAGAAAAATCACCCTGATTAACTCTTTAGTCATATCCCAGTTTACCTATTTACTTATGGTCTTGCCTACACCTAGCGACCTGTTTTTTGTTATTATATGAGCAAAAAAGATTCCATTTTATTTGGAATGGCAAATATATATAAACGTGCCTATTTATATAATGAATATGAATTCGGAGGGAAGAAATGATTAAATATTAAAGCATTAGACCTCTCACTAAAGGCATCAGTCATACAAAAGTTATATTTAAATCCGAATTGGTGTGATGGAAATTTTAATGTTGGTGCTTTTATATTCTAGACATTTCTATGTTCTATGTTTGTGCTTTTCTATAAACCAATTTCTGTGTTCATGCAAGTGACTGACTGAACGAATCCTCACTATCAGTAGCTACAATTTGGCAGTATGCCCAAAACTTTGTTTTGAGAACAGAAGATATCTCAGTTCCAAAGTCTGAGCTTAGAGAGAAGAAGCCTCGTGAGGTATTGGTCTGTCACATATTATGAACCAGTATTGGTCGGTCACATGAATGAAACAAAATGCTAATGATGAATTAATTATGCTAAATCATGCAAATATAACTTGTCTGTGTATAGCCGTATATAAGACAACTGCTGGGACTGCCCCAGCAGAGCTCCTGGTCGACATGTGTACATATGGTGCATTGAGTTGGTTGGAACCTCTCCAGCGCGCTGACAATAAACAATTATTCATTTAAGATTGACTTCGAGTGTCTATAGTGGTAGTTTCCACAACATGGTGTAGAATTTCCACAACACTGGTTCTCTAGCAGATTAGTAAGAACGTCTCACCCCATGTTCAAGAATGGCCTTTTTCCCTTTATTCAGATTACAACCGCTCACTTTCGGTTATTTGAAAATGATATAATCTCCAAAATATCGCTATTTTTAAAACAAGCCATATAAAGTTTGTCATGAACCCTGCGTCCTGAGTCTGTTCCTGCCTGTGTTGCCGTTTTTCTGCTCTGTATCTCCTGTTTCCCGAAGGTGCCTGAACGCACCCTGTCCGGTTGCCGGGCGACGTTGCTAGGCGGGTGATCTCTCGATTACCCGCACCTGCTTCTCATCAGCTTCGGCACACCTGGTCCTGATCATCACCCCTTCATAAGCTCTGACCTGACAACCATTCCCTGCCAGATCGTTAGCCATAAACAGTATGTTTTGCCAGCGTATCAGCCTCAGAGTACTAGCGTTAGTTTTGTTGTTTTTTGCACCTTGTTGACCTGCCTTGTACTTACCTCCGTTTGTTCTGTCTACAGTCATTCTCCCGGAACCTTCACCCAACCCCTGCCGTGCCATCAGTTCATCTGCCACTTCACCACCACCTACTCATCTCCGCCACCCGCTCCGTCTCCTGGACTATTCTGCATCTTTTATCTGTAAATAAACACTCTCATTCGTTCAACTCACCTTGTCCTGGTCTGCTTCTGGGTTCGGTCTTAGAGAACCGTGACAGAACGATCCGGCCATAAATGAACCCAGCGGACCTGGACTCTGTTCGCCATGCCATTACCCATCAGGAGATGATGTTGGGACAACACAGCACGGCGCTACAGGAGATAGCGTTATCGGTTCGGAACTTTTCTGCCAGTCTGACGAAGATCCAGGCTCAGCTCAGTTTGCCGGTGGAGAATCCACCACCGGTTTCACCTCTCTCGCCTGCCGCTTCTGGAGCTGTGCCCTTCAGTGAGCCCAAGGTTCCGACGCCTGAGAAGTATGAAGGGGATTTGGGAAGATGCCGTTCCTTTCTTATGCAGTGTGGATTAGTGTTCGATCTACAGCCCCACTCTTACGCCACAGACAAGGCTAGGATAGCCTTTGTTATTGAATTGCTGTGTGGTAGAGCCCTGGAGTGGGCTTCAGCCATATGGGAACGACAGGACACCTGCATGGCGTCATACCAGCAGTTCACGGCAGAGATGAGGAAGCTGTTTGACCATCCAGTCCGAGGTAAGGACGCAGCTAAGCGACTGTTTTCTCTTCGCCAAGGAACTCGCAGCGTTGCTGACTTCGTAGTCGAATTCAGGACATTGGCTGTGGAGAGTGGGTGGAATGAGGAGTCACTGCAAGCTGCCTTTTACCAGGGGCTGTCGGAGCAACTCAAGGATGAGTTGATCTCCTATCCGGAGCCTAGTGACCTGGACAGTTTGGTAGCTTTGTCTATTCGGGTGGATAACAGAGTTCGAGAGAGAAGGAGGGAGAAGCAATGGGGCCCGTCCAATCAATCAGCTTCTCAGTTTCCAGTCGGGTCAGGAGGTGGACCAGAATGTGTCGATCATTGTCCACCACATGGGATTAGTGGAGAGGTCCTGCCTCCAGATTCTGAACCCATGCAAGTGGGGCGGCACGGGTTAACCAAGGAGGAGCGCCAACATAGATGTAAGACCAACCGCTGCCTCTACTGTGGTAGTTCGGGACATTACATCTCCACTTGTTCCCATCGGCCGTCAAACTGCTCGGCTCGCTAAAGTTGGGAGGACTTTTAGCGAGCCAGTTTCAACCTCTCAATACCCCTGTCAGACCCCGTTTCCCGGCTACCCTCATGAACAGGAATCAGAGTTTAGCGATTAACGCTTTCGTCGATTCAGGTGCCGATGGAAGCTTTATTGATGCCGACGTGGTGGAACAGCTGGGGCTTTCCAAGGAGCGATTACCGGAAGCCATTAAAGCTACCACTCTGAACGGCAGTAGTCTGGCACGTATCACGATGAGGACTGAACCGGTTAAGATGCTGTTGTCAGGGAATCATTCTGAGGTTATCTCATTCTTCATTCTGCCTTCTTCCCATGTTCCTCTGGTCCTTGGATACCCCTGGCTGAAAGAACACAATCCCACGTTCGATTGGGTGACTGGCAAGGTAACTAGTTGGAGCATTGATTGTCATGCTAACTGCCTCAAGACTGCCTGTTCCCATTCTGTTCCCAGTCAGGTGATTGAGGCTAACCCCCCAGATTTGTCCCTGGTTCCCTAGACATATCACGATTTGGGGGAAGTGTTCAGTAAGCAGAGGGCTCTGTCACTCCCTCCCCACCGACCATATGATTGTGCCATAAACCTGTTCCCTGGAGCTGCCTATCCCAAGGGACGGTTATACAGCATCTCCCGACCTGAACGTGAGGCTTTGGAGACCTACATAAAGGAGTCCCTAGCTGCTGGTCTCATTCGTCCCTCGTCATCACCCCTGGGGGCAGGATTCTTCTTTGTGAGTAAAAATGATGGCTCTCTTCGACCTTGTATTGATTATCGGGGGTTGAATGATATCACGGTCAAGAACAAGTATCCCCTGCCCTTGATGAGCTCTGCTTTCGACTCCTTACAGGGTGCTACTGTGTTCACCAAGCTGGACCTACGCAATGCGTATAATCTGGTCCGGATCAGAGAGGGGGACGAGTGGTTGACTGGTTTCAATACACCGATGGGTCATTTCGAGTATCAGGTGATGCCGTTTGGACTGACCAATGCCCCAGCAGTGTTCCAGAGTATGGTGAATGACGTCCTGAGAGATATGATCGGTCTTTTTGTGTTTGTTTACCTGGATGACATTCTTATCTTCTCGAAGGAGCCTTCCAGCCACGTCCAGCATGTCAAGCAGGTTCTGCAGCGATTGCTGGAGAATCGCCTGTTTGTGAAGGCCGAGAAGTGTGAATTTCACGCCCACACTACATCCTTCCTCGGGTACATCATCTCCAGGGGAGAGATTAGGATGGACCAAGAGAAGGTTAGGCGGTTCTGGATTGGGCCCAGCCCGGTACGAGATTGCAGCTCCAGAGGTTTCTGGGGTTTGCGAATTTCTATCGGAGATTTATCCGTAATTACAGCCGTGTGGCCGCTCCTTTAACTGCCCTGACTTCTAGTACCAGAACCTTCAGTTGGAATCCTGAGGCGGACCGAGCATTTCTGGATTTGAAGAGGCGATTCACCAACGCTCCGATTCTCTCTCAACCTGACACTGCCCGTCAGTTTGTCGTTGAAGTGGATGCGTCTGATGTGGGGGTTGGCGCCATCCTGTCCCAGCGATGCTCCACTGACGGTAAACTCCATCCCTGCGCCTACTACTCTCGTCGTCTTTCGTCTACGGAGAGGCACTACGATGTGGGTAACCGGGAGCTTCTCGCGGTGAAACTTGCCTTGGAGGAATGGCGCCACTGGTTGGAGGGGGCGGAGCAACCATTTGTTGTCTGGACTGACCACAAGAATCTTGCTTACGTGCAATCGGCTAAACGTCTCAACTCCCGTCAGGCCAGGTGGTCGTTGTTTTTTGGACGCTTTAATTTTTCCTTGATGTTCCGACCGGGGTCTAAGAACGGCAAGGTGGACGCCTTGTCCCGGATGTTCTCCAAGACGGAGGAGAGTGGGGCCAAGACTGAGACGATTCTTCCCCGGAACCTTGTCATGGGAGCCGTTATGTGGAGGATTGAGGAGGAGGTTATGTCGGCCCTTCGGACGCAGCCCGGCCCCGGTAACGGTCCACCCGGTCGGTTGTTTGTGCCTGAGTCGGTTAGTTCGGCTGTCCTCCAATGGTCCCACGCCAGCAAGATGGCTTGTCACCCTGGCGTGGCTCGGACGATGGCGCTTCTACGCAGACGATTTTGGTGGCCTGCCATGGGAGAAGATACTCGGTTTGTTGCTGCCTGTCCAGTTTGTGCGCAGAACAAGAGTGCCAATCGGCCCAGCTCTGGACTTCTTCACCCCCTACCGATCCCCCGGCGACCATGGTCGCATCTGGCTCTGGACTTTGTCACTGGGTTGCCCTCTTCTGAGGGGAACACGGTCATTCTGACTATTGTGGACCGATTCAGCAAGTTCGCCCACTTTGTGCCCATCTCCAAGCTTCCCTCTGCCTCTGAGACGTCCAAGATCCTGGTTAGGGAGGTTTTCAGGGTCCACGGATTGCCCAGTGACATAGTTTCCGACCGTGGCCCTCAGTTCACCTCTGCTGTCTGGAAATCCTTCTGTTTGGCCATTGGAGCTACAGTCAGTCTTACATCTGGATTTCACCCCCAATCTAATGGACAGGCGGAGAGAGCCAACCAGAAGATGGAATCCACGCTGCGCTGCCTTGTTTCCTCCAACCCCACCTCTTGGGCCTCTCAGTTGCCTTGGGTTGAGTATGCCCACAATACTCTCCCTACTTCTGCCACTGGGATGTCTCCCTTCCAGTGCCTATACGGCTACCAACCCCCCTTGTTTCCTTCTCAGGAGAAGGATCTCTCAGTTCCCTCTGTCCAGGCCCACATTCGTCGTTGCCACCGGACCTGGCATCGGGCCAGAAAGGCCCTCCTTAGAGTTTCTGACCGGTATCAGCTCCAGGCGAATCGTCGCCGTATTCCAGCCCCCGCTTATGCAATCGGAGATAGGGTCTGGTTGGCTACACGGGACCTTCCTCTGTGGACTGAGTCAAGGAAACTGTCGCCGAGGTTCATTGGTCCGTTTGTGGTGGAGAGAGTGATTAATCCTGTTGTGGTTCGACTCAAGTTGCCTAGTACGCTCAGAGTCCATCCCACCTTCCATGTCTCCTGCCTCAAGCCTGTTCTCCTCAGCCCTCTGTTGCCCCCTCCACCTCCCCCTCCTCCTCCTCGGATGATCGGAGGAGGTCCTGTCTACACGGTGCGCCGCATCATGGATTCCAGACGGCGGGGCCGGGGTTTCCAGTATCTCGTGGACTGGGAGGGGTATGGTCCTGAGGAGAGGAGTTGGATTCCTCGGCGTCAGATCCTTGATGCTGACCTCCTTCATGACTTCTACCGCCTCCATCCTGGCACTCCGGGTAGTCCGCCCGGTGGCGTTCGTCGGAGGGGGGGTACTGTCATGAACCCTGCGTCCTGAGTCTGTTCCTGCCTGTGTTGCCGTTTTTCTGCTCTGTATCTCCTGTTTCCCGAAGGTGCCTGAACGCACCCTGTCCGGTTGCCGGGCGACGTTGCTAGGCGGGTGATCTCTCGATTACCCGCACCTGCTTCTCATCAGCTTCGGCACACCTGGTCCTGATCATCACCCCTTCATAAGCTCTGACCTGACATCCATTCCCTGCCGGATCGTTAGCCATAAACAGTATGTTTTGCCAGCGTATCAGCCTCAGAGTACTAGCGTTAGTTTTGTTGTTTTTTGCACCTTGTTGACCTGCCTTGTACTTACCTCCGTTTGTTCTGTCTACAGTCATTCTCCCGGAACCTTCACCCAACCCCTGCCGTGCCATCAGTTCATCTGCCACTTCACCACCACCTACTCATCTCCGCCACCCGCTCCGTCTCCTGGACTATTCTGCATCTTTTATCTGTAAATAAACACTCTCATTCGTTCAACTCACCTTGTCCTGGTCTGCTTCTGGGTTCGGTCTTAGAGAACCGTGACAAAGTTGGTTGCAATTTCAGTTTAATCCACCAGAAAAGACAGGACAAATAATACAACAAATATTGTGGTTAAACTCAAATATACTAATTGATAAAAACCGATTTTTTTTTTATTTAAAATTAAAAAAGGTATAATCTTTGTAAATTATATCATAAATAGGACTGCTGGAGTTATGTCACACATGCAGCTAACAATAATATATGGAAATGTCTGCTCTACCCAAAATTACAACCAACTAATCGCAGCATTACCGCAAAAATGGAAGAGGCAAGTGGAAGGGGAAAAAAGTAAGGAACTTGTCTGTTGGCCCTGCATTAAAGACAAAAAATTGGTTAAAGAAAATAGTGATAAATAAAAAACTATACCAGTTTCAATTAAGGACCAATAAATTGACAGCTATGCCATATAAATTGCAAAATAGTTGGGAAGAGATTTTCGATGTTGTCACGAATTCAGCCGAGGCTGCCCCTCCTCCTTGCTCGGGCAGGCTTCGGCGTTCGTCGTCACCAGAGTACTAGCTGCTACCGATCCATGTTTCTATGTTCTACTTGTTTTGTCTGTATTGGTCTCACCTGTTTCCCATCATGTAATTATTGTCTTCCCTATTTAACCCTTTGGCTCACACTGTGTGTTGTGCGTGTTTGTCGATGTTTTGGTTGTCGTATGTGAGCGGGTTTATTCCTCCCTGCGTGGAGGTATGTTATTGGAGATACCTACGAGTAAAGTACGTTTCTCGATCAGTTCTGTGTCCTGCGCCTGACTTCGTCCTACCGCATTACACTGACGCCTTGACAGAAACACGCACCCAAATATGGAGTCAGCAGGTACAGCCATGCCAGCCGGATCCATGGAGGAACGCGTCCAACAACAAGCGACCATGATCCAGGCTCTCGGCACCGCAATGGAACGCGTGGTGAAAACTATGGAGAGATGGGAAAGAGGAGGTTTTCCTATACCTCCTCCAACTACACCACCACCTACACCGCTGTCCACCTTTTCCCCACCTGTGTCCAGTGGGATTCGGCTCTCGCTCCCGAGGGAATACGACGGAGGGGAGAGCGGCGGGTGAGCGTCTATTCCACCTCAGACAGGGGAAGAGGAAGGCACAGGATTTTGCACTGGACTTTAGGACTCTGGCTGCCAGCGCAGGATGGAATGAGAGGGCCCTTATCGACCACTACCGATGCAGCCTAAGGGAGGACGTTCGTCGGGAACTGGCCTGCAGGGACACCAACCTTAACCTGGACCAACTGGTGGATATGTCAATCAGGCTGGATAACCTGTTGGCCACCCGCGGACGTCCGGATCAGGGGCCGTCCATTCCATCCCCCAGCACCTCCGACCCTACTCCTATGGAGCTCAGAGGTGCTGCTCTTAGGGAGACCGGTAGAGGGGCCGTCCCCTGCACCAACTGTGGCCGCAGAGGACACACTGCTGGTCGGTGCTGGGGAGGGTCTTTAAGGAGTCGAGGCAGTAGGCAGAGCACTGGTGGATTGTTTCAGGTGAGTAGGCACCCGACTCACCCAGAGCTCCCTGTTGCGCATATGTGTATAGATGTTGTATTTCCAGAGTTTTCTCCTCATTCCCAGCATAAGGCACTAGTAGATTCAGGCGCAGCTGGGAACTTTATTGATCGTCAGTTTTCCCATAGTTTAGGGATTCCTATTGTGCCAGTTGATGTGCCCTTCCCTATACATGCCCTAGATAGTCACCCTTTAGGGTCAGGTATGATAAGGGAGGTCACAGCTCCACTCTGGATGAAGATGCAGGAGGGTCATGAGGAAAAAATGTGTCTCTATCTGATTGATTCTCCTGCGTTTCCAGTGGTGTTGGGGCTTCCCTGGTTAACCTCTCATGACCCCACTATTTCATGGCAACAGAGGGCTCTCAAGGGATGGTCTAGTCAGTGCTCGGGGAGGTGTGTAGGTGTTTCCGTAGGGGCAACTATGGTGGAAAGTCCAAACCTGGTTTACACCATGCACATTCCGCCTGAATATGCCGATTTGGCTCTCGCCTTCTGTAAAAAGAAGGCGACTCAATTACCACCCCATCGACAGGGGGATTGTGCGATAAACCTCCAGGTAGGCACTGCACTTCCCCGGAGTCACATGTATCCTCTGTCACAGGAGGAGACGGCGGCTATGGAAACATATGTCACCGACTCTCTGAGGCAGGGATACATTCGGCCTTCCACTTCCCCTGTCTCCTCAAGTTTATTTTTTGTGAAGAAGAAGGATGGTGGCTTATGCCCGTGCATTGACTACCGTGGTCTTAATCAGATCACTGAGAAGTACAGCTATCCACTATCTCTGATTGCTAGTATGACGGAGTCATTGCACGGGCGCGCTTCTTCACTAAATTGGATCTCAGGAGCGCGTACAACCTGGTGCGTATCTGGGAAGGAGATGAGTGGAAGACAGCATTCAGTACCACCTCTGGGCACTATGAGTACCTCGTCATGCCATACGGGTTGATGAATGCTCCATCAGTCTTCCAATCCTTTGTTGATGAGATTTTCAGGGACCTGCACGGACAGGGTGTAGTGGTGTATATTGATGACATCCTCATATACTCCGCTACACGGGCCGCGCATGTGTCTCTGGTGCATCAGGTGCTTGGACGACTGTTGGAGCATGACCTTTATGTGAAGGCGGAGAAATGTCTGTTCTTCCAAGAGTCCATCTCCTTCTTAGGCCACCGCCTGTCTGCGTCAGGTGTGGAGATGGAGATTGACCGCATTTCGGCCGTGCGTAATTGGCCGACTCCAACCACGGTGAAGGAGGTGCAGCGACTCTTGGGTTTTGCCAACTACTACCGGAGGTTTATCCGGGGCTTTGGTCAGGTAGTGGCTCCCATTAACTCCTTGCTGAAGGGGGGACCGGTGCGACTGCAGTGGTCAGCTGAGGCGGACAGGGCTTTTTGTCATCTGAAGGACCTGTTTACCTCGGCTCCAGTGCTGGCTCATCCGGATCCCTCCTTAGCATTCCAGGTAGAGGTGGACGCGTCCGAGGCTGGGATAGGAGCTGTACTGTCTCAGCGCTCGGGCACGCCACCAAAGCTCCGCCCCTGTGCTTTCTTTTCAAAGAAGCTCAGTCCGGCAGAGCGCAACTATGATGTGGGGGACCGGGAGCTGTTGGCTGTGGTTAAAGCTCTGAAAGTGTGGAGGTATTGGCTTGAGGGGGCTAAACACCCTTTTCTCATTTTGACTGACAATCGCAATCTGGAGTATATCCGGGCGGCGAGGAGATTGAACCGTCGCCAGGCAAGGTGGGCCATGTTCTTCACTCGTTTTGTGTTTACTCTTACTTACAGACCAGGTTCCCAGTACGCTAAGGCAGACGCCCTGTCCCGACTGTATGACACAGAGGAGAGGTCCATTGAGCCCAGAGGGTCGTATGTACGTGCCGCTCAAGGTTCGCGATCGATTTATCTATTGGGCTCACATGTCACCCTCCTCTGGTCATCCTGGCATCGGTCGGACAGTGCACTGTCTTAGTGGGAAGTACTGGTGGCCCACTTTAGCCAAGGAAGTGAGGTTTTATGTTTCCTCCTGCTCGGAGTGGGCCCAGTTTAAGGCACCTAGACACCTGCCCAGAGGGAAATTACAACCCCTACGCGTTCCACAATGGCCGTGGTCCCACCTATCGGTGGATTTTGTTACGGACCTTCCCCCCTCACAAGGGAACACCACGATCCTGGACGTTGTGGATCGGTTTTCTAAGTCCTTCCGTCTCGTTCCTATGCCAGGTCTCCCTACGGCCCTACAAACTGCTGAGGCCCTATTTACACACGTCTTCCGGCACTACGGGGTGCCTGAGGATATTGTATCGGATCGGGGTCCCCAGTTCACCTCAAGGGTATGGAGGGCGTTCATGGAACGTCTGGGGGTCTCGATCAGCCTGACCTCAGGTTTTCACCCCGGGAGAAATGGGCAGGTGGAGAGAGTTAACCAGGATGTGGGTAGGTTTCTGCGGTCCTATTGCCAGGACCGGCCGGGGGAGTGGTCGGGTTTTATCCCCTGGGCAGAGATGGCCCAAAACTCACTCCGCCACTCATCCACTAACCTTTCTCCATTTCAGTGTGTGTGTTAGGTTATCAGCCGGTCCTGGCACCTTGGCATCAGAGCCAGATCAAGGCTCCTGCGGTGGATGAGTGGTTTCGGCGCTCAGAAGAGACCTGGAACGCTGCCCATGTACGCCTGCAGCGGGCCATCAGGCGAAAAAAAGGCGAGCGCCGAACGCCACCGCAGTGAGGCCCCGGTGTATGCACCGGGGGACTGGGTCTGGCTCTCGACCTGAAACCTGCCCCTTCGCCTGCCCTGCCGGAAGCTGGGTCGGCGGTTTGTGGGGCCATTTAAAGTCCTGAGGAGATTGAACAAGGTTTGTTATAGGTTACAGCTTCCTCCTAATTACCGTATTAACCCCTCGTTCCATGTGTCTCTCCTCAGGCCGGTAGTAGCTGGTCCACCCCAGGAGTCTGAAGTACGGGAGGTTCCCCCACTGGACATCGAGGGGGCACCGGCGTACTCGGTCCATTCTATCTTGGATTCGAGGCGTCGGGTGGGGGGCCTGCAGTATCTCGTGGAGTGGGAGGGGTACGGTCCGGAGGAACGGTGCTGGGTCCCTAGGAGGGACATCCTTGATCCCTCCATGTTGAGGGATTTCCACCGTAGTCATCCAACTCGCCCTGCTCCGCGTCCTCCTGGCCGTCCCCGAGGCCGGGGTCAGCGCACGGGCGTCAAGGGGGGGGATACTGTCACGAATTCAGCCGAGGCTGCCCCTCCTCCTTGCTCGGGCAGGCTTCGGTGTTCGTCGTCACCAGAGTACTAGCTGCTACCGATCCATGTTTCTATGTTCCACTTGTTTTGTCTGTATTGGTCTCACCTGTTTCCCATCATGTAATTATTGTCTTCCCTATTTAACCCTCTGGCTCACACTGTGTGTTGTGCGTGTTTGTCCATGTTTTGGTTGTCGTATGTGAGCGGGTTTGTTCCTCCCTGCGTGGAGGTATGTTATTGGAGATACCTACGAGTAAAGTACGTTTCTCGATCAGCTCTGTGTCCTGCACCTGACTTCATCCTACAGCATTACACTGACGCCTTGACAGATGTACCGATTCCATGGCACATGGTTTATGAACTGATACGCAAAACAATGGCAGATTCAAGACTTCAAATTTTTCAATTTAAATTATTATACACAATTCTTGCAAACAATAGAGTGCCTTCGGAAAGTATTCAGACCCCTTGACTTTTTCCACATTTTGTTACGTTACAGCCTTATTCTAAAATTGATTAAATTAAACATTTTCCTCAGCAATCTACACACAATACCACATAATGACAAAGCGAAAACTGGATTTCAGAATGTAAAAAACAACAACTTATTTACATAAGTATTCAGACTATGATACTCAAAATTGAGCTCAGGTGCATCCTGTTTCATTGATCATTCTTGAGATGTTTCTACAACTTGATTGGAGTCCACCTGTGGTAAATTCAATTGATTGGACATGATTTGGAAAGGCAGACACCCGTCTATATAAGGTCCCACAGTTGACAGTGCATGTCAGAGCAAAAACCAAGCCATGAGGTCAAAGGAATTGTCCGTAGAGCTCCGAGACAGGATTGTGTCAAGGCACAGATCTGGGGAAGGGTACCAAAACATTTCTGCAGCATTGAAGGTTCCCAAGAACACAGTGGCCTCCATCATTCTTAAATGGAAGAAGTTTGGATCCACCAATACTCTTCCTAGAGCTGGCCGCCCGGCCAAACTGAGCAATCGGGGGGAGAAGGGCCTTTGTCAGGCAGGTGACCAAGAACCTGATGGTCACTCTGACAGAGCTCTAGAGTTCCTTTGTGGAGATGGGACAACCATCTCTGCAGCACTCCACCAATTAGGCCTTTATGGTAGAGTGGCCAGACGGAAGCCACTCCTCAGTTAAAGGCACATGACAGCCCGCTTGGAGTTTGCCAAAAGACACCTCAAGACTCTCAGACCATTAGAAACAAGATTCTCTGGTCTGATGAAACCAATATTGAACTCTTTGGCCTGAATGCCATGCATCCCGTCTGGAGGAAACCTGGCACAATCCCTACGGTGAAGCATGGTGGTGGCAGCATCATGCTGTGGGGATGTTTTTCAGCGGCAGGGACTGAGAGACTAGTCAGGATCAAGGCAAAGTACAGAGAGATCCTTGATGAAAACCTGCTCCAGAGTGTTCAGGACCTCAGACTGGGGCGAAGGTTCACCTTCCAACAGGACAACAACCCTAAGCACACAGCCAAGACAACGCAGGAGTGGCTTCGGGACAAGTCTCTGAATGTCCTTGAGTGGCCCAGCCAGAGCCTGGACATGAACCCGATCTAACGTCTCTGGAGAGACCTGAAATTAGCTGTGCGGCAACGCACCCCATCCAACCTGACAGAGGTTGAGAGGATCTGCAGAGAAGAATGGAAGAAACTCCCCAAATACAGGTGTGCTAAGCTTGTAGCGTCATGTCCAAGAAGACTCAATTCTGTAATCGCTGACAAAGGTGCTTCAACAAAATACTGAGTAAAGGGTCTGAATACTTATGTAAATATTTCAGTTTTTTTTGTTGAAGCAACATTTACCTGAAGCTAACGCTGCAGATAGCATTACTGGGTGATTTGAAAAGTCATAGTCAGTCGATCAATAATATAATAGTACTTTTAGCAAAAATGTTTATCTTTAATTTACAGTCTGTTGAAACTATGAGAATAGAAGGTTCCGAACTTTTGTGAAACATCAAAGCACAGTAGACAAATCTATGGCAAATATAAATAAAAAATGGATGATGTTGTGGGATAGATGGGAGGGGTTGAGTGGAGCTGAAGGGTGGGATTAAAAACAATAAGATAACTAATGTAAAATATGCTTTGTCCGTAAAATGTAAATGGGTTCGGAACTTTTGTGAAACAGCACAGTTAAAAATATATGGCAAAGTAGAAATCAAGCTAGATAGGCTTCGGAGATGGATGGGAGGGGTTGATGGTAGCTGAAGGATGGGATTAAAAACAAACAAAAGATAACTGTTGTAAGGTGCATTGTGTCCGTAAAATTCATACAATATTTATAAGCTGGAAGTAGAAGCCTTAGTGGTGTTGTCCATTAGTTTTCTCCAATTAGGAGAGGGGTGGGTAGGGTTAGGGGAAAATATATATATCATATATAAAAGATTTGATCACATTCTGTACCATTAGGTGTTTGTAATTTAGGCACATTTTGTGGCGCGAAGAGACATTTCTTTGAGACACTTCCTCACTGCTACCCAAAGGGAAATAAGAGAGAGAACATCTTCTCCCATCAAACAAAGATGATTTGCTGTTAAGTGCTCATTAAAATGTGCCACATGATAAATGGACACTTTAAGATATTAATGCCTGTATGTATCTGAAGTGGGGCAATTGCTAATTGTGGTTTGGGTGCAACAACGATGGTCAAAGTCTTAAAGAGTGACTGGAAAAGCTTTTTGCCTAATGCTTTTGCAATTATGTGGTTAGTGACTTGAGACAGGTCCGGTCCAATTAGTGAACCTAATCTTAGCAAGAAAAAATTATATTGTTTTGGATGATGAACACAATATCCTGCTACATTTCCTGTTCAAAACAGTAATATAATAAAACACACAATGCAGGAATTAGAAAGCACTTACAGTGAGGGAAAAAAGTATTTGATCCCCTGCTGATTTTGTACGTTTGCCCACTGACAAAGACATGATCAGTCTATAATTTTAATTGTAGGTTTATTTGAACAGTGAGAGACAGAATAACAACAAAAAAATCCAGAAAAACGCATGTAAAAAATGTTATGAATTGATTTGCATTTTAATGAGGGAAATAAGTATTTGACCCCTCTGCAAAACATGACTTAGTACTTGGTGGCAAAACCCTTGTTGGCAATCACAGAGGTCAGACGTTTCTTATAGTTGGCCACCAGGTTTGCACACATCTCAGGAGGGATTTTGTCCCACTCCTCTTTGCAGATCTTCTCCAAGTCATTAAGGTTTTGAGCCTGACGTTTGGCAACTCGAAACCTTCAGCTCCCTCCTCAGATTTTCTATGGGATTAAGGTCTGGAGACTGGCTAGGCCACTCCAGGACCTTAATGTGCTTCTTCTTGAGCCACTCCTTTGTTGCCTTGGCCGTGTGTTTTGGGTCATTGTCATGTTGGAATACCCATCCATTACCCATTTTCAATGCCCTGGCTGAGGGAAGGAGGTTCTCACCCAAGATTTCGTCGTCCCTTTGATGCAGTGAAGTTGTCCTGTCCCCTTAGCAGAAAAACACCCCCAAAGCATAATGTTTCCACCTCCATGTTTGACGGTGGGGATGGTGTTCTTGGGGTCATAGGCAGCATTCCTCCTCCTCCAAACACGGCGAGTTGAGTTGATGCCAAAGAGCTCAATTTTGGTCTCATCTGACCACAACACTTTCACCCAGTTCTCCTCTGAATCATTCAGATGTTCATTGGCAAACTTCAGACGGCCCTGTATATGTGCTTTCTTGAGCAGGGGGACCTTGCGGGCGCTGCAGGATTTCAGTCCTTCACAGCGTAGTGTGTTACCAATTGTTTTCTTGGTGACTATGGTCCCAGCTGCCTTGAGATCATTGACAAGATCCTCCCGTGTAGTTCTGGGCTGATTCCTCACCGTTCTCATGATCATTGCAACTCCATGAGGTGAGATCTTGCATGGAGCCCCAGGCCGAGGGAGATTGACAGTTATTTTGTGTTTCTTCCATTTGCGAATTATCGCACCAACTGTTGTCACCTTCTCACCAAGCTGCTTGGCGATGGTCTTGTAGCCCATTCCAGCCTTGTGTAGGTCTACAATGTTGTCCCTGACATCCTTGGAGAGCTCTTTGGTCTTGGCCATGGTAGAGAGTTTGGAATCTGATTGATTGATTGCTTCTGTGGACAGGTGTCTTTTATACAGGTAACAAACTGAGATTAGGAGCACTCCCTTTAAGAGTGTGCTCCTAATCTCAGCTCGTTACCTGTATAAAAGACACCTGGGAGCCAGAAATCTTTCTGATTGAGGGGGGGTCTAATACTTATTTCCCTCATTAAAATGCAAATCAATTTATAACATTTTTGACATGCGTTTTTCTGGATTTTGTTGTTGTTATTCTGTCTCTCACTGTTCAAATAAACCTACCATTAAAATTAGAGACTGATCATTTCTTTGTCAGTGGGCAAACATACAAAATCAGCAGGGGATCAAATACTTTTTTCCCTCATTGTATATAATATTAAATTTCTCACAAATGATAGTGTGCTAAAGTCAGTCTATCTCTATGAGACATCATTAAATCCTTTAGATTCTCTGACAAGGATGTGGGCACACTGACGAATCCCCAGTGACTTGGTCAGGATTTAGACACAGATTCAGTCTTTAAAAGGCACAGAGAGGAAGACTTGTTGTAGCATCAGATGTTTTTCAGATTGGATTTGACAGCAAAAGATTGTTCCCTTGTAGATTTAAGTCTGTTGTAATGTTAGTCACCGGACAATAGCACCTTAAAACCGTAATATGTTCTGTAAAATAGTGGACAGTTAGGTATTTTTCAATAGAGTGGAAATGTAAAACACTGACCTGTAGTCCCGTGTAGCTCAGTTGGTAGAGCATGGCGTTTGCAACGCCAGGGTTGTGGGTTCGATTCCCATGGGGGGCCAGTATGAAAATGTATGCACTCACTAAAAAACTGTAAGTCGCTCTGGATAAGAGCGTCTGCTAAATGACTAAAATGTAAAAATGTAGTCACATCTCTGGAGTTGAGAGTGAATCTATTGCATCATACAAATGTAATGTTAATTTGTCCACATTTCCAACCATGCTAGAATGCAGATGATGCCGGTTTCACTCTGCCCTCAGTCATTAGCTAGTAGCTATACTCCCAGCAGGGCCATGCAAAGCAGTGACTAAGGCTGAGCAGAAAAGATTAGCTGGCATCATTGGAGGCTCCTCAGAGGAGGAAGGGGAGGACCATCCTCCTCAGTGAATTTCATAAAAAATAAAATATTTAGAAAGTTATCATTATACCAAATTATATTCACATGTCACCAAATAATTGATTAAAACACACTGTTTTGCAATGAAGGTCTACAGTAGCCTGAATAGCACTCTGTAGGGTAGCACCATGGTGTAGCCAGAGGACAGCTAGCTTCCGTCCTCCTCTGGGTACATTGATTTCAATACAAAACCTAGGAGGCTCATGGTTCTCACCCCCTTCCATAGTCTTACACAGTAATTATGACAACTTCCGGAGGACTTCCTCCAACCTGTCAGAGCTCTTGCAGCATGAACTGACATGTTGTCCATCCAATCAAAGGATCAGAGAATGAATCTAGTACTGAAAGCATAAACTACAGCTTGCTAGCACTGCATTGCATAAAATGTGGTGAGTACTTGACTCAAAGAGAGAGAAAGACAATAGTTGAACAGTTTTGAACAAATTAATTTCTTCAAAAATAAAGGAGAAGCAAGAGAGAGATAGAGAGATTTCATGATTTTTTTTTTTTACGTTCAGTTTCAGTTACTTAGCTAGCAAATGCAGCTAGCTAGTTTAGCCTACTCAAACACCCCTCTCAAACACAGGGATGCTATGTTAGCTAGCTGGCTATGACTATCCAACACAACACTGGAACTCTTCCAAGTCAAAGTAAGCTTTTGGTTATACACATTTATTGCCACCAGGTCCCGCCTGTGTAACTGCTAAACTGCTTACTGACTATACACTGTAACATTACTGCATGATTGTAGCGGGTTTATTAACGCGTTAGTTCTATTAGCTATGTTGACTATGACGTTACTTTAGCTAATATGGTGACGCCGATGTAGGCTGTGTGTAGCAGTTATGATATGGTTTGGCTTGGAAAGTTTTTTCGCCTGGTCCTATACAGTTGATGTGTTGTGCATTGAAGTCCACAAACGAAGGGAAAAGGTGAGAGGAGGAGAGCTCATAGATGCGAGAAGGAATACAACGTGGCTGCTATGAAAGTGAACTGTGTTTACACGTGATCAGGGGTGTATTCATTCCGCAGATTCTGTTGAAAAACGTTTCTTAAACGGAAGCAAACTGAATGAAACGGGGATAAACATACCTGCATTTGTCCAATAGAAACTCTCGTTTGCAACTGTTGGACTAATGATTACACCCTAGATCAGCTAGATGCAGGCAAGAGTGTGCAAGGCGGTACTGAATGTGTCACTGTCTGTCCATGTGTCACTGTCACCTCAAACTTTCCTCTCGACCTGTGTGTACTTACGTTGTATACTTTCATTCATAGACTAGGTTGCAGCAACCTCATGATGGGTATAGGGAAAATTTGAGTATCATGTTACATTGAACTGGGTGAATGGAATATGAATGACAGTCATCCTATATGCTGTAATAGAAATAAGCCCATGCTCATTTTAAACGGCACCGACTGCCACTGGCTGGTATCGACTGTCTCTACAGACAGAGGCTCAGCTGCCACTCCTAGTAGTGTACCTGCCTCCACCACCATTCATTCACCCAAAAGCCTTAGGTTAAACAAGGCCAGGCAGCCCTCACCTCTCAGCATAGACTTCAGCTGCTACTGTATCTCTGATGAACTCTCAGGCATTGAAATATAGCTCTGATTTATGTAGCAGAGTTGCTATTGGCCTAAAGCAATTCCCCCTCTCTTGAAACACGAGTGCATTCAAGACATTTACACCACTCAGGAAAAAAATGACAGACAAAAATAAATTGTAAATAAAGAAACTGAATCTTGTATAAAATAACTTTATAATTTTCCTTTCAAGAACAGTACATCATAGAGTTGAGGAAGAGTTACGCTATACAAGGGAAAGAAAATCATACTACTCGATACCCATAGCACTAACAGACCATAATAAATACCAATTAATATCCAGCATTTTGTTCACTGAAATCTGAGACTACATTGCGCTAGACAGGTACAAGGTACTCACACATCAGCATACAGTTCAACATGAAAATGTATTCCAGCTGATTATTGTGTTGTGTTCATATTTTGTATGGAATAGATTTGAAATGAAACAGCATGCTGTAAAGCAGTAGTATTACAACTTTTTCAGCGGGGACCCCATTTATTCCGCAATCATTTCTTGGGACACCATGTTATTCGCAAGATTTTTTCGCGACCCCACTTCAAATCTAAAGACTCAACCTTCAAATTTGTACATTTACATTTTTAACATTAACAAATAACCTTTAATTCATTACATTTTCATCTATCAAAATGAAACATTTCCTCAATAAAATTGTATTTTTCTAATTATCTTTCTCAAAAACATGTGTATATAGTCCCATACAATAATCTGTACTCTTTTATAAAACACTTTTATTTAGGGGTCTCCCGAGTGGCGCAGCGGTCAAAGGCACTGCATCGCATTGCTTGAGGCGTCGCTACAGACCTGGGTTCGATCCCAGGCTGTATCACAACCGGATGTGATCGGGAGTCCCATAGGGCAGTGCAAAAAATAAATAATGTTTTTTTCTTTTTGGGCGACCGCACTGCAGTTCTCCCACGACCCCACTAAGGGAAGCAACCCACCTTTGAACACCACTGCTGTAAAGCATATTAAGAGGCACATAAAAGTAGTATCCTGTGTAAATACAGCAATGTGGATTGTAAATAACTAAAAAAGGAAATGCTGCCGATGGAAGATAACAACAAAGGACAAACACATTTCTCCTCTGAAGTACACCGGGTGGAAAAAGAGGACTAGAGAGTACAGAAAAAGAATGAAATAAAGGTTCCCTACATATATTAATGATTGTGCTTACCCATACTGATCATTCAAAGCATTGGGATTTAGGTTCAGCTCTCAATCACCATACTAAAGTGCATACAATACAGCAGTACCATTTTTTATGCATACTGTAATACTTGACATGCATTTATGTTTCTTGGGTTATTCATGTCAGGTGTAGATTCAGGAATCATGTGCCTTTTGTGACATTGATGAGGAGAGGTAACAGCACATGGTGCAACATCCACAACAGTTGGCAATGCATGCAGATGGAGGGTGATTGTGATAGATGGTTGCTGGATGTTGTAGTTCTCGTTCTATATAATAGATGGCTGGATTGGCACTGCGCAATTGACTTTGTAGTCCACATACTGTAATTCATTCTAATGCACATGTTATCTCCAGTGAAATCAAGCCATGATTAAAGTGACACTCCAGTCTCATTTCCACCTCATTTAACACCTGATTTACTTAGCAAAAGGCTCATCTCAATAGGTGGTCCAGGTACTGTAAAGGCATGCTTCCCAGCCGAAACAGTTCAGTAGAGTTTGTGCATATGTGACGTTTTTGTTCGTTTTGGACTTTGGTGAGGATTTATTTGGCTGTTCAGACACACACAAAAATACTGGAGGCAAACCGAAGTTCAGAGCCGAAGTCTACGCCCCTTCGTCGGTGATTGGTCAACAGTAGGGATTATTCAATAACGTTTTGTTGTCATTCAACGAGAGACGACTAGTTTTCATGCAATTTATTTTATTGAAAAATACTGCACCAAACATCTTAGTTAGATGTAAAATTGCGGGACTAAGATCTCTTCGGCAAAAATGTCAAAACTAATGACAGATTTCTTGAGTTATCTTAGATTCATTCTGACTATTTTGAGGAAGTGTATACTGGCTACGGCGTCTCAAAATGGACAAACATGACTATTGCTGCTTTTTTCTTGTTTTTCAAGCGAAGGTCTTTTACAGGAGTATGTGAGCTCACTCACTCGGCTAGGTGCCAGCCTAACTGAAGCATGCTGATGCCTTAAATCATGTCATAGCACAAGTAAGGGGGGAGGTCGGTGACATCACATCAGACCATCAGACCAACTCCTTGAATTGCCTACTTCTTGAAGTTTGTAGTTTTGTCTAAAAAACACTATTTTGCTCAAAACTATTTTTTTTTACCCTTAAGTGTGTGTACATTACTGTATCTAAACTTGGGATATTGTTTCTCAACAGTAAAAGTAAAAACATTGCTGGAGTGTGTCTTTAATATATTATGAAGTACTGTATTTAGTGGTGTGAAATGCAGTGTGATGGTCCAGATATACTGAATACAGTATATATCTCCAAACAAATGCTTAAAAAACATGTAAGACTTCCGTTTAGCGACATGTGAGGCTTTACTTCTGGAACACCATAGGCAACTACATTTTAACATGATTGATTTATAGTGTTTTATGTATTCAATTAATAATCCACATTTAACCCATTAAAACAGCTTATAATTAGGGCCACACGTTTTTACTGGTCAGATCACATGATCAAGAAAAAGGTGTTTCCTGAGCATGTCACCTGACACGGAAAAAACTCCAGGGCCTTAGAATAATTTATTTAACTCACCGGCCACTGCTTTGAAAACATTTGTTTAGTATTCAAAACCACACTGGTAACTGGGATAACAATGTATTTATAGGGTATGTTGATGTCATGTATGGATGACGTCTGCTAGATGACAAAAATGTAAATGGATGGCAAAGTTGTAAATTAATAGACATAAATATGTGCAATGGAATAAATTAATACATTTATTCATTTAGCTTTTCAATGAGATGGGTTATAGCAATAACTTGCATGCAGTTTACTCATACACTACAAGCATTATGCATATAAAATATGGGATCTATTATATGTTATGTAATCAAAACATTCATTGTGTATAAATGTATTATATTATGAATGTTTTTATTACATGCGAAATATACTCATATAAATGTATACTTTATAACATTTAATTACAGATACTTGTGACATATTATACAGAGTGAACAGCTGACAAAAGTAACATCCTGAAGAATTTAATAACTGTACAAATGTAAACAAATGTAGGAAACAATCGAAGACTTGTGCTGTCACACTAGCCTTGAGACAATCATATTCAGAATTGTCTGAACCATATTTTCCATCTTAGATATTTATTATGATAAAGCATGTGAGATGGCCTCCCGAGTGGCGCAGTGGTCTAAGGCACTGCATTGCAGTGTTAGCTGTGTCACTAGAGATCCTGGTTCGAATCCAGGCTCTGTCGTAGCCGGCCGCGACCGGGAGACCCATGGGGCGGCGCGCAATTGGCCCAGTGTCGTCCAGGGTAGGGGAGGGAATGGCTGGCAGGGATGTAGCTCAGTTGGTAGAGCATGGTGTTTGCAACGCCAGGGTTCTGGGTTCGATTCCCATGGGGGGTATGAAAAAAATAAAATAATAATGTATGCACTCACTAACTGTAAGTCGCTCTGGATAAGAGCGTCTGCTAAATGACGTAAATGTGACCACAGTTTACAAATGACACAAAATAAAATATGCAAGAATCAAAATGAGAAGTCCACTTCCCCTTCACTAGATCACATGGGGAGTTTCAGAATGAAAAAGTGAAGTGAGGCTTAAATAACTAAAGTGGCTATGGTACAGACAGTGCGGCTATATTGTATAGCAAATTATTTACAAAAGGGTTGTATAGTACAAAGAAAAATGATTATATGACAGTATTTATATAGACATACTCTGGTCTATCTGCCATATAGAACAGAGAATGCAGAATATAATATACACATTTATATGTACTAAATAACACTAACAACTTCATATATTCCATTATACATGAAAACTATCACCTAATATATCAAATATATTTGTATATTTCATATATTATAGAATATGTACATACAGATACATCAATAACAATGGAAACCTATTTGGGAAGTGAGGAAGGAAAGGTGCACACAAAGCAATTTGGATTTGGTAAATGACAAGGACGTTTTCTAGCACTGACCAATGATGTTGCAGTACCAAAAACGCAGAGTCATGATGCTAGAATGCCTCTTAAGTTTTTTCATATGATGAGCACATATGATACAGAATACAGTGTTTCATCTGTCAGAGGCTTGGAGACTACATGAGGTGACTTACACCTGACTGACACAACTATACTGTGCAGAGGACATTGGCTCGTTTTAGCATTCACCACTGTGAAGAGAACAAGCTGGACAGAAGAGCTGAATTATGAATACTATGGGTATCAACTCTGTGAACCAGCTGTAAAGATGAATGTATTCTGTATTGTACTGTAGTTTCTGATTAATGAAAGCAGGAAAACTAAGTATGTGTTACTAGATAGCGTTAGGCATTGTAGCCCATGTTATTGTTCTGAAACTGATGGTAGACAATAATTGTTGGTAATGGTATTTGGACTGTATGCTCTAGAGAAATGTTCTTGTTGATTTGTAATAGTGTGAGTAAACATTTAATAATGTTACCGATTCATCAGAGTATGAAAAACTCAGACATCAAGGAGAAGGAGAAATCTATCTAATTTTGGTGATGGTGTGTGATGCGACATGCATAATCATGGGGAAGCATTCATGCAGGTCTACATTTAGATTGAACTGCAGCAATCCCCCTAACTGCACTGCAGCAATAATGGTCATCATGAGTAGTCAAGTCGTATGAACATTTAAAGTGAACAAGAATACCTTTAAAGCAATACATGAAACCCCTCTGTTTACAAAAATAGTCACACAATCAACCTATGATTAAAAACAAGATTCTGTAAGAAAAATAAGTTAGTAAATCATATGGCAGTTATAATGCAAGACACTGTATGCAGCCTGGTAGTACTAGCTGCAAGAGAAGTTACAGGGCACAACATAACTAAATGGTTCTTTTACCTGTGGGCGGGCAACCATTTGTTTTTGTCCCTACAGACATTTTTATCTGAACAATTGGTCACCCTACAGCCTAAGAATGTGAGTCACTACCTCATTTTAGACACCAACTTACATTTAGACTCAAGTAAGCATTGTCAGTTTGGCATAGATATCCACACCAAAGAAGAGGGTCCACTTGACACATTGGTCACCTTCAAAGGCTGTAAACAATTTGTCAGGAAATGAAAGGTCTACGTTGCATCTTCCCAACATCCGTTTACTTATTTTTCTTCTTCACCTCCTTCTCTCTCTTGTCTTTTTCATATTTGTTTTTCTCTGGTTTTGTGACGCTGTCATATGATGGGGGAGAGGCTGTGGAGGGGGTCATCTCAGTTCTGTCTGAAGTAGAGATCTCGTTAAATTTGTCTATAACGAGAACCTCTTTATCAAGGAGAATCTTCTTCTTGTACGTGGCAGAGGCCCGTTTAACAATACGCCTGAGCAGATACCGTCTGAAAGCTCTCTGAATGACCAGGGCAGACATGTCCTCTTGTTTGCGGCGCAGCGTGGTGGTGATGGGTTCGTAGGACACCTTGGAGGGGTTGGAGGCCATAAAGCGCTCCTCCATTTGACCCCGGAGGATGTCCAAGCCTTCGCCCTCACCCAGGACGCGCTTGGTGAAGGCAAACAGGATGTCCAGGCAGTGGATGCGCTCCCCACTCACCATGGGCAAATCCATGGAGATCAACTGGATCTTGTTGGGCTTAGAAATGCGTAGCGGGGGGTCCAGGGCATCAGCGAAGTCAGACAGCTTCTCATACTCCATGAACTGGGTGGCCCGCGCATCAAACTTCTCCCAGACCTCGTAGAACATTTCAAAGTCATCCTCGCTCAGGGGCTCAGCGCTCTCCTCAGTGGCCACACTGAAGTTCTCCAGGATGACAGCAATGTACATGTTGACCACAATGAGGAAACAGATGATGATGTAGCTCACAAAGAAGATAATGGCCACAGGGGGGTTCCCACAGTCTCCCCCCTTGTACTTGCTGCCTGGGTGCTCTTTATGGCTTTCGCAGTCTGGCTCTTTCTTGTTGAGGATGGGCGCCAGCAGGCCATCCCAGCCAGCTGACGTGGTGATCTGGAACAGGCAAATCATGCTGTTGCCAAATGTCTCAAAGTTGAACATGTCGTCAATCCCAGACTCCTTCCTGACGTATGCAAAGTTCGACATGCCAAAGATGGCATAGATAAACATCACTAAGAAGAGCAGAAGACCAATGTTGAACAAGGCAGGAAGTGACATCATCAAAGCAAACAAGAGTGTACGGATTCCCTTGGCACCCTTGATGAGGCGAAGGATGCGACCAATTCGGGCCAGTCGAATGACTCGGAATAAGGTTGGTGAAACAAAGTACTTCTCTATCAGTTCAGAGAGAAACATACCTGAAAGGACAGAGAAGAATTACACATAATAATCCCCAAAGCAGACTATCAAATTGCAGTATTACAACTATGGAAATAGGTGAAAAATCTTACCAATTATCGACAGGATAACAACAATAAAGTCAAATACATTCCACCCAATGGTGAAGTAGTATTGGCGGAGTGAGATCATCTTCAGAATACACTCTCCAGTAAACATGACAATAAACACCAGGTTGATCTTGTAGAGAATTCTATCCATGTCGTCCGTCTGGTCGTCCGTCTCCACCATCATGGTGACCATATTAAGGCATATAAGAATCATGATGACAATGTCGAAGGCTTGCTTTGTAATGAAATCAAAGACATATCCTTGAAACTTGTTCTGGAGGAGACATAAGGAAGAAGCATTTTGAGACACCAGGAAGTAGACATAGAGGTTCACGAATTGAGGAGTTCTTTGTTGAGAAACAGTGAAACAGTTAAAGAGTGGTATGACCCAACCTGTTCTCAGCTCAGTTCGTAGGATTTGGTACGTTAATTTGTTCCCGCCGTTTAGTTATATTTATATTATGTTACGTTAGCTTACATAATTAATGGAATAGCGGTTGTACAAAATCATACGAATTATAGGACGTATAGTATCATACGTCTTACCTGGTCGTACAATAGCATACGAATTGGATTAATTTATCATACACTTGGAGGACTTAAAGTATTATACATCTTTCCCTGAGACCAGGTTTACTTTTTGCATTGTAACAACAAAGGGGAATTACAGGGAGAATTGGTGGTTAGGAGAACTAATGACAAAGGTTAGGATAATTTACTTAAAAGGTTACGAGAACTAAAACGTCAAAGATTAGGAGAATTAACATTTGGTTAAGGTTAGGAAAAGGGTTAGGGGAAGGGGAAGCTAAAATGCTACAGTTGTCCCCGATGCAACTCGAACATGCAACCTTTGGATTGCTAGACGGTATACGCCCACCCGTCATCCCCGACCAACCTCCCTACTTTCGTTTCTGTCTAAAGTAACTAGACCATTAGTACATATCATACGTCTTGGAGGTGCAGAAAAATA
This sequence comes from Coregonus clupeaformis, assembly GCF_020615455.1. Taxonomy (NCBI): domain Eukaryota; kingdom Metazoa; phylum Chordata; class Actinopteri; order Salmoniformes; family Salmonidae; genus Coregonus; species Coregonus clupeaformis. The sequence goes on from NC_059195.1 coordinate 17,893,047, forward strand.
CGTATAGTATACTTCGTATGGCTTTGAGGCCAGGCTGCATGACCTTACCGCTGGCCTAGGGATAGGCTTTTGGGGTTTCTTTGAGCCAAGCTTCTTCATAGCATTGTAGTATTTCTTCTGTTCCTCTGTCATGAAGATGTCTTGACCTCCAAAGTAAAGAGGCAAGACAAGCCTAGTTAAATTCCTGCAGCTCTTACACATTTCTAGTCCATTAGTGGGGGAAAAATATTATTAATAACGTTAAATCAGAGAAAATGTATGCATGTATCATTGCATGATTACTATAACATGAAATACTTATCTTTTTCTTTTGCTGGTTGAAGTTGTCTATAATGACACCAATGAAGAGGTTGAGTGTGAAGAAGGATCCAAATATGATGAATACCACAAAGTACATATACATGTACAGATTAACTTCATAGTCGGGTTGATCCTCCAACTGTAATAGAATAGCATAGTATTACCATACATTATTCAACGGGTGGGTCTAATCCTGAATGCTGATTGGTTAAAACCGCATTCCAACCGGTGTCTATTCCACAAGTTACCACCGGCTAAATCTATGACGTTAAAATGCCTATTTACTCTGTTACATCTGACTGCGCAATCCACTGTCTCATCAGCCCAGCCAAGCAATGTATAAACTTGATCTCCACTACAAAAAGCATTTAGACATCATCTCAAATTTCATTTAGACTAACATTTTGTTTTCAACAGCAGAGATTTGTATAAACCTTGCTGTCTGTCTCTCCGACATTTGCAACATTGTTTCAATATTCAAATTCGATCTCCAGCTGTCCCATAGTAATGAACGTGTTAGGAGTCGGGACGAGACAGACAGGCATGCAGCGTTTCTCAGCCAGTCGAAATCATGAATCAGCTGGCATCATTTTTATGGATATATACAAAGAAATGCAGCTAGTTTGTAGTCTTTACAGCTTCAGTGTGAAGTGATTGTGTTAGCTGTGTTGTTGGCTAACTCCTCTGAACAAAATAGTCCTGACGAGTGAGCACATTTTCTATGCCAGGTGAAATCGCGCCTCATTAGCTCATTGTTATGGATGTATCCAAATAAATGTATCTGGAAAACTGCTTAAACAAATGCAAATGCAGCTACTTTGCTGTTATTCTGGCTGCACTTTTTGACGTGACTGTAAGTTATCCGTAGTTAGCTATCTAGCAAGCAAGGGATAAGAACATTGCCAGCCAGTATGGCAATGGAACATTTAGGACAAATGACTGGGTCGCGTCTCTAGCAAACAAACCGATAGAACGAAAGACCAGCCGGCTTGGGTAGCAACCCTAGACTTGTGTCGGGACTATATCTTGTGGAAGGATTAAATAGTATGATTAAATTCATCAAAAGAAAAAATGTTATGAAAATATGTAAATCATTATTTGAATATGTTAGTAACCCGTTGTATAAAAGTGATAATGCCCTCGAAGCCGGTGTTTGGAGGATATATTGGCACGGTTTGCCAGCCCTCGACTCCGTCTCGGGCCTAACAACACCTGTACCAATATATCCTCCAAACACCAACTTCTCAGGCATTATCACTTAATTAACAATATCATACAAACATGAACACTATGATATATACATTGAAAATGTGCAAACACAATTAGCCATTAGTCTGAAATACCTTGTGAAAGGTATTACTGAAAAGACTTACACTGCGAGAGTCCACAGCTGCATACATGATGTCCATCCAGCCTTTGAATGTAGCCTTAGAGAAAGTAAGGAAAATGTTATTACTAGTAAGGATACTAGTTCAGAAGGACTTAGCCCTCACACAACTCATCTGCCCACACGGAATTGGTACAAAACTTTTGACATAGGTCCACTCTCTGTCAATAAAATATTTCTGGTGATATGAAAGAGCCGCTCACCACTTGTAACAGTGCCAGATAGCCTGCTCCCACGTTATCAAAGTTGATCTTGACATTCTTCCAGTAGGCACCTTCCAAAGCCAAACATTCTGTCTTGTTAGCCACATCTCTGACTTTGAAGCGCTCCCCTGTGGTCATGTTGACACAATGGTAGTATTTCCCTGCAAACAGGTTGACGCCCATGATGCTGAAGATGAGCCAGAAGATGAGGCACACCAAGAGCACATTGAAGATGGAGGGGATGGCTCCGAGCAGAGCATTGACGACCACCTGTAAGGATTCACACGGCCTCAGTCTCAGATATAGGAGCATAGACAATATCCCATTGGGTAATGATGATCATTTTCAGCACTGACAATAAATACTGTAGGCTACATGTTGACTTTGATTGGTGATGGTGAAAATAGGAAAACACATGAGTAAAGTGTTTAAATGCCAGTGTACACATCAGTCAAAGCTCAACACAAGTATCACTAACACCACAGCTTATTAACAACCATGACAACAGGAAGGTAAGAAGCAAAGGAAAGAAGAAGGAGAAGAAGAAGAAGGGAATGTATTTGTAAAGGAGATACTGTAGGCTATGTTTACATGTTTTAATGAATTACAATTAGGCTACAGTGTGAAAAAACGAAACAGAAAAAACCTTGTAGAGGCAGGATGAAGTCACATAATTTGTTTACTGTAAATAAAAAATACAAACACATAAATAGTGTTCACATTAAAGGCAGTCCCCCGCAGCAAGCAACATGCAAACACAGTACAGTTTCAGAGAACATCAATATAGAGCTAGTGAAGCAATGAGAAGTCAGTCATACAAATGGGAGAATTCAGTGACAACCACGTGAGGAGAGATCGTCGTCACAGCACTGGTGGAAATCTAGCCAACCACAACATGCAAGAATCTGATCGATAAGAGCTACATTGATTATACCAGTCGACACCCATCCTCCACATATGACATAAGCATCCAAACCCCTGGCTAGAGCTTGTATTGCACAGTAAAATACACATTGCTGTGAGAGTACCATAAATGTTTACGATGGTTAAGTGTAGTAGCCTCCAAGACCTCCAAGTTTGTTTACATTTTGTTTAAGTAAAGTGAATGCATTTTCTACGTTTTATTGATTAGTTTTCAGTAATGCTGACATCCCCTGATGAGTGCACATGGCCTGCCGGTGGGACTGATGGAAACTCTTGTGTTATAACATCCTGAAAACCAGGGTTGGGGTCGATTCCAGTCAATCAGAAAGTACACTGAAATTCCAATTCTCTTCAATGCTTTTAAATGAGACATATTTGGAATTGGAATTTGGTTTACTTTCTGAATTGACTGGAATTGAAATGGAATTGACTCCAACTCTGCTGAAAACACATATAGCTGGAAGAGGAGGAATAGGAGAGGAAAGGTAACTCTAAATATACATGCATGGAATGAGTGAACTTTACATTCTCCAGCTGTTGGGTTGCTGTGGGCCTTAGTTTGACTACAGAGCTCTGTGCCCATGCAGGGCGCTGATGTCACGCTGGTAAAAGGCTGTGATGATATGCACTGTGAGGCAACAGGACAGGGCTCTGGTCTGGTGACTCTTACCCTCATGCCCTCGAAGCGGGACAGCGCTCTCAGGGGCCTCAGCGCTCGTAGAGTCCTCAGGGACTTGATGGCACTCAGCTCAGCGTAGCCCAGGGCGTTGGCCACAAGGCTGACAAGAGACACCTGTAAACACAATGAGGTCATGAGAAGAGACGAGTGACTGGCTGGCACAGGCTCTCTCCTGGGCCTCAAACATGTGTTTTAAACCAGGAAATAGGAAACTCCATCGCCAGCTACATGACAGTAGCATTTCTACATTGAAACGTCAAGGCAATGTCTCAAAACAAGCTAATTGTGAACATTACCAGACTATATATATTTTGTGTAAGTGAAGAGGTAGTTTTAAAAGAAGACCTACGTCAACAATGAGGAAGTCCAGCCAGCACCAAGCGTTGGTGAAGTATTTGGCGAATCCATAGGCCACCCACTTCAGCAACATCTCCAGGATGAAGATGTAAGTGAAGACTTTGTCCGCAAACTCCAACACTGTCTTAATGGTCTTCCTCTGCTCGATGTAGATGTCCTCAAATGCCTTGGTGTAAATACAAGCAAATCAGATGATCCCTACCTATACACCACATTAATCTCACACACTAGAGCAGTAGCTGCTGCCTCATCAGATCTGTTGCCAGTTATTTCTGTGTCAAGGGATCACAGAATTGTCAATTACACAGTACTGAGCACTTTGAACAACAGAGCAGCTGCATGTGGTACTGTATTTCTACTCCTTTGTAGTTTCTCATAAGGGTCAGACAATGGAGGAGGATTTGCCAGCCCCCTCTGTCATACTCTCAGATCCTTCCCCAAATCATTACTTCCCCACTTACCAGCGCTCCACTGCTGAGCAGGATCATGAAGATGATAAAGCTCTCGAACCAGTTGTGCTCCACTATCTTAAAGCAGGTTTTCCTTAATGTCCACCACATCTTCCACTTGCCCTCATCGACATTCACTTGGCAGCATTGGAATCTGCGGACACATCCTGAAAGCAGACAACATATAGGTTAATTGGAACAGATGTTCCAATTATACTAGTCTTTTCCCAAATATGATCTTATCCATTCTATTTCTGGGTTCCAGCTTGTTATGCCTGAAGCTGTTCACAAAAGACGATACCCACATCCTGAGACCTAGCCTATTGTATCTCTCACCATCAGTGAAGCAGCCTTCAGGTTCCATGGACTCCTCAGGCTCCAAGTCCACCGAGCCCTCTCCCTCTCCTGGGGGCCTAATGTCCACTGTACTGCCCTCTGAGGAGCTCAGCGGACGGTCTTCTGATAGCTGCTGCAAGGGGAGCCAAGCCAGAGCAACATTAGCACAGCACACCCATGACAGGACCTGGGACACCAGCATCTGCCCGGGAGCTGACATACTGAGCCTCATTACAATGGGTCACCCAGTGATGCAAGGGTACTGCCATATGTAAGCTCACAGGGTCTGTCTCTTTGTCTAAAGTTGTATATCATTTCATGCAGAATCAATAAAAATTACCTACAGACTTAGGAGATGAGACATGTATAGTTTGGAAAGTCAAATTGCAGGCTAACGCATGCATAAACACTGTTTAAATATATTTGTGTATCTCAATAAAGGCTGTAGGTAAAAATGATTTCACTTTAGTCATATGGCATGCGTTCTCTAAAAGTGCATGTTTGAACCAAGCCTGTGATCTAAATTATAGAACATGTATGCTCCAGTATTTTCATGTCCAGGACTTTTTAACCCAAACAAACTGGTCTTTTCCCCATTACAGTTCCTTCATTGACATGAAAACACATATGTCCAGTTGCTAAGCAGTAGACAAGCCTTAGTCATTTCAAAAACAGGGTAGCCTGCATTAGCTTAACAGCAGAAACAGTGTTGTGCACTTTAACCAAGACAGGCATTAAGGAGTCCGCATTCCAGGCTAGTGTCAGATTAGGACCACTTGATCACCCTGGAGACAGGGCATTAAACACCCGAAACAAGATAACTTGAGAGAGTAATGTGATCATACTGGGGAAACAATGAATAGAAAATAGAATAGAAAATACAGTGCTTAGAACATTTCCAAAAACAGTGTAAGAACTAGAGGAAAGCTGTTTTTAGGAGAGGTGTGCTGGATTACAAGGAATAGCAACCTCCCCATGCCATGATGTCAAACATCTAATACTGCTGACAATATTCAAACGTGCCAGTTTCTCCTCAAGCACTTTGTATCTTTATACTGGGTGTGTCTTCCAACAGCCTTGAACTGAGAGCAGCCTTGCGTTAATGCCTTTCTGGGGTATACAGTAGCACTGAGCTGTCATTGGACCCAGCTAATGCAGAATGGTGAATGATGTAAGCATGCTACGATGATATATGCGCTGGGAATACTCCATTTGACTAAGCTACTGCAATCATACAGATGTTTGATCTTCAATTTAGGTACTATTGTAGGCACTACGATGTCTTGTCATTTCCACATACAGTATACTCTACTATCTGTTATTAGTAACTCAAGAAGTTGCACCTCTTTTGGACTTGAGCTTATTCAGGTACCCAAGTAAAATATAATTAGTCATTATACAGTAAGTACACTCTTATTATAAAAGGTGCTACCTAGAACCTAAAAGGGTTATTCAGCTGTCCCCATAGGAGAACCCTTTGAAGAACCCTTTTTGGTTCCTGGTAGAACCCTTTTGGTTCCAGGTAGAACCCCAAAAGGGTTCTCCTATGGGGACAGCCAAAAAACCTATCCCCATAGTGTAGTATGTTCTGTAGTCTTACCTGCACTAACGTTAATAACGGTATGCCTACTAGCAACAACATTCATTTTGGAAACCCAGCTTATTTAAATAATTATGGTCTTCTTAAAAACAAGCATTTGTAATTATCTGCTTTCATCATTCGATTCTGGATCTTATTTGCCAAATGAAAATGCCATAATAAATGTTTTGGCTGTGAACCATTCCTCCAATGAATTTTGACCTTCAAAATCCATTACTCTACAGCATCAGTCAGATATGTAAAGTTCCAGGTGCTCTCTGGTTGCTGAACAATCCATCCCCAAAAACTAAACCAAACTAAAGGAACAAAACAAATAATAATCATGGGCTGATCTGTGGATGAAAACGGTAATGTTGCTCATTCACAAAAAAAGAAAGCATTGCAAAGAAGCCTTAAAATAATCAAGTTTGGCAGCATCAGAATGGCTGCTGAACGTATAGAAATGAAGTAAGGAGTAAAGTATGATCAAGCAGAAACAAACATAGATGATCAATCTAATAAAAAGGTCGTTCTTTTTTGATAAATGGAATAGGCAATCTCCATGGTTAGTGTTATGTACAATAAAGTGGTCTTACAAGTCTCCTCTCATTGAAAACCTTGAGAGCGTCTGTGAAACAGCTGCAATAACAAATGGGGTTAAGTGTGGTAAGTTACTGTACCACATGCTACCTTGTATGGAAGCAAAGCATGTTAGTCACATATTAACCTCTCAGAAAGTACATTTACAAGTGAAGGAAATAGAATCTCACCAAATTTCCAACAGTCATTATTGTTAAATGATAGATAGTCATTACAGTACCATAACAACACAAACAGCACAGTACAACAACATCAGCAAAATAAAACTGTAATGTTACCATAGATACCATAGATACTAATTGACAGTAAGCACTCAGTTTGCACCATGTTCTGGGACAGAGTGAGATCTGAAATGGGCCTTTTTACAACTCAAGGCAATAAAGCTCCCTAAAGAGGAGGATGTACCTGCAGAGCACTCAGACTTAAATGGCACATAATGTAATCTGAAGACTAGTATTTTCCTGTCTTTGTGGCCTCTCCTCATTAAAGGGTCGTTGTATAAGGATCGAAAATGTCACATGCTTATACTTGGCTTGCCATGTACCGCGGGTTAAGTGCACCAGCATGACCACGGCAAAGGAACATTCGACTTATCTGAAACAACAAATGTATCCGCAGAGGACCACACAACAGCCAATTTCTGAATCAGTCTTCATCCATCATTCATATTATATTTGTCTCTCGCTCCATTCTGCCAGACCATAAAACCAAAAGCCGTAGATCGATGAGACATCGGAGTCTTACAGGAACATGTCAAAGTAATCACTAATGGCCCAAGCCTAACATGAGATCTGCGAAATTACCCCGACTTACATATCTCTCATTGACATCAATACTGTAAATGATCTAAAACTGTGATAAGGGTCCTGGAGGGACTAAATGTTTATGTCCCCAGGATAAAATATAATGACAGCATTGTCATCATTGTGCATCATTTTGGGGAACGCTCTGAGGGCTCTATTTTCGGCAGGCGCTGTCGCGGTGCAACTGCCAAATGCACGTTAGTTTGCAATTTCAGCATGTAAAAACTGGCGTTCTGGCGTTTCCACCCCATGCGCCAGGTTCAGCAATTTACATGTCTAATATCAGCACTCTTGTGCTGAGGTAGAAGGGGTGTCAATATTTGAGCCATGTCCTTGAAAACAAGCGCAAAAGTGACCATTTCATGAAGCGCATATCGGGAGATTTAAGACCAGCAAAAAGCAGGTCTTAGCAGTAACGCGGTTGGTAATGGCATGGAGGCACAACCTATCCAGCAGTGACGCACAGTGCCCTTAAGCTCATGGAACAAGAGAGATGTGTTTTTTTCTGTGCCGGTTTTATTTGATTAGAAAATAAGCATATAGCCTTCCCTCTCCTTAATGAGGATGTTTTTTTGTCCTGACCAATGCGTTCTCCAAGCTGCTGAGCCTATCAATAAAGGGTTTGGCTCATGAGACTGCTTTGAAATACATCTTAATCATCAAAGCTTTACTAAAATATCAAGTTTGGGAGCAGCAAAACAGTGAGCGGACATCCCCTTTATATCTATGTATTGTGTAGGCCTACAATATTTTAGCCAGCTCCCGTTTTGGACGTGTGTAAAAACCACTCCATGTAGGCTACATGTATCCATATGCCCATCATGAAATGAGAGATCAGATAATGCTGGTGACCCTTGTATTTAGAACTTATTTTCTTGTAACAATTGCTTGTTTTCCATTTCATATGATTAAAAACCAAGCCCTCAGGAGGCTACCCTTAACCTAGGCCTATACACTCTTAGAAAAAAAGGTGCTATCTAGAACCTAAAAGAGTTATTCGGCTGTCTCTATAGGAGAACCCTTTGAAGAACCCTTTTTGGATCCAGGAAGAACCCTTTTGGTTCCAGGTAGAACCCTTTTGGGTTCCATATAAAACCCTTTCCACAGAGGGTTCTACATGGAACCCAAAAAGTTTCTCCCTGGAACCAAAAAGGGTTCTACCTGGAACCAAAAAGGGTTCTCCTATGGGGACAACCGAAGAACCCTTTTGGAACCCTTTTTTCTAAGAGTGTAGGCTATAGAGAAGGCTGGTTCAACAGCAATCCATTACGTCTTTTTTATCCTGTTGATTTTATGATATCACGCTTCTGACCCCAAGCTATTTACAATTATTGTTGTTGTTTGAAAAAACCCCAGATATCTTGTTTTTCATTTAATTTGATTAAAAAACAAATTTATTAGAATAATTCACCATCCTGGCTTTATGGTGAACGTCCAGCTCACATACAATGCAATTTAGGAGCCGTCTTCTATTTCTGGAGAAGTGTGAATGTGATCTGTAAGATGGTGCCATTGTGTTTATAAAACATTATATCTGGGAGCAGCATAACGGTCAGTGGACATTCTCTTTATATTGGTTCTTTGTCCAGATTCTGTGAAAAGTTTGGATGTGCGTAAAAGCCTCCATTGTCTATGTTGCCTTAATATTATATGCACACGGGGAACAATTATGGTGCCTGTAACTGTATTTAGACATAGCCTATTTAAAACAAGTTGTTGTTTCGTCTTGATTAGAATTTGATAGAATTATTCACTCTCTTTTTAAGCCTTATCAATCGTGAATTGAATCTTTCTTATTGATAACTTTTGGTAATTCCATGGCTCAGACATGGCATAATGCTGTTTACTGTAGGCCTAGCCCCTATATCAGTGTGAATGCTATGTTTAACAATATATTTCCATATTATAGCCATGCAATTAGGCTTCTTACAATGTGCACTGCAAAGACGTTCAACATATTTAGCAAAGATGAGATAGGCCTACATACATTTTGTTATTTTGTTTCTGTAGGCTATTTAACAAACTAGGCTATAGCGGATTACCATTAGAATTGGAGTTGATGACAACGCAATACATGAAATACCGTAAATACACATCTTGAAGCAACCACATATTTCTGGTTGTGAAAATAGCCCAAATACTTCTGACACACCCCCAAACCTATACTGCCAGCGCTAAGATGTACCATTGCGTTAGGTTTGTTAAAATAGAGCCCTGAGAGTGTTTATGTTGGCTGCCTGGTACATATGAGTCACTGCAGCTTTTCTACCTCCATAACCTACAACTGATTAACACCCCAGTGAGTGAACAGCGTGTGAGAGGCCAGCAATCCCCTCTTTATAAGCTCTAATGTGCCAAACACGCACACTATGATTACATTTCAGCATCACCTGACTCTGGCTGTCACAATTTGCAGGAGAGGAGACTGGTGGAAGGAGATATAGGAGGACGGGCTCATTGTAATGGCTGTAATGGAATAAATGGAACAGTATCGAATGGAAACCACGTTTGACTCCTTTCCATTTTTCCATTCCAGCCATTCCAATGAGCCTGTCCTCCTATCATTCCTCCCACCAGCCTCCTCTGATTTGCAGATACAGCATCAGTGCAATAATCTCTAATGAGTGATTCTAATGTAATTATGTTAGATAATGTGGACAAACAACAGCAAACAAGTAGATTTGCATAATATCACTTTTTTAAAGCTCATAACGTCGCTGTCTTTTTTTCAAATCCTTAACCTAGATCAACACTTGATTTCAAACTATGTACAAAAATCTCAGACTGTGAACTACTTTCACATTGTTCCACATAGAATCATGCTCACCTCTTTGCTTTCCTCTACGTCCGAGGAATCGCTGCTGAAGTCCTCAGTGTTGAGGTTCTCAAAGTCCGACTCTCCCACAGCGATGGGCACCGTGATGGTCAGGCTGGCGTTGTGGATGAAAGGCATATAGTCAGTGTTGTCATTGATTATGTACTTCGCTGCTGCGTTGCTGCCCACCCCCACTCCCACACCACTGGTGGCGCCATTGCCATCTTTTATGTATTCAGGGTCTTTCATGATCTCCACGGTGGTGTGGTTGGAGTTCCAGTTGGTCCCCATGCTTTTGTGGAGGTCAACCAGGGTCTTGTCCTCGTTCAGGCTCCCCTTCTTCTTCCTCAGACAGATGCTGTGGAAGAAGCGGCGCACCAAGGCCTTGACGAAGGCGATGCCCTGGTGGATGCGGCCTATGGCCACAGTCAGATTGTTCATCTCGCTGTCATCATCCGTGGCCGCCAGGTTATCAGCACTGAACGAGCTCAGCAGCAAAGCCAGGAACAGATTTAGGACCTGCCACAAACACACAAACACACACATAAATGATGGTTTAAAGTTCCTGTAATTGATTTACGGTGGATTAATAGTCATACAGAGATGCAGTAAAGCTGAAAACGTACCACCAGGTTCCCGATGACCATGACCATCAGGAAGACGATGAGGCACATGCTCTGGCTAGCCACCTCCATGCAGTCCCACATGGTCTCAATCCACTCCCCGCACAGCACCCGGAACACAATCAGGAAAGAGTGGAAGAAGTCATGCATGTGCCACCGGGGCAGTATGCAGTCTTTAGAGATCTTACACACACAGTCTCTGTAGCTCTTGCCAAAGAGCTGCATGCCCACCACGGCGAAGATGAAGACGATTATGCCCAGTACCAGGGTGAGATTACCCAAGGCCCCCACTGAGTTACCAATGATCTTGATCAGCATGTTCAATGTGGGCCAAGACTTGGCCAGTTTGAATACTCTCAGCTGCATACAAAGATAAGAATGGGATTAATATGAATTGCTATTCCAATACGTTGACAGTCTACTTTTTTCCAGTGATTATTGAATGAACATGCAGCATTTTGGATGCTGTGCTGGAGTGTCGATGCTCTTACCAATCGGAATGATCTGAGGACAGACATTCCAGACACGTTGGCCAAGCAAAGCTCCATCAAGCTCAAACTGACAATGATACCATCAAATATATTCCAGCCTTCCTGAAAATAAATGTATGGATCCAAAGCAATAATCTTGAAACACATCTCAGCTGTGAAGATACCTGTGAACACCTGAGTAAAACAACACACAAGAACAGTGACAACAGTAATTAACATGTAATGTGTTTAAAATGGCAGATTCAAAGTGATATGGCAAAAACAAATGACATGTGACTGCGTACCAGGTTTCCCACATAAAGCATGGTGTTGAATGCCCTAGACATTGGGTAATGCTCCATAGCCATGAACACAGTGTTCATAACAATACATATGGTGATAGCTAGGTCTACAAACGGGTCCATCACGATCATCTTGACTATCTTCTTCATCCTCAGCCACTTCGGACAACAGTCCCAGATGAGGAAGGTGTTGGCAAACTTGTACCAGCAAGGAGGGCACTTCTGTCTCGATTCTTCAAGTTCTGATACATATAGAGGAGAAATAACAGAAAAATATTTGTTTTCATGAATGTGTCCTCATTTTGTCTATTCATGTTATTTGTTCTAGGGGGTGTATGGGGTATGGTATAGTCGTACACACCTTCCATAGTGTTGGTTATAACACTAGCTACACTGAAGGCCCTCTGCCTGGCCACTGGGTCCTCCAGGAAGTCCATAGAGGCCTGGTACGATCCACATCGGGCTTTTCTGTACTCTGTCTCCGTAGTATTTTCCTGGAGTTACATCATTTGGAAGCATTATCAATGTATTGATAAGTCATCACAAACCAATTGCATCAACAATATTCTGTTTCTCAGTTAGCACAATGTAACCACCAAAGATGGCCATGTTCAAGGGCTTAATAATCTCTTAACCTGGAAGTAATTATCTGTTAAACCCAAAAATACTGTATTTGTATTCACATAAATAGAAAGATTTTAATAGTTTCTTATCTATATGGAATAAATAAAAATCTATATGAAAATCCAAACATGTTTTATACTGCCTTATATTTCATATTTTTAACAAAATGTCATCTTTAGTGTGCTACTGTACATAAATACACCATAAGTAATGTTTAGGTAGTCAGGGAGAGTAAGTAGGAAGAGAGAGAAGGAAAGAAACAAGATGCGCACTACAAGACCACAGCAGAGTTAGAGTAGAGGCACGGCAGGTGGAGACAAAACTGGTTTAGAGACAGCAGCACAGAGCTGGTTTAGGCCATCCAGGCTAAACTACACTTCCTTGCATTGTCATCAGTAGAGGCCTTATCTACTGTCACCTCTGGCAGAAGGAGTCCCTCAGGTGACGTGGGGAGTGAAGCCCCGCCCACTAGGGACACCACCCCCTTGCAGTCGACGGAGCTGTGCATCTTCCCATTTGCTGGCAGCAGGACGTGTGATGGCATGCTGTTCTGGCTCACGTTGCTGGAGCGCCGGTCGCTCCGCCGAGGGACAAACAGAGAGCCCCGGCGACTGTCGTTGTCCTCGAAAGTGCTGTTCTCGTCGTCGGCAAAGTCGTTCTCCGAGCCTATGTCCCGCGCACGGTCCCGGAAGCTGTAGAGGCTAGCCCGGCTGTTCCGTCTGGACGAGAACAAGGGTCCGCGGATACTTAGGAAGGACTGGGAGACAAATACATTCCTCAGTGCCTATCACTGGCATAAGCATGGGTTGAGAAGTGGAGTAATTTAAGATGGAAGAGCGGGTCCTGCAGAGGATGATTGTGATGAAGATGATGCAATGATGTTGATTATCTAGCGGTTGACCTCAGGGATAATATAAAAGGAAATGTGCAAGAGCACGTTGAAGAGGATAATGATGATAATGGCGACAAGCACAATGCTGTCGCCTCAGCTGATGAGGATGATGATGAGGATGTTGAAGAGGATGATAGTGATTACGATGATAAGGAAATTGAAAGATGATGGTGCTGCTGAAAATGAAGATGATAGTGTAGCGTTGATATTGATAAGAATGACGATATTGATAATGACGAAAATAATAATGATGGTGAGATGATTAGATTCACTAAGGACTGTGTAGCATGCACAACAATTCACCAATACAGCGAACACACATACTTTTGATAGCCAAAGGTAAAGAAAGGTAGGGTAAAGCAGTATGTTAAATAAGATGAGTATCCTGACCTGGTATGGTGTTGAACATCTGATGTCGTAATTGTGCAGGTTAGAGGCATCCATGGAGAAGCGGAAGTGACTCTTTTTCATACTGCTGTCGGACTCAGACCTGTGATACTTGTCATTATCCTCTCTCTCCTCCTCCTCTCTCTGCTTCCTCTTCTTGCGCCTGTTGCGCCTCTCTTTGGCGCTCTTGGAGCTGAGTTTGGAGGCCTCTGAGGAGGTCTCAGTGAGCCCTCCTCTCTCACTGAACTCCCCACTCTCAGCCACCATCACTGTTGCCGCCGCCTGTAAGCCAATCAACACACCTAAGCTATGGTCGTAAGGGGCAACACATGACTCAGCAGGGCAGCACAGTCATAAATAGACACAATAGGCTATTAAATGCCTTCTAAATTTAGATTAAAAGGCATTTACCTTTGAATACCTTTGAACCTTTGTATTCTGAATACTTTAAAAAATATTGGGCAGTTTCAGTTTAAGATAAATAAGAATATGAAGAGTATATTTCCAAAACGCTATATCCACAATTTTTTCACATTTGTGTTTTTTCACTAGAAATGATTGTTTATGGGTACCTTCATATGTGTGTAAAATATTTTTATTAATCGATTTCTTTAGATGTGAATGAAAATCCTACATTCTGAGCATACAAAACATAAAGAACATCTTCCTAATATTGTGTCAAGTTGGCTGGATGTCCTTTGAGTAGTGGACCATTCTTGATACACACAGATAACTGCTGAGCGTGAAAAACCCAGCAGCGTTGCAGTTCTTGACACAAACAAGTGCGCTTTGCACCTACTACCATACCCCGTTCAAAGGCACTTAAATATTTTGTCTTGCCCATTCACCCTCTGAATGGCACACATACACAATCCATGTCTCAATTGTCTCAAGGCTTAAAAATCCTTCTTTAACCTGTCTCCTCCCCTTCATCTACACTGATTGAAGTGGATTTAACAAGTGACATCAATAAGGGATCATAGCTTTCACCTGGATTCACCTGGTCAGTCTATGTCATGGAAATAATGTTTTGTACACTCAGTGTATATCCGTTGTTTAGCTGGAATGGAATGTTCGTATCCTCTATATTTGACTGTAATATGTGGTTGTCTCACCTAGCTATCTTAAGATGAACGCACTTACTGTAAGTCGCTCTGGATAAGAACTGTTTGTAAAAAAATTTTAAAATATTGATGTCACAAATGTATCATTTGTACAGCTCTTTATAAAAAATGTCATTATTTGTTACATTTGACTGTGTAAAACCTAGCAGTACTACTTCTTTCTCTGAGAATGAGGTGGATATATAGCATTTTGCTAAAAAACATTATTATTTGTCTCTCTAAAATGAAACCATCAAGTGATAGATTTTAAACAAATACATGTATGTCATTGAACAACCCATGATTAGATAGTGAAAACACACACCAATCTCTTTCATAATTTATTTAAACAATAAAAGGTAATTTACCAACATTTCAGAAAATGGATATATAGCGTTTTGTAATGAAACTCTTCATATATCACTAGCAATATAAATGACTATTAAAGGAATTCCATGGTTGTTGTAATTAATGAGTGTGCTGTAATGGGTGGCATATAGAGATGAGCTGGGGGATATCCTGTACCTGTGCATCCTCCTGCTGTCTCCTCAGCTGCTCCAGCATGGCCTTGAACTCCTCCTCCTTCTGCTGAGCCTCCTCGATGGTGGCCTGGTTCTGCTCGTCGTACGCCATAGCAACCACAGCCAGGATCAGGTTGATCAGGTAGAAGGAGCCCAGGAAGATGACCAGCACAAAGAAGATCATATACGGCTTCCCAGCAGCCCTCAGGGTCTGGAAGAGAAACAACACCTCTTGTAACACATTTCTATCTCTTACAACCTCTTCTAACATATCTCCAAGTAAATCACCAATCTTTGTATTATAACATATCTCTATTGAGAGGATGTTAGTGGAATACTAAAAGAACCATGATAAAACATGCATAAAATGTGTGCTCACATAACAAGCAATTCGAAACATGCACATTAACCCTGTGACATTGCGCACCTGATCTGGGGTATTGTTTTGTATTATTTGCTCAGAATGCTTCGCTGATCTCTCTATTCAAGGCACAACAATGCATTCAAAAAGACATGTTGTCTTTGCTTTAGTCATGATGAGATACATCTTTGTTTCCTTGAGCAAAAATGCACCTGCCCTCCATCAGGAGGTTGTTTGAACAGGCAACTGGCAATCTTCTTTTTTTATTTCTGTTTCGTAATGGGAGAATGTATTCATTTTCATCACACAGCAAATTATGCCTCTCTTTGTGTTTTCAAGTGAACCGTAGAACGTACAAAGGGCATCCCTATCAAGTTAAACATGTCATTGTGGTCCTCTGTAGCTCAATTGGTAGAGCATGGCGCTTGTAATGCCAGGCTAATGGGTTTGATCCCCGGGACCACCCATACGTAAAAATGTATGCACACATGACTGTAAGTCGCTTTGGATAAAAGCGTCTGCTAAATGGCATATTATTATATTATTATTATTAACTAGGGCCAGGATCCAAACACAGGGCTCTATTTTAACAAACCTAACGCAATGGTAAATCTAAGCGCTGGCGGTAGTGCTATACGTCCTGGGGTGTGTCAGAAATATTTGTGCTGTTTTCACAGTTGTTATTTTGAACGCAATAGCTGGCGGTGGCGCAAAGGGCTGAGTTTTGATGAATAAAAACGTGTAGGTGTGACGAGGTCTTGGCCACTCACTGGCCAATCAAGGTGTTCTATGGCTTTTTACTGCATGCTTTTGTCTCAAGTTCTGTAGGTCTTTGCATTGTTATCAACTCCAATTCGGCTAGGGACATGGAATATTCTGGTCCTAGTCCATTGTGGATTGATCCTACAGTTTATTAAATAGCATAGGCTACAGTAACGAGTGATAGCAACAGTAAAAAAATTTAAAACATACACTGGTTGCTTGATATGTTTGGAGTGTTGACAGTCAACATTGTTGTAATTGGCTTCAATGAGTATAGGCCTTTCCGCATCACACTTCTCCTCAAATAAAAATGACTAGGCACCCGTAAATGTTATTGTATGTGTGAGGCACGTTCTCAATAAGCAAGATATAGCCTAGTCATTATATAGCCTGGCATTATAGGACAGAACAATTTGAATAGCCTATGTTTGGAGGAACGTATCTGGCGACCGGACAAAAGGCGCTCTTTGGAAATGGGGATTGAAATTGTGAATAATGCAAAAGCATGTCGGCAAAAGCCTCACGAGTAAAATCATTTTATGGATAGGCTACTTGTGTATGGCCAGGATTATAAAGACACCAGACGCATTGCTGTTGAACCATCTTTCATTATAGTAGGGTAAAGTTTTTTTAATCAAACGAAATGGAAAACAAGAAACTGTTACTGGAAAATAACTTCAGTGTCCCCGGATTATCTAATATGTTGTTCCATGATGGGCATACAACCTACATGGAGAGTTCTTTATGCACATCCAAAATAATAACAGGAGCTGGCTAAAACAATGTATTACCCTACATAAATAAAAATGGGATGTCTGCTGCTGCCAAATTTGATCTTTTAATATCGTTTTGGTAATGAAGGTCTCACGACCCAAACCCTTTGTCAACACTGTGTTTTCACATGTACATTGATTGTTTTTTATCTTACGCTACACAAAGATAAGATAAGAAACATACATTTTTCTAAACTAATCCAATCTGTAAGTGGTTGGATTCATAGCAACCGTGAGATCGTTGTTCCAGTTTACATGGTGTAGGTAGTCTCCCTGTACTGAATTGTCTTCCTTACTTTGACAGCCATTCTAAATGCAAGTTGTGGGTGTTGTAAAAGTGCTGGATATCTTCCTCCAAATTGGATCTAACAGAGATTTAATATTAAATTGCAAACTACCATAATGTGACACATCAATAAATATTCAAATAAGGCTTTACACCCTTATTACTTAAAGGAAGTAAACCGAAAGAGAAATGTACTCTGCTGGAGTTGATTGTTAATTCAAAAGAACACAGAAAGTGTAAAATGGCAAGGGAGTTGATTGTGGTGTTGATATTTTTGGAGTTAAAATGACACTAAATGGAGTCCAACTCACAAAGAGTTTCAGTGTCGTTTTAACACAAAATGGGGGTGGGACCATATAAACGCCAACATTTTGTTAAATTTGACTCCATATGAGTTGAATTAACTCTTGCAATTGTACTATGTATGCTTGGTTTTTAATCAAATAAAATAAAATGGGAAAACACATTAGTTTTTATGTTTCTAAATACGAGGTTTACAGTTACAAAAAGCACATCTCTCTTGCTCCATGGGCATATGGGCACTGTGCGTCACAGCTAGATAGGCTGCGCTTCCATTGTTAAAATCCATGCCATAACCAACCGCGTTACTGCTAAATCTAGCATTCGGTTGGTCTTAAATATCCCAAGCAGCGCATACTGAAATTGGCACTTTGGCACACGTTTTTAAAGACACACCTCAGATATTGCCACCCCTCCCACCTTAGCACATGCAAGCTCATTTAAGACAGGTAAATGTCCAATCCTGGCGCTGGGGTTTGAAAATAGAAGAGCGCCGGCTTTAACAGGTTGAAATTGCAAACAAGCGTGCATTTGACAATTGCGCTGGGCGCTGGTTTAACACCAGACAAAAACAGAGCCCATAGTGTTCCTCACAGGTGCAGTCAGCAGCACAGGAACACAGGGAACTCCACTGAGCAAACACAAGTCACTCTGTAATACCCAGGAGCTTCACTGCACATGCACACTCTCAGAGCTGGCACAAATGGGTCTGTCCAATGCAACGACAACACTAGGAGTCCCTTTGCCTGTAAAAAAGCCCCCAGTATCACGCCATGATGCAGACAGACCATAGAGTTGGGATAGAGGGCGCAATTGGCCCAAAGCCTTTTTTAGCAAGGGTAGCGCCCTTGAGGTAGCCTTGAGGAACCAGCCTGATCGCTGCCTTCACGATTCTGAAAGGAATGGCAATCAGGCTGGTTCCACCAGGCTTCCAATGAGAGCTTTCACCATTTTGAAGTAGTCAACATGGTGGGAGTTGCTATGGGTTACCGAACGATTACAGAATTCCATCCAGGTGAGCGGAAAAGGTAAGCCAATGAATTATACACCTGAGCAAACATTCCATAACTACAGGTGGCAGTTAATCCCCAACCTTGGCTTTATATCTGTTTAGATTATACACTCCAGCACAGTAAGTGGTATGCACCTTTTCAGTCTACGTACAAACTGCCAATACACTCATAGAAGTAAAAGAAGAAGACATTGACTACTTTAAAATGATGATAGCCCTCAATGACAATGGCCAAGCTGTCACAAAAACCGGCCATTGCAAAGACAGGAGATGAGCTCTCTAGTACATCTCTATGAGACAGACCTGCTGGTAGAGGTTCTCCCAGTAGTCCTGAGTCATCAGTCTGAACAGAGACAAGAAGGCCCAGCTGAACGTGTCAAAGCTGGTGTAGCCGTAGTCTGGGTTCCGGCCCGCTTTGATGCACAAGAATCCCTCTGGGCACAGCCTACAACAAACAACAAGGCTGGGAAACTCAAACAGAATCATAATCACCATCACTGCATTCACAAAATCCTGTGAAGTCTATTTGATATTAACGCACAAAGACATGCACGACCGCAAGCAGGTACGCACACGCACACACACAAACAAACACAAGCACAATCAATAGTGCATCCTGACAATCAGACACAAAGATAGTAACGTGGGCTGGATCTTACCCAGCACCACTGCCATTTCCACAAAGCAAAGCATCCCTTTTACCTGGGAGGTAGTAATAATTATCTACAGGAAAAAGAGACAAAGTCAATCTTTCGCCAACTGCAAAAAAGAGAAAAGATTTTCATCATCACCTTCATCATCATCAGCATTGTAACTGGAGAACAGTTCAAAGCTTTAATCACGCAAATCACTTTCACTTTCTCTTATCTATTTTCTCCCCTTTCACCCCATGGCTGCCCAGGTCCTAGTGTCATGGCCATCCAGGTGCCATTTTCCCCACTTGGGTGGTGACTCAATGCCCTCCGTGTTGACAAGCTAGACATGCCACTAGTATCATCCACAAACCGGCAATGTTATGATTAACCGCCACACTACTTCCCACCAGAAGCTCTTACAAACCCCTCTCAGCCATTCCTGTCATTTTACGTTACGCTCTTCAGCCAGGGCTGCTTGTTTGGCTATTAGCAATCAGCTGTGACTCACTCACTGTGGTCCATGGCTACCAGCATGGTATTCACCCTCCAATGACTGTCTAAAGCCAAAGAAACATGCTTACCGGGATTATTTGTGTAATTGGTCCAGTTGAACGGGCTGGTCTCGTTAAAGTCAGCATCATTATATTCCGTCCCATTAAAGTCCAATGTTTCATTAAAGTAGTTGGTTGAGTTAGGACGGATCCTTAAACATTTGTTTCTTAAATCGCCCATAAACAGCTGCAGCCCTATTAGGGCAAAGACACTTAGGCAGAATACAGTGAGGATCATCACATCTGACAGTTTCTTCACTGATTGGATCAGCGCTCTCACAATGGTCTTCAGGCCTGCAGGACATGACAGAACCTCACTGTTATTCGCATAGGAGTCTTATACAGTGTATGCAAAGAAGAAGCTTAATTTGTATACAATGTAAACATCACAGCATGAAACAGCATCTCTGTTGCTTCATATGTTTAAAAGAAAACAGTCTGAATTTTTCACTTTTTTTTTTTCACTAGAAATGATTGCTTATGGGTACTTTAATGTGTGTGTAAAATATGACTGTTCTCAGATTTTTTATTCATAGATTTTCTTTGTTGCTAAACGCTATATATCCATTGTTTAGCAGGAATGGAATATTTGTATACAGTATATTGACTGTATGTGGTTGTCTCACCTAGCTATCTTAAGATCAATGAACTAACTGTAAGTCACTCTGGATAAGAGCATCTGCTAAATGACTAAAGTATTACATGTAAATGTTTTACATACAGATGTCATATAACTGTATTGACACTTTTTATATTGAAAAATGGTGTTATTTGTTACATTGGACTGTGTAAAACCTAGCAGTTCTACTTATTTCTCTGAGAATGAGGTGGATATACACTGAGTGTACGAAACATTAAGAACACCTTCCTAATATTGAGTTGCATCCCCTCTCCCCGTTTTTCCCTCAGAACAGCCTCAATTAGTCGCGGCATGGACTCTACAAGGTGTCAAAAGCATTCCACAGGGATGCTGGCCCATGTTGACTCCAATGCTTCCCAAAGTGGTGTCAAGTTGGCTGGTTGTCCTTTGGGTGGTGGACCATTCTTGATACACACAGGAAAATGTTGAGCGTGAAAAACTTCGCAGTTTTGCAGTATGGTAGTAGGTGTGCCTGGCATACTCTGTTCAAAGGCACTTAAATCTTGTGCCCTTGTCACCCTTTGAATGGCACACATACACAATCAATGTCTCAATTTTTTCAAGGCTTAAAAATCCTTCTTTAACCTGTCTCCTCCCCTTCATCTACACTGATTGAAGTGGATTTAACAAGTGACATCAATAAGGGATCATAGCTTTCACCTGGGTTCACCTGGTCAGTCTATGTCATGGAAAGAGCAGGTGTCCTTAATGTTTTGTACAGTCAGTGTATAGCGTTTTGCAAAACAACATGATTATTTGTCTCTCTAAAAGGAAACCATCAAGATATAGATTTTAAACAAATACATGTCTGTCATTGAACAACCCCATGCCATGATTAGATAGTGAAAAAAACACACCAATTGCTTTCATTCGTTCTTTAAACAATAAAAGCAAATTTACCAACATTCTGAAAATGTATATTTAGCATTTTGGAAAGAAACTCTTCAATTGCCATAGAATGGTATGCTGGCAGTGCTGTGACACATTCTACTGTCTCAATGGGTGGTCTTACACAATGAGAATGTTGAATCTGTTATCTAATGTTATTTTCTCTACTAGAATGATATGAGCCATGATAAGCACATAATCTTTTCTGACTAAGATCCAAATCCCAGCAGTATGTTTATAGCACACAATGTAGCTTACAATTAAGTCCCTGATTGGTTGATAATAAAAACAAATAAGCTAAGGAGCATAGTTGTTATAATGGCCGGACAGTTCTGGCCACAAATTGACATATGTTGTAGTAGATATTATATATGTGTGTTATAAACCCTACCAAGAGCTTGGATCAGAAAATATGTCATAGAGTATAATAACAAAAGCATGCATGTTTGTGAGGAAGGGCATACATCACAATCAGCTCTAACATATGAAACACCCTTACTAGACCAAAACACAGTCTGTCTTCATTGAACAGGAGCAGTTGAATGAAGGCACACACCAGTCAGGGAGAACACTGACAAGCAACCATCCCAAACAGCAAAGGAAGGAGAGAAGAGCTGGACAGCACCACAAACACAATTAAAGCTGGATTTAAACAAAGTGTCATGCAAACAAAATCGTCTAGACCCCCAAGGCTGTTCAGTAAAAATAAACAAATCAATAAATAAAATAGTCTAAAAGCAAGAAATCCTTTCCATTTTAAATGAACTGCTTCAGATTTTTGCTTTTACTGGCAGCATGAGAGGCAAACCATCAGACCTAAAGAAAAGCGTAAAGGTGAAGTGACCCTTAAACTTTGATGGAGTGAGAAGTACAGTACCACCCTTTGGCCCCTAAACCTTGTCCCTTAACCTGGCTCTCACCTGGGATGACCGATATAGTTTTCAGTGCTCGGAGAACCCTGAACGTTCTCAGTGCTGACACATTGCCCAGGTCCACAAACGATGTGATATATCTGTAATAAAGGGGAAGTCGCATACAGACGCCATGACAGGACAACAAAGAGCAATCGGAGGAAACATCACACAAGGAAGGGGCTGGCTGACAGCTAGCAGCAGGCACTCCTTACCTGGGATAACTGAAATAGTTTTCAAAGCTCTCAGTACTCTGAAAGTGCGAAGAGCTGAAACATTGCCTAGTTTTACAAACTCTGTTACATACCTGCAGGAAAATGCACAATTACAATAGAGTTTGTGTAGTTCAGGAGAAAATACATTCATGTAACATGGCAAGGGCCCTAAACCCCTCAAACACTATTACATGGTGGGATAGACAATAGGTGTGAGGAGTCTGAGGAATGACACTATCAAAGATAGACTGAGGAGTGCCTCAATGTTCATCATGTCTGCATGGTATTGTAATTACAAAGATGTGCAACCATTCTAACACAGTATTGCAACACGACTGTTCTCTTGGGTATGCTCCAACAATGAAAGCACTAACAACCCAAATAATAAACTAAGGGGACTTGTTGCCCCTGAACAACAAACATAATCAATGTACTAAACTACATGGACAGTTACCCAATACTTGTAACTCATCTGCCTCATGCAGCAAAAACAAATGGTAGTGAAGTTTGGTAGCTGTTAGTAGAAATAGGCAAAATTACTAGTAGTGAAGAAGTGGGTTTGTTGCGAGAACTTTACAGACTGAACATTAGTGTATTGTGTTGCCATTAGTTACATCATACAGCTAGGTACGTAATAATAGCAGAAGCTAATATTAGTTGTTGATTAAGCTACAGTATCCTGTTACTGATCATAACAGGAACATTTGAGAATACTTACGCCATGACAATAACACAGAAATCCAACCAGTTCCATGGATCTCGTAGAAAGGTGAACTTCCCTACACAGAAGCCCCTTGCCAAAATTTTTATAAGAGATTCAAATGTATAAATTCCAGTGAATGTGTACCTGTTGGAAACAAAGGGGACCGGTTAGTCTACATAGATAATTGTGGATGTGTATTGTGGATGCATGTAGATTTTGAGGTAAGAGGATGACTTACTCTACATTCTTTGCCCAGTCTGGAGGCTGACTCAGGGTCATAAACGCACAGTTGGTAAGGATAGTGAACATGATTACCATGCTGAACAATGTGGAGGCAGTTGTCAAGGATACTGAACTGTCCAGACTGGATAATTCAATATTGTTTACACATGACATACGATACAACACCTGACATCAGGCATAATACGTCATATCAGGTGACCACATATTTTCAGTACACAACTCACTATATTGCACAATGATCTGTTCAAATAGGATAAAGATATGGGATATAGGATAGAGATTTAATTTGACCTAAAAAAAAACATTCCCCGTGGTAATTTGTTTTTTAATGAAAGGATATGAGTGAACCAAAACCTTCATTGATATTCTTCTAAGAGGGTTGAAAGGGCTTAAGACATACAAGGCAGGAGTGGCGTTGAAGCGGAAGATGGCCTTCCCTCGGTTCAATACTATAAAGGTCTGTGAGAGAGAGAGAAAAGGAGAGAGACAGAGAGAGAGAGAGAGAGAGAGAGAGAGAGTTACAGAGACAGAGACAGAGACAGAGACAGAGACAGAGACAGAGACAGAGACAGAGACAGAGACAGAGACAGAGACAGAGACAGAGACAGAGACAGAGACAGACAGGGAGAAAGACACCCCATGAGACTGTAAACACATATTCCTGGTCAGTTAGGAGTGATGGAAATGAACTATTCACTAAACAAAAAAGAGCAACAACACAACACCAGCTTCTGGCGTTACTATAGCACATATTCTAGAAGCAGTGATACTCTGTGGTGTCGTGATATGTCTCCCCTGAAATTGTCAGAGGGGAGCCATATCAATCCTTGCTTTCCTGTCACCTTGGATACAAAGGCTCTGGATGGATGACAGTGTGCTTCATCACCTGTCCTACACAATAACAACTGAACTTGGATCTGACAACAGAGAAAGCCTGTGCTACGACAACTCTGGGTGTCACAGCATCACAGTGCCTGACACAGAGATCTCTCACAGCACACATGACTGGATAGACAGTAGTAGGCATCAGCATAAACCCTCTTCTCAAAATATTAGGCAGATCCAAAGTTGAGGGCTACTGTATCCAAAAACATAAGCTACTGTATCCGTTATGCAACATTACAGACAACTGTGTGTTACACATTAATGCATGTCTATGCTTTCCAAGACTGCCATAACCCTTCACAATCCTTCAAACACCTCTCCCTTGGTTTCAAAGCACAGCTCTTTGTGATGACCAATCCAACTCACTTTCTGGTTGCTGTAGAAGGTGTCCAGGTCCTCCAGTGGTGTGGACACCAATCCTTTGGGAATGTCCCCATATATGAGTGGCAGTGATTTTCCTGCCTCCAGGTCACTGCTGGGCTTGGGCCTGTTGTCGTCATCGTCGTTGGGCTTCCCCTTGGGTTTCTTGGCGTTCTCCTCAGCGATCCGCCTCTCGATGGCATCAAGGGACTCACGACAAAACAGGCGGAAACTCTCTGGTCCTGGCGGTACAAGCAGCTGTGCCATCTTTTCATCCTGCACCTTCAGAGTGAACGGCTAGCCTTCTTCATTAGAAAGGACTGGAGAAAAAAGAGGGAGAAACTCCAGTTAAAGGCAAGTATAGTAACTGGGCATCAACTACTGAGGCATGGATATCCTAAAAACTACATAAAACCTGCAAAATATTTCTGCTGAAGGACATTTGCAACCTGTATGAGTGCCGAACGCAGTGACTTGGACAATATTCTTCCGTTATAATCTTACACTCGAAATCACCCAATGTCACACGGATACTAGTAACTAGGAAAACAAAAATGCTTTCCATACCGCATCTCTTTGGCAGTCAACAATCAATATGAGATACTTCACAGTCTATTCTTCACACCTATCACTTTACTTAAAAAAAGAAAACAAGCCTATGAGTGGAGGGAGATCTGGCTGTGGATCCCACAGAGGAGAAGTAGCAGGCCATTATGAGTCTAGAGAGACCTGGACTCGCTCTTGAATCCACAGCAACTACATGGCGATAATGAAATCAGATTTGCCATATAATACAGGGGATTAAATTGAGGGATTTCGCATCACATGAGGCTTCTAGTTTAACCCATTACTCTCTGTTACAGAGCAAATCCTACCGACAACAGCTAGAAGGCATGGTTTCGTTCCAAGCCCAGAGTTTCCACTTCAAAAGGAGTAATGAAAATACAGGGAGAGGCTGATTTTCCAAATAGGTTCAGAGAGTAGTAAGATGATGCACAGGGACACTGCAATGGCAATATCGAGCATCCCTTTACTACAGCTCCCTCTGCATCTGTCCCATTGTGGAGAGGCCTCAGCTTTATGTCTATGTCATTGGCTTTATAGTGCAATAGTGTAATAAAATATGTCCATTGTTTGTCTTGACAGATCCAAGAAATCAATCCCTAACACATTGGTCAATGCTGGACTGGATTTAATTTAAATCACATCAATATGTCAACATAGTAAAATTTAGTGAAACGAAAATAGCTGTTGTAACCTCTGTTTGAGGTGTATTTGTGCTCTGCTATGGCATTAGGTCATATCACCCCATATTCATCATGAGAGTCGTGTTGCCTTGGGTTCTGGGTTGTAGGTTGTGAATATGAATGATTTGTTACATATAACAGAAAAGCAAATCCTGCCTAAGGCAGCATAAGACACTATAATATAAATACCTTATTAGCACAGCTGTGGTTGACTAGTTTGACTCTTTAGCCAGCTACACACAAATGCTAATTCATATTACCCTGAATTTGGAACGAACTAATAAGTGCATATGGTCAGCATTAGTACTCTATACTACTCACATCCTCTATTCACTTTAATGGCTAGTATCCACATCTAATTTTCCTTCATTAAATGGAAGAAGTCATTGAGAAATGGCTTTCCGGTAAGAGTTTATCTGTACAGAATTTGCCAGTTGTAGCTGTGTATCAAATTCAGCTACAGTAGCTTATCTAGAATTCCTCCTTAATGCATCTGGCACGTTCACTCCAAAGCCAAAGGCCTTTACAGTTGCCAAAAGTGCAAAAATACATAGTGAAAAAAATCTGACTACTCTATTCGGTACAGTACATCTTCCAAATGGGATAGGACCTACGTATGTTCACAACAGTTGAATATACAGTTTCACAACAGTTTCATCCATTCAGTGGACTATTCTTGTGCACATTATAAGGAGTCCAACATTAGGACATAGTCATGGCATGCACATTGCTTGTGGTCACAAGTCTGAGTGCATGCACTGAAATAGCAGAGCACATGCACAAGTAGAAACAGTTATGAAAAGAGTGCAATGAAGTGCTGACACCTGCATTCTGAATAATATAACAAATTATTCAGAATTTAATATTTTATATTGTTGGCTATAAAAATGGGTGACAAGTCTATGTAATATAGCCAATATTTTCTATTAGTTTAAAGTATTTTTATGTTAAGAGTTTTTAAACTTTTTAGAGTTTACCCATTGGGCACAGACATCAGTTGAATGTCTAGTTTTGAGTTGTCAATTAACATGACTTCAACGTGAGATCAACAAAAAGGTTAACCATGTAATTGGTTTTAGGTTCAAAGTTGGGTGAAAAAAAGACAAACATTCCTGAAATTCCTTTAAGTTGATGACTTTTTACAAATCCAATCAGTTTTCCACGTTGATTCAATGTCATCACATTGAATGTTTTGGTTGACATTATGTGGAAACGATATTGATTCAACTAGTTTTTGCCCAGTGGATACCTTGCTCGACAAACAAAAACCTGTAGTGGAACAGGTTGAGAGCTTCAAGTTCCTTGGTGTCCACATCACCAACAAACTATCATGGTCCAAACACACCAAGACAGTCGTGAAGAGGGCATGACAAAGCTTATTCCCCCTCAGGAGACTGAAAAGATTTGGCATGGGTCCTCAGATCCTCAAAAAGTTATACAGCTGCACCATCGAGAGCATCCTGACTGGTTGCATCAACGCCTGGTATGGCAACTGCTCGGCCTCCGACCGCAAGGCACTACAGAGGGTAGTGCGTACAGCCCAGTACATCACTGGGGCCAAGCTTCCGGCCATCCAGGACCTCTATACCAGGCGGTGTCAGAGGAAGGCCCTAAAAATTGTCAAAGACTCCAGCCACCCTAGTCATAGACTGTTCTCTCTGCTACCATACGGCAAGCGGTACCGGAGCGCCAAGTCTAGGTCCAAAGGGCTTCTTAACAGCTTCTACCCCCAAGCCATAAGACTCCTGAACAGCTAATCATGGCTACCCGGACTATTTGCATTGTCCCCCAAACCCTACTCTGTTTATTATCTATGCATAGTCACTTTAACTCGACCCATATGTACATATTACCTCAATTACCTTGCACATTGACTCTGTACCGGTACCCCCTGTATACAGCCTCCCTACTGTTTCTTTTACTGCTGCTCTTTAATTAATTGCTATTTTTATTATTTACTAATCAATTTTTTACTTAACACTTATTTTTATACATGTTTATATATATATATATTTTAAACTGCATTGTTGGTTAAGGGCTTGTAAGTAAGCATTTCACTGTAAGGTCTACACCTGTTGTATTCGGCGCATGTGGCAAATACATTTTGATTTTATTTGATGTAAATGTCTGTATGAATCATTCTATATTTTATCCGTGCACCACATTCCAACAGGTATATAAGTTAGAATGCGCCATGATGGAAAAAATACCTCCTTTAAGTTTTATCAAAGCTTAATCAATGCTTCAATGACATCTGGGAGCAATTCCCAGTTTCCAATGTAATCGATGAGGTGCCAGGTTTGAGTCATGCTATAATCCTGGTACTAACCTTTCTCTAGGCTCAGGGAGGCAGGTCTCTCCATTGAACCTATTACAAGATTTTTTGCCTTCAATTTATTTTAGATCGCTTCTACCAGAGAATACAGGTAAATGTATGGTCACAATCCAGCTGCAAGACAAAACCACTGGCAATATCATTCATCACAGTATCTCCATATAACACAGCATGTAAGATCATTATTCCTATAACCTTGGTACATCTAACTCAATGTGCATTAAGATAATAAACAGATAATGGACTAGATACAGGATGTCAACTAAAAGGAATTTAATTGTAGATTGCAGTTAGCTACTTTGATCAGTCAGATATGGCCGTAGGTGTGTGCCCAGACTGTATCCAGCGAAAACATGGTGACTGTTGGCAGCGGTTGAAAAATTCAAGTTGGGTAGGCTATGTTCTGTGTTAACTCCCTGAATCCATGTTTATTAACATACTGTAAATACTGATTAGTGATTAGACTTAATATGTGAGCCAAAATAAATACTGAAACGACTGGCCACCAAACATAGCATAAACAGATGACCACCATCATTCCTGTTCCCAAGGACTCTAAGACTTCATGCCACAATGACTACCGCTCTGTAGCACTCACATCTGTAATCATGAAGTGCTTTGAGAGGCTGGTTATGGCACACATCAACTCCATCATCCCAGACACCCTAGATCCACTCCACTTGGTGAGGGTAGGCAACATCACCTCCGCCACGCTGACCCTCAACACGGGGGCCATACAGGGGTGTGTACTTAGTCCCCTCCTGTACTACCCGTTCACCCGCGACTACATGGCCACGCACGACTCCAACACCATCATCAAGTTTGCTGACAACACGACGGTGATAGGCCTGATCACCGGCGATGATGAGGCAGCCTACAGGGAGGAGGTCAGAGACCTGGCATTGTGGTGCCAGGACAACAACCTCTCCCTCATGGTCAGTAAGACCAAGGAGCTGATCGTCGACTACAGGATAGCACCACCCTCGATCGCATGGCGCTACAGAGGGTGGTGCAGACAGCCCAGTACATCACTGGTGCCGAGCTCCCTGCCATCCAGCACCTCTAAATCAGGCAGTGTGAAAGGAAGGCCCGGAAAATCGTTAAAGACTCCAGCCATCCAAGCCATAGACTGTCCTCTTTGCTTCCGCATGGCAAGCAGTACCGGTGCATCAAGTCTGACACCAACAGGCTCCTGAACAGCTTCTATCCCCAAGCCATAAGACTGCTAAATAGCTAACTAAATGGCTACACAGACTACACAGACTATCTGAGTTGACCTTATATACTCATGCACACTGACACTCCAACACACACACACAAACACTTACTCCATCATTGCTCACACACACATAATATGCACATACATTTATACTGACTCTACACACACGCACACCCACTCACATACAATCATCATATACACTGCTGCTACTCTCTTTATCATATTTCCTGATGCCTAGTCACCTTACCCCTATACATGTCTACAGTCAGGTCCATAACTATTTTGACATTGACCAAGTTATTATTTTTTAGCTGTCTACCTCAGCATATTGAATAAGAGCTTAAAGTGCAGACTTTCAGCTTTAATTTGAAGTAATCTACATCCAAATTGGGTGAACGGTGTAGGAATTACAGCACTTTTTATATTGTCCAAAAGTAATTGGACAATTGGCTGCTCAGCTGTTCCATGGCCAGGTGTGTGTTATTCCCTCATTAGTTAATTTACAAGTAAGCAGATAAAAGGTCTAGAGTTGATTTCAAGTGTGGCATTTGCATTTGGAATCTGTTGCTGTTAACCCTCAATATGAATATAATAATAATAATATGCCATTTAGCAGATGCTTTTATCCAAAGTGACTTACAGTCATGTGTGCATACATTTTTACGTATGGGTGGTCCCGGAGATCGAACCCTCTACCCTGGCATTACAAGCGCCATGCTCTACCAATTGAGCTACAGAAGTCCAAAGAGCTGTCACTGCCAGTGAAGCAAGCCATCATTAGGCTGAAAAATCTAAACAAACCCATCAGAGAGATAGCAAAAACATTAGGTGTGGCCAAATCAACTATTTGGTACATTCTTAAAAAGAAAGAAGCACTGGTGAGCTCAGGAACACCAAAAGGCCAGAAAGACAACGGAAAACAACTGTGGTGGATGACAGAATAATTATTTCCCTGGTGAAGAAAAACCCCTTCACAACAGTTGGCCAGATCAAGAACACCCTCCAGGAGGTAGGCATATCTGTGTCAAAGTCAACAATCAAGAGATGACTTCCCCAGAGTAAATACAGAGGGTTTACCACAAGATGTAAACCATTGGTAGGACTCAAAAACAGGAAGACCAGATTAGAGTTTGCCAAAAAAACATCTAAAAATGCCTGTACAGTTCAGGAACAACATCCTATGGACAGATGAGACAAAGATCAACTTGTATGATACCACATTTGTTTTCTCTATCTTTCACCATGCAGATTAGCCCTGTCCTGTTCATCAACAAAAGTGAGGAGGGGCCTTGACCTCAGTGGCCTTCCCTTTCCATGTTTCACTAATTCAAACAGGTTCTCCACTTTCACATGGAGTTGACAGAAAGCCCATGGTAAGTTACTGGTCTCAATCAATCAATCAAATTCAATCAATCAAATTGTATTTATAAAGCCCTTTTTACATCAGCAGATGTCACAAAGTGCTATACAGAAACCCAGCCTAAAACCCCAAACAGCAAGCAATGCATATGTAGAAGCACGGTGGCTAGGAAAAACTTCCTAGAAAGGCTGAAACCTAGGAAAAAACCTAGAGAGGAACCAGGCTCTGGGGGGTGGCCAGTCCCCTTCTGGCTGTGCCGAGTGGAGATTATAACAGCACATGGCCATTAAGGCCAGATTTTTCTCCAAGAAGTTCAAATGTTCATAGATGACCAGCAGGGTCAAATAATAATCACAGTGGTTGTAGAGGTTGCAACAGGTCAGTACATCAGGAGTAAATGTCACTTGGCTTTTCATAGCCAGGCATTTAGAGGTTGAAATAGCAGGTGCGGTAGAGAGAGAGTTGAAAAGAGCAGGTCTGGGACAAGGTAGCACGTCCGGTGAACAGGTCAGAGTTCCATAGCCGCATGCAGAAGAGTGGAAACTGGAGCAGCAGCACGACCAGGTGGACTGGGAACAGCGAGGAGTCATCAGGCCAGGTAGTCCTGAGGCATGGTCCTAGGGCTCAGGTCCTCCGGGATGGGAGGGAGAGAGGGAGAGAGAGAATTAGAGAGAACATACTTAAATTCACACAGGCACCGGATAAGACAGGAGAGTAACACCAGATATAACAGACTGACCCTAGCCCCCCGGCACATAGACTATTGCAGCATAGATAGCTTTTTTAGCCTAAATGCTGGTATGTTTCTGCTCTCTTGCCAACTCATTATGGA
The DNA here is from genome assembly GCF_020615455.1 of Coregonus clupeaformis. Classification (NCBI taxonomy): domain Eukaryota; kingdom Metazoa; phylum Chordata; class Actinopteri; order Salmoniformes; family Salmonidae; genus Coregonus; species Coregonus clupeaformis. The sequence goes on from NC_059195.1 coordinate 17,924,919, forward strand.
ATTGTCATGGCAAACATGTTGACAAGGAGTTAGAAAGAGAGCATTAATAGACTGGCACTCAGGCTAAAGCGTTTTAGTCTTGTTACCTGAAAAATTAACTATGAACTCAGGCACAATGAAAAGACTCCAGGGAGGAAAGTAGACACGATACAGCATAGGTTATTTAAAACATAATTGCCATGCATCAGCAGACGTTTTAGTAGCTTGTTATTTAGGCAAAATCATTTAGGCATTTCAGCGCCTCTGCATATTGCCTACTGTAGCCGACCATAAATCACATTGAAAGTCCAATTTGAGTTGCTTAGTCTGTTATCAAAATAAATAATCACAAATCAGTCTAACAGAGCAACTAAGGCTACTTGCTCTCCCTCTCTTTCGTGGACAACCATCCTGACTGGTTGCATCACCGCCTGGTATGGCAACTGCTTGGCCTCTGACCGCAAGGCACTACAGAGGGTAGTGCGTACGGCCCAGTACATCACTGGGGCAAAGCTCCCTGCCATCCAGGACCTCTATACCAGGCGGTGTCAGAGGAAGGCCCTCAAAATTGTCAAAGACTCCAGCCACCCTAGTCATAGACTGTTCTCTCTGCTACCGCACGGCAAGCGGTACCGGAGTGCCAAGTCTAGGTCCAAAAGACTTCTCAACAGCTTCTACCCCCAAGCCATAAGACTCCTGAACAGCTAATCATGGCTACCCGGACTATTTGCACTGCCCCCCCACCCCATCCTTTTTATGCTGCTGCTACTCTGTTAAGTATTTATGCATAGTCACTTTAACTCTACCCACATGTACATATTACCTCAACTACCTCAACTAGCCGGTGCCCCCGCACACTGACTCTGCAACGGTACCCCCCTGTATATATAGCCTCCCTACTGTCACTTTATTTTACTGTATATATAGCCTCCCTACTGTCACTTTATTTTACTTCTGCTCTTTTTTTCTCAACACTTTTTTTGTTGTTGTTTTATTCTTACTTTTTTTGTTTAAAATAAATGCACTGTTGGTTAAGGGCTGTAAGTAAGCATTTCACTGTAATGTCTGCACCTGTTGTATTCGGCGCATGTGACCAATAAAATTTGATTTGATTTGATTTGGACGGTTACTGTTGATTGAGGATTCGACCGGGTAGGCCTACTTTTTGCGAATGTGCTGCTGTCCATGGTGCTGAAAGGTTAACCGTACTGGGCTAAGCGCAGAAATGCCAGTGGGTCTATCAGAAATGGCTGACATACTCCCTCCAGAGTGGCTGCTCGTTGTGTGAATAGCAATGATTTATCCTCCAGTACTTCACAATAGATATCGCCAAGAGGGAGAGATCTAAAGGTCATGGCATTACCCACATAAGAGTCTACAAAATTATGTACGCTAACTAACTATTCAAATCATACTCGCCTTAGGGCGTATATCACTTATCCTACTGTAAATTATGTTCAATTTCATGACAAAATATGCATGTTGATCTGGGTTACTCATGCAGGCAAATATATGATATGATTATGGAAAGTTGAGATAAGAGTTTAAATTAATAAACGCACTAGGTTTTGCCTACTACTACAACGAAATGGTACACAAGCAACGTTATATATCAGCTCTCAACAGCAAGCAACACTAAGTTATTGAGGTAAACTAGCTTACATATATGTTATCTTAACCAATCAAACAAATTAGTATTGAGAATTTATGACCAAAATCGTATTTAAACCAGCAGCCAATGAATAACACATTTATGACATTTGTTTGACTATTACCATAATCTTGGCATGCAGCTAGCTGACTGACTACTTCTGTATGTTATACATTTCTGCGTCTCGTCCATAAGAAGGTCCACCCTGATAGGCGTGCTGAGGGGAGGTAAATAAATATAAATATGTCGACACAACAGAAAAGGAGAAAGGTGCGTGCACACATAAAAAAATGAATGACTTGATTAGGCTAATATTTTGAATATGAATATGAATATGACCGCATGCGATGATACAGGAGGGAATCAAACAGGTTACCTTATCAATGATAGATATTCAGTACGAAGTGGGTTCAGCTGCTGTCGCCATATTGGAGGCTTCAATTATTTCCATGGAGAAGGCTCTCTCATAACAAAATATCTGCCATACCCAGCGAGTCTGGTAGAACCAACATCCTCAAGCCGCCCTTCCCATTCACATACACGAAAGTATGCTATAGCCAAGCTCCCACAACCACTGCTTGCATCACGCCTCACGCCTCGATTTTTCTGAAAAAGATGGGCTAAGTTGTCGAATGATTGGAGAAGTGTGACACATTTAGCGCGTCGGCGACACTATAAATAATGTAGACCTATACATTATGATGAGCTCGAACATGATTTATAGCCTATAAATATATGTATATTGATGAGTTTTGACAGGCCTGTGTCGCAGATAAATACATAAAAACATGTTTTGCTAGTGGGATAAAGTCAAATCATTTCTTGACTGATATATATTCAATTCTCATAGTCTTTATTTGGCAATAATCATATTACAGCCTATCTAGTCCCAGGTGATGAAGTGTTGGCTACAGTAGGCTATTTGTCTGGCTGTTCCAACGTCGGTATCTTTATTGCCACTCTGTTGACATGAATCTAACAGGTTGGAATACACTATTGGTTTTTCAGCTGAAACAATACTGTAGCAGCAGAGGGGACACTATTATGATCACAGTGATCAATAACATTCGATTCATATATCCGCTCTGACAAGGTTAAACAAGGCTACAGTAGGGCACAGTACAATTTGTGTTGAACTATATTTTCTATGGGAGATCAGACATGCCGAAAGAACAATGTTGTCAGAGGTTATATGTCACGCCTGATCCAGGGTTTGATCCATTGACATTATAAGAATAAGGTTTGATCACACAAATATCTTAACTAGCAGGATCATAGTATTATCTGCTAAAGAGCTTATTTCACACAACAAGAATAATTCCCTTTAAAACCTAAGCCACAGTTGTTTTTTTAAATGAATAAAATACAGATCTGTAAAATCTGGTAATCCCCTGTCAAAATGACAAGATGCACATAGTACGGATTAGTCTAAACTCCATTATTTGAGTATATAAGAAGGCCAATCATAATTATTTAAATAGGACAGCTATAGTTTACACATCATGGGATTTTATGTTACCAATAACTGATCATTATTGTTTCAGGGCCCTCCAGGCATCTTCTTTCCCCTTATTTTTCCATCAGCCTTGTGATGCATCACTTTTGGAAAACAGGGACAGCTCCCACTCTGTTTTCACCTGAGAAATTAAAGATGGTAGAAATACATGTTTTTGAGAGATGTATTTAAATTACGCAGCTATCATTTCCCAGCTTTGGGCAGCCCTATGGCACAAATTCCCATCCCCTTCACTTACCATTCGTTTTTCATCCAAGGCAGGTAAAGCATCCGACAATAATCGCTAGGCGCGCCTTGATGTTGCTTTCACCCGAGCAAGGTGATTGAAGGACACACGTGTATACTTGACTAAGTCAAAAGGGTTTTCTTCTTTTGATTTAGTATTTCCCAGAGATGGACAAAAAAATCACAGGAGAGCGTGATTAACTTGTTGCCACAGTCGTCTTGTTCAGAGCATTCTGTTGCGCTTCCGGTTGTTACCGGGTACCAATGACGGCAGAGAGTCAGGGTTGTGTGCGTGATCAGAAATAATGTATGTCTGTGGTCGTGGATGTCGGGAAGAGATAATGACAGCCTACAGTTTAGCATCACTGAAATGGAGATGACATGTTGGCCTACCTGCTGTAACACATTGAAGAACATTCAAAAAGTGTCAGTCATCTCAGGAGGTTAGTGAAGTATGGAGGTAGTTTCGGATACACACAATGGGTGACTTTGGTAGTACGTTGTCAGAGTGTGTTTTTCTCATTATGATAAAGTTTAAGGCTTCACTACACATTGTCACTATAATGTGTGCATTGTCACTACAAAGTGTGCATCAATTTAAAAAAGATACCTTGTAGTACTAGAGACAGTTTCATATCATATTAGTATAAAATACCAGCTTTCTGTGTGATTTATTAGTATTTTATTACATGTTTATTAGGATAAATCTGTGACAAATAAGAAAGCAGAGAAATGCACTTATCAAGAAGTGTGGATATTGCCCTCTGTCGTTCTACCCCCAAAATACCCCCAGACTATATGCTTCCAAGTGTTCTGATGGCACCTGGTGGCTGCAGGCAGCATTGTTCAGGGATCAAATGCACTTTGAAATCCAATGCACTGCACTTTGTACATATCATTCATCTATGTGCTGAAATACAGCAACCATCAATTCTGTGTTTCCAGAGAAAAACGTTTTATTTTATTGAATGTCTTGGTAGTTTTCCATTCAACATGAGAGGATCTGTTTAGTCTGATCCTGACTGGAGGTTTGTGAGTGAAGGGAGCACATATAGATTGGTGTTAGAATTGGGATAAATTTGGGTAAATTACAATGATGCTACTTTTTCATTAACTTCATTTAGATGAATCTCTACAGGTTTTATTTTCTGGGTAAATTCATTTTGTTGCCAAATGGGCCCACGCTGATGTATGACTAACAAACCGCTGTGTGACATTTACAGACTTCCCTGTTAAATGTTTTTCCCAGGAGCCTTTTTTCATTCAGGGCACATTGCTGGGTTCAAGTTGCTATAGCACAGTTGGCCAGTGTGTGAGTTTCCACCCTAACCCACTTCTCTGAATCATCATTAACTGCACTGACTCGTTCAGTAATTTCTAGAACATCAGTGCTCAAAGATAGGGATCCTGATGGAGTGCCAGCTAGCCAGACAATGGGCGCGTTCCCCTGCCCAGGCATTGCTGACGCATGCCAGATCTTACAATACCTGGATAGCTATTTTACTTATCAGCTAACCGCATCATATGTTATAGCAATCTGTCAGTTGACGACACAGTCGGTGATGTGGCATGCAACCATTCGTTGATGCATGCAACGTCTGAGCAGGGGGACGTGACAAACGTGTCCCGGACTGAGCTAATACATCCCTGGGCAGCACAGCATGCATCATGGGAAAGCAAGTGTTTGAAGGGACACTTTGAAACATGTTGTGATGAGTGTGATCTCAACTGCTTTAAATGTTCCAAATCATTTAACTGATTCACGCTCTTAAAAATAAAGGTGCAATTTGGAACCAAATAGGGTTCTTGAGAGCGATGCCATAGGGAACCATTTTTTGGGTTCCGAAGAACCATCAATGGGATGTTCCTTTAAAGACACAATATAAATATCAAGAGCTCCAAAGAACCATTATTGGTTATACAAGGATCCAGCATAAAAAGTTCTACAAAGATCTATTATTGGTTTCACAAGGAACCAGCATTAAAGGTTCTACAAAGATCCATTATTGGTTACACAAAGAACCAGCATAAAAGGTTCTACAAAGAGCCCTAACCCTAACCCAACCCTTTGTAGCATGGCATTGATGGTTCTTTGTAGATCTCTAAAAGTTTCTGTATATAACCTAAATCAAATGGTTCTTTGTCTACAAAGTCCACAATCATTTGACAGCAGACCACACACACATGCATATCTATAATGAATTGGACAAGCGATATGTCAACAACTTACTGAAGATTTGCATGTGGTCTGCTGTAAAAGGATTGTAGACCAAGACAATGACTGATCCTAGTCTGTCAGGAACATGAAGTCAACAGAATGTCTGACAAGAGATATGGAACAATAATGGATAGAAAGTTCATGTTCTTAGATTATGTAAGACTTCCACTCTCCAGAGGCTTTCCATCCACATAACCCCTGAGCACAATGGTTGGCGTTGGAAACACAGGGTCCTGGTAAACAAAACACACATACAATACAGAGAAAAAGTGAATGAGTAAAGAGTGAGTGAACCATGAGAATAAATGTCCCAAGTGAGTGTACAGACATTTAACCTTTTGAACATCCATATAAGCTTATCGAGGTGCCTTTGCTGGGTGGACAGAATGCAAAGTGAATTAAACGTTTTTCAAATTCTAAGAATTCAAAGTGAACAAGAATCTAATTGTAGAGCCCTGCACTAATGGCTCACAAAAAAAGTAATGAGTGTTCCAAAATGTCATAACAACAATTCTTATTTCATTTACCTCATCAACCACAAACAACTGTGCTGGAACCTCTTTGAAGAGAAATTAAAGCAGGAGAATGGTTCCGAAGACCATCTGGCCTGAAAAACAGAATGAAACATCTTAATTCATCGCATCTCCTATATTGTTATTGAACATTGTTTTAACTTTCCCTGCTCAAGAGTGAATAAGCATCCCCAGTTGCGCAACATAGCTCGCCCACCACCCAACTATCATAGACAAATCAGTGGAACCCAAGCAGCTGCCCACTTCAGACTGAACTTTAAGAGTAATAATATAAAACCACTTACCTGCTTTCTCCACCTCTGTTCGGGCAGCCACCTAGCAACTGGGCACATGATGTCTTCAGTGGACTCTTTGGGGTCTTCTCAACTAGGTTGACTGCCATTTTACGCAGATTGGTTATCAATAGCTTGTCCACGTCCTTGTGCATGAGTGCTGTCATCTCCTCCAAAAGCTAGAGAGTGAGAGAGGAGAGAGAATAAACCATAAATTATGTAAATCCATGCTGTTCATACATTCTGTAAAATTATTCATCTACTGTATTTTATTCAGGAACTAAATTAGATTAATGAAATAGGCCCTCAAAATACCAGACAAATATGTCAAATCCACCACAAAGACATATAGTAACAGTTGAGACTTTCTAATAATGAATTCCATTATATATTCTGTAAATACATTCTGTAAATGAATTCATTAACTAAATGAGATAAATGAATAAATAGGTACTTAAACAAAATACCCGTCAAATATGCTATTATATTTTACTCGCAGTAATGGCCGCTGTTTGTCAACACTACTAGCTACATTTCTCAATGGTAGCAAGAGGCGCTCGTTGGCCCATAATATAGGCGTGGCATTGCTGACTAAAAAGTGAAAAGATAAATAACCGGACAACCTACTTATGAATCACTGATTCACATATGAAACAAGAATTACCAAGATGACTATCTATCTAATAGGTCAATAAATTGTGTCCCTTCCCCAATATTTTCACGTTGATATGTTATAGCTACCATCATGCATGATGCTAGTACAGAAAGAACAATGAGGGTTAGTTATACAAAGCTTTGATGCTAGCTAATGTAAATAGTTAGTTAATAGATAGTTAGTTCTCTGACTTGGCACGAGGATACCAAGCTTGGTAGATAGCTAACTTAGATAACGTAGCAAGCTAGCTATTTAGCACCATGCACGATGTGATGTTAGCTAGCTAGCTATGTTACAGTGCATTCTCTGATTGTCAGTGCTCTGTTTGCTGTGACTGGCTATGTATGCTACCTTCACTGGGTACACACAAGGTAAAACACAACACATAGAATCATAGAATACGCTCATGGTGTATCTCTATTCACTCTGCACCAGGTGTTCATTTTCTGACCACCTCTTCTCTATTTTCAGGTGACATCTTTGAAAACTACTGAAAGAACGATGACCTGGCTACATTTGTTTTACTTCTGTTTTGGCATCAGTATAATAACAACTTGTCCTCTGGAGTGTTTTGTGACTCGAGAGGTACAGTGCATTCGGAAAGTATTCAGACCCCTTGATTTTTTCCACATTTTGTTATGTTACAGCCTTATTCTAAAATGGATTAAATTGTTTTTCCCCCCTCATCAATCTACACACAATACCCCATAATGACGAAGCAAAACCAGGTTTTTATACAGTCAGGGAAAAAAGTATTTGATCCCCTGCTGATTTTGTATGTTTGCCCACTGACAAAGACATGATCAGTCTAGAATTTTAATGGTAGGTTTATTTGAACAGTGAGAGACAGAATAACAACAAAAAAATCCAGAAAAACGCATGTCAAAAATGTTATAAATTGATTTGCATTTTAATGAGGGAAATAAGTATTTGACCCCTCTGCAAAACATGACTTCGTACTTGGTGGCAAAACCCTTGTTGGCAATCACAGAGGTCAGACGTTTCTTGTAGTTGGCCACCAGGTTTGCACACATCTCAGGAGGGATTTTGTTCCACTCCTCTTTGCAGATCTTCTCCAAGTCATTAAGGTTTCGAGGCTGACGTTTGGCAACTCGAACCTTCAGCTCCCTCCACAGATTTTCTATGGGATTAAGGTCTGGAGACTGGCTAGGCCACTCCATGACTTTAATGTGCTTCTTCTTGAGCCACTCCTTTGTTGCCTTGGCCGTGTGTTTTGGGTCATTGTCATGCTGGAATACCCATCCATTACCCATTTTCAATGCCCTGGCTGAGGGAAGGAGGTTCTCACCCAAGATTTGACGGTACATGGCCCCGTCCATCGTCCCTTTGATGCAGTGAAGTTGTCCTGTCCCCTTAGCAGAAAAACACCCCCAAAGCATAATGTTTCCACCTCCATGTTTGACAGTGGGGATGGTGTTCTTGGGGTCATAGGCACCATTCCTCCTCCTCCAAACACGGCGAGTTGAGTTGATGCCAAAGAGCTCTATTTTGGTCTCATCTGACCACAACACTTTCACCCAATTCTCCTCTGAATCATTCAGATGTTCATTGGCAAACTTCAGACGGCCCTGTATATGTGCTTTCCTGAGCAGGGGGACTTTGCGGGCGCTGCAGGATTTCAGTCCTTCACGGCATAGTGTGTTACCAATTGTTTTCTTGGTGACTATGGTCCCAGCTGCCTTGATCATTGACAAGATCATCCCGTGTAGTTCTGGGCTGATTCCTCACCGTTCTCATGATCATTGCAACTCCACGAGGTGAGATCTTGCATGGAGCCCCAGGCCGAGGGAGATTGACAGTTATTTTGTGTTTCTTCCATTTGCGAATAATCAGCTGTTGTCACCTTTTCACCAAGCTGCTTCGCGATGGTCTTGTAGCCCATTCCAGCCTTATGTAGGCCTACAATCTTGTCCCTGACATCCTTGGAGAGCTCTTTGGTCTTGGCCATGGTGGAGAGTTTGGAATCTGATTGATTGATTGCTTCTGTGGACAGGTGTTTTTTATACAGGTAACAATCTGAGATTAGGAGCACTCCCTTTAAGAGTGTGCTCCTAATCTCAGCTCGTTACCTGTATAAAAGACACCTGGGAGCCAGAAATCTTTCTGATTGAGAGGGGGTCAAATACTTATTTCCCTCATTAAAATGCAAATCAATTTATAACATTTTTGACATGCGTTTTTCTGGATTTTTGTTTTGTTATTCTGTCTCTCACTGTTCAAATAAACCTACCATTAAAATTAGAGACTGATCATTTCTTTGTCAGTGGGCAAACGTACAAAATCAGCAGGGGATCAAAAACTTTTTTCCCTCACTGCACATTTTTGCTAATTTATAAAAAATACAAATCTGACATATTCATAAGTATTCAGACCCTTTACTCAGTACTTTGTTGAAGCACGTTTGGCAGCGATTACAGCCTCAAGTCTTCTTGGGTATGACACTACAAGCTTGGCACACCTGTATTTGTGGAGTTTCTCCCGTTCTTCTCTGCAGATCCTCTCAAGCTCTATCAGGTTGGATGGGGAGCGTCGCTGCACAGCTTTTTTCCGGTCTCTCCAGAGATGTTAGATCGGGTTCAAGTCCGGGCTCTGGCTGGGCCACTCAAGGACATTCAGAGACTTGTCCCAAAGCGACTCCTGCATTGTCTTGGCTGTGTGCTTAGGGTCGTCCTCCTGTTGGAAGGTGTACGTTCGCCCCAGTCTGAGGTCCTGAGTGCTCTGGAGCAGGTTTTATCAATGATCTCTCTGTACTTTGCTCTGTTCATCTTTCCTTCAATTCTGACTAGTCTCCCAGTCCCTGCCGCTGAAAAACATCCCCACAGCATGATGCTGCCACCACCATGCTTCACCGTAGGGATGGTGCCAGGTTTCCTCCAGAGGTGACGCTTGGCATTCATGCCAAAGAGTTCTCCCATCTCCACAGAGGAACTCTAGAGCTCTGTCAGAGTGACCATTGGGTTCTTGGTCACCTCCCTGACCAAGGCTCTTCTCCCCCGATTGCTCAGTTTGGGCGGGTGGCCAGCTCTAGGAAGAGTCCTGGTGGTTCCAAACTTCTTCCATTTAAGAATGATGGAGTCCACTGTGTTGTTGGTGACCTTCAATGCTGCAGAAATGTTTTGGGTACCCTTCCCCAGATCTGTGCCTTGACACAATCCTGTCTCAGAGCTCTACGGACAATTCCTTCGACCTCATGGCTTGGTTTTTGCTCTGACATGCACTGTCAACTGTGGGTGTATGCCTTTCCAAATCATGTCCAATCAATTGCATTTACCACAGGTGGACTCCAATCAAGTTGTAGAAACATCTCAAGGATGATCAATGGAAACAGGACGCACCTGAGCTTAATTTCGAATCTCATTGCAAAGGGTCTGAATACTTACATAAATAAGGTATTTCTGTTTTTAATAATTTAACCCATTTTAGAAGAAGACTCTAATGTAACAAAATGTGGAAAAAGTCAAGGGGTCTGAATACTTTCCGAAGGCACTGTATCTAAGTTCGCTATCTACCAAGCTAGTCTGCTAGTTACACCAGGTGTGACAGTTTGCTGTACACCGCAGTAACAATATTGGCTAGCTAGTAGACAGCTAACGTTAGTATGTTGATATAACCAAAGATACTTGTAACTAGCTAGCTAACTAACGTTAACTAATAACTACTGGCAGGACTCGACATGAACACTTGTCCTCTTGGCCGGGACAGGTAAAACATTTTTTGGGGACAAGAAGAATATAGATTTAAGTTGTCCGAATGGACAAGTAAAAAAAAAAAAACACACAACAAACACAATATCAAACAATTCTTCTGATCAGAATTAGATCAGAAAGGCCAACATTGGAATAATTTTCAAATCTCTTTTTCATATAAATAAATAAAAAAGCCTACATGTCAAAGTGTAAGTGATATGCATATTGGTTACAGCCTCATGTCCAAACCGATGCTGACATGAGGGAGGCGCCAGAACTTTAATGAGACTTTTAATTAAATCAATATACACTAAATGCCAGTCATTTCTGACAAATATAGGCTTGATTCTGTCGACATAGGCTACTCGAGGCACAGTTTGTTCAGATCAAATGGTCACAAGACCAGAGAGTGAAGGACCGTGCCTGTTGCGCACCGCACATCACCTACCTTGAATCTGAGTGGAGGGGGTCAGCATTTTGAAACTATACGGAACAAAAATATAAACGCAACATGTAGAGTATTGTTCCCATGTTCCATGAGCTGAAATAAAAGACCATGCACACAAAAACCTTATTTCTATCAAATTTTGTGCACAAATTTGTTTACATTCCTGTTAGTGAGCATTTCTCCTTTGCCAAGATAATCCATAATCCTTACAGGTGTGGCATATCAAGAAGCTGATTAAACAGCATGATCATTACACAGGTGCACCTTGTGCTGGGGACAATAAAAGGCCACTCTAAAATGTGCAGTTTTGTCACACAACACAATGCCACAGATGTCTCAAGTTTTGAGGGAGCGTGCAATTGGCATGGTGACTGCAGGAATGTCCACCAGAGCTGTTGCCAGCCCTGGACCTCCACATCCAGCTTCTTCTCCTTTGGGATCGTCTGAGACCAGCCACACCCAGACAGCTGATGAAACTGTGGGTTTGCACAATCAACAGCCTGATCAACTCTATGCGAAGGAGATGTGTCACGCTGCATGAGGCAAATGGTGGTCACACCAGATACTGACTGATTTTCTGATCCATGCCCCTACCTTTTTGTCCCAGGGATGACGGGATGCCCTTAATTCTGAGCCCTGGAGGGAATTATTTTATAAAGACATATTTGGTTGCAATTGTAATGTTGCAATATTTTATAGGCTACCAAGGGTAGCCAACCATCCTCCAGGAAAGCTGTAAACGGGCAGTGTTGTATTTTGAGACAGGCTTGAATATGCATAGATGCCAATAGGCAGTGTAGCCTACATTTTTGTCTGATTCTCTATGGTAAAAAAGATGGTAATGCATTTTATTTTGTAATGTGGTTCCTTGCATCATACAATGATGTAAACATTGTGTTACAGACCCTTTATTTTTTATTTTTTGACAAGTGACTTGACTTTTCCAAAGGACAAGTGGCTGAAAGGGATCATTTCAAGCCCTGACTGGTTTCCTCTTTTGTCTGTGATATAACATGATCTACGTTACTGTGCTCCACCAAGTCAGATGAGTTAGCTAGATATACTGTTTACTGACAAATTACTGACATTCAGGAATATCGTTTTAAATAAATGAGGATAAATTACGCTAGATGAATCTAGCTAACTTTGATACTCGACAAGAATGTCTATCAGATTATGATATAGCTATGCTGCAATTTACCTTAGAGGATCAGATGAGAGCGGGACATAAATCACGTATCCACAGTTTTTAGTCATGCCGTAAAAAAAAGCACAACAGTTGTTTTGGAGTCAAGTGATGACATGCTATGTTGACCTACCACCAAGACTTAGAAAAGCATTATGAGTTTATAGGCAGATGAAATAAGTTAGTTAGAACATGTTGCTGGGCATTGAACATCAATATGATGTCTCAAGGAGAAATCATAACTTTCCATGCATCTACAGTGCCTTCAGAAAGTATTCACACCCCTTGACTTTTTTTTCACATTTTGTTGTGTTACAGCCTGAATTTAAAATGAATTAAATGTAGATTGTTTTGTCACTGGCCTACACACAATACCCCATAATGTCAAAGTGGAATCATGTTTTTCAGACATTTTCAGTAAGTATTCAACCCCTTTGTTATGGCAAGCCTATATAAGTTCAGGAGTAAAGATTTGCTTAACATGTCACATTGTCACACCCTGATCTGTTTCACCTGTCTTGTGCTTGTCTCCAACCCCCTCCAGGTGTCGCCTATTTTCCCCATTATCCCCAGTGCATTTATACCTGTGTTTTCTGTTTGTCTGTTGCCAGTTTGTCTTGTCTCGTCAAGCCTACCAGCGTGGTTTTTCCCCCTGTACTCGCTCAAGTCCTTGTTTTTTAGTTCTCCTGGTTCCGACCTATTCTGCCTGCCCTGACCCCGAGCCTGCCTGCCTGCTGTCCTGTACATATCTGACTCTGACCTGTCTGCATCTGGGTCATATCCTGAGTCGTGTTACACATACAGTAAGTTGCATGGACTCACTCTGTGTGTAGTAATAGAGTTTAACTACCTCATCTCTGTACCCCACATGTACAATTATCTGTAAGGTCCCTCAGTTGAGCAGTGAATTTCAAACAGATTCAACCTCAAAGACCAGGGAGGTTTTCCCAATGCCTCACAAAGAAGGGAACATACTGGTTGATGGGTAAAAAAAACAGACATTGAATATCCCTTTGAGCATGGTGCAGTTATTAATTTTCACTTTGGATGGTGTATCAATACACCCAGACACTACAAAGATACAGGCGCCCTTCCTAAATCAGTTGCCGGAGAGGAAGGAAACTGCTCAGGGGTTTCACCATCAGGCCAATGGGGATTTTAAAACCGTTAGAGTTTAACCTCTTAAGGATCGGACCCTTTTTTTTTTCAATTTCCGCCTAAAATAGACCTGAAACAAGGATCTGCAAATTATTGATACAATTTGAAAGGAAACACTTTGAAGTTTGTGGAAATGTGAAATTAATGTAGGAGAATATAACCCAGATCTGGTAACAGATAATAAAAAATAAATATAACAAAAATTGTTCCATCATCTTTGAAATGCAAGAGAAAGACCACAATATAATATTGCAGTTTAGGCGCAATTTAGATTTTGGCCACTAGATGGAGGCAGTGTGTGCAAAGTTTCAGATTGATCCAGTGTTTCTGCTTTGTTTCTCTACCGCATTTGATTTTTTTTTCTGATAATTTTTTTCTGACCTAAATTTCCTCAGCTGACTTGATCACACAGTGGGGATTGTATAGATTTCTTTCATAATGGAATAATTGATACCAACACATGACCAAAACTCTATGAACAGTCAGCTAAAGCTGTGCATTTCTCTGATCTTCTTGCCCAAATGACTTGCTATGATAACAATAGCCTAACCTTTTTTGATACTCATGATTACCACCATTCTACCAAAACACTTTAACAATTTGTTCTTTTACTACTCTAGATTGAGAATGGTGATGGGAAACCGTTGCTTGCTTCACAAAAGGTGGTTGGAGAAGTCAAAAGTTCGATAACATCAGCCTCTTTTAATTTCATCAATTCGATAATAGGTATGGAATAATAGGTAAATTGGTGTTTACACATTAAATTGCTTGAGCATCATGTGTTTCAATGGCACAACAGAATAGGAGGGGGATAGATGCAATGACACCCTTAAGAGGGGAGCACCTGTTGCATGTTAAAGTGGGCCTGCCTATACGATGATCGATCATGTCACCCAATAAGATAAGCCATTTCCATATCGTTCAGAATATGCAGGATCCCAGAATTTTCTGGGAATAGAAAACCTCATACCTCAGCCATAGTGAACAGCCCCTGGGTGGTTGTTCTCTGCATGATCATATGACTACTGATGATACCTTTATTTTTTTACTTTACCCTTCTTTTGCCCTTCCAACGTTCTCTCAAAGTTGCAGGACTCAAACATTTCAGTCAATTAAATTAAACAAAATATTACAAATATATATGTATTTGAACTATATGTACATGTACAGTGGGGAAAAAAGGATTTAGTCAGCCACCAATTGTGCAAGTTCTCCCACTTAAAAAGATGAGAGAGGCCTGTAATTTTCATCATAGGGACACGTCAACTATGACAGACAAATTGAGAAATCCAGAAAATCACATTGTAGGATTTTTAATGAATTTATTTGCAAATTATGGTGGAAAATAAGTATTTGGTAACCTACAAACAAGCAAGATTTCTGGCTCTCACAGACCTGTAACTTCTTCTTTAAGAGGCTCCTCTGTCCTCCACTCGTTACCTGTATGAATGGCACTTGTTTGAACTTGTTATCAGTATAAAAGACACCTGTCCACAACCTCAAACAGTCACACTCCAAACTCCACTATGGCCAAGACCAAAGAGCTGTCAAAGGACACCAGAAACAAAATTGTAGACCTGCACCAGGCTGGGAAGACTGAATATGCAATAGGTAAGCAGCTTGGTTCGAAGAAATCAACTGTGGGAGCAATTATTAGGAAATGGAAGACATACAAGACCACTGATAATCTCCCTCGATCTGGGGCTCCACGCAAGATCTCACCCCGTGGGGTCAAAATGATCACATGAACGGTGAGCAAATATCCCAGAACCACACGGGGGGACCTAGTGAATGACCTGCAGAGAGCTGGGACCAAAGTAACAAAGCCTACCATCAGTAACACACTACGCCGCCAGGGACTCAAATCCTGCAGTGCCAGACGTGTCCCCCTGCTTAAGCCAGTACATGTCCAGGCCCGTCTGAAGTTTGCTAGAGTGCATTTGGATGATCCAGAAGAGGATTGGGAGAATGTCATATGAAACCAAAATATAACTTTTTGGTAAAAACTCAACTCATCGTGTTTGGAGGACAAAGAATGCTGAGTTGCATCCAAAGAACACCATACCTACTGTGAAGCATGGGGGTGGAAACATCATGCTTTGGGGCTGTTTTTCTGCAAAGGGACCAGGACGACTGATCCGTGTAAAGGAAAGAATGAATGGGGCCATGTATCGTGAGATTTTGAGTGAAAACCTCCTTCCATCAGCAAGGGCATTGAAGATGAAACGTGGCTGGGTCTTTCAGCATGACAATGATCCCATACACACCGCCCGGGCAACGAAGGAGTGGCTTCGTAAGAAACATTTCAAGGTCCTGGAGTGGCCTAGCCAGTCTCCAGATCTCAACCCCATAGAAAATCTTTGGAGGGAGTTGAAAGTCTGTGTTGCCCAGCGACAGCCCCAAAACATCACTGCTCTAGAGGAGATTTGCATGGAGGAATGGGCCAAAATACCAGCAACAGTGTGTGAAAACCTTGTGAAGACTTACAGAAAACGTTTGACCTGTGTCATTACCAACAAAGGGTATATAACAAAGTATTGAGAAACTTTTGTTATTGACCAAATACTTATTTTCCACCATAATTTGCAAATAAATTCATAAAAAATCCTACAATGTGATTTTCTGGATTTTTTTTCTCATTTTGTCGGTCATAGTTGACGTGTACCTATGATGAAAATTACAGGCCTCTCTCATCTTTTTAAGTGGGAGAACTTGCACAATTGGTGGCTGACTAAATACTTTTTTTCCCCACTGTATGTTGGATGTGTAAATATCAAAATTGCATGATTTGTCATTTCATACATTTTTCAGGTTTGCCTTGCTCCTTGAACCAGGCAGGCCTTCCCCTTGACATTTTGCTACTGGTTTTGATAACATCTATTACAGGTAGGTTCTGTATGGTGACGATTGTGATTAACTGCTTTGATGGTACAATGAATTTAACTCAACAGCTAACATTGTGCTGTTCTGTTTATTCCCTGCAGACTACTCTATCATCTTGTTGATAAAAGGAGGGAATCTTTCAGAGACAAAAAGCTACCAGTCACTTGTACGTAGCGCTTTTGGTTTCAGCAGATTTTGGGATCTGTCTTTGCAGTTCCTATAGTTTCTATAGTCTTTCATTGGTAAGTCTTGAATGGAGATTTCATTTTAAAGGAAATCTGAAATACGCACAGTACCAGTCAAAAGTTTGGACACACCTACTCATTCAAGGGTTTTTCTTTATTTTTACTATTTTTTACATTGTAGAATAATAGTGACGACATCAAAACTATGAAATAACACATATGGAATCATGTAGTAACCAAAAAAGTGTTCAACAAATCAAAATATATATTTGAGATTCTTCAAATAGCCACCCTTTGCCTTGATGATAGCTTTGCACACTCTTGGCATTCTCTCAACCAGCTTCATGAGGTAGTCACCTGGAATGCATTTCAATTAACAGGTGTGCCTTAAAAGTTAATTTGTGGAATTTCTTTCCTTCTTAATGCGTTTGAGCCAATCAGTTGTGTAGTGACAAGGTGGGGGTGGGGGTGTATACAGAAGATAGCCCTATTTGGTAAAAGACAAAGTCCATATTATGTCAAGAACCGCTCAAATAAGCAAAAAGAAATGACAATCCATAATTATTTTAAGACATGAAGGTCAGTCAATACGGAAAATTCAGGAACTTTGACAGTTTCTTCAAGTGCAGTCGCAAAAAACATCAAGCGCTATGATGAAACTGGCTCTCACGAGGACCGCCACAGGAATGGAAGACCCAGAGTTACCTCTGCTGCAGAGGATAGCTTCATTATTGCAGCCCAAATAAATGCTTCACAGACACAGTCTGAACATCAACTGTTCAGAGGGGACTGTGTGAATCAGGCCTTCATGGTCGAATTGCTGCAAAGAAACCACTACTAAAGGACACCAATAAGAAGAAGAGACCTGATTGGGCCAAGAAACACGAGCAATGGACATTTGGAAAGGCCAAATGTCCAAATTTTAGATTTTTGGTTCCAACCGCCGTGTCTTTGTGAGACGCGGTGTGGGTGAACGGAAGATCTCCGCATGTGTAAAGCAAGGTGGCGGTGTTATGGTGTGGGGGTGCTTTGCTGGTGACACTGTCTGTGATTTATTTAGAATTCAAGGCACACTTAAACAACATGGTTACCACCGCATTCTGCAGCAATACGCCATCCCATCTGGTTTGGGCTTAGTGGGACTATCATCTGTTTTTCAATAGGACAATGACCCAACACACCTCCAGGCTGTGTAAAGGCTATTTGACCAAGAAGGAGAGTGATGGAGTGTTACATCAGATGACCTGGCCTCCACAATCACCCAAACTCAACCCAATTGAGATGGTTTGGGATGAGTCGGACGGCAGAGTGAAGGAAAAGCAGCCATCAAGTGCTTAGCATATGTGGGAACTCCTTCAAGACTGTTGGAAAAGCATTCCAGGTGAAGCTGGTTGAGAGAATGCCAAGAGTGTGCAAAGCTGTCATCAAGGCAAAAGGTGGCTATTTGAATAATCTCAAATATAATTTGATTTGTTTAACCCTTTTTGGTTACTACATGATTCCATATGTGTTATTTCATAGTTTGGATGTCTTCACTATTATTCTACAATGTAGAAAATATAAAAATTAAAGAAACCTTTGAGTGAGTAGGTGTGTCCAAACTTTTGACTGGTACTGTATACTCAAGGTTTTAAGAGATTGAGCAGTCTCATACAAACTGATATACAGGTACAATATGGGAGGACTTGAATTGTAACACAACTACAGTGGCTTGCAAAAGTATTCACCCCCCTTGGCATTGTATCCATTTGATTTACACAACATGCCTAACACTTTGAAGATGCAACATATTTTTTCTTGTGAAACAAACAATACATTTGAAAAAACAACTTGAGCGTGCAGAACTTTTCATCCCCCCCAAAGTCAATACTTTGTAGAGCCACCTTTTGCAGCAATAACAGCTGCATGTCTCTTGGGGTATGTCTCTATAAGCTTGGTACATCTAGCCACTGGGATTTTTGCCCATTCTTCAAGGAAAAACTGCTCCAGCTCCTTCAAGTTGGATGGGTTCCGCTGGTGTACAGATTCTCAATTGGATTGAGGTCTGGGCTTTGACTAGGCCATTCCAAGACATTTAAATGTTTCCCCTTAAACCACTTGAGTGTTGCTTTAGCAGTATGCTTAGGGTCATTGTCCTGCTGGAAGGTGAACCTCCGTCCCAGTCTCTAATCTCTGGAAGACTGAAACAGGTTTCCCTCAAGAATTTCCCTGTATTTAGTGCCATCCATCATTCCGTCAATTCTGACCAGTTTCCCAGTCCCTGCCGGTGGGAAAAACATCCCCACAGCATGATGCTGCCACCACCATGCTTCACTGTGGGGATGGTGTTCTCGGGGTGATGAGAGGTGTTGGGTTTGCGCCAGACGTAGTGTTTTCCTTGATGCCCAAAAGCTCAATTTTTGTCTCATCTGACTAGAGTACCACCTTCCATATATTTGGGGAGTCTCCCACATGCCTTTTGGCGAACACCAAACGTGTTTGCTTCTTTTTTTTCTTTAAGCAATGGCTTTTTCTGGCCACTCTTCGGTAAAACCCAGCTCTGTGTAGTGTACGGCTTAAAGTGGTCCTATGGACAGATACTCCAATCTCCGCTGTGGAGCTTTGCAGCTCCTTCAGGGTTATCTTTGGTCTCTCTGTTGCCTCTTCTGTGAGTTTAGGTGGGCGGCCCTCTCTTGGCAGGTTTGTTGTGGTGCCATATTCTTTCAATTTTTTGAATAACAGATTTAATGGTGCTCCGTGGGATGTTCAAAGCTTCTGATATTTTTTTTATAACCCAACCCTGATCTGTACTTCTCCACAACTTTGTCCCTGACCTGTTTGGAGAGCTCCTTGGTCTTTATGGTGCCGCTTGCATGGTGGTGCCCCTTGCTTAGTGGTGTTGCAGACTCTGGGGCCTTTCAGAACATGTATATATGTGTGTATATATCTCACTGAGATCATGTGACACTTAGATTCACACAGGTGGACTTTATTTAACTAATTATGTGACTTCTGAAGGTAATTGGTTGCACCAGATCTTATTTAGGGGCTTCATAGCAAAGGGGGTGAATACATATGCATGCACCACTTTTCTGTTATTCAATGTTTTGAAACAAGATTTTTTTCACTTCACCAATGTGGACTATTTTGTGTATGTCCATTACATGAAATCCAAATAAAAATCCATTTAAATTACAGATTGTAATGCAACAAAATTTGAAAAACGCAAAGGGGGATGAATACTTTTTCAAGGCACTGTATGTTTCTTCCCCAGCTATGATCAGCTACAACATCATAGCTGGTGTGTGATGCGTGTGATAGAAGGAGTCAGGCGCAGGAGAGTAATATGCATCCAAAGAGTTCATTCCGTCGATAAACAGTTGCGCAAGCATGCGACAACAAAACTCAGGCATAGGGGAAATATCTACCCTGGCAACAACAAGGTAAGGGTAGCTCAACCGAGCTACACACGGCTCACAACAAACAATCACCCACACAGACAAGGAAGCAGAGGGAACACTTATACAATGACTAATTGGGGATAAGGACCAGGTGTGTGTGATTAATTAGACAAGTGGAGTGATGATAAATGGATCGGCAGCAGCTAGTAAGCCGGTGATGACGAACGCCGAAACCTGCCCGAACAAGGAGGGGAGGCAGCCTCGGCGGAAGTCGTGACACATTGACCAAAATATTTCACGGACTACCTGGAGGTGCAATATGGCACATTTTACTTCATTGTAATATATCTGAACAATATCAAGCCACAACTTAGCTATGTGCATTGATATGCTAATGCAGTGACAGTCAAAAAAGAGGTCACAGTTTTGCTAAATTAAGCACAAACACCAAGGCCACATTTCTTATTGGATGTTGCTCATTCATATTTTTCATACATGCTATTTGCAGTTGGGTCACGTACTTGCAGAAATATATTTTGTCATCGCATTATCCACCATTCTGTTCACGCTACCTCTGTCTCTCTTCCGGAATATATCAAAGCTGGGAAAGGTAAGACGTAATCACATATTGTTACATTGATTTAAGGAGTCACTGACCTTTCTGAGCTAAAGCATCTGTCTATGTGATTCCAGGTGTCCTTACTGTCCATGGTGTTGATCGTTTTGATCCTGATCACTGTTATCATCAGAAAAGCTACCCTAGGACCACATATGTACATAATAACGCTGTCAAAATCTATTCACTCACACCAGTGGAGGCTCCTCAAAGGAGGAAGGGGAGGACCATCCTCCTCAGTGAATTTCATAAAATGTGGCGAGTAGTTGACTCAAAGAGAGGGAGAGACAATTTAACAAATTCATTTATTCAAAAATTAAGGAGAAGCGAGAGAGCTATATTTAGTTGTATTTTTTTATTTATTTCACGTTCACTTAGCTAGCTAGTTTAGCCTACTCAAACACCTGGCTCAAACAATGAGGGATGCCATGTTAGCTAGCTGGCTATGGCTATCCAACACTGGAACTCCTCCATGTCAAGGTAAGCTTTTGGTTTTATAAATGTACTGCTACCGGGGCCCACAGGTGTAACTGCTAAACTGCTTTCTGACTGTACACTGTACTGCATGATTGTAGCGGATTTACTAATGCGTTAGTTCTAGTAGCTACGTTGGCAATGATGTAGGCTGTGTTTAGCGGTCATGATATGAAGGTTTGGCTTAGAAAGGTTTTTTCGCCTTGTCACAGACAGCTGATGTGTTGTGCACTGAAGTCCACAAGCGAAGGGGAGAGGAGGCGAGAATAGTTGCGAAAAGGAATTATATACTGTATACAACGAGCAAAGTGAGCATGCTGTTTTATGTGGTTGCTATGAAATCAAACTGTGTTTGCGTGTGATCAGGGGTGTATTCATTCCGCCGATTCTGTGAAATGTTTCTTCAACGGAAGTAAACGGAACGAAACGGGGATGAACATACCTGAATTTGTCCAATACAAACTCTAATTTGCAGCTGTTAGACTAATGATTACACCCTAGATCAGCTAGATGCAGGAAAGAGTGTGCAAGGCGGTATTGAATGTGTCACTGTCTGTCACCTTGATTGCTCAATTATCTCATCCTGTGCACCTACGTTGTAAACTTTCATTAATAGGCTAGGTTGTAGCAACCTCATGATGGGGTACAGGGAAAATTTGAGTATCATGTAGTAGCCTAAACCTATCGATATTACATTGAGCTGGGTGAATGGAATACGAATTACAGTCACAATACGCTTTAATAGAAATAAGGCCATGCTCCAAAAAAATAAATAATCCCTTATCTTAAACGGCACCGACCGCCACATGCTATATCACATTCTACTAATCAATCTGAAATGCATTCTATTTTAATTTTATATTTCAGTCAACTAAACAACTATTGAAACCACTTGCTCTAGAATTTTTTTAATGGCTAACAAAATGTTAATCCAATTACTTTGTCCATAGTCCCCCTACACTGAACGCATCGGTGTTTGCAAGATGGAATGCAATTTCTGCTATTGTAGTTATGTCTTTTGTTGAGTTCTCTTCTACTGCAGCCTACGTGTGTACAGCTTCATATTGTATGATAATGCCAATCAAGTTTCATAATAGCAGAAATCCACAAAACAACACAAAAATGTAACTTGGACTATTGATTGTAATACTTTGCTATATCCTTTTGTCTTGCAGCCTATATCTGCCATCACAACAGCTTTATGATCTATGGCTCTCTGGAGGAACTGAGCCTTAGTAACTGGTCTCGTGTCACTCACGTCTGTTGGTTCGTCTCTGATTGTCAGTGCTCTGTTTGCTGTGACTGGCTATGTATGCTACCTTCACTGGGTACACACAAGGTAAAACACAACACATAGAATCATAGAATACGCTCATGGTGTATCTCTATTCACTCTGCACCAGGTGTTCTTTTTCTGACCACCTCTTATCTATTTTCAGGTGACATCTTTGAAAACTACTGAAGGAACGATGACCTGGCTACGTTTGTTTTACTTCTGTTTTGGCATCAGTATGATAACAACTTGTCCTCTGGAGTGTTTTGTGACTTGAGAGGTACAGTGCATTCGGAAAGTATTCAGACCCCTTGATTTTTTTCCACATTTTGTTACGTTACAGCCTTATTCTAAAATTGATTAAATAGTTTTTTTCCCTCATCAATCTACACACAATACCCCATAATGACAAAGCGAAAACATGTTTTTAGATTTTTTTGCAAATGTATTAAAAATATTAAAACGTACCTTATTTACATAAGTATTTAGACCCTTTGCTTTGAGACTTGAAATTGAGCTCAGGTGTATCCTGTTTCCATTGATCGTCCTTGAGCTGTTTCTACAACTTGATTGGATTCCACCTGTGGTAAATTAAATTGATTGGACATGACTTGGAAAGGTACCCAAAAAATGTCTGCAGCATTGAAGGTCCCCAGGAACACAGTGGCCTCCATCATTCTTAAATGGAAGAAGTTTGGAACCACCAAGACTCTTCCAATAGCTGGCTGCTCGGCCAAACTGAGCAATCGGGGGAAAAGGGCCTTGGTCAGGGAGGTGATCAAGAACCCAATGGTCACTCTGACAGAGCTCCAGAGTTCCTTTGTGGAGATGGGAGAACCTTCCAGAAGGACAACCATCTCTGCAGCATTCCACCAATCAGACCTTTATGGTAGAGTGGCCAGACGGAAGCCACTCCTCAGTAAAAAGCACATGACAGCCCGCTTGGAGTTTGCCAAAAGGTATCTAAAGGACTCTCAGACCATGAGAAACAACATTATCTGGTCTGATGAAACCAAGATTGAACTCTTTGGCCTGAATACCAAGTGTCACGTCTGGAGGAAACCTGGCACCATCCCTACGGTGAAGCATGGTCGTGGCAGCATCATGCTGTGGGGATGTTTTGCAGGGACTGGGAGACTAGTCAGGATCAAGGGAAAGATTAACAGAGCAAGGTACAGAGATCCTTGATGAAAACCTGCTCCAGAGTGCTCAGGACCACAGACTGGGGGCAAAGGTTCACCTGCCATCAGGACAACGACCCTAAGCATACAGCCAACCTAATGCAGGAATGGCTTCGGGACAAGTCTCTGAATGTCCTTGAGTGGCCCAGCCAGAGCCCCGTACTTGAACCCGATCGAACATCTCTGAAGAGACCTGAAAATAGCTGTGCAGCGACGCTCCCCATCCAACCTGACAGAGCTTGAGAGGATCTGCAGAGAAGAATGGGAGAAACTCTCCAAATACAGGTGTGCCAAGCTTGTAGCGTCATACCCAAGAAGACTCGAGGCTGTAGTCGCTGCCAAAGGTGCTTCAAGTACTGAGTAAAGGGTCTGAATACTTATGTAAATGTGATATTTCTGTATTCTTTTTTTTTTATACATTGGCAAAAATGTATAAACCAGTTTTTGCTTTGTCATTATGGGGTATTGTGTGTAGATTGATTAGGGGGGGACAATGTAATACATTTTAGAATAAAGCTGTAACGTAACAAAATGTGGAAAAAGTCAACAGGTCTGAATACTTTCCAAATGCACTGTATGATTTTACTTGTGCACATAATATGGTACTACATAAATTGAGGGTCAGTGTTCATTCATTTTGAATGCAAATCACTTATGAACAACAGTTCTGTATTCTCTCTTTTATGTTTGTAGGTAGTATGCACATTTTTATTTATGGGTCTCTCAACAACCATGCCCATGTGCCTGTCTCCTTGCTCATAGTTGCAGCGTGCACAGTGCTATCCTTGGCCTACGACTGTCTGGGTATTGTTCTGTTGTTAAATGTAAGTAAGATGTCCTTTGAATTGTTGTAACTTATTTATCTACTGTGGTGCCACATGTAAGACTGCAGCAACAAATTGCAAAAAAACAAATACTTTTCTTCCAGGGTGTTATAAGTGCCACACCTTTTGGTTTTCATCATTCCATCAGCTCGTGAACTCAACCTTTTCACAGAGCGCTGGTTCCAAGGTGAACACTGCCTCCCCTGTCTCTTCCTCATAGCTGGTGTCTTTGTCAGGACAACCGGTTTGATCATGGCAGTCATGTTCCCACAAGACTGCTCCCATGGTGCAGAGATGTTCTACTGCTCAGCCTCAACTCTCCTCTCCAACCTCCACGTCGCCCACTGAGCTGCTCCTTCAGAATGCAACTCAGTTCTAGATAAAACATTTACACATTGGTGTTTTGTGATATGACTTTGTAAGCTCAATGTATTTATTACCTCTGCAATGAACGTGTGTGTCATAATGTACTATTTGACTTTGATGTATGTATAATAAAGTGCCAATATGCAATGCATGTATCTATTTCTATATCAAATTGTGAAACCGTAAAGTTCCACCTTGAATTTTGTAAGTATTTACCTACGACATGATGTCACTGTAACATGAGTACAATTATCATAAAAAGGCTAAATTCGAAACAGAAAACTTGCCGCCCTCTTGCCTTGATGTCATTACTCACTCTTCAATGATTAATGTAGATGTGGAGTTATCATGTTTGTCCATTGGTAGTGCAACTTCCCCTGTTGGGTAGAGGGAATATGTAGGGTAATGTGGGGTAACTAGCCCCCCCCCCAAGAACAATGTCCAATTGCTGACACAATAAAGCTAAGTTAGGTAAAAATGTGGTATGTGGATGATGGTCATGCTTAGGCAAAAACTATAAATGCAAATAAGTAGCTACAGTTTACACTGTTTTTAGTTATATAATTAAATATGGTTTTTAGAAAAGGGGCGTTTTTCCAAAGTAATGGGGTAACATGGGAAAAACATGACTGTGTCACTTAATGAAGTTACTTATAGATGATTTGGACATGATTAGAACAATTCGAATTTAGGTACCACTGACTTGCATTGGATCACCTAAAATGTTACTGCTTTATTAAAAACTGATTACAATTTGTATCTCTAAACAAGTGGTTATTTATCTTTAGGCTCCCCTAATGGTATATATATATATATATATACAGTACCAGTCAAAAGTTTGGACACACCTACTCATTCCAGGGTTTTTGTTTATTTTTACTATTTTCTACATTGTAGAATAAAAGTGAAGACATCAAAACTATGAAATAACACATATGGAATCATGTAGTATCCAAAAAAGTGTTAAACAAATGAAAAATATATTTTATATTTGAGATTCTTCAAAGTAGCCACCCTTTGCCTTGATGACAGCTATACACACTCTTGGCATTCCCTCAACCAGCTTCATGAGGTAGTCACCTGGAACGCTTTTCCAACATTCTTGAAGGAGTTCCCACATATGCTGAGCACTTGTTGGCTGCTTTTCCTTCACTTTGCGGTCCAACTCATCCCAAACCATCTCAATTGGTTTGAAGTTGGGTGATTGTGGAGGCCAGGTTATCTGATGCAGCACTCCATCACTCTCCTTCCTGGTCAAATAGCCCTTACACAGCCTGGAGGTGTGTTGGGTCATTGTCCTGCTGAAAAACAAATGATAGTCCCACTAATCGCAAACCACATGGGATGGCGTATTGCTGCAGAATTTGTTTGTTTGTTGATGAGACAGATAAAAAATGTGCTGAGCAAGAGTATTGGCAGCCAGAGAAAGTTATGTTTTTTTTTGTTGATGACATCAAGTGGTTTCTGTGAGAATTATAGGGGTGGGGGGTAGTTAACCCGGGTGGTTAGTTTCCCCACGTTATCCTATAGTAGGCCTATTTGGGCAATTTCAATAGGCCCTTTATAACATTTAGGCTATTTCAAAATTATAAATGTAAACGCGAATTGTTCACTTCAGATGTTGAAAATACTCATGAAAGTCATATGAATTGGCTCCTGCAATAAAGTTTCACATACACTGAGGGTACAACAAATTAAGAACACCTTCCTAATTTTGAGGCACTTAAATGTTTTGTCTTGCCCATTCACCCTCTGAATGGCACACACACAATCGTCTCAAGGCTTAAACGTCCTTCTTTAACCTGTCTCCTCCCATTCATCTACACTGATTGAAATGACATCAATAAGGATCATAGCTTTCACCTGGTCAGTCTGTCTTGGAAAGAGCAGGTATTCCTAATGTTTTGTACACTTAGTGTACATTTCCAATGTTACTTTCAATTAATAAAAAAGTGAAACATTTGTAGGCTATTCCTTGTGGGATGGAGAGATGAAATCACTGACCGCTGGGAGGGAAAACTAGGGCAGTAAGGTATTCGACGCCCCACGAAGAGTTATTTGCACTCTTGAGTCGTCGTGCAATGCATTTACAGTACCCATAGGCCTACATTTGGACGCCGATTTTTGGAGTTGTTGTGCATTCGACAGAGAACTTGGCATCGGTAGCGTTGTGTCACAACTTTGAAATGTTGACTGCTGGCTAAACGGGAAAGACTGGGTTGTGCTGGCGGCGTATTGGAACAGAGCAGCGACTGTTGTGTTGATGAAGAGTTGGAGATAGAAGTGGGAGTTCCAGAATTCATAAGAACGCAGAGTAGCCTAATGGATCACTGAACGAATGAAAAGTCTACGGTATATTTTGTACGGTATAAGTAATTTTTTAAATCCCTAATAAAGACTGATGAAAGTTGTCAGCTGCTCGGAGGGCCAGAGCCATTCATGGTAAGAGATGTCGAGTTACAGAATTATCGTAATGAAATTGTACTTTAATGTCTGTCCCACTTTGCATGTCTGGCAACAAAGTTATTTTGCGAAACTATGACCTCATTGTCAATAGGGATCGCCCATCCGGAGCTGGCACTCGGTCGGATGGGACAGCTCTAGATGTAAACCTGTGCATTTTTAGTTATGAAATATGAATCATTGTGTGTTTTGCTTTTCTTTCGGTAGTCCGAAGGATTTAGTTAAACCGATGCAGCTAGACATGGAAGAGAATGGGTCCCAAGGAACTCCACGACGATTCTCTGGCTCTAGGTACAGTATGTGGATTCATTCTGGGTACTAGTTCAAAGGGTTCCTGTGTGAGAACTGTCAGCTGTGATATAAATTGTCACCATTATTTGGAGGTGTTCTAAAATGCTTAGATTGATCATGATATGACACTTAAAAAACGTGTATATTAGATAATTTATGGTGGAATTCTTGAGATGACATCAGTTGGAAAATATGGGACTTTTGTAGCCAATGGTGTCTTATGTCATTCCAAACCCTTATTCAGTTCAAACCTTTTCCAAGGCTTCACTGGGATTCATTTAATTCCATTGTCCCTTCTATGCCATTCTCTACCCCCCAAAAGACATTGTTGCAATACATTTTCTAGACACATGTTGCAAGCAAATTGCAATTGAATGACATATTTGCATGTCTAAGGCAAAGGGTTTGACTAATTTAATAGTCCACAACCAGAGGGGCTAGATGTGCATCTCTTCCAATCAACTCTAACCTACATTCTTCAGCCTCAGTTTATTGAGTAAATGTAGTCAGTAACTGAAGTAACAGTTGTTGCAGACATTTCAGTAACCTTTGAACTACACTCATTTCCTGCCTTCTGAGTTGTTCTGAGAAATTGCCTTGACCACATGTTGGGGTCATGGGAAGCATTTTGGAGGCAAACCAGTGTGCATCTCATGTGCATTGTAATCAATGTCTGGCTATCAATTTTATATTCTGAAATATTTTGGTCAATAATTGTATTGATGGATGATTTCATAGATATATTATCATATTTCAGTCTCAATATGGAAAAGTCTGTGGAGAAATGGAAACTTCACATGAATTGCTATTAAGCCCTCAAATTCTGCATCTCATTTCTAATTAAAATCACAATCAATTTGCAGGCCTCCCTTGCATGCCAAGGGAGTGAGCAGTGACTTTGTAAAAGCTTGCAAAGAACTTTGGAAACTCACTCCCTAGTTTAAGAGCAAACGCCTCCGACCAACTGGAATACAGTCAGCTGACATCATCTCCAAGCAACCGGTCCTGAACCAAATAAATGGGAAATTCCACATGGTCACAGTCATAACACTTTTAACGAGATCATCTTATACTCTTATTTATTTGATATTCAATATTAGGCAAAAGACACATTAGACCTCTTCTCATGGATCATTTTGTTTTACCACCAGTGGTATTTTTGGGGTAGGTGCTTATCACAAACTCCACATAACCACACAGTATTCTGTTGGGTCAACTGATGTAGTTTCAGAATGACTCTTTTGATATTTCATAATATAATTGTGTAATTCAGTAGCAGAGCCCCTCTCTGGATTTCTAGAGTTACAGACTACCCAATTCAGTCTGTGGTTTGTCTGTTATTTGGAAATGAAAACCACTCTCTCATTGAGCTGTTGTGTTGGGGGGAAATACATGTGTCCCGGTTTTATTTGTGGCTTCTCATACTTTGAGCCATTAGACAACTCCTTCTGAAAATTCACCCCGCTTTTCAAGTGCAATGACTTGTGGAGACATCATGTGGCCCTCCACGCCATGCTACATTTGTTATCCTACTACAGACACTGCCAAAACACATGCCCTTGTCCAAGGATGGCAGTGTGTAGTACACACAAACATGCATAGCTCTATGAACACAGTAATATTCACTTGAGGATTTGCCAAATTAGCCTAGGCTAAATAATTGTATGTCTAGTTCTGCTTTGGCCGTTGGAAAAGTGACTTAATATCTGCTAAAAGACAGTATTATTTTGTCACAGCAGCATCTGTTTGAAATGATAAATGCCATCCTCTATTGGCTTTCAGAGTTTAGTGACAGTGTTTTGTGTTTAATGTGCAACCTAGTTCCTGGCCCAATTGGAAACAATTTTCCTGGCTGAACAGAGAGGCTTTTATCCCTCAAAGTTTCAAGGGGAAAATGCTGCAAATGCTAGAACTCTGAGGGTTTTTGTCTATGCTATCATAACCTTCCATTAGTAGCTTTATTCCCATTTAACTGCACCCAGTGAAGATATCATAAGTCTAAACCCTGACAAATGATAACACTGTCACACATTGTAGAGGCTCAACTATTTGCAAGTTTCCGTTATAGGTCTTCTTCTGTTCTGAGTTTAAACTTTGCAGGAGTATAAAAGGATTGGGTCTCTGCAAATATTTTGACAATTAATTAATTAATCACAGTAGCACTATTCAAAGTGGTTGAAATGGCAAACTTGGATTTGAAATTGCAGTATTAGTTTCACAAGTTCCTCTCCTCACAAAGAACACTTTAGCCTCAAAGACCTATAACTTCTACAATGGAAAAAATGGGTGTGCAGTAGCTCATTATAGAGGTGTACTGCTGCCAGTATGCTAAATTGTGGTGGAATAGCACAACATATGGTTAAATGGCAGTGTCTTTGAACCCAATGATTTCAGCTTGCAGCTATATTTTCCTCATATCTATCTGTTGTAGAATTTGGCCCATCCCTCTCGCCATAGCTTCCAGCAATTCAAGTGCAGCTGTGCCCTTGGACTGCTAAAGTGTCTGGAAACAGCTGTGGAGATTCACAATACCTTTACCAATTCCACGCTCGGCTCCACTCTGAGGGAAGCCTGCCATGTGAGATCATGGTAAAAGGTGTGTCCCATAATGGACATTGTTGTAGGGGCTGATACATTTTTCGTAAAGGAAACATCAAGTCTGAAATGTCCAAATGGAAATTAAACTTCAGAAGCCTTTTTAAACGTCAAATATACTACAAGTTTGACATTTCCTGCGTTTCAGGAAAGTTCTCCTGCAACAGGGTGATCAAATCAAAGATCCTACATTTGTATAGGCCTGTATAGCCTTCAGAAAGTATTCACACCCCTTGACTTTCTCCACATTTTGTTGTGTTACAAAGTGGGATTAAAATGAATTTAATTGTCATTTTTTGTCAACAATTTACACAAAATACTCTAATGTCAAAATGGAAGAAAAATTATATTTATTTTCGTAATTAATCGAAAAGAAAACACTAATATATCTTGATTAAATAAGTATTCAACCCCCTGAGTCAAAACATGTTAGAATCACCTTTGGCAGCGATTACAGCTGTGAGTGTTTCTGGGTTAGTCTAAGAGCTTTGCACATCTGGATTGTACAATATTTGCCCATTATTCTTTAAAAAATGTTTCATTCTCTGTCAAATTGGTTGTTGATTATTGCTAGACAGTCATTTAAGTCTTGCCATAGATTTTCAAACCGATTTTAGTCAAAACTGTAACTAGGCTCCTCAGGAACCTTCAATTTCGTCTTGGTAAGCAACTCCAGTGTTTGGCCTTGTGTTTTAGGTTATTGTCCTGCTGAAAGGTGAATTTGCCTCCCAGTGTCTGGTGGAAAGCAGACTGAACCAGGTTTTCCTCTAAGATTTTGCCTGTGCTTAGCTCTATTCAGTTTATTTCTATCCTAAAGAAACTCCCTAGTCCTTGTCGATGACATTCTTGAAAATATGAAGAGTGGTACTCAATGATGTGTTGTATTGGATTTGCCCAAACATAATGCTTTTATATTCAGGACAAAAAGTTAATTTCTTTGCCACATTTTTTGCAGTATTCATTTGGTGCCTTATTGCTAACAGGATGCATGTTCTGGAATATGTGATTCTGTACAAGCTTAGTTCTTTACGCTCTGTCATTTAGGTTAGTATTGTTGATTAACTCACTAAATGTGATGAACTAATATGAAAATGAATACATTTGTAAATAACTTTTCAATACAGAATAGTATATACTGTGTTTGATACAGCATTTGTGCGATGTATGATTAGGCCTATACATTTGTACAATGTTGTTCATCACATTACTTAAAATGCTGTTTGACAGATTAAATAGAGTAGATAATGATATCACACAGGCCTTGTTGTTTGTAGTTTCTGTGAAGAGGTCAGTGGCATTCCAACGGCAACCCACACCACTCATAGCAACAGCATTAAATGTAAAGGAGAGGAGGAATCACTGAATTTGGCCAGTAGGAAAATGAACACTTATTGGAACAAAAATGTAATTGAGACCTTAAGACAAGCTTGTGTTTGCTAAGCCCGTCAGGTCTTGGGAATACAGAGGCTTTTATGTCTCGTGGATGGCATGCTTTATGCCTCAGAGGGCTGAAACAGACAGTGGCCATCATCCAGGGAATGGGGAATAATGGGTTGTCTTTGTTGTGCAGTTGAAGCCAATGCACTGACCGTAAAATACCAGTGACAGCTTATTACTGGGGGTGTACTGGGTTAGTATACAAAATCAGTCAACAATATGTTCAAATTTTGCCAAATTAATTGGTAGGCTTGGCTATTGCAGGATTTTATGTGCTCAGTTTTAATACCAGAGAGAGCACTTATTCAACACAGATTCCACGCAATAGCTCTGTGCAAATGGTGTCATAGTGCCTCTAGAATGTATGTATGCCTCTAGAATGCAAATAGTCAATACTGTGTATGAAGTCTTGGCCCGTGCTTTGTTTCTGTTGTGCACTCTTCCAACACATAACAGTTGGAATCCACCTACCATCCACCTTCATAACAGAGCCTTTTGTGTTAAAAAGGTCAGAGGAAAATGAAAGCACTGGGCTGATAAAAAGTATGTGAAACAAATCTCTTGATGGCACTATTCTTGCGCACATGATCATTTACCAGTTTTTCATTTAGTATATTGAATATGTCACAGAAGCAGGCATTTTGTAAACTAATGGTTACAAACATGTGACACATTTGTACTTTCATAATAAATGATAGTTTAAGGCACTGTGGGCCATGTATAATTATTATTTTTTTTCTCTGTCTTTTTTACTTGGAAAACTGTAATCACAAAGCAAGATCATAGTTATGTTCCCATATAAAGTCTGAAGCTCTTGGCCCTTTGACATTTTGTAAAGCTCCAGTGCATGTGATGAGCATCAGGGGAGACCGCAGAGCAACAGTTATATATATATATATATATATATATATATACATACACAGTGGGGAGAACAAGTATTTGATACACTGCCGATTTTGCAGGTTTT
The DNA here is from genome assembly GCF_020615455.1 of Coregonus clupeaformis. Lineage (NCBI taxonomy): Eukaryota > Metazoa > Chordata > Actinopteri > Salmoniformes > Salmonidae > Coregonus > Coregonus clupeaformis. The sequence goes on from NC_059195.1 coordinate 17,957,402, forward strand.
CCTACTTACAAAGCATGTAGAGGTCTGTAATTTTTATCATAGGTACACTTCAACTGCGAGAGACGGAATCTAAAACAAAAATCCAGAAAATCACATTGTATGATTTTTAAGTAATTAATTTGCATTTTATTGCATGACATAAGTATTTGATACATCAGAAAAGCAGAACTTAATATTTGGTACAGAAACCTTTGTTTGCAATTACAGAGATCATACGTTTCCTGTAGGTCTTGACCAGGTTTGCACACACTGCAGCAGGGATTTTGGCCCACTCCTCCATACAGACCTTCTCCAGATCCTTCAGGTTTCGGGGCTGTCGCTGAGCAATACGGACTTTCAGCTCCCTCCAAACATTTTCTATTGGGTTCAGGTCTGGAGACTGCCTAGGCCACTCCAGGACCTTGAGATGCTTCTTACGGAGCCACTCCTTAGTTGCCCTGGCTGTGTGTTTCGGGTTGTTGTCATGCTGGAAGACCCAGCGATGACCCATCTTCAATGCTCTTACTGAGGGAAGGAGGTTGTTGGCCAAGATCTCGCGATACATGGCCCCATCCATCCTCCCCTCAATACGGTGCAGTCGTCCTGTCCCCTTTGCAGAAAAGCATCCCCAAAGAATGATGTTTCCACCTCCATGCTTCACGGTTGGGATGGTGTTCTTGGGGTTGTACTCATCCTTCTTCTTCCTCCAAACACGGCGAGTGGAGTTTAGACCAAAAAGCGCTATTTTTGTCTCATCAGACCACATGACCTTCTCCCATTCCTCCTCTGGATCATCCAGATGGTCATTGGCAAACTTCAGACGGGCCTGGACATGCGCTGGCTTGAGCAGGGGGACCTTGTGTGCGCTGCAGGATTTTAATCCATGACGGCGTAGTGTGTTACTAATGGTTTTCTTTGAGACTGTGGTCCCAGCTCTCTTCAGGTCATTGACCAGGTCCTGCTGTGTAGTTCTGGGCTGATCCCTCAACTTCCTCATGATCATTGATGCCCCACGAGGTGAGATCTTGCATGGAGCCCCAGACCGAGGGTGATTGACCGTCATCTTGAACTTCTTCCATTTTCTAATAATTGCGCCAACAGTTGTTGCCTTCTCACCAAGCTGCTTGCCTATTGTCCTGTAGCCCATCCCAGCCTTGTGCAGGTCTACAATTTTATCCCTGATGTCCTTACACAGCGCTCTGGTCTTGGCCATTGTGGAGAGGTTGGAGTCTGTTTGATTGAGTGTGTGGACAGGTGTCTTTTATACAGGTAACGAGTTCAAACAGGTGCAGTTAATACAGGTAATGAGTGGAGAACAGGAGGGCTTCTTACAGAAAAATTAACAGGTCTGTGAGAGCCGGAATTCTTACTGGTTGGTAGGTGATCAAATACTTATGTCATGCAATAAAATGCAAATTAATTACTTAAAAATCATACAATGTGATTTTCTGGATTTTTGTTTTAGATTCCGTCTCTCACAGTTGAAGTGTACCTATGATAAAAATTACAGACCTCTACATGCTTTGTAAGTAAGAACCTGCAAAATCAGCAGTGTATCAAATACATGTTCTCCCCACTGTATATGTATATATATATATATATATATACACACACACTCTCTCTCTCTCTACCGGTCCAAAGTTTTAGAACACCTACTCATTCAAGGGTTTGTCATTATTTTTACTGTTTTCTACATTGTAGAATAATAGTGAAGACATCAAAACTATGAAATAACACAAATGGAATCATGTAGTAACCCAAACAGTATTAAACAAATGAAAAATATATTTGAGATTTGAGATTCTTCAAATAGCCACCCTTTGCCTTGATAACAGCTTTGCACACTCTTGGCATTCTCTCAACCAGCTTCACCTGGAATGCTTTTCCAACAGTCTCGAAGGAGTTCCCACAAATGCTGAGCACTTGTTGGCTGCTTTTTCTTCACTCTGCGGTCAGACTCATCCCAAACCATCTGAATTTGGTTGAGGTCGGGTGATTTGGAGGCCAGGTCATCTGATGCAGCACTCCATCACTCTCCTTCTTGGTCAAATAGCCCTTACACAGCCTGGAGGTGTGTTTGGTCATTGTCCTGTTGAAAAACAAATGATAGTTCCACTAAGCCCAAACCAGATGGGATGGCGTATCACTGCAGAATGCTGTGGTAGCCATGCTGGTTAAGTGTGCCTTGAATTCTAAATAAATCACAGACAGTGTCACCAGCAAAGCACCCCCACACCATAACACCTCCTCCCCCATGCTTTACGGTGGGAACTACACATGCAGAGATCATCCGTTCACCCACACCGCGTCTCACAAAGACACGGTGGTTGGAACCAAAAATCTCAAATTTGGACTCCAGACCAAACGACAAATTTCCACCAGTCTAATGTCCATTGCTCGTGTTTCTTGGCCCAAGCAAGTCTCTTCTTCTTATTGGTGTCCTTTAGTAGTGGTTTCTTTGCAGCAATTCGACCATGAAGGCCTGATTTACACAGTCACCTCTGAACAGTTGATGTTAAGATGTGTCTGTTACTTGAACTTTGTGAAGCGCTTATTTGGGCTGCAATTTCTGAGGCTGGTAACTCTAATGAATTTATCGTCTGCAGCAGAGGTATCTCTGGGTCTTCCATTGCTGTGGCGGTCCTCATGAAAGCCAGTTTCATCATAGTGCTTGATGGTTTTTGTGACTGCACTTGAAGAAACTTTCAAAGTTCTTGAAATGTTCCGTATTGACTGACCTTTATGTCTTAAAGTGGACTGTTTATTTCTCTTTGTTTATTTGAGCTCTTCTTGCCATAATATGGACTTGGTCTTTTACCAAATAGGGCTACCCCCATACCTTTTCACAACACAACTGATTGGCTCAAACGCATTAAGAAGGAAAGAAATTCCACAAATTAACTTTTAAGAAGGCACACCTGTTAATTGAAATGCATTCCAGCTGACTACCTCATGAAGCTGGTTGAGAGAATACCAAGATTGTGCAAAGCTGTCATCAAGGCAAAGGGAGCTATTTGAAGGATCTCAAATATAAAATATTTTGATTTGTTGAATACTTTTTTTTGGTTACTACATGATTCCATATGTGTTATTTCACAGTTTTGATGTCTTCACTATTATTATACAATATAGAAAATAGTAAAAATAAAGAAACTAGGTGTGTCCAAACTTTTGACTGGTACTGTGTGTGTAAAATATATATATATATATATATGACTCAAGGGGAAATGCGCTCTCTTCTCCTGTATTTTTATGTAAATGTTGGCCTCACAGAAAGGACAAACTTGTTCCTCTTTTTCCGTGGCACACACAATGGCACACCAAAAAGGGTTCCAAAAGAGTTCTTCGGCTATCCCCATAGGATAACCCTTTTTGGGTCCAGATAAAACAATTTTTGGTTCCAGGGAGGACTCTTTTGGGTTCCATGTAGAACCCTCTGTGAAAAGGGTCCTACATGGAACCCATAAGGGTTATACCTGGATCAAAAAAGGGTTCTTCAAAGGGTTCTCCTATGGGGACAGGCGAAAAAAAACCTTTTTAGGTTCTAGATGGCACCATTTCTTTCGACGAGTGTAGGCAACTGATACTTATGTTGTGTATCTGATGGATCTACAGTGCATTCGGAAAGTATTCAGACCCCTTTACTTTTTCCACATTTTCTTAAGTTACAGCCTTATTCTAAAATTGATTAAATTGTTTTTTTCCCCTGTCATCAATCTACACACAATACCCCATAATGATGAAACAAAAACAGGTTTGAATATGTTTTTGCAAATTTATTAAAAATAAAAAACCTGAAATATTACATTTTACATACGTTTTCAAAACCTTTACTCAGTACTTTGTGGAAGCACCTTTGGCAGCGATTACAGCCTCGAGTCTTCTTGGGTATGACGCTACAAGCTTGGCACACCTGTATTTGGGGAGTTTCTCCCATTTCTTCTCTGCAGATCCTCTCAAGCTCTGTTAGGTTGGATGGGGAGTGTTGCTGCACAGCTATTTTCAGGTCTCTCCAGAGATGTTCGATCGGGCTCAAGTCCAGGCTCTGGCTGAGCCACTCAAGGACATTCAGACTTGTCCCGAAGCGACTCCTGCATTGTCTTGGCTGTGTGCTTAGGGTCGTTGTCCTGTTGGAAGGTGTACGTTCGCCCCAGTCTAAGGTCCTGAGCGCTCCGGAGCAGGTTTTCATCAAGGATCTCTCTGTACTTTGCTCCGCTCATCTTTCCCTCGATCCTGACTAGTCACCCAGTCCCTGCCGCTGAAAAACATCCCCACAGCATGATGCTGCCACCAGGTTTCCTCCAGACGTGACACTTGGTATTCAGGCCAAAGAGTTCAATCTTGGTTTCATCAGACTAGAGAATCTTGAGTCTTTCAGTTACCTTTTGGCAAACTCCAAGCGGGCTGTCATGTGCCTTTTACTGAGGAGTGGCTTCCGTCTGGCCAATCTACCATAAAGGCCTGATTGGTGGAGTGCTGCAGAGATGGTTGTCCTTCTGGAAGGTTCTCCACAGATGAACTCGGAGCTCTGTCAGAGTGACCATTGGGTTCTTGGTCACCTCCCTGACCAATGCCCTTCTCCCGCCGATTGCTCAGTTTGGCTGGGGGGCCAGCTGTAGGAAGAGTCTTGGTGATTCCAACTTCTTCCATTTAAGAATGATGGAGGCCACTGTGTTCTTAGGGACATCCAATGCTGCAGAAATGTTTTGTGTACCCTTCCCCAGATCTGTGCCTCAACACAATCCTGTCTCGGAGCTCTACGGATAATTCCTTCAACCGCATGGCTTGGTTTTTGCTCTGAAATCAAATCAAATTGTATTTGTCACATGCGCCGAATACAACAGGTGTAGACCTTACAGTGAAATGCTTACTTACAAGCCCTTAACCAACAATGCCATTTTAAGAAAGAAAACGGAAAAAAAATCACAAAAAAATACAATATAAAATAATTTGAAATAAAAGTAACAAATAATTAAAGAGCAGCAGTAAAAATAACAATAGCGAGGCTATATACAGGGGGTCCCGGTATCGAGTCAATGTGCGGGGGCACTGGTTAGTCGAGGTAATTGGGGTAATATGTACATGTAGGTAGAGTTGTTATTAAAGTGACTATGCATAGATATTAAAAAAGAGAGTAGCAGCAGCGTAAAAGAGGTGGTGGCGTGGGGTAGGGTGTGGGGGACAATGCAAATAGTCTGGGTAGCCATGATTAGCTGTTCAGGAGTCTTATGGCTTGGGGGTAGAAGCTGTTAAGAAGCCTTTTGGACCTAGACTTGGCGCTCCGGTACCGCTTGCTGTGCGGTAGCAGAGAGAACAGTTTATGACTAGGGTGACTGGAGTCTTTGACAATTTTTAGGGCCTTCTTCTGACACCGCCTGGTATAGAGGTCCTGGATGGCAGGAAGCTTGGCCCCAGTGATGTACTGGGCCGTACGCACTACCCTCTGTAGTGCCTTGCGGTCGGAGGTCGAGCAGTTGCCATACCAGGCGGTGATGCAACTAGTCAGGATGCTCTCGATGGTGCAGCTGTATAACTTTTTGAGGATCTGAGGACCCATGCCAAATCTTTTCAGTCTCCTGAGGGGGAATAAGCTTTGTCGTGCCCTCTTCACGACTGTCTTGGTGTGTTTGGACCATGATAGTTTGTTTGGACCATGATATCATGTCCAATGAATTGAATTGACCACAGGTGGACTCCAATAAAGTTGTAGAAACATCTCAAGGATGATCAATGGAAACAGCATGCACCTGAGCTCAATTTCAAGTCTCATAGCAAATTGTCTGAATGCTTATGTAAATAAGGTATTTCTGTTTTTTATTGGTAATAAATTAGCAAAATATTCTAAAAACCTGTTTTCACTTTGTCATTATGGGGTATGTTGTGTAGATTGAGATTTTTTTATATATCCATTTTAGAATGAGTCTGTAACGTAATAAAATGTGGAAAAAGGGAAGCGGTCTAAATTTCTGAATGCACTGTAAATAGTTCCAGGTGCTAACTGCTCCTAATTTCAGGAGTTATCGCGCCAAAAGCAATGGATTTAAACATTAACTTGGACTGGAACATATTACTTGTTGTTCTCTTATCTTAAGGCTTGGCAGATGTTCACCCTGTCTTCACTGTGCCAAGTTACTTGACTATACTGAGAAAGTTCTGGTAGAAGCATATTTGACCTCTGAAATAAGGTGTGGGGGGAAAAGTGGGGAGAGAACAGGTCAGACTAGGTTGGTCTCTTCGGTGACTTGCGTTGGGTAGGGTCATGTACATGGAATTCAAGGATCACCCAGAATGATCTGGGTAACCTCCCGGGTGGCGCAGTGGTCTGTAGCTGTGCCACTAGAGATCCTGGTTCGAATCCAGGCTCTGTCGTAGCCGGCCGCGACCGGGAGACCCATGGGGCAGCGCACAATTGGCCCAGCGTCGTCCAGTGGAGGGGAGGGAATGGCTGGCAGGGATGTAGCTCAGTTGGTAGAGCATGGTGTTTGCAACGCCAGGGTTGTGGGTTCGATTCCCACGGGGGGCCAGTATGACTAAAATGTAAATGTAAATCTCCTTGATTGACAGACTGGCTGACTAACTTACTACCAGCTGGAGTTCCAGTGTTATTAAGAAGAATAGAATGTACTATGGTCTCAAATGGTACCCAGCCATTCCTTATAAAGTGCACTACTTTTTGACCAATAGTGCAGTATATAGGGGAATAGGGTGCCATTTGGGATGTGCCCAATGTAACTGAATTGAAATAAGGAGATTCATAACAGAAGGTTATTACATACAGCATATTAATGCTAAGCCACTCTGAAGTTATTAATGCCCCCTAGATACTTATCCGTTGTCTAAATAAGGGTGTGAAATGTGCCAAGCAAGTTTGAAGCCTGCATACAAACATGTTATGGGAAAATTGTTTTGTTTTGCCTAAAATAATAAAGTATACACATAGGAAGTGGGGAGTTCTCATAGTTGCTGTGCTCTTAGTTTTTCTAATCTCCTGCCGTCCTCCCCACACAGCTCCTGAAGTAATGGCCTTTCCAGACCTTCTGTAAACAGCTTGTGTTTACTGTGAGCAACCTCTTACCAAATTACCAGCTGTGTCCCTGGTCCTGTGTTTTGTCTTTCCACAGGGATTTCCCTTCTCTGCAACCCATCCCCCATCCCCTGTCGCTCCGATTCCTACCCACTACTGCCTCCAACCACAAGTTGTCCCTTATGGTCTGATATGGCTTTTCTGTTAAATGAAGGACAAACTCTAAAGGCAAAATAGTATGTACAGAGGAAGTATACTAAGATCATATTTTTCAGTTGAAAATCATCTGTTTGTTGCACTTGGAGCATGAACTGTGTGACACTTGATCATTGTACTGTATCAAGCACCTAGTTCTGTTATTTTAAGTGAAAGAACCAGTGAAGGGGAGATATATAGTACATAGTATGGCAGAGGGTGCAGGAGAAGACTTGATGTTGTTGAACCTGTGTTGATCTGGTACTCTCATTGTAAGATGTAGGACATTTAGGTGAGTCATTGTACGCTTACTACCCAAGGTCAAACTGTAGCTTCCTGCTTTTTGTCTCATATTCAATAGGCAGACGGTGACCTCCTGCATAGATTGTTCCATTGCAACCACTATGATTTAGCAAACAAAATACAGCACTGGACAGTTCAAACTACTGTAAGTACTGTGTAATAGACGGTAAAAGGCAGCATCTCTGTGCCCTGCTTTTCAGTTAGAGTTTCAGGTCATGTTTCAACCTGCATGTCGTTCCTGACATTATCAAGTAGTATGGGAACTGAAAATGTTTGACATAGATAATGTTCCTCTGTTTAAAAAAAATAAGAATCTAACACCAACATGCATATTGGTGCTTTAAATCTTAATCTATTGTTCTGAGTTTAGCTTGCCTATTATGACCTATTCTCATATACCTGTTGAATAGTCCAACATCTATTATGTGTTGAGTAGCTGTGTGAGTAAAGCATTGGAAAGCAGCCTTGGTAAGCTGCTGGGGATAGTGATAAGTAGGGTGTCCACCCACTCTGTCCAGAGTGGGTGAAAACACGCTTTGGTGATGACATTTCACTTCCTTATGTTATGAAATTCATTTTTCCAAGACAAATATGATTATTCATGTTCTTAATCGTTCAGTGGGGTCTTTCTCAAACATATCATTAACAGTATATCCAAAAAGTTGCATTTCGTAACCTAATACATCCGATAATAAGCACCGAGCTGTGTTGACATAGCGGTGCAGGTTTTTTGTAACAACTTTTGAGGATTTTACATTTTGTGGTGGTCGTCTTCAAAGTTATTTCCTCGGGTTGCAAAAGCAAAATTAACATAATGAGCTGAATTAAATGTAAAAGGCTTTGAAAATAAATGCCTTGGTATACGCTCAGTGCTCCGTTGACATTTCACAGAGACGTTTGTTTTTGTGAAAATAAAATCTAATTAATATAAAAAGCGTATACTAAAATATATTAAAATACTACATGTCATGTCTCAAAATCGATTGATTTAGTCACCCTAATTCTGGCCATCCTACAAGGGTAAAAACCCGAATAACTCTCTAACGGATTATGATAGAGACATGAGGTTTGGACCACTGGTTTTCTTAGGGGACTATCTACACAATTACAGATGCTGTTTTGATTGGACACCCTATAGTATGTGCTGACAGGCTCCATAGTTAACACTCACTATTCCATCACTGGCCTGTACAGTAGACCTAATCAGGCAGAATGCTCAGCTACCTACAGATGTCAGATCTTAATTTGATCACTATTTTGTCACCCAAGCCATAAAAACCCACTGTTTTTATTTTCTCTCCATGCAGGGGCAGTCGAGTCATTCGGACCAGTGCCAGCTCTCGCTCGCTCAAACGTAAAACGCACCAGACAGAATGTCAATAAATATCCTACTATAGGCGTATAGGTCCTATTATTGCAAAAATCTGAAATGCATCCATACACCTCAACAATCGTCGTTTTATATAGCTTAATAACACAAGATAGATATTGGTCTCCACTACAACATACAAGTGTCAGGGCCTCCCGAGTGGCGCAGTGGTCTAAGGCACTGCATCGCAGTGCTAGCTGTGCCACTAGAGATCCTGGTTCGATTCCAGGCTCTGTCGCAGCCGGCCGCGACCGGGAGACCCATGGGGCGGTGCACAATAAAAGTGAGCAGCCCATGATTCTTACAGTGTGTATATACAGTGCATTTGGAAAGTATTCAGACCTTTTTCCACATTTTGTTACGTTACAGCCTTATTCCAAAATTGATTACATTTTTCCTCATTAATCTACACACAATGACAAAGCAAAATCAGGTTTTTAGAAATTTGACAGCGATTAGCCTCCAGTCGTCTTGGGTATGACGCTACAAGCTTGGAACACCTGTATTTGGGGAGTTTCTCCCATTCTTCTCTGCAGATCCTCTCAAGCTCTGTCAGGTTGGATGGGGAGCGTCGCTGCACAGCTATTTTCAGGTCTCTCCAGAGATGTTCGATCGGATTCAAGTCCGGGCTCTGGCTGGACCACTCAAGGACATTCAGAGACTTGTGCCGTAGCCACCCCTTCGTTGTCTTGGCTGTGTGCTTAGGGTCGTTGTCATGTTGGAAGGTGAACCTTCGCCCCAGTCTGAGGTCGTTGCGCTCTGGAGCAGGTTTTCATCAGTCTGAGGTTGTTGCGCTCTGGAGCAGGTTTTCATCAAGGATCTCTCTGTACTTTGCTCTGTTCATCTTTCCCTCGATCCTGACTAGTCTCCCAGTCCCTGCCGCTGAAAAACATCCCCACAGTAGGGATGGTGCCAGGTTTCCTCCAGACGTGACGCTTGGCATTCAGGCCAAAGAGTTCAATCTTGGTTTCATCAGACCAATCTTGGTTTCTCATGGTCTGAGAGTCCTTTAGGTGCCTTTAGGCAAACTCCAAGCGAGCTGTCATGTTCCTTTTACTGAGGAGTGGCTTCCGTCTGGCCACTTTACCATAAAGGCCTGATTGGTGGAGTGCTGCAGAGATGGTTGTCCTTCTGGAAGGTTCTCCCATCTCCACAGAAGAACTCTGGAGCTCTGTCAGAGTGACCATCGGGTTCTTGGTCCCCACCCTGACTAATGCCCTTCTCCCCCGATTGTTCAGTTTGGCCGGGCGGCCAGCTCTAGGAAGAGTCTTGGTGGTTTCAAACTTCTTCCATTTAAGAATGATGAAGGCCACTGTGTTCTTGGGGACCTTCAATGCTGCAGAAATGATTTTGTACCCTTCCCCAGATCTGTGCCTCGACACAATCCTGTCTCGGAGCTCTACAGACAATTCCTTCGACCTCATGGCTTGGTTTGTGCTCTGACATGCACTGTCAACTGTGGGACCTTTTATGTAGACAGGTGTGTGCCTTTCCAAATCATATCCAATCAATAGAATGTACAACAGGTGGACTCCAATCAAGTTATAGAAACATCTCAAGGATGATCAATGGAAACAGAATGTACCTGAGCTCAATTTTGAGTCTCATAGCAAAGGGTCTGAATACTTATGTAAAGGTATTTCTGTTTTTTATTTTTATACATTTGCACAAAACATTTTGTTTTCGCGTTGTCATTATGGGGTATTGTGTGTAGACTGATGAGGGAAAAAATGATTTAATCAATTTTAGAATAAGGCTGTAACGTAACAAAATGTGGAAAAAGGGAAGGGGTCTGAATACTTTCCGAATGCATTGTAGTTATGGTGTGGATGGCCCTTACATAGGTGAGATTTCCATTGCTTAGCTGTTGTGCTCTGGCTACAGTAGCATAGGTCTACTGTACTTTTCAGTTTGTGTGGGCATTTGAAGTCATCATTGTTGTGGATTGAAAGCCTGTATTGTGTGGCTTTTAAGATGTAATTTCATAAAGCTATGCATTTAAGCTTATCCGAAGACAATTTCATTGAGCTGAGATTCGAACCCATGCCGACTCTGGCATATGTGTGAGGCCACTAATAATTTATTCTGCCTATTTGTTGCCTTGAACATGTAATAAAACAATTTATCTAAAAAAAATGGATTTTCCCCTAACGAAAAATAAATCTACCCCTACAAATATGTCAATTTATTATAATCCACATAATAATTTACAAGAGAAGCGCTGTAGCCTACATACAATAGGCTACTTTAACTGGTGCCCTAGTGGACCTGCAGTCTAAGGTACAATGTAGATAGCAACGGTACTGCATTGTATACAAACACCGCTTCCAGCTGCCCACTGGCGGCGATTTCTAAATATTTCTTCAGATATTTAAATCCTCCTGCTGTAGGACTATTTTCCTACTGCGACGAAATGGGTCAAATTTAAGATCCGACATCTGTAGTAACCACTACTGTAATGAACAACATCACTTATATCACATAATTTAGACCTAGCTTCCCATGCACACTGAAAACACCTAATCTTTTCTGTTTTAGTATTGTATTCTCAAAGGCTATTTTACTGTTTCACAGTAAAACCGATTTAACCAAAACCAGACGTGTTGGATTAATTTAATACAAATGTTGATCAGACGTTGAAAACAAAGTGTATTCGAATGGAGACTTGTGAATTCATCAGATGAATAATACTAAGGTAATGCCACTAGGTACGTTATCTTAGATTGACATGATTAAATCAGCCAATCTCAACAGCCCTATGCAAATAAATACAAAGTCTGTTGTCGTCTATAAGGATATGTTTATCAGAAGTAATCAGAAAGCAATCATCCAGAAGTGATTACAAGATTAGCTTACAGGGAATCCATTCCAAAGCCTTGTCTCAGCAACTAGAGCACCCTAGCTGAAACATCTGAGCAGGTGTGTAATCTCATTAGTTGGCAGGCTTGTTCATGGGAGGAAGATCCACACAGAGTTGCTAATGTGATTTCAGAGTGAATCACCTCGGAGAAGCAGGGTGTGGTGGTGGTCTGTGTTTGGGATAATGAATAGCAAACACATACAAAGTAACACCTGATTGAATTAAGCATTGGAAAAGCGTCCCAGGCATGCTGTTGTAGCCAGGATCAATAAGACGGACAGACAGCTAGCGGACACAGTGTGGTGTGGACTGGAGGATATGAGAGGATGTTGATAAACTTGCTGTGAATGTGATGGATGGCAGGGCTGTGTTGTTTCACCGCGCTGCCCACAGGTTCACGGCTGCAGCGCAGTGCGCAGGGAGGTAAAGTAAAGCTGATTAGCCCTCTGCTTATTACTGACTGTGAGGGAGTTCTCTCTCACTTCACTTCACTGAACTGAAGCTCCACCGACACACCATGCTTAAGAGCTTTCTGCGACCGTCCGACTGAGGGGTCCCACTGTGTGAAGGGATTTAAAATACAGGAAACTACAGATTTTCTGATGTCAACTGGGCGGGGCATTAAGGTAAGCCCGGTCTCCTCTGCTCCAACAGTCATAGCATAGCAGAGTCTGTCTTTGAACGCAGTGGAGATGGCAGGTATTTAAGAGGGGAGAACTCATCACTGAGGCCAAGAGGTAAGAAGGCGTTACAGGCTAATGATTGGAGGAGATGATCTGTTTAGGATGAATGTGTAATGTTCAAACCTGTAGCCAGCATTGGAAAATAAAATACAGGTTCACTTGAGGCACTCTAGTTCTGTCACTTGAGGCACCCTGTCTAACTTTTGTTGCGTTGTTTCTTTCCTAAGACAATGTTGAAGAGGAACATAGTGGGGATACGTGCCTTCAGTTTTAGGATTATATACACTTGTGTATTACTGCTGCGATTCTTGAAAGTACATGCCTGGGTAATAACTTATTTAAGACGATGTGGGCCATGTTATTTGCACTGTCATATAAGAATGTTGTAAGACCCATTGGTTTGAGTGGCTAGTGACTGGTTGTAGTTTGCTTGGATTCAATAGTTTTGCTGCAGTGGGAGTGTACAGTAGAGTTTCTGTTAACCCTGTATGTGTGAGTCCGTACAGTAGATTACTCAGGCAAGGCAATAAAAAAAGTGGTGTGGACGTTGGTGGTGGTATGCATTGTTGCACTCTCACTTCTTAAAATACACAGGGTGTTGTCCGGAGGAGAGCAGGAAGGCCTGTTTGCATAGCCACTTTGTTTGTCGCTTTGTTCATGAACCTACCTTTTCCCAAGGGACCTTTTAGGCTACACAGCCGTTAAGAGACTACAACAGCAGGAAGGCTTCATAATCTTTAGGCTTCAACCTGAGTAAAATAACTCCATGTATTCACTGAACATAACTTCAACTGGGCAAGCACACTGTTGTCTGTCATAAGCATAAACAATCTGTTTTCCCTTTCAAGTATTTACTTTTTCCCTCAGTGTTTCCTGTTGATTATGAAAGAATTTCGTGGAAGGGGCTGAAAAAGAATTTCACGGGAATATGCCTACGTTCCAGCTGCAAACATGCGCATTGGAATGTAAGGAATTTAGACAGCCCTTTTGGGGATGTTATTTGTGCCTTCCTTATTGCTTCGAAACAAATATAAGAATGGCATATCAGGATATTACTTGTTTTAAAAATGGTAACAATCAAAGCAGAATGTATTTAATACAGGCCAGTGAGTAGGCTTGAGCGGGTTGTCTGTTTCCCAGCCCCTTCAGCTTATTCATTTAGAGGAGTGAGTAGCAGCCTCCCTGATGCTGGCAATTTATATTGCAATACTTGTTTCTAGGTTAGTTAATTATGGCTCCTCTGTTTGCCCTAACAAAGACTAGGAAGTAGCCATCAAAGGTACGACACTATAACATCAACTTCTGTGGATTGATTTGGAGACATATAGTCATTACTGTTGAACTTCTATGGACTGTGGTCTCTCTCTCTCTCTCTGTCATGCACAAACACAACAGCATCTCAGGGATATGAAAATTGGTAGCAATACCTGGATATTATGCCTTTGAAATGTAGTCCTATTTGTGCATCGTCAGACAATAATGTAAGGAACAGGCCACATGCCTTTGATGCTAATCTAGCAGCAGGATAATGGAAATACAAGATGCCTTCTTGTGTGCCGTCTGGATGTATTTAGTTGTCTTCTTTAGTTAGGCTAAATGCAGACCTTCCTGCAGCTGCGTTGCACATTTGTGCAGTACCAGGTGTGAGCAAAAACATCAGAGGGTGATTTCACTCTACATCTGTTTTCATATTTCACACCACTGTAGTGATTCATCAATTGTTGGTCCCAGACTGACAGTAACTGATGGCTGGCAATGGTACCCCAGAGTTCATTTACATTTTAGTCATTTAGCAGACACTCTTATCCAGAGCGACTTATAGTTAGTGAGTGCATACATTTTTCATACAACTACTGTGTGTGTTCTGATACAGTCTGGCAACTGGCAAGTCCATAAGTATTGTAGGCCTAGTTCTACTTGTCTACCAAGGTCACACTCTTAGAAAAAAAGTTGCTATCTAGAACCTAAGAAGGTTCTCCGACTGTCACCCTTTGAAGAACCCTTTTTGGTTCCAGGTAGAACCCTTTTGGTTCCAGGTAGAGCACTTTTGGTTCCATGTAAAACCCTTTCCACAGAGGGTTCTACCTGGAACCCAAAAGGTTTCTCCCGGGAACCAGAAACGGTTCTCCTATGGGGACAGTCAAAGAACCCTTTTAGTGATAATGAATCAATCTATCGGCTGTATCTAACTCTGTATACATCAGTGGAGGCTGGTGGGAGGAGCTATAGGGGGATTGTAATGGCTGGAATGGAATAATGCAACAGTATCAAAAATGGAAACCACGTTTGCCTCCGTTCAATTTATTCCGTTCCAGCCATTACAATGAGCCTGTCCTCCTATAGCTCCTCCCACCACCGCCACTGGTATACATACACAGGATACACTCTGATACACAGGATCAGCTGTATCAAGCCTGTGGCCAATAAAACACATAGACCTGTCATTTCCTCCTGTCTATTGAGCGATGAGCATGTTCCCTGGTTGTGAATGGGTTTGTTAATGTACACCAGACCGGCTATATGCAGGGAAACACTTGGGGATAAATGTAGGCTTAGACGGGTCAAGCTGCAACATGTCTCTGTCTGTCATCATTCACCAGTCAACTCGCTGTCGGGCAGAGGCTGCTGCTGCAGAAACATGGGCTTGGATGAGGAAAACAGACCTTTTGTCTCTGCCTCTGTCACATGTTCTCAGAAGTGTCTGGTTATGGCTACTGAGAAAAGCAGGGCTGTTCCATAAACCAAACAATATTCTGTTTGTCTTCTAGGACTTTTGACTAGTATTTATATTATTATTATATTGGCTATATTGGCACCTGCTTTTTGTTTCCAGAGTCTATTAAAGTAACACTGTTGGAACTTGTAGTTGACATGCCTCCTTAATTGTTGTTTCCTATGTGTGGAAACAAAGTAAATCTTGGCATCATTTCGGAGAATGGTATAACATTTACATAGGGAGAGAGTAGCTCATTCCCATAATCGCATTGCCAAACAAACTTTTAGAGCCATGAACTCTGGACTTTGTACCCTAGCCTGGTGTGGACCACAGTAGCGTGTTTGTTTTAGCTGGGGGCGTCTGTTGACATATTTACAGTCACTAGGCTATTCATGGAAATTTCTGGTGGTTGTAGACCAGTTTTGTGTCTGTGTTGAATATAACTGTTGATTTTAACACTTTTACTTCCCTGTCTAATGTCTGTTTCTGAGGCTCTAGGCTTCTGGACGCATAAGCCCCACACTTTGTTTGTTAAAATCTAAAGCTGTTAAATGACTTTTAATTGCATCATTTTGCAACTATTGTGAATGAAGGTGGGGGCTTACTGGTGTGATTACATGATTAGAACCATGGAATATTTGAGAATAGAAACCCCCCAAAGGAACTAATATTCCTTTCAAGTCAGGGCTTAGTGGGCCCATCAACTTAAGACATTGCAAAAATGTCTATTTTCAAAGTAAGTGGTGACCTCTGACGAAATCAAATAGGCTACAGGTCACGCAGCTTAGTCAGTTGTTACTCCCCACTGAATAACCCCTTGAATAATTAATGAGAAATAACTTTAATTTATAGATTGTTTTAGTGAAGCATTATGTACATTGCATTTCACAGCCAGTTTCTCATACTGTAATGTACAGTATCCCTCTGAAGGACAAAGTGTGTGACATCTTATCAGGAGATTAGTCCTTTTAAAACACATGCATGTTTGCTTTGGCTGACTATGTTAGCAGTTGCAGTCAGGTTAGAGCTAATCTGTCTGTACAGTGATAAACATTTTCAATACAACCTAAAGAAAAATAAAATCAACCATATGATTACACTTTCCCCAGGGAACCCAGTCAGTTTAATGATGATGGTGTAATTAGTGTAAAGTAAGGATTGGCCACACATTTCTTCTGACAGATGGTCAGACCTTTCTATCCAGTTGTACACACTACACAGCAGATGCCACTTTACTCTACATCGTTGGGAAAGGACTAGTCAATAAGAATACCTGTTGTATTCGGGACGTGACAAAAACAATTTGATAATAATATTGCTGATTAAAGGGGAGACTGTTGGTTTTAAAAGACACCTGTAGAGAGAGACATTTAGGAACAGAGACTTTGATCACTATGCTCCATGGGTTACCCTTCACCACACTGTCCTCAGGCCTAATGGATAAATCACTGCTCTTGAGTGTCTTGTGACTTGTTTGCAAAGGGAACCCAAGCTCTTTCATCTAATAGCTGCTTAATTTAAGTTGGGAAGAAAGGATTCCTTTCATGCTATGTCATGCAGTGTTATGTGTAATCAGATTGTTTTATGCAATAAAATAATCATTTAGAATTATTTTCCTGACAAAAATTACCCAGAGCCCCTGCATTCTCTTTTTCTACCTGTTCAACGTTTCTTATTTATATGGATACCATCAGGGAAAGATGTGTATTCATACCAGTGAAATACTACCATATTGTTTTAGACTGCAACAGGCTGATAATATCGTATTAACAGTTAATATTATTGTGAGATTCATCTTGTCCCTTTTCTTTTCCTACCGACAGAGTGTCAACCAAAAGCAAGGCCCCCTCTCCCCCATTATCAGTGAAGGGCCTGGATGGTGCAGGCCTCTCCCAGAGACATTCTGTATCAGGATATCCTCTGATGACCATGGACCAGAAGGAGAACCTACTTGAACAGGACCTGACTCTGGTCGTGGTTCTGCCAGGCGGAGTGGAGAAGACGGCCACTGTCCATGGCAGGTGAGACTTGGGCTTAAGTCTCACATGGCACCTATTTAGTGCCTATGGACCCTGGTCAAAAGTAGTGCACTAAATAAATAAAGTGTCCCACTGTGACTAAACACCAACCAAGTGCTCCCAACCTTCCCTCCTTGGAAAGACTTCCAAGATGAAGCATCATCTAAATGCATTTTGAGCGTCAGATAGATAGATAGATAGATAGATAGATAGAACAAAAATATAAACGCAACGCAACCATGTTTCATGAGCTAAAATAAAAGATCCCCGAAATGTTCCATACGCACAAAAAGCTTATTTCTCTCAAATGTTTACATCCGTGTTAGTGAGCATTTGTCATTTGCCAAGATAGCATGTCAAGAAGCTGATTAAACAGCATGATCATTACACAGGTGTACCTTGTGCTGGGGACAATAAAAGGCCACTCTAAAATGTGCAGTTTTGTCAGACAACACAATGCCACAGATGACTCAAGTTTTGAGGGAGCGTGCAATTGGCATGCTGACTGCAGAAATGTCCAACAGAGCTGTTGCCAGAGAATTGCATGTTCATTTCTCTACCATAAGCCGCCTCCAACGTTGTTTTAGAGAATTTAGCAGTGCAACCGGACTCGCAACCGCAGGCCACGTGTAACCACGCCAGGACCTCCACATCCGGCTTCTTCACCTGCAGGATCGTCTGAGAAGGGGGAGGGGGGGTGCTGAGGAGTATTTCTGTCTGTAATAAAGCCCTTTTGTGGGGAAAAACTCATTCTGATTAGCTGGGCCTGGCTCCCCTGCGGGTGGACCTATGCCCTCCCAGGCCCACCCATGGCTTTGCCCCTGCCCAGTCATGTGACATCCATAGATTAGGGCCTTATGAATTTATTTAAATTGACTGATTTCCTTCTATGAACTGTAACTCAGTCAAATCTTTGAAATTGTTGCATGTTATGTTTATTTTTGTTCAGTATAAAATGGCATATGATTACTGCACATCCTTCTACCATTACATCAACTTTCCAAGGCTCTAATGTAATGTCCTATTTCTCTGAGTCATATATTGTAGGTGGTGCAGTAAAAGCTGTGGTTTTGGTTAACAGTACTTGCATCATTTTATTGCACCAAGAAGTTTTATGATGTGACTGATTCCTTTCCACTTGCTAAGGTAGAATGTTATTTGTGTTTTAGGCACAGTAATCACATTTTATGGTTTAAATATGTGTAAAAAAAAATATTTCCTGAGCTTTCTTATCTCCTATATATAGTACACACTTCAAAACCTTATTCAAAACATAAATCATAAGGAATGTCTCTTTTGCCATTAATGACTATTATTCAATGTGTTTCTATGGGATTTGGTATTAAAGGCGAAATTCTATATATTTGTTTTGATACCTAAAGGGGTCCTAAAATTCAAAATCAAATAGCTAAATGATCCATGGTATGACCATCTTAAAACAATTCCATGTCAGTTTATACCCCCCCCACATACATTTCATGAAAGTTAGTCTTATGAAGTCTGGACTGTGAAGCTCTCATCCACACCAATTCAGCCGAGACCAAAACGCCTAGTCAGACAAACATGAGATTAATATCTCAGTCAAAGGGCTTTGTTGTTTTTCAGAACAAGGACTTTGTGTCCTGGTATGAAACTACATACCCACACTCTTCACTCTCCATCACCGAAGTTTACTCAAGATATCATTCTTCTATTTTTGCAAGACTCAAATACTCCATTAGTATATTGTGCCCTGCCTCTCCAGCTTTAATTGAGACCAACTTTAATATAAAACGATTAAGCATCAAATTCTTCACCCTCTTTTCTTTTACAGAGTACAGTGAACTCATTATGATAAGGATTCAACTTTTGGTATTATATTTCCAGAGCCTGGAATTTGGAAACTGCTGGATAGCTTTGTGTGGATGCTGTTGCTAAATGGTTTTCCACACCACCAACAGTTGTGTGTGTGAAGCACAATCTGACGGCTCCTTATGCTAAGCTTTATCACTGTAAAAAAGTAGTGTGATAATGCACTACTATTACGTAGAGTGTAAAAGTATTCTGTGATAGCATCTACTTTCGTGATAGTACTTTCTCCTTGGCATTTGCAAATTCCACATAAAAAGTTCAGTGTTTTCTCTCTTGATACACACAGCCTTTTATCCTTAGCTAGGGCGATTATTACTACTAAACTTTGTGTTTTTCAGCAAGCCTATGATGGATTTGTTAGTCATGCTTTGTGCCAAGTACCACCTGAACCCATCAGGCCACACTATAGAGCTCGTCACCACCAACAGAAACCACATCAAGTTCAAACCCAACGCTTTGATCGGGGCACTAGAGGCAGAGAAGGTTCTGCTCAAGCCTAAAGGAATGGAGGAAAAGCATAAGAAGCCTGGCCCTCAGATGCCAGAGGTACAGTTGAAACATCTGTGGTAGAAATTTACTAGTTATATAAGTTATAATAATTGCTTTATCTTGTAATGTATTTTTTATTTGAGTATATATGAAATGAGATGTGTGTGTGTATGTATGTATGTATGTATGTATGTATGTATGTGTGTATATATATGTGTGTGTATATATATATATATATATATATATATATATATATATATATATATGTGTGTGTGTGTGTGTGTGTGTGTGTGTGTGTGTGTGTATATATATATATATATGTGTGTGTGTGTGTGTGTGTGTGTGTGTGTGTGTATATATATATATATGTGTGTGTATATATATGTGTGTGTGTGTGTGTGTGTGTGTGTATATATATATATATATATATATATATATATATATATATATATATATATATATATATATATATACACACAGTGGGGAGAACAAGTATTTGATACACTGCCGATTTTGCAGGTTTTCCTACTTACAAAGCATGTAGAGGTCTGTAATTTTTATCATAGGTACACTTCAACTGTGAGAGACGGAATCTAAAACAAAAATCCAGAAAATCACATTGTATGATTTTAAGTAATTAATTTGCATTTTATTGCATGACATAAGTATTTGATACATCAGAAAAGCAGAACTTAATATTTGGTACAGAAACCTTTGTTTGCAATTACAGAGATCATACGTTTCCTGTAGGTCTTGACCAGGTTTGCACACACTGCAGCAGGGATTTTGGCCCACTCCTCCATACAGACCTTCTCCAGATCCTTCAGGTTTCGGGGCAGTCGCTGAACAATACGGACTTTCAGCTCCCTCCAAAGATTTTCTATTGGGTTCAGGTCTGGAGACTGCCTAGGCCACTCCAGGACCTTGAGATGCTTCTTACGGAGCCACTCCTTAGTTGCCCTGGCTGTGTGTTTCGGGTTGTTGTCATGCTGGAAGACCCAGCGATGACCCATCTTCAATGCTCTTACTGAGGGAAGGAGGTTGTTGGCCAAGATCTCGCGATACATGGCCCCATCCATCCTCCCCTCAATACGGTGCAGTCGTCCTGTCCCCTTTGCAGAAAAGCATCCCCAAAGAATGATGTTTCCACCTCCATGCTTCACGGTTGGGATGGTGTTCTTGGGGTTGTACTCATCCTTTTTCTTCCTCCAAACACGGCGAGTGGAGTTTAGACCAAAAAGCGCTATTTTTGTCTCATCAGACCACATTACCTTCTCCCATTCCTCCTCTGGATCATCCAGATGGTCATTGGCAAACTTCAGACGGGCCTGGACATGCGCTGGCTTGAGCAGGGGGACCTTGCGTGCGCTGCAGGATTTTAATCCATGACGGCGTAGTGTGTTACTAATGGTTTTCTTCGAGACTGTGGTCCCAGCTCTCTTCAGGTCATTGACCAGGTCCTGCCGTGTAGTTTTGGGCTGATCCCTCACCTTCCTCATGATCATTGATGCCCCACGAGGTGAGATCTTGCATGGAGCCCCAGACCGAGGGTGATTGACCGTTATCTTGAACTTCTTCCATTTTCTAATAATTGCGCCAACAGTTGTTGCCTTCTCACCAAGCTGCTTGCCTATTGTCCTGTAGCCCATCCCAGCCTTGTGCAGGTCTACAATTTTATCCCTGATGTCCTTACACAGCTCTCTGGTCTTGGCCATTGTGGAGAGGTTGGAGTCTGTTTGATTGAGTGTGTGGACAGGTGTCTTTTATACAGGTAACGAGTTCAAACAGGTGCAGTTAATACAGGTAATGAGTGGAGAACAGGAGGGCTTCTTAAAGAAAAACTAACAGGTCTGTGAGAGCCGGAATTCTTACTGGTTGGTAGGTGATCAAATACTTATGTCATGCAATAAAATGCAAATGAATTACTTAAAAATCATACAATATGATTTTCTGGATTTTTGTTTTCGATTCCATCTCTCACAGTTGAAGTGTACCTATGATAAAAAATTACAGACCTCTACATGCTTTGTAAGTAGGAAAACCTGCAAAATCGGCAGTGTATCAAATACTTGTTCTCCCCACTGTGTGTGTATGTATGTATGATATATATATATATATATATATATATATATATATATATATATATATATATATATATATATATAGTGATTGAAAAAAGTATTTGATCCCCTGCTGATTTTGTACGTTTGCCCACTGACAAAGACATGATCAGTCTATAATTTTAATGGTAGGTTTATATGAACAGTGAGAAACAGAATAACAACAACAAAATCCAGAAAAATGCGTGTTAAAAATGTTAGAAATTGATTTGCATTTTAATGATGGAAATAAGTATTTGACCCCTCTGCAAAACATGACTTAGTACGTTTTGGCAAAACCCTCGTTGGCAATCACAGAGGTCAGACGTTTCTTTAAGTTGGCCACCAGGTTTGCACACATCTCTGGAGGGATTTTGTCCCACTCCTCTTTGCAGATCTTCTCCGTCATTAAGGTTTCGAGGCTGACGTTTGGCAACTCGAACCTTCAGCTACCTCTACAGATTTTCTATGGGATTAAGGTCTGGAGACTGGCTAGGCCACTCCAGGACCTTAATGTGCTTCTTCTTGAGCCACTCCTTTGTTGCCTTGGCTGTGTGTTTTGGGTCATTGTCATGCTGGAATACCCATCCATGACCCATTTTCAATGCCCTGGCTGAGGGAAGGAGGTTCTCATCCAAGATTTGACGGTACATGGCCCCGTCCATCGTCCCTTTGATGCGGTGAAGTTGTCCTGTCCCCTTAGCAGAAAAACACCCCCAAAGCATAATGTTTCCACCTCCATGTTTGACAGGGGGGATGGTGTTCTTGGGGTCATAGGCAGCATTCCTCCACCTCCAAACACGGCGAGTTGAGTTGATGCCAAAGAGCTTGATTTTGGTCTCATCTGACCACAACACTTTCACCCAGTTCTCCTCTGAATCATTCAGATGTTCATTGGCAAACTTCAGACAGCCCTGTATATGTGCTTTCTTGAGCAGGGGGACCTTGCGGGCGCTGCAGGATTTCAGTCCTTCACGGTGTAGTGTGTTACCAATTGTTTTCTTGGTGACTATGGTCCCAGCTGCCTTGAGATCATTGACAAGATCCTCCCGTGTAGTTCTGGGCTGATTCCTCACCGTTCTCATGATCATTGCAACTCCACGAGGTGAGATCTTGCATGGATCCCCAGGCCGAGGGAGATGGACAGTTCTTTTGTGTTTCTTCCATTTGCGAATAATCACACCAACTGTTGTCACCTTCTCACGAAGCTGCTTGGCGATGGTCTTGTAGCCCATTCCAGCCTTGTGTAGGTCTACAATGTTGTCCCTGACATCCTTGGAGAGCTCTTTGGTCTTGGCCATTGTGGAGACTTTGGAATCTGATTGATTGCTTCTGTGGACAGGTGTCTTTTTATACAGGTAATAAACTGAGATTAGGAGCACTCCCTTTAAGAGTGTGCTCCTAATCTCAGTTCGTTACCTGTATAAAAGACACCTGGGAGCCAGAAATCTTTCTGATTGAGAGGGGGTCAAATACTTATTTCCCTCATTAAAATGCAAATCAATTTATAACATTTTTGACATGCGTTTTTCTGGATTTTTTTGTTGGTATTCTGTCTCTCACTGTTCAAATAAACCTACCATTAAAATTATAGACTGATCATGTCTTTGTCAGTGGGCAAACGTACAAAATCAGCAGGGGATCAAATACTTTTTTCCCTTACTATATATATATTACTATATATATATATATATATATTACTATATATATATATATATATATATATATATATATATATATATATATATATATATATATATATATGTGTATATATATATATATGTATATATATATATATATGTATATATATATGTATATATATATATGTATATATACGTATATATATATGTATATATATATATATGTATATATACGTATATGTATATATGTATATATACGTATATATATGTATATATGTATATATGTATATATACGTATATGTGTATATATATATATATATATGTATATATACGTATATATATGTGTATGTATGTATGTATGTATGTATGTATGTATGTATGTATATATATATGTGTGTGTGTATATATATATATATATACGTATATGTGTATATATATATATATATATATATATATATATATATATATATATATATATATATACGTGTATATATATATATATATATATACGTATATGTATGTGTGTGTATATATATATGTGTGTGTGTGTGTTCTTTAAGTACTTTTTCTAGCAGTTTTTAATGAGGATAGTAATGAGGTCTGATAATCTAATTTCTTTGACTCTCCAGGCAACTGTCCGTCTGGTAATAAACTATAAAAAGACCCAGAAAACTATACTAAGAGTCAGCCCTCGAGTCCCCCTTGAAGACCTCTTACCAGCTATTTGTGAGAAATGTGAATTTGACAGACTGAGCACACTTTTATTGAGAGATGCCCAATCTGAGGATCCTTTGGATTTGACCTGTTCTCTCAATGATTTTGCAATAAGGGAGGTTTATGCAAGGGACACAACAGGTAAGGGCTTCTCTAAAACCATCAGCCTTCAAAACATTCATTAATCTGAATAAATACCATACATTCTGAACTAATCTCGGCACCCAGAGCCAAATCTTGTGTGTTAAATCTGTCAACAAGAGACTTATTCTGAATGAACACTATTCACCATTCATTCATTTTACAATTACACAGGTGCATTTACTACCGAATATCATTTCCATCTTCTCTTTCATAGCTATGTACTCAGCAGATGTACCTGCCTCACCTACTACACCAACTCATCAAGGTCATCGAGGTAATGTAACATGAATTTATTAGCTATGTTTTTACATGGGTTTTATTTTGCGATTTCCATTTACCACTGACATGATGCATTTGAAGTCAAGTTCATCAATACTTTGACAGGAATTTAAGAAACGTTGTCAGTAAGATCTATATATTCCTAACAGATACCATTCCACCCAGTGAAGATAAAACCCAGAAGGAGAAAGAAAACAAGGGAATGTTCAGTCTATTCAGGAGAAGTAAGAAAAAACCTGAGCAGGTGTGTACTCTTCATTTACAGGTCAGTTTTGTCTGATTATGAGTTAATCGTGGGTGTTGGAGCGGGGCAAGGGGATATTGTCACAGCCTTGTGATTGGATAGTTTTCTCTTTGCTTACTGCAGAAAACAGGCCTTTGATCTGATTGGATGTTTGTTTGCTCTTTAAAGGGAATGACTGCCAGTGCCCCGGCGTCCCCAGTCTTCCCTAGCAAGCCTCGACCTCTCAGCATGAGCTCACTCAGTGCCCACTCCTCCACATTCAACTGCAGCACCATGCCTTCTGACATGCCAAAGAAGAGACGGGCTCCTCTGCCCCCCATGCTGGTGTCCCAGAGCTGCCCCTCTAACCTGAGCCATCGTCAGAGGTCCATCTCAGCCTCGGAGCCCGAAACCCAAACGGACAGTGACCAGGTGAGTGGGACTTAACCCAACTGGATCTGTGTTCTGGCTTTACCAGGTCTGTCTGTAAGTCTGGATGCTCATGAGAAATAGATATCCAGAGAAATGGTTCGTGTTGCATTTTAAAATTTAAATCCTAGACAAGTAAATCAATAATTTCAGGTAGGTTACTCCTTTGCATACTTCAACTAAATCTGTAACTGGTTTTTCCTCTTCTGTTGTGGAGATTACTGGTCTGAGTCGCAGCACAGAGTCTTCCTTGAAGAGGACAAAGCGCAAGGCTCCTCCACCCCCCGCATCTCCTGGAGTGGTAGTCCAAGATGAAGCTTCGCTAGATAGAGGTAAGAAAGGTTTCACTGGATTCATACGTACTGTATTTAATTGGCTTGTGCTCAACCCCCTATCTACATACTGTATTTCAGGTGTACATTTTCTTACATTAGGGAGTTACTTGAAAATAGCATCTTTAGGCACATTTTTTGGATGTTGGTGATTTAGTTGCTCTTTCTCCTGGGTTGAGACCTTGAGTACATATCTTGTACTTTGGTCTCTAAAGTCAACTGAGAATAGTAAATATGACCAATGATTGGTCATTGTATTTGACTCTGATGCCTCCTAGTGGTCAATATGAAACGGTTACAGAACGAATCGCTACGCTTGTGGAGCCTGCAGTACTCCTTGAGAGTTTGAATACAATTCAGAGTTGCAAATTTTTTTGTGATCTCATGGGATATATATATATATATGGTCCTTGCATTCTTATGTTCCTCCATAAGGGTAAAGACCATGTTCTATAAGTAGTTCCTCACTAAACTTGCAGCCTGCAAGTCACCAGAGGAGGGTGTCTGAGGGAGATTCTGCGCTGCTGAAGCTTCCTGTTGTCTCTTCTACCCACTCTGCTCTGCTTCCTCTTTCACCTCCTCCTCAAGCATCTCCTCTTCTTCCTGCACTGGCCTGCTGCTTTTCCTCCTCACGCTTTTGGTCAGTCGGATGAAAATGTGCTATTCTGTTGGTTTTCGTGCTGCATGTTTAAGCCTTCCTGCATGAGTTTTCATTGGCTCCTTTTTCAATGTACTTCAACATGATCAAATTGGTAAAAAATACACTCTTGAACACAATAATACAGACATAAATACATGCAATACTTAGTTGAGATACATTAAAAGACAGAGTTTCCAGACTTTTGACCCAATTTTTATCATACAAAAAAGCGTAGATGGTTTATATGGGTTTATAATTATAAAGTGATGTAAATCAGACACACTGTTATTCAAGTGAAACACCTCTGAAAGCACTATCCGGAAATCCACTAACTGCTATTGATTGAATACCGGCTTTTGGTTATATCTGTTATTTGTTACTGACTAGCTTAGATTGGGTTGCATGCTTTCTGTGAGAGAAGAGTGATCTTTAGTGATCTTTAAAGTTTAAACATACAGTACCAGTCAAAAGTTTGGGCACACCTACTCATTCAAGGGTTTTTCTTTATTTGTACTCAATTATTTTCTACATTGTAGAATATAGTGAAGACATCAAAACTATGAAAATACACATCATGTAGTAATCAAAATATTTTATATTTGAGATTCTTAAAATAGCCACCCTTTGCCTTGATGACAGCTTTGCACACTCTTGGCATTCTCTCAACCAGCTTCACCTGGAATGCTTTTCCAACTGTCTTGAAGGAGTTCCCACATATGCTGAGCACTTTTTGGCTGCTTTTCCTTCACTCTGCCGTCTGACTCATCCCAAACCATCTCAATTGGGTTGAGGTCGGGGGATTGTGGAGGCCAGGTCATCTGATGGAGCACTCCCTCACTATCCTTCTTGGTAAAATTGCCTTTACACAGCCTGGCGGTGTGTTGGGTCATTGTCCTGTTGAAAAACAAATGATAATCCCACTAAGCCCAAACCCGATGGGATGGCGTATTGCTGCAGAATGCTGTAGTAGCCATGCTGGTTAAGTGTGCCTTGAATTCTAAATCAGACAGTGTTACCAGCAAAGCACCCCCACACCATAACACCTTCTCCTCCATGCTTTACGGTGGGAACTACACATGCGGAGATCATCCGTTCACCCACACCGCATCTCACAAAGACACGACGGTTTGAACCAAAAAAAATCCAATTTGGACTACAGACCAAAGGCCTGATTCACACAGTCCCCTCTGAACAGTTGATGTTGAGATGTGTCTGTTACTTGAACTCTGTGAAGCATTTATTTGGGCTGCAATTTCTGAGGCTGGTAACTCTAATGAACTTATCCTCTGCAGCAGAGGTAACTCTGGGTCTTCCATTCCTGTGGTGGTCCTCATGAGAGCCCGTTTCATCATAGCGCTTGATGTTTTTTGCGTCTGCACTTGAAGAAACTTTCAAAGTTCTTGAAATGTTCCGTATTGACTGTCCTTCATGTCTTAAAGTAATGACGGACTGTCATTTCGCTTTGCTCATATGAGCTGTTCTTGTCACAATATAGACTTGGTCTTTTACCAAATAGGGCAATCTTCTGTATACCCCCTTACCTTGTCACAACACAACTGATTGGCTCAAACGCATTAAGAAGGGAAAAAAATCCACAAATTCACTTTTAGGAAGGTACACTTGTTAATTGAAATGCATTCCAGGTGACTACCTCATGAAGCTTGTTGAGAGAATGCCAAGAGTGTGCAAAGCTGTCATCAAGGCAAAGGGTGGCTATTTGAAGAATCTCAAATATAAAATATATTTTGATTTGTTGAACACTTTTTTGGTTACTACATGATTCCATATGTGTTATGTCATAGTTTTGACATCTTCACTATTATCCTACAATGTAAAAATAAAGAAAAACCCTTGAATGAGTAGGTGTGTCCAAACTTTTGACTGGTAGTGTACATGAAGTACATTCTAATCACTCCCAGTTATTCTAATCACTCCCAGTTATTCAGCAATACAGACAGCCCCGGGAGACTTTGTGTTGGATCTAGGCATCTTCCTCTTTTTTGTTTATTCTGAATTTTGTTTTTGTAGTTTCAAATGGCTCTTTTGCTACTTGTTTCTATTCTGTTCCTGTCTTTTGTAACATGTTTGAAGTCTCCAGTTATGCTTTCCACATGTTATTTTTACTTCAACTCATTGTGTTGTCAGACCTGAGTGTATTTCATAGAAACTTAATTTGTAAGTTCAGTATTTGAAAACCACACTAGCCAATTCTCCCAGATCGTATGAATAAAACAAGTGTCCTCCTAAAGATTTGACTGCTCTCTGCTTGTAATGCTACATCTTCCATCTGCCCTCCCTCCCCCGCTGGCTTCACATAATCGACTTCACAGAGAAAGCTCAGGCCCAGATTCTGGATGTCTCTCCCTGACGTCCAACGGCTGTTCACTTCAGTTAGATATCACAGGCTGCACAGTGAGGAGTCTCTGCTTTATATAACCAGCCTGCTGAATATTGCTTCTGCTCTCTATTTCTCTGTGATGGCCTTGAAGAACTAAAGGGGAATATGAGATGCTAGATGTCTTCATTAAGCCCAATTCACTTGTCTGAAGTATCCCTAACACAATAATATTATGTTTGCTGTTGTGTGATTGTGAAAGTGATGTTAGTAATACTAAATCAGCTTTCTATCAGTTTACAGTGCCTTAAAGTATTCATACCCCTTGACTTATTCCACATTTTGTTGTGTTACAGCCTGAATTCAAAATGGATTAACTTGATTTTGTTTCTCACCCATTTACACACAATACCCCATAATGACAAAGTAAAAACATATTTTTAGAAAATGTTGCAAATTTATCGAAAATGAAATACAGAAATATTTAATTTACATAGTGCCGTGAAAAAGTATTAGCCCCCTTTCTGATTTTCTCTATTTGTGCATATTTATTTATACTGAATGTTATCAGATCTTCAACCAAAACCTAATATTAGATAAAGGGAACCTGAGTTTACAAATAACAAAAAAAGATACTTATTTTATTCATTTAATTAACAAAGTTAAGCAACACCCAATTCCCCTGTGTGAAAAAGTAATTACCTCTTACACTCAATAACTGGTTGTGCCACCTTTAGCTGCAATGACTAAATGCTTAATGTAGTTGTTGATCAGTCTCTCACATCGATGTGGAGGAATTTTGGCCCACTCTTGCATGCAGAGCTGCTTTAACTCAGTGACATTTGTGGATTTTCAAGCATGAACTGCTTGTTTCAAGTCCTGACACAACATCTCAATTGGGATTAGGTCTGGAATTTGACTAGGCCATTCCAAAACTTCAAATTTGTTGCTTTTAACCATTTTCATGTGGACTTGATTGTGTGTTTTGGATCATTGTCTTGCTGCATGACCCAGCTGCACTTCAGCTTCAGCTCATAGAGGCTGGCCTGGCATTCTCCTGTAGAAGTATCTGATACAGAGCAGAGTTCAGGGTTCTTTCTATTAAGGCAAGTTGTCCAGGTCCTGAGGCAGCAAAGCAACCCCAAACCATCACACTACCACCACCATGCTTGACTGTTGGTATGAGGTTCAAACTGTGGAATGCAGTGTTTTGGTTTTCGCCAGACATAATGAGACGCATCTCGTCCAAAAAGTTGACTCAAGTTTGTCAAAAATCACCTGGAGGCACCTGGATGATCATCAAGACTCTTGGAAGAATGTTCTATGGACAGATGAGTCAAAAGTATAACTTTTTGGACGACATGGGTCCCATTTATGCCTGGTAAAAACAAACACTGCATTCCACAGTAAGAACCTCATTTGCAAAAGTAGAGAACATTTGAAATAATGGGGCAAATACTTTTTCACAGCACTGTCGGTATTCACACACTTATTCAATACTTTGTAGAATCACCTTTGGCAGCGATTACAGCTGTGAGTCTTTCTGGGTAAGTCTCTAAGAGTTTTCCAGACCTGGATTGTGCAACATTTGCCCATTATTCTTTTCAAAATACTTCAATCTCTGTCAAATTGGTTGTTGATCATTTCTAGACAACCATTTTCATGTCTTGCCATAGATTTTCACATCAATTTAAGTCAAAACTGTATCTCAGCCACTCAGGAACATTCACTGTCTTCTTGGTAAGCATCTCCAGTGTAGAGTTGGCCTTGTGTTTTAGGTTATTGTCCTGTTGAAAGGTGAATTCATCTCCCAGTGTCTGGTGGAAAGCAGACTGAACCAGGTTTTCCTCTAGGATTTTGCCTGTGCTTAGCTCCATTCAGTTTCTTTTTTCTCCCTGAAAAACTCCCCAGTCCTTAACGATTACAAGCATACCCATAACATTATGCAGCCACACCTATGCTTGAAAATATGGAGAGTGGTACTCAGTAATGTGTTGTATTGGATTTTCCCAAAACATAACTTTTTGTTCTGAATACAAAGTGAATTGCTTTGCCAGATTTTTTGCAGTATTACTTTAGTTCCTTGTTGCAAACTGGATGCGTGTTTTGGAATATTTTTATTCTGTACAGGCTTCCTTCTTTTCACTCTGTCAATTAGGTTAGTATTGTGGAGTAACTAAAATGTTGTTGATCCATCCTCAGTTCTCTCCTATCACAGCCATTACACTCAAACTGTTTTAAAGTCACCATTCGCCTCATGGTGAAATCCCTGAGCGGTTTCCTTCCTCTCCGGAAACTGATTTAAGAAAGATGCCTTTATCTTTGTAGTGACTGGGTGTATTGATACACAATCCAAAGTGTAATTAATAACTTCACCAAGCTCAAAGGGATATTCAGTGTCTGCTTTTTAAAAACATCTCTACCCATCTTCGAATAGGTGCCCTTCTTTGCGAGGCATTGGAAAACATCCCTGGTCTTTGTGGTTGAATTTGTGGTTGGAATTCACTGCTTGACTGAGGGACCTTCACAATTATCTGTATGTGTTGGGCACTGAGATGAGGTAGTCATTCAAAAATAATGTTAAACACTATTATTGCGAGTGAGTCCATGCAACTTGTGTGACTTTTTAAGCAGATTTTACTCCTGAACTTACTTGCCATAAAAAAGCGGTTGAATACTTTTAATTTGTAATTAATTTGTAAACATTTTGAAAAACATACTTCCACTTTGACATTATGGGGTATTGTGTGTAGGCCAGTGACACAAAATCGCAATTTAATCCATTTAAAATTCTGACTGTTACTCAATAAAATGTGGAAAAAGTCAAGGGGTGTTCATATTTTCTGAAGGCACTGTATATACCTGCTGCTTCATTCTGAAGTGGAGGAGTACTTCTCTTATTTACAGTATTTGCTGAATTAACTGATTCTCTTTAATATTGAAAGTCTGACCGAATGGCTAGAGACCACATTCTCCTCCCCATCACATCACCATTACTCATCACACTACAGTTCTACTGTTGTTCTTCATCGCAACTTAGATGAGACATTGCAGATTTTGTTTCTTCAATTTTTACGATTCTCAACTGAAAATGTCCTCTTGTCATCTTCCCTCCTGTTGTGCTGCAGGTGGCCAACCTACTACACTGGAAGAGATTATGGAGCAGGAGGAGACAACTGCCTCTGTAGTCCTAGACTCTATGAGTGATGTCCAGGAGGACGACAGCAGCCTCAACCTGTCAACAGCAGACATCTCTGTGGACTCTGAGAGAACCGAGGGTGTCTCTCCACCCCCGGACGCCCCGCACGCTGAGATGGAGAACTCCCCACCACCCGAGAGCGAGTACCCAGCGGGGGAAGATCAGTCTTGTGATCTGTCCTCAGATGGCAAGTACGAACTCTAGCAGATAGTCCTACACTATGAATTAAGTAGTGCCTCTTTGACTTGGGTTTTTGCATTGCTTTTCTTAACTCCTGTTTTTGACAGATTAGTGCACAGCATGGTGAAAAACGCTGAGTGCACGGTTCCCATGCTGAGTGTGGAGATGGACATATCTGAAGCAGCAGATGTTGGTAGGTTTACAAGTAGTGATGAATTCAAGTTCCTAATGCGTTAACTATGGATTTAATGCTATAGCTTTTGTAGCAATGTTGGCAAAATCCATGTCTACTTTGTACTAAATCATGTTTTTTTGTTCTCCAGAAAGCCCTCCATACCAAGCTGAGGAAATAAGTGGTCAGACAGGTTTTCCATGTGAAGATTCCACAACACAAGATGGGGCCAAAGGTGAATGCAGTACTGAGAGCTCTCCTACTATCAACCCACCAGCAGCCCAGCCGGTGACACAGAGCACAGGAACACAGGCCTCAGATCATCTGGACTCTGACCCGTCCTGTGATGAACGACCAGTGGCCACCAGCACCCCCTTTCTCCCTGCTGAAGATGCCCAGGTCCAAACTAATCTCACGCCGCCATGTCCCGTGTCACCACCCCAACAACAGGAAGTGCCTCCCCCTGCCAAAGCCTCTACCTCTGGAGCGGTGGGGCAGAAGAGGGACATGTCCACATCCACAGAGGAGCTGCTGACCACTGCTGAACCCATCACACCTGCCTTATCTCCTGCCTCTGCAGCCCATCAGGGCCAAATGTCCACTGAAAGTGCCCCAGCCCCACCGAAGCCATCCAATGAGCTGACCAGGGACTACATCCCCAAGGTGGGGATGACTACGTACACTATCGTGCCTCAGAAGACTCTGGAGAAACTGAGATACTTTGAGGTGGCGCTGACGTTGGAGTCCCCTCATGTGGCTCTAGAGAAGGAAGTAGACATTGGTTCACTTGAACTCAAAGACTGCACTACACAGGCTGAGCAGTTACAGGTCAGAACAGAACAGACAGAGCTGCCGTCTACTGTACCTAGGGAAGACTCTCAGTTTCAGCAAGTCCACAGCACTACTACTAGTGAGAGCACTGTAAATGGCAACGTGATCGAGTCTATTCACTCCCCCTCAACACCAACAACAATACTTCCTGCAAGAGATGACAAGATTCCATCCCCTGCTAGTGGTGGAGACCAAGCAGGCTCAATAGCAGAGGTCAAGGAGATGAAAATTCCACCCGCAACTAAACCCAAGCCTGGCTCTTTCCGCTTGCCGCAGCACAAAAGAACACCTGGTTATTATGTAACCTCAGCTGCAGTGAAAAGTTTGAGTGCCAGTCCTGACGCTGGCCAGAGGGAGGCTCCAGGCAGTCTAGTGGCAGCAGCAGCGCAGGCCCTGCAGCCAGTAGGGGGCAGCTTCCCCCCTCCTCCTCCTCCGGTGCAATGGGACGAGGAGACATCAGAGGGCGCTGAAGTAATTGATGTAGAGCTGAGGCCAAAGGAGGAAGAGAACAGAAGTGTACCCCCTCCACAGCCCAGTCCCTTCAGGGCGCCCCCATCCCCAGGACTGAGCCTGGAGAAACTGAGGAGTTTTACTGCTCCCAAACCCTACTCTCCTACTACCCCATCCCGCTTTGCCCAAGCTGTATCTTCGGCGGTCAAAAGGTCCCAGTCCTTATCCACTGGGTCCACCTCACCATCTCCTCGCTCGCCACCATTCTACCCATTCACAAGCCGCTTTTTAGTTAAAGATCCTAAAGGAACAGATAGGGATAAGGTGAGTAGTTGCAGATGTTTTGTGTCATGTTCTTTCTATTAGACTCTGTTTTCTCTATATTAGAACATACAGTAGTAATCTGGATATTTATCTAATTCAATTCAATTCTAAATGCTTTATTTATCCTACAAGGATAGTGTATCTTCACAGCTCACTACACTGAATGACAAAAAGCAAAGTAGTTGCTTTTCTCAACATTTTGAGGCTCAAATGTTAATTGCTTTGATACTTGTATTTAAGTTCAAAGCATAGGACTACTTTAAAAAATACTTTGCAGTAGAATTGAATATCTCATCACAAGATGATTAAAAGTGATCCATGTTTCACTGGCAGTGCTATCTCTAAACAATTGGCTACCCTCGGATGAACTCTCCAGTCTGCTGTTTTCCCATGTCCTTTAGGGTCAGCTTTGAGACTGTTGAATAACACAGGAAAGGGGAGGTGTACTCCTCTCTGAGAATGTATATACCATTTTCTCTCAATGGAATTGGAACACTCTACAATAAGCTTTTGTTCTGAGGCTGAGTGTGTTTTTTCCCCCGTGTTGCCTGGTAAACAATCCTAGCTGCTTATCCCACCTCTTAGACACCTTGACCTGTGACACGTCCCCTCCCTGAGAGACGGTGCCGGTGTGCCTGCGTGTCAATGATGTGCCTGTCCCTGGGAGCCAGTGGGGAACACTTTGTATCTCCTTGTTAATAGCCTGAGTGCACGTCTTTTACCATAGTTATTCCTGAAGGACTCTGTACCGGGCCTATACCGTATTGTACAGGTTGTTGACGTATGTAAAGCATGTACAGCAGTGTCTTCTTTCGAGTTTCTCGGTATTGACTGGCACACTCAGTTCTGAGTCTTGATTGATTATGTACATTGTGTCTTCTCTGCTGAGCACAGGGCAGTGACAATAGAGATTGGGTGAAGGACACAGGCTTGGAGCTCCAGGGAGGGGGGGGACCCGTGCGTTTCCCAGCCAGTGACATGACTGTTCAGATGGCAGGCCAGAGTGACCCTGAGCAGCGCCTCAGTACGTGTGGAGAGGAGCTGAGAAGAAACGGATCAACAGAGACATCTACAGTAAGTACTAGACTGTCACATAACATAGTGTTATAACATGGTGTTAAGTGGGGAGGGACTGAGACAGTGTCATATTGCAAC
The DNA here is from genome assembly GCF_020615455.1 of Coregonus clupeaformis. NCBI lineage: Eukaryota > Metazoa > Chordata > Actinopteri > Salmoniformes > Salmonidae > Coregonus > Coregonus clupeaformis. The sequence continues at coordinate 17,992,035 of NC_059195.1, forward strand.
AGTGTCATATTACAGTAGGGAGTCTACGTACTGTAATATGACACTGTCGCGGTCACTCCCCACTTAACATCATGTTATAACACTATGTTATGTGACAGTCTAGTACTTACTGTAGATGTCTCTGTTGATCCGTTTCTTCTCAGCTCCTCTCCACACGTACTGAGGCGCTGCTCAGGTTCACTCTGGCCTGCCATCTGAACAGTCATGTCACTGGCTGGGACACCGCACGGGTCCCCCCCTCCCTGGAGCTCCAAGCCTTTGTCCTTCACCCAATCTCTATTGTCACTGCCCTGTGCTCAGCAGAGAAGACACAATGTACATAATCAATCAAGACTCAGAACTGAGTGTGCCAGTCAATACCGAGAAACTCGAAAGAAGACACTGCTGTACATGCTTTACATACGTCAACAACCTGTACAATACGGTATAGGCCCAGTACAGAGTCCTTCAGGAATAACTATGGTAAAAGACGTGCACTCAGGCTATTAACAAGGACATACAAAGTGTTCCCCACTGGCTCCCAGGGACAGGCACATCATTGACACGCAGGCACACCGGCACCGTCTCTCAGGGAGGGGACGTGTCACAGGTCAAGGTGTCTAAGAGGTGGGATAAGCAGCTAGGATTGTTTACCAGGCCACACGGGGGAAAAAACACACTCAGCCTCAGAACAAAAGCTTATTGTAGAGTGTTCCAATTCCATTGAGAGTCTAGTACTTACTGTAGATGTCTCTGTTGATCCGTTTCTTCTCAGCTCCTCTCCAAACGTACTGAGGCGCTGCTCAAGGTCACTCTGGCCTGCCATCTGAACAGTCATGTCACTGGCTGCCCCTCCCTGGAGCTCCAAGCCTTTGTCCTTCTCAGACTACATTAATTTATGTATAATTGCGTTGAGTTAAGTTTAAAGTTTGCTCTTTTTTGTATTTTTAGGAGCCCGATGTCCTGCCCTCAAGTCTGTCGGTGCCTGAGCCCAGGAAAGAGGAATAAAAACTTTGTTTGATAGTTTTAAGACCTCTGTTGCTAGTCTTAACAACAACCTACAAACTATAAAAGACTACTTTTCTGTTTTGTTATGAGATAAATTACTGTATGTCCTCCACATAATTTTTGTTATTATGAAATAATTGTATATGTATTTTTCCCAATTGTGTTTGAAATTTGATTCATATTGGACTTTTCAGCTGTCTTATTTTGTCAACAAATATGTATATTATTAGTTTTAATATTGAGTTGTAATTTTCGAGGAAATACAGTAGCCTATTTAGTACTGTATATAATTTTGAAGAGGTCAATAATTGGACTGACCTGAAAGTGGTACTTATAAATTCCTCAGTCCATTTTTTATTTTATGTTACTCATTTGGTTTTTATAAAGCTGTGCCCGGACATACACTGGTATGTAGAGATTTCTCTAAACATATAATGCTGTTATGAATAAAAGTAACATTCACAGTATATTAAAGTATTATATTGACAATCAAAGAGTATCTCACTGACAATTTTTTTTCTGAATGAGTTCAACACTAATTGCAACCAAATCATATACAGTAGACAATGTTATTAAAAGTACAAAGATCCAGTAATTGAAATTAAGTTCATAGCATGCTGCAACTATGCAACTACAATTATCCCATCACAATTAAACGGTACAAAACAACATCACATAAAAAGTAAGCAAGTGTAACCTGATACTTCTCTCTACAAGATTGAAACCTTTTCAGGCAGGATCTCAGCGCGAGACCTCTTTCAAGTAAAACGTGAGGGCTGTGCATGACGTAACGCTTGAGTAAATATAAACACCTGTCTAGGGAGAGCGCATGGGCTAGATGAGCACACACCTAAAGGACTGCGATGAAGACGAGAGAGGAAGCGATATGCAGTAACGGTGCCATTTCAGAGAACAGCAGGTATTATATTACAATAAACGATGCTCTGGGGAGCACTGGCATAGGCTAATTGTTGGAGTTAGACAGAGTATAGCTAGCCTACTGTGTAATTATGTTAATGTCGATGGTTACATGGTGTCCTCGACCTATCCATAGTGTTTTTAGATTTCCTTTGATTATGTTGACTCAGAATCTTATTTTCTGACAGACGATGTGTGTGGTGCATGTTCCTGTGCATCGTCCCAGCAAAGGTAAGACACGTGCAGCCTACCTGTCTTGTCTATGTCATAGAGGTTGAGGTGAAATAATTAAGCCTTTAAAGCTACAAAGAAATTCACATAGAAATGGAATGATAGTTCTGTCATTCTAATTGAAAACAAGTGTAAGAAGCAATGGTGTGCAACTGCAGCCCATAATTCGGGCGTTCCTGCATGTGGCCATTCGTACATCTGCAGGAAAGCGCGCCCACCCCTCTCTCTCTCTCTCTCTCTCTCTCTCTCTCTCTCTCTCTCTCTCTCTCTCTCTCTCTCTCTCTCTCTCTCTCTCTCTCTCTCTCTCTCTCTCTCTCTCTCTCTCTCGAGTATCCCATTGTTTCCTTCATGTACACCCCCCCCACCCTCCAATTGGTTCCTGCTTGTGCCACTTAAGTTTAGTTTTTACTTTCGGTTTTGTACACCAGCATCAAACAGCTGAAAATACAATATTTTTGGTTATGGAAAATGTATATCACAGCGGTTTAGATGGTACAATGATTCTCTACCCAATGACTGCTTGTTTTGTCACAAACTGAAATTAGACGAACTATTACAATTTCTGCAACCAGTAAATGGCGGAGCGATTTCTGCATATTGCATCTTAAATGTGAATTGAAAAGTTATGGAAAAAGATAACTAACCCTTAATTATACAGTCACAATTCAAAACATAATTTCAACAATCTTCAGCAAATATGTTTTACTTTGTCATAATGGAGATTACAAATAGGCTACTATAGTGCTTTATTTCACACAGATAGACTACAGTAAAATGTCACTTCAATACCATACTACTGCCATCTGGTTGTCATTTGTAGGAAGTTACTGAGTCATGACCCGACATTGAAACCTATATGAGCTACTAGCCTACTTGTCATTAATTAGAGCAGAAGGCCATATAGGGTGCAGTCACCTAAGCATCAGTAAAGAAATAATGGTATCCAATTATAGCACTTAACTGACCATGACTAAATGTGTAAAACATTTAATTACAAATGTTAATAAATAATTTATAATGTATTACTTAAGAAAATGTCAACCTGTTATTGGTAAAATATAATAATTATTAAATTATGTAGCATCATGCCTTCACTTTTGGTCTTGAAGGTAGTAAGTTTGAAAGAAGCATGATCCAGTTGGTGCATAGCCGGTAGGAATTAAATAATAAAAAATACTAATAAATATATTTTGCTTCCAAACCCTGACTCAGTAGGTTTGAAATTCATTGCTGGTTATTGCCTCTTATAAAATTATTAAAGAAAGAGTGTGTATTTTTAGTAGTTGATAAGGAAACCTCTAAAATAACCACGTAGGGCCTATCTTCTGCAATACACTGAGGCTAAAACCTCTTCAGCCTAGAGCTTTATTACACTCTCTGGGAACAGGCTATGCTGTACAGATTTAGCTCATTTTATCTACACGTTTCAATAATTTTCTCCTAGAGTTGCAAAATGCTTTGGCTGCTCAGTCATGCACATAATGGCTCATACAACATTTCTCTCTAATCAACTACATTGTCTTGGTTTTTGTGAATCAGAGCATTTTGTTCAAACCGGGACTCCAAGAAATTATAGATTGCGGTATAATAGCTGTTCTCTTTTCTGCGTCAATAGAGGATGAAGCATTAGAAAAGAAAGCCAGCTCGCTATTTCAATTCTATGAGGTTCCCCATTAGAGCAGCTGATGTATTGTAGCCAGCTGGGACTGGGAGTGTGTGGTCAGACTGCTTAGTAAGTTGTGCTGTAAAGGTCAAATGGGTGAGAGAGTGTGTTATGTGTGCTGTGTTTCTAATGCGCAATTGTGTTTCTACGTAACTGTCTAAGAATAACTGTTTCTGCACTTTCCATAAGCGCAGTATCTAGCATGTGTGAAGTATGCTGCTCCAAAGATAAATAATTGATGATGATTATGAGGAGAATGTTTGCTCAATTACTTCATATCCTAGCGAGAACATACAGTCTAGGGGCTAGATCATATATTGATGTCAGTCACACTGTAAGAGCCCAGACCTGTTCCTGTTTGTACAGCTACAACATAAACCACCCAACCTTGATGAAAGACACCTAGGCTTTGTTTGTCTTTGCGAGCTTGTCATAAATTATATTTTCCTTAAGAAATCATCTGTGACACTGTAAATACCACGTTACTGTACCTGCCCAACTTGTCTCAGTAGGAAGGCCAACCTAATGTAGCACGGATTGCAGCTCACCTGTCCTCCCAATGTCAATCATGAATGTCAGGTGAGTGGGACTAGGATATTCTGTAAGAACAATGGACTAGGAAAAGACCAGCACTACATTACAGGTTTGTAATGACAGTACATAAGTGTTGATGTAGCTATGCTAAACTCTATCATTAGCTCCAAATAGAAACCATTGAGACTTCACTGTATTTCCCAACCTGGGGTGTAGGCTAGACAAGGCAGACTGTTCTAACAAGGCCAGGCTAGTGCTGTGGACAGTCTTAGTGTTGGATCGAGAACTGAGAGGGGATCACTTTCAGTGGGGCTGCTGAATGTATGAGAATGCAATATGACCTCTGGGAGACAGAGCACTAATATGGCTTTGTTTCAGTACATGTACTGTATGTGTAATGACAACAACAGTACCAGTCAAAATGTCCTCGACACACCTACTCATTCAAGGGTTGTTCTTTATTTTCACTATTTTTTACATTGTAGAATAATAGTGAAGACATCAAAACTATGAAATAACACATATGGAATCATGTAGTAACCCAAAAAGTGTTAAACAAATCAAAATATATTTGAGATTCTTCAAATAGCCACCCTTTGCCTTGATGACAGCTTTGCACACTCTATGCGTTCGTATGTTCGTTAGTCACGCGATATCTCAGACAGCACTGTCCCGATTTTGAGAAGACTTGGGTGAATGATGCATCTTGCCATAGAGATCCAGCATTTACAAAATTACAATGATTGGTCAGATCTTGGTGCTATAACAAGAGATTGAAAATGCAAACTTTGAAATGTCACGCCCCCTCACCTTGTTTGACTTAAAGCCATGCAATTCAGTACATAGGTCCTTCTTCTCATAAGGAACACATTTGCCTCAGGGACCCATAAGGTCCGCCATGATGGATTTTTCACCATTTTGAATTTTTTGAAAAACACTTAAACCGCTACTCTTCTGGGACCTATCTGCACAAAACGTTATATGTGGCATCTATGGAAAAAGGTCTCAACGCAATATTTTCCAGACAATACCTAAAACAACATGGCCGCTATTGAGCAATAAACATTCACGTGGGTGTGGTCTGGCACATAAATGCATATAAATCAAGGATATTGTAACACAATTTGGTACATGTTGCAAATACTGTCAAGACTCAACATATGTAAGAACATTAATATTGACTGCACGGTGGTGCAGTAATGGGCACATGTTTATATCTCTTGATCTGTTTGACTCAGAGTGGTGACATTTGGCACTCATGCTCAGGGATATGAGTCAAGCTAACCCACGCGATATCTCAGACACCACTGGCCCGATTTTGACCAAATTTGGGTGAATTATGCGTCTTGCCATAGAAAGTCGTCATTTACAAAATGTCATTGTGTTGGACAATTAGAAAGCATTTGCATTGACTGATAGCAGGATAATATGTTTCAGGCCAGGGTTATTTTTGGACAGCTCATTCTGCTCGGCCTCATGGTGTCCTTGTCTCAGACTTTGCTTTTGTAGGACCCCAGTTGGATCGTTTGACTCTCTCTTACTGTCTTTTTGTCTTCCTCTCTCTCTCTCTCTCTCGCTCTCTCTTTCTGACACACACAATACTAACCTCCCGAGTGGCGCAGTGGTCTAAGGCACTGCATCGCAGTGCTAGCTGTGCCACTAGAGATCCTGGTTCGAATCCAGGCTCTGTCGTAACCGGCCGCGACCAGGAGACCCATGGGGCGGCGCACAATTGGCCCAGCGTCGCCAGGATTGTGGGTTCGATTCCCACGGGGGGCCAGTATGAAAAAATAAATAATGTATGCACTCACTAACTGTAAGTCATTGGGCGGCGCACAATTGGCCCAGCGTCGTCCAGGGTAGGGGAGAGAATGGCCGGCAGGGATGTAGCTCAGTTGGTAGAGCATGGCGTTTGCAACGCCAGGGTTGTGGGTTCGATTCCCACAGGGGGCCAGTATGAAAAAATAAATAATAATGTATGCACTCACTAACTGTATGTCGCTCTGGATAAGAGCGTCTGCTAAATGACTAAAATGTACTGCACTATTGTGCTGCTTATGCGATAGACTAGTGTCCTGTCCAGGGGGTATACTTGTACATCAAGCTGCCTCACGAAACAGGAGATGGGCTCCTACCCTACAGAAACAGGAGATGGGCTCCTACCCTACAGAAACAGGAGATAGGCTCCTACCCTATGAGCCATTCCGGCTTCCACAAGGCTCGTTTAAGGCTACTTACTTACTTAATTACTTACTTACTTACTGCTTATGCATTGGATGAATAAGCATGGGACTATTTACATTCACCTTAACAGAGACTTCAGCAGTAGCATGTCACTTCTGTCATTTATTTGATTGTTTCCTGTTTTTTTTTTTGTGTCATGCTTTGTCAGTAGTTCTCTCCAGAGAGGGGGCCTTTCTTATGATGGTGTGTCTAAGTGAAAAGGTAATCTAAGCCAGGTGGAGCTGTGTTATTGTGACAGTGCTGTTAGCTCAGGCTCATTTACACTGGGAATGCATTGCTGGAGGCACACAGCTCCCTTTCATACAGATCTGTCTGATTTCCATTGAATTGCTAGGGGGCTGCTTAAACAACTGAGGACCCATAAGGCTCTGGTCAAAAATAGCGCACTATATAGGGAATAGGGTGCCATTTGGGACGCACACTGAGACACAGGAGCCTCTTCAGGGTGAGACTGAAGCCATGTTCTTGGAATAGATGCTCAGTGTCCTCAAGAAAACCCCTTAGAGCTTGTTTTGTTGTTAACTGTGAAAATACACAATGATGGGCCATTTGATGGCTCTCGCGTTGACTGGAATCCAAGAATCCAGTGATAAGAAAAGCAGAACATACTTACTCATATTTACTCAAAACAAGTGATATTCAGGTAGTGGGACTTGTAACCCATTTGTTCCCACATTTTTCCCAGACATGCCACTATGCAAATCTTATGCCATTTGCAGATTTGGGGAGTAACAGATTACATGTAAAAAAATAAATAAAAAAAAGCAAATATATTGTAATCAGATTACAGATACTTTTGGAAAAACTAGATAATTACTTCTAGGATTACTTTTAAATTCAGAAAGGATGTTTGTAAGAAAATGATTTGACACCTGTTTTCTCAATGACATTCAAATCAGCATTGAAAAAAGGCACAATTTTAAGTTTATTCCGCCTGAGTCTGACCACAAGTCAGAGACCACTATGATGACACACCAAATTCGTTTGAAGGATTGCAGGAAAAGAGCAGGAATAGGCTTTTGTAGGCTACAGTACAGTCCAAGCTATGTCTTCCAATGGTGCGACGGCTGTCGGCATCCAAAGATTATCTAATTTTAATAAAGACTTGGAGGTAAGGACAACAGCAGTGGTGTAGCCTATGGGCGCAACGGATAACACTTATTATTGATATCTACATAGCGCATTGATGTGAATCACACTGCTGCTCTCTCATTTAGCTATATGCACCTTACGGATTGTGGTTGTTGTGGATGGCTGTTTACCTTCCTAATATTGAGTTGAACCCCCCGTTTTGCCCTCAGAACAGCCTCAATTCGTTGGGGCATGGCCCATGTTGACTCTAATGCTTCCCACAGTTGTGTCAAGTTGGCTGGATGTCCTTTGGGTGGTGGACCATTCTTCATACACACGGAAAACTGTTGAGTGTGAAAAACCCAGCAGCGTTGCAGTTCTTGACACAAACTGGTGCGCCTGGCACCTACTACCATACCCCGTTCAAAGGCACTTAAATCTTTTGTCTTGCCCATTCACCCTCTGAATGGCACACAAACACAATCCAGGTCTCAATGCTTAAAAATCCTTCTTTAACCTGTCTCCTCCCCTTCATCTACCCTGATTGGATCATAGCTTTCACCTGGTCAGTTTATGTCATAGAAAGAGCAGGTGTTCCTAATATTTTGTACACTCAGTGTATTTGTGTATTTTACCCAAATGTTTTTCGACCAGTGGACAGCCAGTGAAAAATGTGCTCTTGCAACAGCTGCATAGTGCGGATCCCATCCTATGGAATAAAAGTTTGAGGGATTTCCTCCCTTCCTCCGTAGTATTGTGTTCCACATACTGTCAAAAACAAGTTTAATTTAAGAAGACCACGAGTGGGGCTTTTATTGCTCAATCTAATTTGTGCTGATAAAAAAAAAAATCCATAGGCCTAACGGACACATGCTCAAACTTGCACACTTTTGATAGACTTAAACAGCTGCAAATTATTGAGATATCAAAGTGTCACCAACAAAAAAGTTAACAATCGGCCTATAGCAAATGCAGCATATGGCATTAATCTTTCACATGCAAATAGCACTTTTCGGTAGTGCTTAAATCATGCCATTCCATGAGAGCAGCATTTATTTTTCAACTCGAAGCAATGAGCCCATCAGTCCTCCATGACAACAAAATCATAAACAACAGAGTAGGCAAATACGTTTTAAGTTTTTGGGTTATGCTCAGGTAAAATAATTTTTGCTAACATATTTCCATGTCCTATTCTTGAAGATCAAGGGGTATTAAATGAACTGGAATGACTGGAAATCTGACAGACTTTGTTAAAGATAAAAGCCTAATTGTATTAGTATCTGTAGTAGAAAGGAATGGGTTAGAAGAAGCCTAAATAACCAATCCATAAAGTAAAATGCAACATTCATTCATGGCCAGCTATGTAAACTCTAATATTGATTTATCCTGCAATAGATGTCGTTCAATTGGTAATATACATTTTTGTCTTCTTCTAATGTCTCTGAAGGGGAAAGTAATATATTAAAAGTAACTGAAAGTAATCCGATTACGTTATTGAGTTTGGGTAATCCAAAAGTAATGTTACTGATTACAATTTTGGACATGTAACTACTTACTGTAACAGATTACATTTAGAAAGTAACCTACCCAACCCTGGTCATTAGTAACCCTAACATGTAATCCATATAGATTTTTTAAATATATTTTTATAAAATATTGAAAAGAATGTAAACAAGTATGTTTTATTCTCGGTCACAATTGTGACCGATGGGAACATATACAGTGGTGTGACTATAATACAATGAACAGACATTGACCCCTATTCCTCAGCCCCAATATCTATATACCTCCGCCCACTTACCCACACACCTAAACCCAATTAGCCACACACCCCCACCCTGTTACCCCCATGCCCTGACCCTAACACCCACATGCCAATATCCTAATATTGATACAATCAAGTACCGATACACCCATATCCTAGCCCTAAATGCCCTATTTGTTACTCATAGACTCCTTTGCCAATACTCCTCATCCCTGTTACTTGCCTAACTCAGCCCTGTTACCCACTTTCCTTTGGCCTGTATTCCCTAAGTCACCAACAGTAACCTATCTAGCAATTTGCTGCACACCCCAACCCTGTTATTTGCATATCTTAGTCCTGTGACCTCTGACCTGTATACGCTAATCATTTCATAGATAAACTCATAGTACAGTTGTGTAACACATGTGCCCCAGCTACATTAAACTTTTTTCCTACCACAAACTTGTTACCAGAAAGAATTTCAATGGACAATAGACGTTCATCCAGACCCAGCCATATGAGCCTTGTGTATCCCTACACCCCATTACTCATGTAAACCAGGTAAATCCATGGGCATACTCCTATAAAATAGGTGTACCCTAGTGCCCAAGCCTCAACATTCATACAAACAAGGTCTACAGTTGTACTTCAGCCCCAATATTCTTACAGACCAAGTGTTTTTTTTGTTTTTTTTTACAGGTCTACTGCTACATGTCAGCCCCAATTGTCATAGAAATAGGTGTACTTCATCATTTCAGCCCCAATATTCATACAAACCAGGTCTACACCTGTTCTTCAGCTCCAATTTACATACATTTTACATTTACATTTTAGTCATTTAGCAGACGCTCTTATCCAGAGCGACTTACAGTTAGTGAGTGCATACATTTTCATACTGGCCCCCCGTGGGAATCGAACCCACAACCCTGGCGTTGCAAGCGCCATGCTCTACCAACTGAGCTACACGGGGCCCCTACAAAGTATGCACCTGTGCTTGAACCCCAATAGTCATCTAAGCCAGGTCTAAATATGTGCCAAAGCCTGAATACTCATAAACTGTAAACCAGGTCTACACCTGTATATCTCGGCCCAAATACCCATACAAACCAGGTTTACACCGGTGGCTATGTCCCAATACTCTGATAAACCAGGTCTACCCTTGTGCAAGAGACACTAAACAAACCTATTGAAATAAAATATTTGTTACATTATTACACTAATTCAGTTTATGGGTCTATACATGGCCAATCCCCCTGAAATAACAAAATATATCTTTCTACCGTCAAAATCACTGATTTAAACACACAGTATGTAAAGGCTAATGGATAATTGTAAAATCATCTTGATCAATTATATCCATAACCCAACTCAACTTCAATCTACTGAAAAAATTAAGAATCCGCTATGATTAATATGTTAGAGCCACTGTATTTTCCCATTGGTCACAAATGTGACCGCTAAGATATGTTCATATACCACCAGCATCATGGATTCAATGTATTGAAAATGGAAGGCACATATGTAAACTAAACCCTTTAAACATTATATTTAGAAAGAAAATTTACAATAAAATGTAAATGTGAAAATATAAAAAAATGTCAATAATGTATTTGTTTTTTAAGCTGTTGAATACAGACTTCTGGTGCCAAATACAGTATGTCTGTAAAAGTACACCTTGGAGATTTATGCTTGTTGTCTTGTGACCATTAGAGAAATCATATAAAACGTATCTAAATCATACTAGACACCTTAATAATGCATAATATATTACTTATTTGTTGATAAGTACAACTTTAACTTCTCTAGAGCCTGTAAAGTACAAACATATTTCCACTAATGTGACCAATGGGAGTAAATTGGTTAATAGCATTTGCCATAAAAAAAAATTGCGATTTAAGTAGCACTTTGAAAAGTTGCTCCTGTACAGGTAATGGCCACTTTTCAGTTTTGAAGCACATAACATTAATAATCACCCTCAGCAGCCAACAACAAATTAATGTTCAATGTCTACTTACTAATAAAGTAGAAATAGTCATCATTGGCGTTAGAAACATTTGCAAAGTTTTGTATGGAATGAAGAAGTTCTGTCATCTAGATTTCAGCAAGCTAAGTAAACTGGTACTGCGACCAGATGTTACCTTAATCACATGCAGGCATTCATTATCTACAGTAGCCTCTCAGCCACAGCCCAGTCTCTGTTACACATTACCTTTCAGATAGATGTTATCACGTCAACCACCGCCCCACATAATGCCTGGCTGGCTGTCACAGAATGACACAGCCTACCACACCACAGTCCACCACATCATGGCTGAGTCACTCTGTCTGGGATACTCTCCACTTCGACATGCATCCAGTCCAGCACAGGGCTCAGTTTAAAGTGCAATTGGGACCTCAGTGCGAAGTCTGTGACAAAAGGAACAGTTGGTATTACAGTCTGGTAGCCATCCAGGACTCATTACAGAGCTAAGTTACATACCAACAACTAACAACCCTTTGTGTAAGTGTGCTTTGTGTGCAGGTCTGTTTTCCAGGTAGTGGGAGAGAAAAAAAACAAAGAAAAAACTAACAAAGAAATAAAGAGGGAAAATTAACAACTACAACCAAACCAGGGGGAAAAAACAGACTTGGTGCATGCATTTTAATACGCCACTGTGTCAAAGCGAGTGCTCATTTGCAAGCCATTGCGTTAAAAATAACTTTATTGTGGTAGATCATGTTTTGGTAGGAGGGTTTATTTTGCCCCACTGGGCCAGTCTCATGGGCAGCAGATGAGCCTTGCAGAGAGGCTTGTGTGTGCTGTGAACAGACAGAGGATCCCAGCCAGCTCTTGCTCCCTCTCTCACTGTGCTCTGCTCTGCTACTGGCCTGTACACTCCATTCCAACAGCTCGTCTCTTTTCTCTGCTCCAGATGATGCCTTGGATATAGCCGGCCCCCATGAGTGATATGAGTAACACACTGGAAGACATACACACCTCTGACAGCCTCGGAGAGAAAGCAGAGATTTTTGGGAGTGGGAAGGGTAATGTGAGTGGCTTTTCCAGCCCATCCCTCATCCCTTTGCATGCTCCTTTACAACCACCAAATGCCCAGCTCTCCAGGACTGCTGTCTGCCAGGGGAATAGGTATGGTTAATTTCTCCTTTGGAATGGCTGGTGTGAATGAGCATGATTTATTGTCACATTTTTCTGTCTAAAACACAAACCTCATAAATGTGTTAGTAATATATATCCCTGCATTTCCTCCAAAAGCCTCAGCGTATCTATCTTAGTTTATACTGTAAGTCACTACTTTAAAGTTAATCTTTAACATATGTGATTAGTAGCTCGTACAATGTGCTCTCTTACAGAGGAATAGTACACCCTTTGTATTCACAGCAGCAGGGCACAGAGGTCCCAGTTGAACATTTGCTGTAGACTTTGTACCGGTAAACGCACGACTGTCAGCGAGAGAATGGTTTTACCCAATTTTGATAATACACTGAAAGAACTGGACTCGTCTCAAACACCTGTTACTTTGCTGCTTGTAATTAGTAACTTAGTAACTGTTGTGTGTTTACATAGCAGTAAGGAAATGTCAATGTGAGCCACCTTTTACCATTCAAGGCCTTCAAATCAAATGTATTTGTCAAATGCGCCGAAGACAACAGGTGTAGACTTTACCGTGAAATGCCTTCACATATAAACTGTGTTAAATCTCAATTTCATATCTTCTCATGATACTAATGGAAAATGTGGTGATGCTTTTGTCAGCCCGGTCATTCCCACACGGACAAGGTTACTTTTTCTGCTAGATTTTGATATGAACGAATGAAATGGACACGCTGGCTGCGTTTTGTGAAGTGAACAGCATAACGGCCATCATGACCGCTCCCTCATACAGACACTATCAGAAACCCATGTCAGATAAACATAAGGATTATAGGCCTACACTGTATTTCAGTTGTGGATTCACTATGCATGAACGGGGCGACCCAGCTCTACAGAGTGTAGCCTATACATAATGTATAGACGGGAGCCAAACTGTCTTGAATAATGTCAAGTTTAATGGACTTTATGGTAACTTAGAGAGAGCCAGGATCCAAGGGCTCTTTCTAAGCTGCTCACTGGTGAGGTGGAGGGTGCAGTGTTATCTATCGCCTCATCAAAGATCTGTTTGTCGCTCGGCTGGGTGTGTCGTCTGACTGGCTGAGAGCGGGAGGGGGCAACACAGTCACAGACATGGCCAGTGTCACTGTCGGTCAGCCATGTCTGTGTCTGTCTGGAAGTATCAACTGTTCAGTCATACTGATCCCCTCGAATGTACAGAAGACACATATTATTCACAACAAAGGCACAAACAATAGCTAGGAGGTATACAGTAGAATCTGGCAATACACACGCTTCAGTTTGGGTGTAGGTAGAGGCTAAGAAGATCCCATGACTCGCTGTAGGCTCCAGACAGACAGCCATCCAGCCATCTAATATATAATTGCAATGACATTACCATGAATGCCTCTCTCTCGTCATTCCAGATGGAAAGACTGACCGACAGACAGCATATTGTTTGTGTTAAGAGTCAAGCTCCGTGGTTGTCAGTATAATGTTTTATATACTTATTCTTTCCCTCTCCAGGAAAATTAAAGAGGGAGAGGAGTCTCTGCTGGCTGCCCCTGTTCCAAGCCTTTTCCCAGAACTCATTCCCTCAACCGTCTCATCACTTGTCTCCGATTGTTTATTACCCTGGACCAAAAGTGGCGCAACTCAGGTGAGCAGATATTTTATTTTATTTTACACAGACATATAGAAAATACAATGCCCCCCTGTAATGTTTTCCAGTGAAAACCTCAGGCATTACATGTGATTCTAAAAGGGATGACACTGCCAGATAAAAAACAAGCCGCAAGACACGTGTAAATTCAAATTCTCGCATAACTCGGTCATGCTTGGCATGAGCTAAGCGTCTAAAACTGTAGGGCGTGAGGACGCAGAACCAGTTGTGTGAGTATGCAAATGAGGAGAAATTAGGAAATTAGAATTCTTCTTCAGCACACTACAGAGAATCCGAAGAACATGTGATTGTGAGATCCTGACTTTGTACCTAGATTCTGCATCAGCAATAGCGTTACAATGAACAACACACTTGTTCTAATGGTACAACGTGTACAACCAAAGAGCTCAGACAAGGGTGGTGACCCAGTATTTATGTAGGCCTATGTGGTGGTGTTGTATCGCCACACTGCCACGCATGCTGTTCTTCACCCTGCCATGGTTTGCATCCCAAATGGCATCATATTCCCTATGAAGTGCACTACTTTTGACCAGCTCTATGGGCCCTGGTCAAAAGTTGTGCACTTCATAGGGAATAGGTTGCCATTTGGGACGAAGCCATAGAGCGTGGTAGAGAGTGTTGACTGTAAAGGAGGTGAATGTGGGGGAGAAGAGAGCTGGCACTGGATCAGCGTTCACTCCTCACTGGACCCTGGCTCTGCTTTGTTCTGCTTGTTCTCATCACATGGAGTTCCTGTGCTTGAGTGAATAATTATTCAGTGCATGCTTGGGTAACACTGTTATAAAAAGAATAATCCAAAAACAATTAATTTGTTTGAGTAAAAGAACATGGCATTAGCCATGGCAAAAGGCATAGAATTGCAGAAAAAGTGCTTTAAAACTGCAAAATGTTCTCTCAGCTCCATGGAAAAATGTGTAGAATTGCAGGAAGTTCGCTTTAAAACTGAAACAATTTCTCTCCGCTCCATGGAGAAATGTGTAGAATTGCAGGAAATTGGCACACTTGGACAATCAGAGAGGGGGCAAATTATTGTGGCCCTGGTGGCACAAAAGAGTCAAAAGGTCTGACTGCAAGAGATGCTTCGGGAAATGGTCACAACGGGGGACCAGTGTGTGTGTGTGTTTCAGGATAGGGGGGTGTATCTGAGTGCCATCAGCTAGGACTTGACATTGGTTAATCAAATCTCTTGCTAAATTTTGCATGCCTTCTCAAACAGCTACAACTGTATATGCATTCGCACATCAAGTCTTCTCTTGAGTTGGACTCGGGGATGGAACAACATCTGAGCTTGTGGTTGTTTGTGGGGAAAGGGTGGTGTGTTTACTGTATGTATCCCAGATCTGTTGCTATGGGGTAATGATGTTGGGGACAATACAGGATGAATCACAATAATTGTTTGCCTAAATAATAATTGCTTGCCAAACATTACATTTTTGAAATGCCAATCCTGGTTATAGGTAACAATCCTTCGTATGAACTGCCAACATTATGATGCATATTATTCGTTAATTGTGTAAATAAATTACGATATGCAAGATTTTTAAATATATATATATATATATACAGTACCAGTCAAAAGTTTGGACACGCGTACTCATTCAAGGGTTTTTCTTTATTTTTACTATTTTCTACATTGTAGAATAATATTGAAGACATCAAAACTATGAAATAACACATATTGAATCATGTAGTAACCAAAAAAGTGTTAAACAAATCAAAATATATTTTAGATTTTAGATTATTCAAATAGCCACCCTGCCTTGATGACAGCTTTGTGGACTCTTTACATTCTCGCAACCAGCTTCACCTGGAATGCTTTTCCAACAGTCTTGAAGGAGTTCCCACATATGCTGAGCACTTGTTGGCTGCTTTCCTTCACTCTGCGGTCCAACTCATCCCAAACCATCTCAATTGGGTTGGGACCGGGTGATTGTGGAGGCCAGGTCATCTGATGCAGCACTCCATCACTCTCCATCTTGGTAAAATAGCCCTTACACAGCCTGGAGGTGTGTTTTGGGTTATTGTCCTGTTGAAAAACAAATGATAGTCCCACTAAGCGCAAACCTGATGGGATGGTGTATTGCTGCAGAATGCTGTGGTAGCCATGCTGGTTAAGTGTGCCTTGAATTCTAAGTAAATCACAGACAGTGTCACCAGCAAAGCACCCCCACACCATCAAACCTCCTCCTCCATGCTTCACGGTGGGAACCACACATGCAGAGATCATCCGTTCACCTACTCTGCGTCTCACAAAGACACTGCGGTTGGAACCAAAAACCTCAAATTTGGACTCATCAGACCAAAGGACATATTTCCACTGGTCTAATCTCCATTGCTTGTGTTTCTTGGCCCAAGCAAGTCTCGTCTTATTATTGGTGTCCTTTAGCAGTGGTTTCTTTCCAGCAATTCGACCATGAAGGCCTGATTCACGCAGTCCCCTCTGGACAGTTGATGTTGAGATGTGTCTGTTACTTGAACTCTGTGAAGCATTTATTTGGGCTGCAATCTGAGGTGCAATTAATTGCCGATTTCTGAGGCTGGTAATTCAAATGAACTTATCCTCTGTAGCAGAGTTAACTTTGGGTCTTCCTTTCCTGTGGCGGTCCTCATGAGAGCCAGTTTCATCATAGCGCTTGATGGTTTTTGCGACTGCACTTGAAGAAACTTTCAAAGTTCTTGAAATTTTCCGGGTTGACTGACCTTCATGTCTTAAAGTAATGATGGACTGTCGTTTCTCTTTGCTTATTTGAGCTGTTCTTGCCATAATATGGTATTTTACCAAATAGGGCTATCTTCTGTATACCAACCCTACCTTGTCACAACACAACTGATTGGCTCAAACGCATTAAGAAGGAAAGAAATTCCACAAATTAACTTTTAAAATATATACACTGCATTCGGAAAGTATTCAGACCCCTTGACTTTTCCACATTTTGTTACATTAGTGAAGACATCAAAACTATGAAATAACACATATGGAATCATGTAGTAACCAAAAAAGTGTTAAACAAATCAAAATATATTTTATATTTGAGATTCTTCAAAGTAGCGACCTTTTGCCTTAATGACAGCTTTGCACACCAAGAATGTGATTCACCCCCCCCCCCAAATAAAAAATGTAAATGATTTGGCTTAAATATTCCAAAATGTCTCTACACCGCCAAGGGGAAGGGCCTCTAAAATCCAGCTGTGTCAACGGGCCGACCGTGCCCATTACCACGCCCCCTGCCCTGTCCACAACCTAAGGCCCTTTTTGATCCAGAAAAAACCCTGCAAATATTTAAAAATATATGAAAAATCGTATGATTTTTTTAGTGCTATTCAACGAAAGTGGGGGAATAGGGTTTAGAAATTATTGAAATATGATCATACTTAGTGACAGTACAAAATTGGCATAATTTCATATAAATGATGACAGAGCATTTTGGCATTCAAATGCCTGCTGACTCATCCCTCTGTGACCAAGAGAAAGTGGTCTTGTTTCAATTCTACTAAATGATTTTGTATTTTTTCATATTGAGAGCTCTAAATCCATCTGAGAACCTCACAGCGAGATGAGACTGTGTTTGCTGCAATCTCCCGTTTCATATGCCATATTGTAAGCGGAGCTGCAAGGTTCACATCCTTTGTCTCAATATGCCAGATAATGTAATGTGTTGCTCCCTATGCAAATGAGGTGTCAGATTTTACATGCTGCATCTCCGATGAGAGCAGAGAATAGCATGCGAAGTGGGACAATCAGAGCTGTCACGGAGTGCACAGCAATTGATGTTTCGCTGTTCACAGAGCGCTCTGTACACACAAATTCAATTCAGATACAAAATAATTAAATTCAGCCTGCACTGCGGAAAAACATACGACATGGTCACACAACTGCTCTTGCTGTTCGTGATCTACAGAAATGCATTTGTAATTAATGAAGTAACACCAAAACTAATCTAATTTTGATTTGAATCAAAACATTTTCCTTTTCTCATCACAGGTCAGGAGCAATGTTATTGTTGTACTGCTCAGATTTGATTTGAGCCAATGTTTAATTTGTAATGTATGATATATGAGAGTTTACAGACCCCATGCTCGGTGCCATTTACTAAAATGGGAGCGCACTCATTATGTTTCCAGCTTCATTATGTTTCCAGCTAAAAATGATGGTTATGCTTCAAGAAATGACTGAACATCAAAATGAAAAGTTTTGCTATACATTATCCCAGAGACTGTCAAGTCAGGCTGGCTGTGGCTCGTTCGTTGACCCATTCCCTGGAGGTGATTGGCTCCCTGCAGGTGTTAATTACACTCATTAGGTATCTCTGGCTGGGGGAGGGGAAGAGGCAAAGGGGGGTTAGCCCAACTCAGACCTCTGACTCATGGTAAAGCCTGAAATTACAGAGCTAACCGAAGAATATCAGCAGCATTAGACCTCGCTCCTCAGCTTTTAATGAGTTGCTTTCAGCATATATTTATCATTCTCCAGTTTGCTCCGGCGCCCGCCATTGTGCAATTTAGAATACTTCGTGATTTGCTAAGGGGCTGTAATCAGATTGTTGTTTGTTCTCCTGTATATAGTCTGATAAGATGCCTGTAGAGCTTGATTATCTTCCCCAAAGAAATTAAAGTGTCACTCTTCACTTCATATGGCAGTCTCAAATGAGCCCTTTATACCCGATCCCCTTTCCACTTGACCCAGGATTTACACTGGAAAATTAGATAGTGATTGCAATTCTCTAATGCACCCCTCGCTCTATTGTTTAAAAAAGTCCAAGGGATTAGCATGGATTTGTCATTCTCTTTTGATTTTCGAGAGTGAAATACTTCGAAATACTTTCTCAGCTGTGAAGAAGTAGAATGACACCTTGGTGACCTCAGGCTTGAACAGTGTTGCTCCTTGTTAGCCTGTCTCAATGTGCTCCTTATGTAACACAGTGATGAGGGCTGCATTCGCACCTGATTAGGCTGACAGGCTTTCACTCAGCCTTTTGAGCTTCGCCATTGTCAAGACAAAGGGACTATGTCAGACTGGCCAGCTGTTTATGTGTCACAATCCCCCAGTTGCAGGGTCACGACCCATCTTCACCAGCACTTGAGAAACCGGTGACATCACTGCCCTAGCCCCCCTAGCCTCATAAATGGGTGTGCCAAGGTCTGTCTTTTGAATCCCCCAGTCTGTCTTTGAGGGTAGTCTGTTTCCAGGCAAAACTGCTTACTCTCAACATTTAAAGCCGCAGATTATAGTGTCTATATATCATCAGATTTAATGATAAAGTAACGAACGCTTTACTTCCCTGTTTTTGAAACACTTTGTCCCACAAAAAGGTGGCAGTAGTGTTAAATGATAAAAGATATAGGGACAGGGCTAGACTTAGTGGTGGTGGTGTCTGCCTTGGTGCTAGTTGCCGTGGCAATTGGAGCAGCCAGTGTGCTTGTGCATGATTGACCAGGTTTTAGTTTACTGTGGTTGGCCTGAATGCCCATTCTGAATTATTTCCGAGGCCCTTTGCTTGACATGCCTTTGTTTTACATGGGCTTTAAAAGCTATTCCAGTCGTGAGAAAGCAGTTTGCCTGAGCCCCTGTCAACCGTGCGTTTTCAGTGTCATGGTGCATTTGCATAAGAAAGTCTATTGTGTATATCATTTGCCCTTGTCCATATCATGTTTGCTTCTCTGTCATATGTTTTATGGGAGGAACCAGTTTGGCCACACATTGTTTGAGTTCTATCATCATTGTTAACATTCAATGTTAAATATTCAACTGTTCAATATTAAAATGTTCTTCAAGCGAATTCATTAATATTGTATGAAGTATTATTTAGATACCGAATGCCTGTGGGGGTTTAAAGTTGTTGTTTAAATTATTGGAATTTTACATACACTTGTGTTTGTGTAGGGCAGACACTTTAATCACTGATTATTATAATCAAACACAATATTTTATGTTTGGATATGTTACATACTGTGTAGTGACTGTTTGACACAGTATATCATATTTTAGGTTTAATCACAATTGTTCAATTATCATTTTCACCTTATGTGGGCTCCCGAGTGGCGCAGCAGTCTAAGGCACTGCATCTCAGTGCTTGAGGCGTCACTACAGACCCCCTGGTTTGATTCCAGGCTGTATCACAACCGGCCGTGATTGGGAGTCCCATAGGGCGGCGCACAATTGGCCCAGCGTCGTCCGGGTTTGGCCGGTGTAGGCCGTCATTGTAAATAAGAATGTGTTCCTAATTGACTTGCCTAGTTAAATAAAGGTAAAATAAATAAATAAATTTAACTCTGTGCATAGAATGTGCAAAATGTTGTCACTAAGAAAGACAGAGAGGGTACATGGGCCAATGGCAGCCAGTGATTATGAGGGCAGATGTGGTGATAAGGGGGAGTAAGTAAATCAGTATCTGTCCTACACTACTCCTGCTCCCTCAGCCATATCACAGCCACTTTCACTGTGACTACCTTGTGAAATAGAATACTTGTGCACTTTGGAGCATGACCTCAAGTCAGATCCCATTGGCAATGCCAGGGACATAGCTCCTACCATGTCTTTGCAGCACCAATGGCCTTCAATAAATTAGCACAAAGCCCTTTAATCCATACAAGGCTTGGCAAGGTATGCAAGGTAGACGCTATGGTTGTTTGTGTGGTAGGGAACGCGGTTGTGCAGAGCCTACTTTTGGAAAAGAACTTCAACCAAATTGTCCCATGACAGCTACTTGCAGGCCTGTCATATGTTGTGATATTTTGTAATGTGTGACAGCTTATTTGTGAGATATTGGTGGTTACGTTGCAATCAAATTGTTCATTATTATAATTGCAAAACGATCATAATAACATGCATGTCATTATGTTATAGCCAGTAGAAAGTGCATAATATTGATTTCAATCATTCTCAGAGGCAACTTAGATTTCATACAATAACGGGCACCATAGAATCTTAGTTAAGTGGATGTCCACATGTATTCTGGTGAGTCTTTTAGGTGTACCAAACTGGTAGAGTGGAAAGACTGGACACTCTGCTTGGCCCATCACCAGACAGACACACACAGATAGACAGACAGACAGACACCCTGCTTCCAGAGAGTGTTAGTGTTCAGTTCTGCAATCTGAATGTCTGCTACCAGTCTGGAGCTATCACTGTGTCATATCATAAGGAACGTATACCTTGTGTACGTTAGGCTTGGGCAGTATACCAGGGTATTCAATTCAACACCGTCAATACCATTGAAACTATTTCTTATACGGTTTTTATACATTTAAATATTTGTAGCTACTTTTTAAGTAAATACCTGCGGTCAACTTGTGCAATACGTTAGGAGATAAAGCAGATAGCGTTTCACTTCACCTATCACATTATTTTACATTATGAAACTTACCAGTAGTCCCCAGTCACGGAGCCTTGTGAGTTACTCACTGTTGTGTAGCACACACCAGGTGATCTAGTTACAGAATGGAATTCACAACTAAATGTTTGCCAGCTAGATCTCTAATAACTATTCAGTTAACTGTCTAAAATGTGCTAAATGCTCTTTAGTTGTGCATTTGGGGGTAGCTACTTGATTGAGGAATTGAGGACAAAGATATGTGGTTGTCCCACCTAGCTATCTTAAGATGAATGCACTAACTATAAGTCGCTCTGGATAAGAGCATCTGCTAAATGACTAAAATGTAAATGTAAGTGGTTAGCTTCTTGCAATCAAGCTCCTCTTGGTAACAGCAGAGAATCCACTCCTTGATCAAGAGCCTTGCTGTCTAATATTGGATTTGTTCGTGCAGCAAACTGTGAGTAGCATTTTTGAGTTACTTGTATAACTTTATGAGCTGGGATGTCTGTCCTGCAAATAGTTTGTCAGAGACTGTATAAAATGTTTGCTTGAGTACGTTAGCATTTAGCTAGCATTCACTATCGAATTCTAGATGTACTTGTTAGCATTGCTAACCTTCGGATTGAAAATAGCTCCCCTTGTGTTCAGTGCCAGTATTACCGAGTGTCCCGGGATGGCACAAGGTCGGTATGAAAATCTGGATACGCCTATGCCTAGTGTACACATGTCTAGGTGGACGATTTATGCTCTTATGATGTTAGGTCCGGCACAGTCAAGTAAAGCACCAGTGAAGGAGGATAGGAGGATATGAGAATGGAAATGGGAATTTATTTTATGTAATAAAAAAGATTAACCAGTGGTGTAAAGTAAGTAATAAAAAACTACTTTGAAGTACTACTTAAGTCGTTTTTTGGGGTATCTGTACTTTATTTTATTATTTATAATTTTGAAAAATAGTACTTCCTCCACTACAATCCTAAAGAACATATGTACGTTTTACTCCCATACATTTTCCCTGACACCCAAAAGTACTTGTTACATTTCGTATGCTCAGTCAGGACAGCAATATGGTCCAATTCACGCACCTATCAATAAAGACTCACTATAGCATTTACTTTAACTTTTAACTTTTACTCAAGTATGACAAATTAGTTCTTTTTTGACCACTGTACTTAAGTACATTAAAAACCAGATACTTTTAGACTTTTACTCAAGTAGTATTTTACTGGCTGACTCACTTTTAATTGAGTAATCTTCTGTTAAGGTATCTTTACTTTTACTCAAGTATGACAATTTAGTACTTTTTCAACTACTGATATTAACCCTTTACACTCATGGGAATTGGCCTATAAGGATAGGTCTGAATTTAAATGTTTCTTACAAAAGAAATATGAAAAGCATATGCATAACCATGGTAACAATTGAAATGGAACAGTTTGGAGATTAATTGAAAATTATTAGACCAAAGTTCACCTGACACAAGACTGAATCCAAAACATTACACTGTTGATTTTATGTGCATTTTGTTCCATTTGCAGCATTTGTTGATAATGAAATCTGAAAATACTCTGGATACATTCATTAACATAATAAGAATATTCATGGTAAGTTTGAGGTAGGTGCACCATAAGACAAAACAATGCCATGGGTTTGAGTGAGAGATCTAACTGGTGTCTCCAAGTGGCCACACACCTCTCCAAAGTGTGCACAGTTCCCAAGTAATTTCAATAAGGTACTTTTCTGAGATCTAGCTGTGCCATTGAGGAACTGAAGCAAGCACACTTGTAGTTGTTTTGTTTGGAACACAGCCCAGCATCCCCAACATCACACATTTATTGTTGTTGTTTATGCAATCCAAAATTGTCCATTATAAATAGCAATCTGAGTCAGGTGGGCATCATTTGAAATCTTATTCCATTGCCAACATGACTAGCTGTTATCAAACATGATCTTACAGTGTTAGGCTTTCTTAAGGCACTTCAGAGAAACAGATAGTAATTTAGGTGTGCATAGAATGGAGTCATGAGTGCATTTCCTTCACAATATGACAAACAAGCTCATTCTGTTCAGAACAACCCAGGGTATGACGCCATGTCATCCTTGTAACTGTACATCAAACATAGCGATCATAAACGTTTGTTACTGTAAATTACATGAATATTATAATATGGAAATGTGAAGTGGTTTGCTTGTATGACATCAAAGCGCTATTTATTATAATCCTCAACGTCTCAGCTTTCAAAACACATCGACTACCCTTGATTTACAGCTTTCCCCACACACAAACAAAACATTTGTAAAAGTAGCCCAATTAGTGGGAGGGATGGGGGCATCTTCTCATTGTGCTTGGTGCTCACATTTAGAACTGCTGTCAGTTAAATCCCATACAGCGCTGTAAAGTGGAGAATCTGAGCTCTGATGTCATGTATAGCATGTTACTGTACAGCCACTGGTGTTTATCAGTGTCAAAATCTGCCATTTTTAACCCGTATACGGGTATGAGTGTGAATGTCTTACGAGCAGATAATACACTCTGTTGTGATATGGATTGAGAATATCCATTTGAATGTACTGTACAGTCGTGGTAAAAAGTTTTGAGAATGACACAAATATTAATTTTCACAGTCTGCTGCCTCAGATTTTATGATGGCAATTTGCATATACTCCAGAATGTTATGAAGAGTGATCAGATGAATTGCAATTAATTGAAAATAAGTCCCTCTTTGCCATGAAAATGAATTTAATCCCCCAAAAACATTTCCACTGCATTTCAGCCCTGCCACAAAAGGACCAGCTGACATCATGTCAGTGATTCTCTCGTTAACACAGGTGAGAGTGTTGACGAGGACAAGGCTGGAGATCACTCTGTCATGCTGATTGAGTTAGAATAACAGACTGTAAGCTTTAAAAGGAGGGTGGTGCTTGAAATCATTGTTCTTCCTCTGTTAACCAAGGTTACCTGCAAGGATACACGTGCCGTCATCATTGCTTTGCACAAAAAGGGCTTCACAGGCAATGATATTGCTGCTAGTAAGATTGCACCTAAATCAACCATTTATCGGATCATCAAGAACTTCAAGGAGAGAGGTTCAATTGTTGTGAAGAAGGCTTCAGGGCGCCCAAGAAAGTCCAGCAAGCGCCAGGATCGTCTCCTAAAGTTGATTCAGCTGTGGGATCGGGGCACCACCAGTGAATACTTTTTTGGAGGATGGCCTGGTGTCAAGAAGGGCAGCGAGGAAGCCACTTCTCTCCAGGAAAAACATCAGGGACAGACTGATATTCTTTAAAAGGTACAGGGATTGGACTGCTGAGGACTGGGGTAAAGGCATTTTCTCTGATGAATCCCCTTTCCGATTGTTTGGGGCATCCGGAAAAAAGCTTGTCCGGAGAAGACAAGGTGAGCGCTACCATCAGTCCTGTGTCATGCCAACAGTAAAGCATCCTGAGACCATTCATATGTGGGGTTGCTTCTCAGCCAAGGGAGTGGGCTCACTCACAATTTGTCCTAAGAACACAGCATGAATAAAGAATGGTACCAACACATCCTTCAAGAGCAACTTCTCACAACCATCCAAGAACAGTTTGGTGACGAACAATGCCTTTTCCAGCATGATGGAGCACCTTGCCATAAGGCAAAAGTGATAACTAAGTGGCTCGGGGAACAAAACATCGACATTTTGGGTCCATGGCCAGGAAACTCCCCAGACCTTAATCCCATTGAGAATTTGTGGTCAATCCTCAAGAGGCGGGTGGACAAACAAAAACCCACAAACTCCAAGCATTGATTATGCAAGAATTGGCTGCCATCAGTCAGGATGTGGCCCAGAAGTTAATTGACAGCATGCCAGGGCGGATTGCAGAGGTCTTGAAAAAGAATGGTCAACACTGCAAATATTGACACTTTGCATAAACTTAATATAATTGTCAATAAAAGCCTTTGCCACTTATGGAATGCTTGTAATTATACTTCAGTATACCATAGTAACATCTGACCAAAATATCTAAAAACACTGAAGCAGCAAACTTTGTGAAGACCAATACTTGTCATTCTCAAAACTTTTGACCACGACTGTACAGTGTACAGTATACAGTGTACTGAAGGTACAGTTGAAAGAAAGAAGTACAATGATAGCTGTGTTTCTACTCCTATACCTCTCAACAAAGGCATTCATGCGTAATCATGGACCTGCATTTGCCAGAGAGTTCGTTTTATTTGCAGGCATGTGGGGTCAGAGACCGTTCCTCCTCCACCTCCTGCCCTGCTGTGTGTACGTGTGACTGTGTGTGTGTTTGTGATCCCTGCAGACTGGCGAGTCTCAGGCCTACTGCTCGGCTCTGACGGGGCCTGTGGAGGGGTCTTGTTTGAATCAAGCCCTGGTCAAGGACAGAGTGTCTGGAGCAGGCTTTGTTATGAGAGTTGTGGAGACTCCGTTATCAATTTGGCTCCATTAATACCAATTCATTTTTGCACTCTATGATAACTAGCAGCGTCTGCTTGTCTGTGCGATTCACAAGATGTTGTGCTGCGATTCCAGATAAAGAGTGAGCCTGTGAGCTTGGGAGGGACTCCTCCTTCATTCTCATGAGGGAAGATGTATGACAGTCACCGCTGTGCTGCCTGCTGAACCCGTCTGGTCTGGGAGGGAAGCAAAGAGTATCAGGAGAGGAGGAGTCCTCCCACTGCTACAGTGTGTCCGGATTTAGTTTAAAGTACATGGTCTGATTCTGACCTCTATACTGTGTAGTGTACATTTCATGCACTTTTAATGATATTAATGTACATAAAGCCGGATGATATATTTTCTTGTTGAATTCATTAAAATGTATACCGATATCTGCCCATAGAATGTTGTTGATTAAATCATTTATCAGCCCTTTAGTAAAATAATACTACTAAAATCTTATTTTCTAGTCTCGTTGTTACTCATAATGAAGTCAGTGTATTATTTTCTCTGCTGAAGTTGCCTCCACAGCTTGACATTTTAAGATTGATAGGAGAGTTTTGCCTCAAATGTTGAGCTTTGCCCTGCACTTGGAAAGACAGAAATATGTAGCAGAGCAGAACTGGCCTGTGCATGTGTGGTGTGTACAGTTGAAGTTGGAAGTTTACATACACTTAGTTTGGAGTCATTAAAACTCGTTTTTCAACCACTCCACAAATTTCTTGTTAACAAACTATAGTTTTGGCAAGTCAGGTTAGGACATCTACTTTGTGCATGACACAAGTAATTTTTCCAACAATTGTTTACAGACAGATTATTTAACTTATAATTCACTGTATCACAATTCCAGTGGGTCAGAAGTTTACATACACTAAGTTGACTGTGCATTTAAACAGCTTGGAAAATTCCAGAACATGATGTCATGGCTTTAGAAGCTTCTGATAGGCTAATTGACATCATTTGAGTCAATAGGAGGTGTACCTGTAGATGTATTTCAAGGCCTACCTTCAAAATCAGTGCCTCTTTGCTTGACATCATGGGAAAATCAAAATAAATCAGCCAAGACCTCAGAATAAAATGGTAGACCTCCACAAGTCTGGTTCATCCTTGGGAGCAATTTCCAAACACCTGAAGGTACCACGTTCATCTGTACAAACAATAGTACGCAAGTATAAACACCATGGGACCACGCAGCCATCATACCGCTCAGGAAGGAGACGCGTTCTGTCTCCTAGAGATTAACGTACTTTGGTGCGAAAAGTGCAAATCAATCCCAGAACAACAGCAAAGGACCTTGTGAAGATGCTGGAGGAAACAGGTACAAAAGTATCTATATCCACAGTAAAACGAGTCCTATATCGACATAACCTGAAAGGCTGCTCAGCATGGAAGAAGCCACTCCTCCAAAACCGCCATAAAAAAAGCCAGACTACGGTTTGCAACTGCACATGGGGACAAAGATCGTACTTTTTGGAGAAATGTCCTCTGGTCTGATGAAACAAATGACCATCATTATGTTTGGAGGAAAACGGTGGTTGCTTGCAAGCCGAAGAACACCATCCCAACCGTGAAGTACGGGGGTGGCAGCATCATGCTGTGGGGGTGCTTTACTGCAGGAGGGACTGGTGCACTTCACAAAATAGATTGCATCATGAGGAAGGAAAATTATATGGATATATTGAAACAACATCTCAAGACATCAGTCAGGAAGTTAAAGCTTGGTCGCAAATGGGTCTTACAAATGGACAATGACCCCAAGCATATTTCCAAAGTTGTGGCAAAATGGCTTAAGGACAACAAAGTCAAGGTATTGGAGTGGCCATCACAAAGCCCTGACCTCAATCCAATAGAACATTTGTGGGCAGAACTGAAAAGGCGTGTGCGAGCAAGGAGGCCTACAAACCTGACTCAGTTACACAAGCTCTGTCAGGAGGAATGGGCCAAAATTCACCCAACTTATTGTGGGAAGCTTGTGGAAGGCTACCCGAAACGTTTGACCCAAGTTAAACAATCTAAAGGCAATGCTACCAAATACTAATTGAGTGTATGTAAACTTCTGACCCCACTGGGAATGTGATGAAAGAAATAAAAGCTGAAAGAAATAATTCTCTCTACTATTATTCTGACATTTCACATTCTTAAAATAATGTGGTGATCCTAACTGCCCTAAGACAGGGAATTTTTACTAGGATTAAATGTCAGGAATTGTGAAAAACTGAGTTTAAATGTATTTGGCTAAGGTGTATGTAAACTTCCGACTTCAACTGTATCTAACAATGCATTTCTGGTCCCTTTTCGGCTGTGACCCATTATAGGGCCTAGCTAATTGCATTACTGGGTTTTATGAAAAGAGATCTAGCACTCTTGGATGTTTCTAGTCTACTGTGTCCAAGGACATGTTTCTGCTGTCCTTTAATAAAACATAAGAAACGCTTGAACTCTCCATCAAAAACACCACTATTATCATCATTATCAAATTCCCCTTTTATCTCTTCCTTGAACTTTTTATCCAAGTTAAAGCTTATCAGCAGGAACATTTGGCAGAATAGCCAAGGGAGCTAATATAATTGTTTAGCGTTGTCGGAATTAAAATAAAGGTTTTTTCAGGGCCAAATCTTCTTTTACAATTGATGAAATGATTGAATACATCTTTATTTGATGTGTAACTCATCCTTATCAGACCATTGAGAGTGACTTTCATTATTACATCATTAACTCTAATGCATACTGTATAAGCCTGCTCTCATTTCATAAAGACTTCTTTGTTCATCCTTACAGTAAAACAGATGTAGATGATGAATTGTGGCAATTGTGGCTGTGGGAACAACTTGGTGCAGAGCTATTTTGAAGCCCCCAATTCACAGTCTCCCAACCTCCTCCCCTCCCCCAATCCTCTTTGCCTTCTGAGATTTGGATTCTTCCAAGGTTGTTTCAAACACGTATTTTCCTTGCTGTACTGTCATATAGATATGAAATCAGCAATGCACTATTGTCCATTCCCTATATATGCACTTAACTTACAAGCTTTTTACGATACGAAATGTGGAGAAATTAAATATGAAAATTCATGTCAAATGTGATTTGATAGATATTATTGTGGACATATTTGAAAATTACATTATTCTAAAGTTGACAACATTTATACACTTCACATTTTGATTTATTGCAGGAGATTGTAGTACAATGATATTGTTGAATAGACAAACGTATTGTTCTGGTAAAGAAAAAAAGTGGTGTCAATTCTCCTAAATGACTGGCCATTGACTAAGTCACAGGTTTCCTTTTCAGCATAATTTTTTATTTTTTTTTACTTAATGTTGCATTTGTACCAATGGAAAGACATTCTCTGAGCTGTTAGAAATGGGCAACTATATTACTATAGATAATACACCTATTCACTTTTGTGTCAAATGTTTAATCTTGATATTTAGTCATTTTAGCTTTCTGGCTTTCTCTGACCTTCTGCATTGTAAACTATAGTCCTCCTTGGAACAATTTTTATCAAGACTTGTTTGTGGCTTGTTAAAGTGGCTTTCTTTAAAAAAATCTTTTTTCAGATTTCCAAGGACAAAGGAGGAGTTTCTTGTACAGAGATGACTTCTCTGTCTCTGTCTCACACATTCAGTGTGCACAACCTCACTGTAGAGATATACGATACAATGTGCATTCTATAGCATACAGTAGAATCACTTGGCGAAGAGTCTTCTGAATATTAAGATATTATGTATGACATTGCGTGTTTGATTTTTCTAAAATAATCTATAGAATACCAGTATTTACAATTAAGATATATGGATATTTTTTTACCTTAGTTGTTGTGTACTGAAGAAAGAAGCATGAACTTCCATGCGAGAAGAGTCACCTTGCCTGCCATTACTCCACTTTGTCTTCAGAAGCGGGTAGGAAACGTGCTTGTACCTTCCTCTCTTTGCCGCACTGTGCATGACTTCTGCTTTCTTTAACTATCCTAATAGTGTGTCAGTGTTAAATAGTACAATGCGATTCAACTAAACCACTCTGAAACTAGAAGTGGAAAAGCAGTTTATTCATCAACTTTTCTGAACTATTTTGGCCTGGAGTTCAGAAAATACATACGTCAAATCCAGAGATAGAGTAGTTTTCACCTGATCCTTTGGGTTGTGCTTCAGTATTTATATCAGTTTCCCATCACTTATCACATTTCCTTTATTTACATTAAATTCATAGATTTGTCTTCAGTATGTTTTCCTCTTTACTGCTGAGGTACAACATATGGCAGTCATTGGAGCCCCTATGCTTCTTCTGAGGTTAGCTAGACAAGCTGGCCTACATTTTGCACCATGCGCTTCCCTGGATCTTTATCAGTAGCATGTTTACAGTAGCAGCTTAATAGAAATGTGATACAATTCTGCAGTCTAAGCACTTATTAAAAAAACAATGGTTGACATTAAAACACAATTGTGTCCACGTATTTCAAAAGACTCTGTGAACTCTGACTAGGACAGCTCAATGCCATGATGATATCACACTAACGATAAATGTAGAAATAATTTGGAATGCAAAACATCTGACAGGTTGAAATATGTGTCTATAACGGTCTATAAACCTGTTTGACAAAAATGACACTAGAGTGAGCCATTTCAAGGTTCTATGTGAGCCTGTTGCCTGTTGAACCACTGAGGATTTCCACTGTTATATGTGTAAAAGGTTCGACCTAGGGTTATTTATGGTCCTCCAACATATTATTGGTTTGGTGTTATGACTACCTGAAAATGTGTTGTTCAAATATGTTTAGCATTAATCATGAAATGAAAGGTTTGACATTACGTGGCAGAAACATAGAATATACAGCTGCACAATGTTAAACTAAAATGCCTCAGAATAAGAGCAGTAGGACAAAGAGACTGCATAGGTCCAGGTGTAGCAGCTAGGCCTGCCGTGTCCAGACAGGCAGGGAGTTGAAGCATGTGGAGGAGTAGCCTGGCTAACTCTGAGCTTATCCAGTTCTTTGCTGTAGTGAAGGGCACTGTGAATGTACGGTTGTTACACACTGAGCCGAGCCCAGGGCTGAGGCCACTGCTGTGGCACTCACAGATAGTGCTGCAGCTGTGGGAGTGGAGTTCAAGGTAAAACCAGTAAACACAAATTAGTAAACTGGTATCCGCAATCTTGTCCTTGAGATAAAGAGGACTTATAGAGCAGTCTATGCTTTGCTAACAACGCTATATTTAGGCCAGGGTATATGTCTGAATTTTCCCTCCCTTTTCTGTCTCAATGAAAGACCATGTTCCTTTACTCCCGGAGTTTCAGTACGATTTGTATGTACAACTATGTTGCCGTTGACAGGGAAGGCCGGGGGTAGAATTTGGGTTGCAGTTAGTACTGGTTCATAGCTCGTAGCACTGCTTAGCCCTGTCATCACCGTTATCACTGTTGCCCAACTCTTATCTTATTTCCCTCAGCTCTCTCCCATGTCAGTCCCTGCACAGTGTATGTCATTGTGTTAAGTTCCCGCAGTTCCAGAGCGACTGTGATTATCTGAAGTTAATCGCGAGCACACCAAGTTGCCCGCATGTGCTCTGGGCTACTTTTCACTTCAACTGAGGCATTAAGCAGTACTTACGTATTCAATCCTCTTGGGATTTGTTATAATATTTGAGTGTTATCTTTGGACATAGTATAATGAAGAGAATATACAAATTGGTAGAAAATTGCAGCTTAAGACTTTATCAGTCTTTCTAGGAAAGGTTTTTGTAAAGCAACCACAATGACTATATTAGTATAATGACACTTTAGAAAAGTGAATTTGGAGTAGCATGGATACCTGATGAATGAATGCACCTCTTTGTGCTCATTGATACAGAAAGCAGCAGTTCACAGCAGCATTTTATCTGGCTTCGCCATTCATTTGACTCCCTAGACCAAATGATTTATCATGGATACCGAGGTCAGTCATTTCAACCCTAGTTGAAACATCCAACATGCTATGATCAAATCCATATAGGAGCAGCCGGCGCATGTAGGAGCTAGTGTTGGCTCAGACTGTTGAAGGATTCATTAGAATAAACTGCACTTTGTTTTTACTGTTAGTTAGTTGTGAACTTTTGCTGTCTGCAATCTTTTATCTCCAGATACAGAGTGTAGTTCACCAAAGGACACCAAATGAGGACAGAACCAGCAGATTTTATTGCTGAGTGTTGAATGCATTTTTAAGAACCTCACCAAATATTTGGCCAAAGCTCTCTTAAGTGGGTAAACATAGATATTAGTCAAGAGATATGCACACAGATTATATCTAGCTTTGCGGATCACTCGAAGGACATACAGGCCATATTTGTTTTCTTCCTAAATATACGGAGACTGAGTGCTACATGCAGTATGCATAACGTCTCGATCACACCTACAGCGTCATTGCGCAAAGTGGTACACAGCAGATCTTGATATTTGTGCAACAAAAGTTCAACATTCACCTTCTGCTACCATTTCTGTCGAGCTGTCTACGCATACAATGTTATGCATACGTTCGATAAATCCAACGTATTCACCACACAGAACACACTGCAACTGCCTCTACCATGCAGTGCTGCAAGGCAAACGCAGCGTTCCATTGGAAATGAATGTACTTCTGGTGTACCAAAACGCAATGACGCTGTCGGTGTGATCAAGGCGTAACACTACAGTACTTTATAATGCATGTGTAGCATTTTCGTAAAGCAATAGCTCAAAATGAATACAGAAATGTTCTGTCATCATTCGTTTTGAGTGTTTCATTGAAAAAGGTGCACTGTACCGGTAGTCATATAGAACTGTTGTTTCCAAGCAACTAAAATGTTGTAATTCATGTTGTATTGCACTGGAACAAATGACAACAAACTATAATTGAATAGGTTCAATTAAGAAAAAAAGTTGTAATAGGATTCTGATTGGGGTGACAAAATTACATTTACATTTTAGTCATTTAGCAGACGCTCTTATCCAGAGCGACTTACAGTTAAGTAAGCGCATACATTTTCATACCGCCAATATCCAGCAACTTTGCACAGCCATTGAAGAGGAGTGGGCCAACATTCCACCGGCCACAATCAACAGCCTGATCAACTTTATGCGCTGCATAAGGCAAATGGTGGTCACACCAGATACTGACTGGTTTCTTGATCCACGCCCCTACTTTTTTTTAAAAAGGTATCTGTGACCAACAGATGCATATCTGTATTTCCAGTCATGTGAAATCAATAGATTAGGGACAAATGAATTTATTTCAATTGACTGATTTCCTTATATGAAATGTAACTCAGTAAAATCTTTGAAATTGTTGCATGTTGCATTTATATTTTTGTTCAGTATATCTACAGTGAGGGAAAAAAGTATTTGATCCCCTGCTGATTTTGCACGCCTATCCTACAAGACAAAAACCTATAGGATCCAATAGGATTACTTTTGTTTCCAATAGGAAAGTGTCCAATAGGATTACAATAGGATCCTGATAGAGGTGACACAAAATTCTTTAGGATTGTGAGAATCCTATAGGATCCAATATGATTACTTTTGATTTCAAATAGGAAAAAAGCAGTCCAATAGGATTCTGAAAGAGGTGACACAAAATTCTTTAGGATTGTGAAAATCCTATAGGATTCTATTGGAAAAAAAACACAAATCCTATATTGTTTTGTTGACTAGGGGTTTCCTATAAATATATTCAAATATCTTCCTGGCACAAAAATCCTAAACCTTGTGTAATATAGCATTATGTCCAGTGTATTTGTGTGGAGGAACTAATGTCAACCCGTCGTCTGCAGGAGTAATGCACTAAAAGCTTCTTCACCCCCTGACAAACCCTGCCCTGTTCCTCATGAAACACAATCCTTTGGAGATTTGATTTGGCAAATTCTCAGGAAGTGACTTCCACAGAGGGACACAACTGGATTCCTGCCTAGATGTTTTTTTCCACAGCCTGATTTAGAGGCTCATTCACACTCTCTTGATCTATTTTTTGCTTTTGTCATTTCTACCCCTGGAAATGCATTGGATGCATTGTAATGTTTTATACAGTAAGTGTTCTGGGCTTTGAGATTGTTATCATCTTCGGCTTTCTACTTCAACCTCAGTGACTTCAGTGTTGCTGCAATGTATGAGATGATTACAGTGTGTCATTATTAGCCTGTCCGTCCATACTGTACGGACAACTCAGCAAGGGGACATTAGCTGTTAAAGTAAACCCAGTAATGCAGTCCCTTGGCTTTTGTTAGGTGCCTGCAAAGGGAAATCCTTACGTGTTTTTTGGGTCTTGTAAATCTCGTCACTGACTGATTTTAAAAACTAGATTGTTTACTTCATTGAAGGGTGATGTAATAGCTGGTGGTTGTGATTCGCTGTGGGCTTCTTAAGAGTACTAACGCTAACTCTGCTGGAGTACTGTGACCTCGTTTCACTCCACAAACGAGGGCTGGCGCATCCTGCCCCACCGATCTGCCTTAAACCAAGGCACAGAGACCCATCCACACAGAAAGAGGCAGCCAGTTGATCTTTACTGTGCCTCTCTTCCTCCCTTCTCCCCACCCACCCCTGTCAACTTTAGACAGAGTTACATTACATTACATTTAACCAGCACCTTTGTAATGGCTTTAAAGCTCATGCAGGGCTTTATGCGAAGAACTCGAATTGCCATGGCTGTGTGAATAGGGGGGGGAGCGAGCCTTGTGACTCTTTTTTTTCTTCTCCTCCTGGGCTGTGTGGAGCAGAACAGGCTGATCCTGGGCTCTTTTACTTGGGAAAAAGGTGGCAGGTGATTGGGCCATAGCCCGGTGACATATATCTGTGTAGTCAGGAAAACGCTGTGCTCAGAGGCAGCTCTTTCTAATTAGCTCATTTCCGCTCCACTGCAGTAAAGAGAGGAGAAAGAGAGAGAGAGGGCTCTACTTTTCGCTTCCCAGCTGATACTGACTCGCTGCTCTACTCTACTCTGCTTGGTTCTGTTCTGTTCAGCGCTGCACGGTCTGCCTGTCTGATGCATGTTTCCATGTTCCTCACTAAAAGCCTGGTTTATAATGCTGTGCACTCAGCCCTACATAGGCTGCAGAGTTAGCTCAAATTCACAAGTCTTGTCTCCCAACAGAAGGGTAAGTTGTGATGTTAGATGATTTGTTAGTAGTTTATTTGGTGTTTTGTGTTAATATTGCATGACTGTTGAGATTCTCTGAGAGCTTTTTAATGCAGAACTGTAATATAGCTGTTGTGAAGTAA
The DNA here is from genome assembly GCF_020615455.1 of Coregonus clupeaformis. NCBI lineage: Eukaryota > Metazoa > Chordata > Actinopteri > Salmoniformes > Salmonidae > Coregonus > Coregonus clupeaformis. The sequence goes on from NC_059195.1 coordinate 18,027,173, forward strand.
AAATTGGAGCAATAGGCAGTAGGCAGGTTGACGTTTATTGTCATGTGTCTTGTCCTGGAGGCAGAACTGATCGATTTCCCCTTAGATAGGCCAGCTGCAATGTCCAAATAAAAATTCATGAAAACAAAAATTAGCTTTTTGGTCTTAATTTTAGGTTAGGGTTAGGCATTAGGGTTAGCAGTGTGGTTAGGTTTACAATCAGATGTTATGCCTTTGTGGCTGTGCCAGCTAGTGACCACTCTGCAGAGCTGTCTGCAGAACAAGATTTATGACGAAAAACGCTAACCTGCACACAGTAGGCTACTTTGTCAGGGACACATTTACCAACTTTTGGAAGAATTTGGTGCTGTTGGTGTGTGTGGGTTGAATGATTATGGGGTAGAATTATCGTGGACTTTGTTAAAGATGAGAGTTGACCTACCTAAAATCCTATAAACGTGTATGTGACAAATACAATTTGATATGATAAGGCTTGGAGAACATTTGAACATCCCATGTGTTTGAAATGATGCCTTCCGACCTCTATTTCTTGCCTTGTTGGTTATTTGTCAAGTTTGATGTATATTTAATGTACATTTATTTAATGTACGTATGTGTATATATTTAATGTATTTTATATGTACATATAAAGCAAGCTCTGAACTGTTCTGATACAGATGTTGTTCATGTCAATGTGTTTGTTTCACTGCAGGTAATCAAAGTGTATACTGAGGACAATACAAGTCGAGCAGTAGAGGTTCCGACTGACATCACAGCCCGGGACATATGCCAGCTGTTTGTCCTGAAGAATCATTGCATTGACGACCACAGCTGGACACTGTTTGAGCATCTCTCCCATCTAGGCATAGGTAAGATTTCAATTCAATACAACGTTATTTATCCCACCAGGGGCAATTAAGAAAGAGAAGTCAGTTTTACAAGTACAGTATCAGATTACTGTGTAATGATGATGGTGATGAGGATGTGCACAATATCTAGTTTAGTGAGTGCAGAACCCTAAACCGAACCCAGTTGTTTTACTCTTTCTGTGGCACACTGCAGTGTGATTCTGCTCTTTGAAAAGATACCACAAGTTGATCAGCAAAGAGTTAATCGTACAGCAACAGTGACTCCAATCTTCCTACTGGTGTAGCCTTACCATTTCTCAGCAGCATAACTTATCCATCTGTTCTGTTCATTATTTCATTGAGTCTTTAAAGCATTGATTTTGCTGGAGATGTGCTGTTGTCATTTAACCAGTTTAGTAAGGTGTGTCCTAAAGTCTGCATTGTTCCTCTGAGTCTCTCCTTTTCTCCCTTTTTACTGTAATGCGTAATTTTGAAAACATGTTTTGAGGTGATTGATAATTCCACTCAGTATATGTCGTTATAGGAAAATGTGTTAATTTTAGATGAGCTAAACTGAACAAAAATATAAATGTAACATGTAAAGTGTTGGTCGCATGTTTCATGAGCTGAAGTAAAAGATCCCAGAAATGTTCCATACGCACAAAAAGCTTATTTCGGTCAAATTTTGTGCACAGATTTGTTTACATCCTTGTTAGTGAGCATTTATCCTTTGCCAAGATAATTCATCCACCTGACTGATGTGGCATATCAATAAACTGAATAAACAGCATGATCATTACACAGGTGCACCTTGTGCTGGGGACAATAAAAGGCCACTCTAAAATGTGCAGTTTAGTCAGACAACACAATGCCACAGATGTATCAAGTTTTGAGTGAGCGTGCAATTGGCATGCTGACTGCAGGAATGTCCACCAGAGCTGTTGCCAGAGAATGTAATGTTCATTTCTTTACCATAAGCCTCCTCCAATGTCGTTTTAGAGATTTTGGCAGTACGTCGAACCGGCCTCACAACCGCAGATCACGTGTAACAACGCCAGCCCAGGACCTCCACATCCAGCTTCTTCACCTGTGAGATTGTCTGAGACCAGGCTCCCGGACAGCTGATGAAACTGTGGGTTTGCACAACCGAATAATTTCTGCACAAACTGTCAGAAACAGTCTCATGGAAGCTAATCTGCGTGGTCGTCGTCCTCACCAGGGTCTTGACCAGACTGCAGTTCGGCGTCGTAACCAACTTCAGCAAATGCTCACTTTCGATGGCTACTGGCACGCTGGAGAAGTGTGCTCTTCATGGATACATCCTGGTTTCAACTGTACCGGGCAATGGCAGACAGCGTGAATGGCGTTGTGTGGGCGAGCGGTTTGCTGATGTCAACATTGTGAACAGAGTGCCCCATGGTGGCAGTGGGGTTATGGTATGGGCAGGCATAAGCTACAGACAACAAACACAATTGCATTTTATAGATGGCAATTTGAATGCACAGAGATACCGGGACGAGATCCTGAGGCCCATTGTTGTGTCATTCATCCGCTGCCATCACCTCATTTTTCAGAATGATAATGCACGGCCCCATGTCGCAAGGATCTGTATATAATTCCTGGAAGCTGAACATTTCCCAGTTCTTCCATGCCCTGCATACTCACCAGACATGTCACCCATTGAGCATGTTTGGGATGCTCTGGATCAACGTGTACGACAGTGTGTTCCAGTTCCCGCCAATATCCAGCAACTTCGCAAAGCCATTGAAGAGGAGTGGGACAACATTCCAAAGGCCACAATCAACAGCCTGATCAACTCGATATGAAGGAGATGTGTCGCGCTGCATGAGGCAAATGGTAGATATACCAGATACTGACTGGTTTTCTGATCCACTCCCTATCTTTTTTTAAAGGTATCTGTGACCAACATATGCATATCTGTATTCCCAGTCATATTCCCAGAAATCCATAGATTAGGGCCTAATGATTTCCTTATAAGAACTGTAACTCAGTCAAATCTGTTGAAATTGTTGCATGTTGCGTTTATATTTCTGTTCAGTGTATGCGGAAAATACCAATGACCCTTTGGAAAATAAACTTGTGAAAAGAATGTCAGCTAAAACATGACCTCTTTTATTCCAATAGTCAATTGTTTCCTGATGATGAAACATTGAGCTAACAGGCTCCTAACTGTTGTCATTATAAAGAGGCCATAAAAGTCCAACTATAAAGAACTAGGGTTCCAAAATTCCCATGTTTTCCAGAAATCCTGGTTAGTGGATTCCTGGATTTCCTGCTTATTCACTCCTAAATCCAGAAATATTCTAACCTGGATTTCTGGAAAACCTAGTAACCAGTATTTTGCAACCCTATAAAGAACCTTACATATGACTACATAGCAAGGCATCTCAGCATCTGTTTTTTGCCATGTTATATCATACTGACACAAAAGATTGCTTTTCCAGTGCCTCTATGCAGGCACAGGTTATGTCCCAAATGGCAACCTATTCCCTTTATAGTGCACTACTTTTGACTCTGCCATTTGGGACACACATTAGTTCCTCTAGACCTTTAGAGCCCTTTGAACCTCCTCTAACAATCTCTGGTCTGATTCACTCATCATCTTGGTCAAGCCAAATAAAGCTTGTGCTTCTGTTATAGAAGTAGTTGAAGTGCATCTGCTTTCACTGAGTTTGTAATGAAGTGCTACTCAACTTAGATGTACAATTCTTGCATTATTCGTTCTCATTCTGTAAGCCCTTTCAGCGCTTAATGCAGTGCTTGTGTGGAGATGAAATGGTACCTTTTTTTCCCTTCTCTAACGATACTAGACTGATGTTGCTTTATTGGCTGTAATAGACCCTGAGGGGGATTGAGGTCTGATGACCATGCCCGCCTTGCCCCGACCGTGGTTATATTATGGGAATAACTCAGCCTCAAATTGCTGTGCAGCATTCCAGATGACTGCCTCCAAACCGCTGCTTTCCATTGGAACAGTTCATATGCATTTGAGGTTCAAGGGATTGAGTAATGTTCATTGATCAATTGAAATAATAAATATAGCTTTGAGCAACAATGAACGGGATTCACAGGATGACATAAATTACACAAGATCAGTTGGATAACAAAGCACTCGATCATGTAGGAACTATCTTTCTTTATGTGCAATCAGCATTACCATGTTTATCTCTCAATACCACAAGGATGACGCAAGTGACGTTGTCTAGTGCGGTAGGTTGCGTCTTTGAGTGCAGCAGGTAATCATTTTTTAATGAATTACTTAATATATTGAGTTTAATATAAATATATATATACGCTGGCTGCGCAAGAGGTAGGACTTCCGGTTTCAAATTGTCCCTAATAAAATATCCACACTACGTTCAGACCATATAATAGGGCAACAATATGTGATTTATACAGATATGTTTTACATTGTTCGTCTGCATAATTTTAATCTAACATTCATTTGCAAGAGACAAAGTCCACTTGATCAATAGTTATTGCTCTAGTATCCTATGGTGCCACTGGTGCCAATGACATCTATAGTGCCACCAAATGGTCTGGTGCAGCCATCTAATGTTTTAGTGACTTTATATTCACACAGCTTTTAAGGATGTATACATAAGGTTTACATAACAAATGTAATGGCCCCATGTCCATCAGTTCAGTTCTTATAGCCCTGGTGTGATATTGTGCCATCTAGTGGTGTAGCGTGGCCGACTTTGAATGCATCAACAGTAGTGAGTCTAAATACAAAATCTGGACTGAATCTGACGTATGGTTCATGAGGAGAAGATGATTGCAGATGATTTTGAGCATTAGCGTTACATACAGTGGGGAAAAAAGAGGCCTGTAATTTTGATCATAGGTACACGTCAATTATGACAGACAAAATGAGAAGAAAAAAAATCCAGAAAATCACATTGTAGGATTTTTTATGAATTTATTTGCAAATTATGGTGGAAAATAAGTATTTGGTCAATAACAAAAGTTTCTCAATACTTTGTTATATACCCTTTGTTGGCAATGACACAGGTCAAACGTTTTCTGTAAGTCTTCACAAGGTTTTCACACACTGTTGCTAGTATTTTGGCCCATTCCTCCATGCAGATCTCCTCTAGAGCAGTGATGTTTTGGGGCTGTCGCTGGGCAACATGGACTTTCAACTCCCTCCAAAGATTTTCTATGGGGTTGAGATCTGGAGACTGGCTAGGCCACTCCAGGACCTTGAAATGCTTCTTACGAAGCCACTCCTTCGTTGCCCGGGCGGTGTGTTTGGGATCATTGTCATGCTGAAAACCCAGCCACGTTTCATCTTCAATGCCCTTGCTGATGGAAGGAGGTTTTCACTCAAAATCTCACGATACATGGCCCCATTCATTCTTTCCTTTACACGGATCAGTCGTCCTGGTCCCTTTACAGAAAAACAGCCCCAAAGCATGATGTTTCCACCCCAATGCTTCACAGTAGGTATGGTGTTCTTTGGATGCAACTCAGCATTCTTTATCCTCCAATCACGACGAGTTGAGTTTTTACCAAAAAGTTATATTTTGGTTTCATCTGACCATATGACATTCTCCCAATCCTCTTCTGGATCATCCAAATGCACTCTAGCAAACTTCAGACGGGCCTGGACATGTACTGGCTTAAGCAGGGGGACACGTCTGGCACTGCAGGATTTGAGTCCCTGGCAGCGTAGTGTGTTACTGATGGTAGGCTTTGTTACTTTGGTCCCAGCTCTCTGCAGGTCATTCACTAGGTCCCCCCGTGTGGTTCTGGGATTTTTGCTCACCGTTCTTGTGATCATTTTGACCCCACGGGGTGAGATCTTGCGTGGAGCCCCAGATCGAGGGAGATTATCAGTGGTCTTGTATGTCTTCCATTTCCTAATAATTGCTCCCACAGTTGATTTCTTCAAACCAAGCTGCTTACCTATTGCAGATTCAGTCTTCCCAGCCTGGTGCAGGTCTACAATTTTGTTTCTGGTGTCCTTTGACAGCTCTTTGGTCTTGGCCATAGTGGAGTTTGGAGTGTGACTGTTTGAGGTTGTGGACAGGTGTCTTTTATACTGATAACAAGTTCAAACAGGTGCCATTAATACAGGTAACGAGTGGAGGACAGAGGAGCCTCTTAAAGAAGAAGTTACAGGTCTGTGAGAGCCAGAAATCTTGCTTGTTTGTAGGTGACCAAATACTTATTTTCCACCATAATTTGCAAATAAATTCATAAAAAATCCTACTATTTTATTTTCTGGATTTTTTTTCTTCTCAATTTGTCTGTCATAGTTGACGTGTACCTATGATGAAAATTACAGGCCTCTCTCATCTTTTTAAGTTGGAGAACTTGCACAATTGGTGGCTGACTAAATACTTTTTTTCCCCCACTGTATGCAAATAATTATTTGATAATGTTTTTTGAGATATCAATACTATATTCCGTGTGGTTCATCTTAGGGACGTCCATGATAGCGATGACAAGTTTCAAGTTGATAGGTCACTGTGGAGTGGATTTACAGTGCTTTAAATGGGCATGTTAAATCTGATTTTTGATTTATCAATAACTCATCTTGACCAATCCCTTAGCTTTTCCCAAACAAAGTTGAGGCATGTACCATGGACCTTCATTCCACATTTGGTGTCATTTGGACGTATGGTTCATGATATAATAATAATAATAATATAATAATAATGATAATATTTTTATAGTATCTACTGGTATAGTGTGGCCATCTTTGAATGCATCAACATTATTTTCTCATGCTATTTAGGGACGAGTCCAAAGACCAAATTTGGAGTGAATCTGACTTTTTTACAATGGGTGGTTTGGAATTCCCATTGTTAGTCTATCCTGCCCATGATATACTAGACATATACTACACATACTGTACACTGAGTGTACAAAACATTAAGAACTCTTTCCATGACACAGACTGACCAGGTGAATCCAGGTAAAAGCCATGATCCCTTATTGATGTCACTTGTTAAATCCACTTCAATCAGTGTAGATGAAGGGGAGGAGACAGGTTAAAGAAGGATTTTTAAGCCTTGAGACAATTGAGACATGGATTGTGTATGTGTGCCATTCAGAGGGTGAATGGGCAAGACAAAAGATTTAAGTGCCTTTGAACGGGATATGGTAGTAGGTGCCAGGCACACTGGTTTGAGTGTGCCACTCAATATTAGGAAGGTGTTCATAATGTTTTGTACACTCAGTTTATACTAGAAAACATACACATGGCCACATTCAATAAAAAGTGGCATTGTTTATGTCGTTACCTAGCAACGCACTACTAATACTACTACTACTTTTACAGATCCACTGTCTCATCTGCCCAGCCATGCAACTTATAAACTTGATCTCCACTGTAAAAAGCATCTAGACATTCTCTCCGACATTTGCAACATTGTTGCAATATTGAAATTCGATCTCCACTGTGTCCCAAAATAATGTCATTTCGGTACGAGATAGACAGGCAGCTTTCCTCAGCCAGTCAATCCGCATCATTTTATGGATATATAAATTAAATGTCAATGGAGAAACCGGTAAAACGAAATGAAATGGTGCTGGTTTGCGGTCTTTCCAGCTGAAGTGATTGTGTTGGCTGTGTAGTTGGCTAGCTAGCAATAGCAACCTGCAAAGTTCTGGAACTATCAACCAGTGCTTGGGTAGTTTTTGACAGTCAATACGAAAATAACTAACGACCATATAACCCCAAAAATTGCACTTGACAACCAGTGGTCGTGAATGTAGCATCATGCTTTGTTGAAAAATGTGTGGTTTGGGAAATAATCTTGCATTTTTAATGCTGGTAACCCATTGTATAACAGCAATAATACACTCAAGTCCATGTGTTATGACATTTTTATCATTCACTCGGCGAAAAATGTCATAACACATGGCCTCTCATGTATTATTGCTTAATTAGTCCTTGAGAATAATATTTATGATTATTTTAAGCATTAACGCTATATAGTCAAAAAAGTGAATTCTTATTACTTTCCTTATTTTAAAAGATATCAATGCCAAACGTAACATGATTTATCATGGTAATGCCTTTGATAACCCTAAAACGATTCAAGTTGATAGGCCATTGTGGAATGGATTTACAAAGGATTTTAAATGGACACGTAAAATCAGATTTCCTGATTCATCAATAACTCCGCCATCTCTTAACCAATACCTTAGCTTTTGTCAAACTAAGTTAAGAGATGTACCATGGGTCTACATACCAGCGTTATTTGAACTTATGGTTACTGAGAATATGTTTTCAAAAATGTCCAAGATGGAGGAAAATCTCTCCCAATGGACCTTATGGGTCCTTGAGGCAAATTTGTTCAGCATGAGGAAAGACACCTACATACACATTTTAACTTTAACAAGTTACTTATTGTTTCAGTGTGCCAAATTAGGAAAAAAGTTACCAATCTATGCTTGAGTTATTTGACCATGTCAAAAAAAGATTCTGACAATAACAATAATTCTTTGTTGTCTTTGCTGTGAACCCCTAATAATACCCACAGAGCCAGGACTCATACTGTAACTCCCACCTTAAGTTATTTATTAATCTATCTCTAGATAAAGTGTTAATAATCAATCTGCACAGTGTAATGTTTTTAAAGGTAGCAAAGCACATGCCCTGCTGTGACACAGGTCTGATTGTACTGAATGTGGGCCCTGGGCACTAAACGTGTTTATATTGCTTTTGTGATTATGAACAAATAACCACTGTAATGTACTGTATGTGTAACGTGGTTAGTTATGTTTCCACTTGCCACTGCAGAAATGTGTATTTAATGTTTATGTATTCTAATTGGTTGGTTTAAGTCAGATGTCAATAAGAGGTAATGTCATTGGCTACGCTTGCAGATAGGGGGAGATTGCGAACGTCAATTCTTCCCAGTCTGATATTGACATGCAAGCGGTAGGTCACGTTCTGAAATACTGTATGCTAATTAAGCATACAGTGCATTCGGAAAGTATTCAGACCCCTTGACTTTTTCCACATTTTGTTACGTTGCAGCCTTATTCTTAAATTGATTTAATTGTTTTTTTTCCTCATCAACCTACACACAATACCCTATAATGACAAAGCAAAAACAGGTTTGTAGAAATCTTTGCACATTTATAAAATAAAAACAACTGAAATTTGACATTTACAAAAGTATTCAGATCCTTTACTCAGTACTTTGTTGAAGCACCTTTGGCAGCGATTACAGCCTCGAGTCTTCTTGGGTATGACGCTACATGCTTGGCACACCTGTATTTGGGGAGTTTCTCCCATTCTTCTCTGCAGATCCTCTCAAGCTCTGTCAGGTTGGATGGGGAGCGTTGCTGCACAGCTATTTTCAGGTCTCTCCAGAGATGTTCGATCGGGTTCAAGTCCGGGCTCTGGCTGGGCCACTCAAGGACATTCAGAGACTTGTTTCTCACTTTCCTCTCTGTCCATTTCTTCTGCTTGTTGTGGTCTCTACATTGACATTTCTTTCTCTTGTATCTACCAGAAAGAATCATAGAAGATCATGAATCTGTTATGGAGGTGCTGTCCGGTTGGGGCATGGACACAGACAGTCGGCTATATTTCCGGAAGAACTATGCCAAATATGAATTCTTCAATAAACCGCTGGTAAGACGAGGGTGTGATATTAGCAAAGAAATGTGTGTACTCATTTATACATTATACCACCTGTTTTCTTAATGCACTCTGCTGGACCAATAAGTATTAGTTGATGTAAAGAGCATGTGTGTTGTTATGACTGATGTTGTTTTCATGTTGATAGGATTCTTTCCCAGATCACATGGTGTCCATATCAAGTGAAACCAATGGGATGATGAACCATTCTCAGCTAATACAGGTATCCCTCAAGCTACATTCTACATGTACAGTATCTTCACTTTAAAGTTACAGATTTGGGGCCAGTTTCCTGGACACGGATTAAGCCAAGTCCTGGACTAATAAGCCCTTTCAAAGGAGATTCTTCAGTGAGTTTGCTTGCAAGTCCAAGACCAGGCTTAATCTGTGTCCAGGAAACTGCCCCTCAGTGTTGCTGCTACAGTATTTAGGGACTATTTTCTGTCCAACAGACTTTTCTCAACTCAAGCACTTGTCCAGAGATCCATGGGCACCTCCATGCCAAAGAACAAGGCAGGAAGTCTTGGAAGAAGTTCTACTTTGTCTTGAGGAGGTCAGGTCTCTACTTCTCCAACAAGGGGACATCAAAGGTCAGTCAATATCATTGATATATTAGTGTGCACTCAAGAAATGTTTCTTAAGTAACTGTCAAGTTTTCCAGATTTCAATGAAACATTAATTCATTACAATATGAATGGAATAGATTTCCTTCCTAAAATAATTCTGTATGTTAAAAAGCAAAAAGTATGTTTTTGCAAAAAGCAACTAAATTCAAGGAGATAATTTAACTTGTTTTCGCTGGCTGTCTATGGGATAATTTGATAAGTGTGTCAATGTGCCAGCGTGGTGTGGTGTACAGTAGGGGACTAGCTAGCTCTATTGTCCCCTGGCTGCTTTGTGGAACTGGTTGAGCTATATTTCCCTTTGGTCAGCTGGCATGCCTCTGCCAGGGACTGAGCCCTCAACACCCAATGCTGACAGGTGAGGCTTAGACGTGCACAGCACTGTGCCAAGCCAACCACTTCTCCCTCTCCCAACAACAGAAGAGACTAGAGAACAAAAAGACTAGAGCACAAAAAGACTAGAGCACAAAAAGACCCAGGTTTGCTATCTCCAATATAGGTGACGCAATTAGTTAGAGATGTTAGGTCTGACTTCATTCTTTTAGTTTGATATGAAGTGATTTATGATGTGTAAATTGGTTTTGGCTACATTTTTGGTTTGTGTCCTACACATTGCCAGTCAGTCAGTCACCACAAACACAGACAACTATACCTACCTGTTCTTTACACTGTGCGACAGAGAAGTGAGAATGTTGTGTCGCATTCCCACAACGTTTGAACAATGGTTTGCTTTGTGCTTCTCTGCTTGGTAAATCTCTTTTGCCTTGGCTCCCTGACAGTGTTCTTATTGTATAAATAAATCTCTTATCACTTTGTCACATATTTGGTCCTATCTCAAACACTAGCCACACCTACAGTGTAATGGATAGGGCAATATTATTTGCTTGACTATGTTGAAGTGTGCCAAATTCATCCCACCTCTCAATTTTAAGGGGTCTGCAGCTAAAACAATGATCTCTTTTTATTCTGTGATCACAATGGACCAGGTTGATGTGAATCTTTGTCCTAAATGGCACCCTATTCCCTATTCAGTGCTCTTGGACTCATAGGGCTCTGGTCAACATTAGTGTGCTATAAAGGGAGTAGGGTGCCATTTGTGAGGGTGCCATTTGTGATGCAGACAAAAACTTCAAGCTAGTCCCTCTTTACTATTGTCACAGTGACCAACATACTACAGACTGGCATTATACCACATGCCTTAACTGCTAGCTTTTCCTTACGCTGACCAGCCCACTAAGCTCACACAGATGTACATGTATAATGGCCAAGTGGTATGACATTGCAGTCTTTATTTTCTTAGCATCTGTCTTCACACTGGGCAGCCCTGCATTGTTCACATTTCTACCCTGATCCCTCATATAGTTGGATTTGTAATGGAACTTGAGTCTACTCTACAGTGGAATGCGAGAACCCAACCCTTCATTGCAATGGAGCATAGGGGGGGATAATGTGACGTAAAGGGGACACTGAAAGGCATGTGGAGATTTGAGACATTTCTACATTTCCTGCATTGTTCACATTTCTACCCTGATCCCTCACATAGTTGGATTTGTAATGGAACTTGAGTCTACTCTACAGTGGAATGCGAGAACCCAACCCTTCATTGCAATGGAGCATTATGTGTTGGGGGGGGGGGATAATGTGACGTAAAGGGGACACTGAAAGGCATGTGGAGATTTGAGACATTTCTTGTTTTCTATTCACAGGAACCAAGGCATCTCCAGTTCATTGCTGAGTTCAGTGACAGCGACGTCTACACGTTCCTATCAGCGAGAAAGATACACGGAGCGCCTACGGACTATGGCTTCTGTGTCAAGGTACTTTTACTTTCTCTATCTATAAACCTATATTTGGTGTTTTCTGTAAAGGTTTTAACATGTTAAGTTATTCAATTCAATATAACTTTATTTATCCCATCAGGGACAATTAAGAAAGGCAAGTCAGTTCCGAGTTATGTTTGGTAAACTCATGCTTTCTCTTCATGATGATCCTCCACTCCAGTCTACTAAGTGTGGCTCTCCACGAGACCTCAAGTTGTTGTGTGCAGATGACGAGCAAACCAGAACCTGCTGGGTCACTGCCATGCGCCTCTTTAAGGTACAGTCACCATGCTGCCCCCCTTATCACATCCAAACTCTGTCAAGTGTCTACACATCTAAAGGCTTGCCTTTTGAAACATGCTCATGTTTTGTGTTGCAGTATGGGATGCAGCTGTACCAAAACTTCATTCAACCACACCAGAAACAGAAAACTTCACCTATGGTAAGTGATGTGTAAATACCAATGTGCTGATACACAGTTTAACAGCACATGACACATGACACACAGTCAGTATTCATACTGGATTCATTTTTCAGAATAATATTTCCCCCTCAAATGCGAGTATTCTGTATGAGTAAACACATGTTCTATTATGGGCACTGGAACATCCAGCCTGTCTCCTCTAAAAATAACCGTAGATCAGCTGCTCTCAGACTTAACAACTCGTCACCCCTGCTTTGCTGTCAGAAGAACGCAAAGAGTGTCCAGGCATGGGGCTGGGACCCTGAGCTCAGTGCTGCACAGGGAAGGGCTAGGATGCATCTCAAATAGTGTACTTTTTTTACTAAGGCCCTATGGGATACCCTATGGTCCCTGGTCAAAAGTAGTGCACTATATAGGAAATAGGGTGCCATTACGGACACACACTTAGACTAACCCTCTGGGAACAGGCTTGCTTAATCTCCTTTACCCTGGCATACAGCTGTTATAGCCTAGATCATGACATGCCGTAAGACTAGCCCACCAGACAAAGAATCAAATCACAATGAAACCAAACCAAGGAAAGGAGCAATCAGTTTGTTTGCACAATGATGCCTGGGAGCCCCAGAATTATCTTTACATCGTCTGAATGGACCCAGACCATTCAGAGAGTCTTAGAAGGATTGGAATGTTTCTATCCTTAAAGTAAACAGTAGTCACTTTGTGACGACTGCCCTTAAGGATCCTGAGGTTAGGGGTGATAGAGGGGCAAACCATGGCAATTTAAAGGCCTCTCACTAATCCTGATAAGAAGTATTTTCTTTTGAGTTTGATTATTTAAAACCAGTGACTATGACAGCTTAAGGGACTATAATCAATGCTATGTGCCCATGTGTCGTTCTATTCGTAATCCCCATTCACTGGAGCACATTCTGCTCCGAATCATCTAGAAATGATACTCAGTCACACTTCTCAGACACTAGATGGCAGCACTTCTGTATAATTTTTACACTGTATACTCATAATAATGTATACTACCTCAAACATTATGTATATTTCAAGAGAAGTATCTCAGAGAACTCCTTGGTGGCCATGGACTTCTCAGGACACAAGAGCCGGGTGATCGAGAACCCATCGGAGGCGCTGTCCGTAGCCGTAGAGGAGGGGCTCTCATGGAGGGTAGGCTATTGGTTCGCTCTCTGACATCATTTCTCTCTACTCAGCACTGTGACACTGGTCCTGCAATAACACATAAAGGATTATTTTACCATGACTGAATACCTGACAACAGATGCTTTATTAATGCCCAAAATTTGACGCGTCAGTTGTATAAGGTATGAAATGATGGTGAACCAATGTGAAAATAGTCCAAGCATGTGACACTTGAACTGTTCTTCACTCTCTCCCTTCAGAGGAAAAGCTGCCACCGTCTGAGCTCTCATGGAAGCCCGTCCACCTCTCAGAGTCCCATGTCAAACATAGGTTAGTAGAAGGCCACTTTCAACATGCAAGCAGCAACTCCCAGGAATGCAGCCACAGCCACATGACTCTCCTAACCAGATACAATGTGCTTAATGACTCAGCCACTAGTGTCGTGTCCTCTCCCTCTGAAACATGGGTCGTATTCATTAGTGCACACCGTAGCAATACGTTTTTGGCGGCAGGTAGCCTAGCGGTTAGAGTGTTTGGCTGGTATCCGAATGGTCGCTAGTTCGAATCCCCGAGCTGACAAGGTTAAAAATCTGTCTGTGCCCTTGAGCAAGGCGCTTAACCCTAATTCTTCCAGGGTTGCCGTAGATAATGGCAGAGCCTGGCCATGACCCCACTCTCTGAGGATGTCTCAGGGAGAGTTCACATATGCGAAAAAACATTTCCAATTCCCATATGTGTGTTAATACACACTTGTACGTGTGTGAAATAGGACAAATATAAGCACCCATCAAATGTATTATTTTGCAACGGCTAATTAAAACAAGCATTTTTTATTGGACAAGTTCAGGTAGTCACTCACTGTTTCTGTATGTTTTCTTCTGTTTGGTGCCTAATGAAAATCACCATAGTCGTCCTGTGTGTTTTGCAGCTCTCCATATGGCCCAGCCCTGGTTCCACAGCAAATTGTCCAGAGACGAAGCACACCTCTTAATCACTCAACAGGGTCTGATTGATGGGTGAGCAGCATCAGGCACTTTTCTATGCGTGTTTTGAAACTGCAAGCTAGAGAGTTTACGTATGGATTTTATTGTAGTGTAATTTACACTTACCAGACAGAAATACGTTAACAAAAATGTCCCAAGTTGTTCCTGAAGAAACTGAGAGACGTTTCTTTGTTTTCAGAGTATTTCTTCTAAGGGACAGCCAAAGCAACCCCAATACATTTGTACTGTCACTGTGTCACACACAGAGAATCAAACACTTTCAGATCTTACCGGTGAGTATAACCCTTTGTTTTGGTATATGCACTTCTCTTCTCTTTTAGACAACATCTTGTTCAAGCTTGTGTGTTTGTGTGTGTTTGCGTGCATGTGTAAGGTGGATGAAGAGGGGGAATTGTTCTACAGCCTAGATGACGGTCATACGCGCTTCACTGATCTGATCCAGCTAGTGGACTTCTACCAGCTCAACCGTGGGGTTCTGCCCTGCAAGCTCAAACACCACTGTGCCAGGATCACCCTCTGAGGGTGCAGGGGTCTCCTAGGGCCCCATACATACAGAAGCACCTTAATCACAGCCAATGCCTCTCTGGAGAACCAACCACCCATGCATCCCTCACTCCCTCCTATGCCTTGGACAGGAGACACAGAGAACACCTCCAGACATAAGCGAACTGAAACCACTTATCACCCACTACAATCCATTATCTTGGAGAAAACTGTGGTAATCAGTCTTTGTAATGATTTTACTTTTTAATAAAATATTAAATAGGTGTTATGATTAAAAATACATGACGAAATTGTGTCATACATGACCAGAGGTGTTGAGAAATCTGGTGTTGGAAAAAAGTGAATCGACTGTAGAATTGATGTGACTGAGAGGGCTCTACTGCGAGCCTATTGGTTGGCCCTGTATGTTAGCCCAGGTGTGGTGACGAATCACAAACATCACAGGGACTCATGTGTCGAGTCCAAACTTCAGTTAATATACTGTATATAATGTGGAGCTGATCATGTTTGCATTGTGTATCGGCTCACTTGCTTGTTACAACTCTATGGGAATGAACATCTACTGTAGCCAACGGTTGAAACCGTAGAGCGAGAGCTGATATTTGACAGTGTGTGTTCACACCACGTGAATAGAATGACCAGTGTGGTACAGCCATAATCAATGTGCATTATCGGCACAGTTAAACTGAACCTGGTAATTTGTCAGTAGAAGGGGATCACTACTATCAGATGAGACAAGGCATGATGGGAAATGTAGTATGTAGGCTCCAGAGGAGGCTGGTGGGAAGAGCCATAGGAGGACAGGCTCAATGTAGTTGATGGAATGGAATCAATGGAATGGAGTCAAACATGTGGTTTCCATAAGTTTGATACCGTTCCATTTATTCCATTCCAGCCATTACATTGAGCCCGTCCTCCTATAGCTCCTCCCACCAGCCTCCTCTGGTAGGCTACAGTGGTCCTCTGGCCTTGGTCATCTCCTGGGTAAACTAAGCTGTTGCTTGTTGTTTTTATCACATCTCAAGGAATTCCGGTATATTTCTAAACAACATATGATTGTTTTCTTTTCTATTTTAGAGGTATGAGTAGAAGAGGAGAATTCAAAGTGGTAGCATGTTATTTAAGCTGGACTTTGACTGCTGTAGGGAGAGCATGCACAACATGATTTACTAGCCTGCACTGTACATTTATTGGAAATGTATTGATTGCATTTGAATCAATAAATGTTAGGCTTCTCCCTTTTGTTATCACAAGACCAGTGGAAGAGATATTTGACTAATTTGAGATTCAAACCACAGTCTAAGATAAAAATACGGTATAATATTGATTTTATTGATCAAAATCTGAATTGTTGTACATTGAAATTAATGTTTTATAGCCTTTTTGCCCCCCAAGATTCAGGTAAACCATGTGCAGCACCTGAAATGGTTGAATATTGATGTAAAGAACAAAACCATGACTTACATCATGTACTGTTTGTTGCTTCATTTTGGAAATGGTACTGTAATCATGCAGCATTTGTACAGACAGGTTTCACCAGTACAATAGAATAAAACAAGGTGTACTGTACTTTGAAACAAGTGAAATAACCAAGACATGTTAACAATGCATTTCATACGATGTTTCTTTTAACATAGAGGAGAACAGTGCATTTAAAATGTAATGAATATCATGGACTGCAATGTTTTATAAAGGAAACAAAATCATTGTCTACTTGCACTGTATGATTTCAGTTGTATAATTGTTATGTATTGAGAGCAAGCCACAAGGTGAACAAACACACAGTAGCTAGGTTTCCATCCAATTGGCGACAGATTGTCATGCGAATATTCTCAAATCTGCATAAAAACAATGTGGACATTTTCCCATGTGTTTCCATCAAATTGACTTGTTGCGGATTACATTCTGTGCATGATGTTGTAGTGCACATAAAAATAACTTTTGTAGTTAAAATTGCTATGTACCGAATAAAAAATACAAGTTAAGTGGGACTCACCGCTGTAATCGCTGCCAAAGGTGATTCTACATGTATTGACTCGGGTGTGATATTTTGATATTTCATTTTCAATACATTAGCAAACATTTCTAAAAACATGTTTTCACTTTGTTGTTATGGGGTATTGTGTTTAGATGAGAGAAAAAAAATCAATGTAATCAATTTTGAATTCAGGCTGTAACAACAACATGTGGAATAAGTCTAGGGATTTTGAATACTGCATTACATTTCCATTGTTATAGATGTTAATTGCACTGTAGTAGTTGAAACACTGGTAACACAAATGTCTGATACTAATGGCCCAGCTAGCACATAAGGTTCTGAGAACCATATACAGTATTTCTTAGAGCTTGGTGAGCGCGTGGTTGTCCTATGGTTATTTTGCATACAACCTTCCCATTACGTTTCCTACAGGTTCTATTTAAAGTCATGTTCTCAAATTGTTCAGAGAATGTGAAAAAAAAAACATTATTCTGTGGGAATTTCAGTACTTCAGCACAACATTTCTACAGGTTTCCTCGTGGTTCTATTTAAAGTCATGTTCTCAGAACGTTAAGAAACAACATTCTTCTGTGGGAATCTCAGTACTTCAGCATAACGCTTTCTGCAGATTTCCTCGTGGTTCTATTTAAAGTCATGTTCTCAGAACATTCAGAGAACGTTAAGAAACAACGTTCTTCTGTGGGAATGTCAGAACAAAACTATCTTGTTAAGTGTTTTCAGGTGTGTTGGCCGCACCCACTAATTGGCTAATTGATCTTAAAGAGTGCTTGTTTCCTTTAAAATAGGGTCTGTTTGAATAGACTAAAATGAACAGCTTTGTATGGTAGCTCCTTCCATGGATAAAGAGCAGAAGATCATAAGTTTGAATCTCACTGAAGCCATGCCACAATAAAAAAACGAATGTGGAATTTCCATGTGTCCTTTCTGTGCTTGGTGTTCAAAACAGTTAACCCAAACTAAGCTAGCAGTTTTATTAAAAGCTTATTGAAACATGTTCTCAGAATGTTATTTAATTGCCTTCAAATAACCTATAATTTCCGTTCTCAGGACGTTAATAAAACCTCCCAGGAAAACTTTCACGGAACCATACAAAAACATTCTCAGAACCTTCCTGCAACCTAAAAATGAACGTTCCCAGAACAGGCAAAATGTTCACTGATGGCTTTGTTCCCAGAACCAATGGGAAACCAAAAATGTACGTTCCCACAACTTCCAAGGAACCAAATGTGCTAGCTGGGGGGTTACACAGACTGTTAAAGGGCAACTGAACTTCCTGATTTGGCCTCGTTTTAGATTTGGTTCATAAAAAAATGCTAGCAGCCATGACGGAATTCAAACGAGAGTTGGTTTCGGGGTGTGGTTTGATGTGGGTGTCTTGTGTGTGTGTTCACAGTTGGGAATAGTTAGCCAACGTATTTAGCCAATTAGCTTCAGCCGGCTGGTGTGCGACCAACCGTGGCAAAGTTTGTTTGACTTTGGATAGCCTATCGCTGGGGCTAGTTAGGGACCGCCAATAAATTACACAATGTAAATGAGACAATATTTTCATTTTGTACACCTTTCAGTTCTCATGAAATGCTTTCAATATTTGTATATGAATTTCAAAAATGTATAGTTGGTTTGAGGTTTTATAGTCATTGAAATTCTGAGCTATCGGAATTTGAACATATTTTCCCAGGCTACATTGTGTATTTTACCAATGGTCCCTAACTAGCCCCATAAGTCAACCCAAATTTACCACAGGCATTAGGATCGGGTCTTGTGCAGCTGCACTCCAAATTGATGATTACTTGTGTGCTGCCTGCCAGTGGAGGCTGCTGAGGGGAGGACGGCTCATAATAAAGGCTGGAATGGAGTCAATGGAATGGTATCAAACACATCAATGACGTGGTTTCCATATGGTTTATACCATTCCATTGACTCCATTGTAGCCATTACTATGAGCCATCCTCCCCTCAGCAGCCTCCACTGCTGGCAGCTGTGGGCATGTGGGCAGGATTGAAACAAACCCAACCTTCATTTACATTGTGATGCAGTCACGACCAGTGCAGTGATTTTATGACCAAAATTATCCTATTTAAACTTTGTAGTCAATTTTGACAGTAGCTGACTCATATCGATGACACAGGCTGTTCTCTAAATGAGTGGATGGTTTTTAGGGGCAGTTTCTCTTTAAGGACGGTTAGCAATGTGCCGCTTTTTTGTGCTTGCATTTGGTGGACCAGGTCATAGCTCTGCTTTCATTTTATACCACAGGAGGTTGGTGGCACCTTAATTGGGGAGAACGGGCTTGTGTTAATGACTGGAGCAGAATAAGTGTAATGGTATCAAATACATCAAACACATGGTTTCCAGGTGTTTGATGCCATTCCATTTGCTCCGTTCCGGACATTATTATGAGCCATTCTCCCCTCAGCAGCCTCCTGTGTTTTATACAGACCTAAATAGCCTAGTATCTACATTATCTGAAATGACAATGTACATATAATTTATGTCTTCTATAAAGCTTTCTCTGTGTTCACTATTTCTCTGCATCTGTCATCACCAGTCACCCATTGTCCTCCTCGGTCACATTTAGGGTCGTCACTAGTTACCACTGCCACAAAGTCATAATCCTGGCCTGTTGTACATGTTATAACCGCTAGATGGCAATAGATGGCTTCTCTTAAGCTCCTCACCTTTACTGGTGGGTGTGATGAGATCCCTCCATTGAAGTCTAAGGATCTCTCAGCATCTGTTGCATAGACCTGTAATTGCCACTGTTTGTATAGGCAAATCAGTAATTTACTTGATAAATGGATTAGCATTCTGTATATTGCAGTCAGATGGCTGAGTGTTTTGACTTGAGGCGCTTCTTGCACACAACACGAGTAACAGAACACAGTCTCTGTAGTGAGATAAACAAATCACCCCGCCACTTCCTGACCACAGCTATTTCAATGTCTCACTTTGAAAATGTGCTCATATCCAGGGTTCAGATGTGCACACTGAAGTCTTAAATGCACCCATGCAGTATGAAAATGTATGCACTCACCAACTGTAAGTCGCTCTGGATAAGAGTGTCTGCTAAATGACTAAAATGTAAAAATGTAAGGTCTTCAGCTTAATGCTCCTCTTGGATATATTCCTGCCATTGATCCATGTCTGGCTGCAGGACTAGAGATAAGGGAGAGATGGCAGCTGGGAGAGACTCTGCTTCCCTTAATGAGTTCATCCAGCTAGACAACAGCCCAAACAGCCTGTGGATAACTTCTCCTCCCAGGCAGACTGGGGCTCACTGTCTGGGCCCACATGAGAACAAGAACAACTCCTCTTCTCTCCTCTTCTCTACTGTACCTGACCAGAAGGAGAGCAGCAACAGGGCCTATACTGAGGCTATGTGAGGGTAGGTTTGGACTGTAAGGGGAGTTGATGTGCTGTACTGTATTTGTACTGTCCATGACCCAACAGTGTGTCAGCAGGAAGCTGGCTCCCGCAGCAGGTCAGGCCACTCCCAGAGGTCAGGGCAACTCTACTGCTGATGCCACTGTGGCCCCAAAGGAACAGCACAGTCACTAAGGTAATAGGGCAAAATCTGAATATCACTGGCCTTTTCTTTTTTCAACCTGTTTTGCCTTTTGTCATTGTACTTTCTAAACAGCAACAAAATAAATTACAGAGTGATTGAAATGTAAAGGCAACGTTCCTGCTTTAGCGGAGACTGCATTTACGGTAAACGCTGCATATGTCGGCTCAATCGGAAATTACCTTTACATTTCTATAACAGAATCTGTAATACTTCAGCTTTACAGATTGAATAGAGCCGTAGATTGAGGTAAGGTGTATCTATTGTTTGTATTGCATCCGGGTGTATTGTATTAGAATGCATTACCACAATAATGCCATACCTCAGAACATATCATTATCAAAATTGTTTAGAGTTTTTTTCTCAAATGCTTTTACCCACTAAACAAATCCACGCCCATTTCCTCAGTGCAACATGTTTTTGTAGAGCATTTCCAACCACCCTGTGATACACACACAGATACACATATGGTAGTTTAAAATGAGTGATACATTATTAACGAGTATCCTGATTGAGCAGCTGATTTCTTCTGTCAAATGCCAATCATATATGTCCATTTATTTAGAGATGTAATTGCTTATTATACACTGAGTTGAACAACAGGTGTAGAAAACAAATAGCATTAGCTCAACAAAGAAATCTATTAAGACAGTGGCTTGTAATGCAGAGTTTAAGCACATTGATAATGAGAGTATGTAAAATGTTGTAACAGATCAAGTCAACATTTTTGTCATTTAGCAGACACTTATCCAGAGCAACTAGGGTTAAGTGCCTTGCTGAAGGGTACATTGACAGATCTTTCACCAAGTCAGCTCAGGGATTCAAACCAGCAATCTTGCAGTTACTAGCCCAACGCTCTTAAGCACTAGGCTACCTGCCAGTACTGAGGTAAAGGTTGGATTTTGTGCTTGTGTCTACCTTTAAAAATAAAACAATAATAGATTGCACTTCCAGATAAAGTAAGGACATAACTGAATAAAGAAAATTTTCTTCATGTATTTAAAAGGTCTAGTTTGGTGGTAAGATTAATAATGGACAGCTACATTTGCATGTATTTTATGCTTAAATTATCTAATTTTACTATACTTTTTCTAAAGGTGGTTTTCACATATTTTTCTGATATATTGTGTCACGGCTAATTGCACAGTTTCAATGTTGGCTTCCTAGTCTGCCTGCTAACCCCACATATCTTTTTTCCAGAGGTCTTGGTACTAGAGAACGCCAAGTATCCAGGTTTGTTAATTACAAGGATAGAAAATTCACTCGTCAAATAATGGATGTGGTTTTCAATTTCAAGTTTTAATAATCAATTACTGGGAGTAATTCTCTGTGGAGTCACAGGAGAGTCATTAACTCATAAAACATACATAATGTAGCTTTTTCTAAAGCCCTATTTTTAAATACATAAGGGAACAGGTTCTACTTCAATTCTATGCATGTCCTTCCCTTATTACAATCTAAAGTAGCTCAATTAGACCTGGACTATTCCGTTTTTACACCACACTACAAGGCAATAACACATTCCATTATTATATACTGTATCCATCTAGGTAATGAATGCTAAAAGACAAATATAAAGTAAGACGTTCAACACTCTTGGTTAATATTGTACATCAAAAGTATTGTTCTAAACAATTAGAACATTAGAAATAAAACCGATGATACTATGAGCTTTTGTCTCTGATGTGAGGGTTAATACACTAGGTTCAGGCTGATGTCTTTAGTTGTTTAGCTTAGTATAGCCTCCTCAGACTCTGTAAACCAGTGGAAGTATCTTTCTCATAACAAACCATAGTGTTGTTTTCCCCACCAGCAGGACAGATTGTCTTCTCAGAACACCTTCAAAGCAGCACCATTACACAGGAATTTCTGACCTTGAGAAATTAACATGGAAAGAGTGGCTCTGCTCTGAGGCAGCCTGGCGAGAGGCCGCTTCCCCCCCTAATCCCCAGTTGAAAGGCATACCTTTATATTGCTCAAAGGAGATATAAAGAAATCAAAGCAAGCCAAGTGTTTGTGTGATACAAACTGACGTGTAAATAATGCCTGTGGGTATACAGCAAAGAAGAGGATATTGCAAATATGTATAGGGCTCTAAGTAAGATCACACAATTAATCAATGATGATAACAGAGCTGATTCCGAGGGTTATTGGCAATCCTTTTACCCCTGCCTGTTGTCTGAGTTGGGCTGGACAGGTGCTCTGTGATGGATGGAGAGAGAGAGAGGGAGGGCAATACAGAGAGAGAGTGGGGGGAGAGAGAATAAGAGAATAAAAGAGAGAGCAAAGCTCCAGCAGCTCCAGCCTGAGTTGACTAACAGTGCAGGAGCTCCCTGTGTGGCTCAATGGCTGGCTGGCTGACTGGCTGGCTGACTGGCTGACCACCGACTGAGCAACATTAAGGCAGTACTGCATGTAAAAACCTGCTCACTCCGCACAGAAACACTTGAGTTTGGCAAGCAGGCCGTGGCCCAGCGGGGAGGTGGGCACACTGGGAGGCAGAGAAAGAGAGCTGTGGACAGACAGCAGGGAGACAGCTTATAGAGGAGATGGACTGATGTTTTAGGTGATCAAAAGGATGGATAAGAAAGGGAAAATAACAGAGGGAAAAACAGGAGGGGGTCTCGCAGAGAAAACATTTGGATTTTCACAGGTATAAAAGAGCACAGGACTTGAAAGCCATCGCAAAGTTTAGATTTTTTACAGCAGCATAGGCCTACTGAGAATCATATTACATAGTTTGTATTCAACTACAAAGTCATAAATGAGACATGCTGTAAAAGGAAGACATCATTAATTGAACAAGTTATCAATGTTTAATATTCAATTAACTCAAATTTGTATGTTTCAGTGTGAAGAACAAAAATAGTTGGTAGAACACTATCACATATATTACGCAACAAGCACTTTTAAAACAATTAGAAATTAATTGGAAATACTTCAAGAAGCAGCATGCACTATTTAACCAAAGCATCTTCGTGGCATTACTGAAAATAGGGAATATTGTACGTAGTGACACACACAGTCTTGGCGTTTATAGCGAGCAGAGCGGCTGACACACCACATTTCATCTATTTACATTTCTACCTACTTTTTTCTCTCGTTTACATAATGTGTGAGTGACTCCTGAGCTAGGCAGGAAGCCTTGTGGAAGAGTTAGGAAATTGACCATTTCTCAGAGCGCTGAGGAGTGGAAGCAGAGCAGCATATGCTGGGATTTGAATAGCCAATCGATGAATAACCCAAAGCAGTGTTTTTCTGGACAGACTGGTAGAACAGTACTCCGCATTGGTGGGGGAGGAGAGGGGAGGTGGGGGGTCATCCTTCCCCAAAGTACCAGGCAGTAGTAGAAAATGTATTTGCAACGCCAGGAGGTATTTTGAAAGATATTCAGAAAAAAAATCTAGAGCTGACCTTTCACAGGGCATTTGGCGAGCGCTCACTCTCTCCATCTCCCCTGTTTCTGAGGCGGAGGAAATCATAGCACCACTTACACTGATTCTCTCCTAAGAATATTCACATACATTTACATTTACGTCATACTTTATTTTTTTTATACTGGCCCCCCGTGGGAATCGAACCCACAACCCTGGTGTTGCAAATGCCATGCTCTACCAACTGAGCTACATGGGACAATGAAGACTATAATGATACATTATCAGTTATTACACATTATTACATCTTTGAGAAGTATCTAAATGTTTGTTCATGAAATCTTCATATGTGACGGTGATTTGTTTCCCAACTGAACACAGTTCCAGACACAACATGCATACAATTAACTATTCTGCTTTTTCCTGCTAGTCTTTACCTTTGGATAACAGTAACATACTATCTATACTTATAGTATGTATTACAAATTAAATTTTCCAATTCTATCCTGGTGAACGTACAGTTTGACAGATAATAGAAACTCTCCTGCCCGTCCGTCTGTCCGTCCGTCCATCTGTGCCTCACAAGGTTAGAGCACCACTAGAGGGCAGAAGGTGCCCAACAAGCAACTCACATTAGAACAATCTCCAACTCCTTACACTTGTATTACTAAACACAAAATCACATAATGACAGATTGTATTGTACTACTATTGAACTATATTTAAGCAATAAGGCCCGAGGAGGTGTGGTATATGGCCAATATACCATTGCTAAAGACTGTTCTTAGGCACGACGCAACGGCATGTTGTTTTGGCCATGTATCACAAACCCCAGAGGTGCCTTATTGCTATTATAAACTGGTTACCAACGTAATTAGAGCAGTCAAAATACATGTTTTGTCATACCCATGGTATACGGTCTGATATACCATGGCTGTCAACCAATCAGCATTCAGGGCTCGAACCACCCAGTTTATAATATACTGTACTACTATACTGTAATATACATGGTATATTATACTTTTTATTTTTGTCTGTAATGTTCAAATCCTATTTAGAAAAATGTACTGAAATGAAGAAATACATGTAAAATATAGACAGTACATCTTCTGTGGTGAAGAAACAAAGAACACTGGTATCACCAAAAACCTACTGTATAATATTCCTTTGGAAAGATCTGAAAACAATTGACCCTTTATTTGATAAATGACTGTTTGTGACCCCCATCTTGCAATGCTGCTTAGTGGTTGCAGCCTATTTTAAGATGTTTTTCCCTGGAACGGATTGCTAGAGAGGAACAGATGTCAAGATCACGGGCTCACAACATTTAATGGTTCTTAAGGGGATGGAGAGACTTTAGTTTCACAGGTTGTTGTCAACTGATCCTACATGTGAACAAACAGCTTTATACAGAAAAAGCAGCCCATCCCCCCCATTAAAAGTGTGATAGTGGTACATTGTTTAGATACACCATTACTCCAACGCAGGGAGAATGCATGTAAATCCTTACTATGGAAATGTGAAGTGAAATGTGTAATGAATGGATGCAACTTTGAATAAATATATTTTCTCTGAGTTAGAAAATCAAACAGTGGAGGATTTGTGCATTTGTCCTAATCTGTATCTAATTCAAAGGCCTTCAAGGAAATGAGTAGGTAAGGCATATAAAAGGGAAAGAGGATACCAAGTCAGTTACACAACTGAATGCATTCAACCAAAAAAGAAGTTTACATATTGGAAATGGCAGGGAGTTTAGTTTACTCAATTAGAAAGAGGAAACTCAAAGTGACACTTTGATTGTGTTAGCTAAGTATAGAGGCAGCACTACATTCCTCTACTGTTGGGCCATACAGTCTCGGTAAAGCACCAGGCAACGGGGCTCCTCTCTGACAGAGCCTGACCGGGCTGACTGATCACCCCAAATAGTGATCAATGTCCACTGGGGTGGATACTGTCCCACAAGTGCTGGAGGAAAATGTAACTCATACATTACACTGGCCAATTGATTAGCTATTATTTTTCTCCCAATGACATGGTCTTGGACAACAGCCATCCATTGGCTGATCCATTGACTGGCTGTTAAGGGTGTGTTTGCTTGCTGCTACTTTTCTCTGTTGATGGTGCGCTGGAGGAGAGGTACTTTGTTACCGGGATTGGATAAAGTGGTGGATAATGCAGGAATGTTTCATAAAATAGACCAAATGGTTAAACAATTTCCTCTATATACTGTATGTAACATGTAACACTGCTAATATGCATGATTTCTATACTGTGAATATATACTGTAGCTAGAACAATAATGGAAATAATTTTACCCTCAACTTAAACATTAGTTTTTCCATTTTGGTTACTGTTATCAATCTGCATTTTTACAGTACTTCTACGTCTTCAAAACATGACAAGTGGCAGAACAACAAGTATAATGTATTCTGTAACTGCCTAGAGAAGGGGAAGGATTGTGAAATGTGCACTGAAGTGAAACATGGTTCCAGACAGCATCTGACACTGTGTCATTCAGCAACACAGATAAAAACCCATTCGTCACCAAACTGCAAGCAACTTCTTTTAGTCCAACATGTTCCACTTACACATGTCCAACTATTGAGAGTATGCCAAAAATCATCAAAGATGTTATGTTTATACAAAAAAAAGTGACCGAAATTAGCTTTGTTGACATTGACTTAAACAAAGCCCATATTATACTGTATTTGATTGCTATTAGTAGATGTTGACAATACCCCTTCAGCCTTTCTCCACTCTAACACATTTCTTGTTAGAGTCTCCCCTCCATCAGCTCCTGCGATGCAAGCTCAGGTTTGTCCTTCATCCAGGAGATTTACAATATAGCTCACTGCCTTATTCAATTAATCAGCCAGCCACAATGCATTCCCATCTCAGTGCTGATCCCTTGGACACTACTTAATCATTGTTGCTTTTGTACATTACTTCGCAATACCAGAAAATATGGGGGTTGATTCCATGAGAAAGTGGATTGGACTTGGGAATATTTAGAGAGCATTCTATTTGTTTAGAATCGAGACTACCGTCAATCATACCTTTGGACCTCAGACTTGAATAGCTAGCTATCTCACTTTTTCCCTTATTATAAGACAAGTGAATTGAATCTGAGTCCAATACGTCCCTCCAGATGCTCCTTTGTAAGGAGGCACAAAAGTGCGGGAGCAGGTGTAGCCGCGCTAACACTTATTTCCATTGAAGATCAGTTTGCTCTGGTTAGGCATCTGAGAGATGGGTTTATTTGGCTTTGTAAATACCTTTCATTTTGATCACACTGGGAAGTATTCCTCTCATCATCCTTTCAAAAGCTTCCACTTTGACCCACATATAGCAATCTATTGATATAACTGAGAGAGAGGCCTTAGCCTCAATGTACAGTCTAAGCACAGTGGGATACGGACACAAACATTATCTCCTAATGGGGATATGTGCGAAATGACCGTGACCTCAGAATCCACTGCATTTTAGGAGGAAAGAAATGTGTCTTGGCCCATAGCAGAGTGCTAAACAGAGGTCACAACAGATTCGTTTGTGGTGTCTTGCAGGGGTGGGAATTGTACAACATTACAGTGATTGCAGTAACATTCTTTACCACTAAAGATGAGAATAGGACAATGTAATACATTCTTCTGCAAAGGCATTTGTTAATCAAGGTATGCGGCAGGTAGCCTAGCGGTTAAGAGCATTGGGCTAGTAACCAAAAGGTTACTGGTTTGAATGAAAATCAAATCAAATCAAATCAAACTTTATTTGCCACATGCGCCGAAAACAACAGGTGTAGACATTACCGTGAAATGCTTACTTACAGCATTTAACCAACAATGCATTTCTTTTTTAATAAAAAAGTAAAATAAAACAACAACAACAAAAATGTGTTGAGAAAAAAAGAGCAGAAGTAAAATAACATAACAGTAGGGAGGCTATATATACAGGGGGTTACCGGTGCAGAGTCAATGTGCGGGGGCACCGGCTAGTTGAGTTAGTTGAGGTAATATGTACATGTGGATAGAGTTAAAGTGACTATGCATAAATAATTAACAGAGTAGCAGCAGCGTAAAAAGATGGGGTGGGGGTGGGGGGGCAGTGCAAATAGTCCGGGTAGCCATGGTTAGCTGTTCAGGAGTCTTATGGCTTGGGGGTAGAAGCTGTTGAGAAGCCTTTTGGACCTAGACTTGGCGCTCCGGTACCGCTTACCATGCGGTAGCAGAGAGAACAGTCTATGACTATGGTGGCTGGAGTCTTTGACAATTTTGAGGGCCTTCCTCTGACACCGCCTGGTATAGAGGTCCTGGATGGCAGGAAGCTTGGCCCCAGTGATGTACTGGGCTGTACGCACTACCCTCTGTAGTGCCTTGCGGTCGGAGGCCGAGCAGTTGCCATACCAGGCGGTGATGCAACCAGTCAGGATGCCCTCGATGGTGCAGCTGTATAACTTTCTGAGGATCTGAGGACCCATGCCAAATCTTTTCAGTCTCCTGAGGGGGAATAGGCTTTGTCGTGCCCTCTTCACAACTGTCTTGGTGTGTTTGGACCATGATAGTTTGTTGGTGATGTGGACACCAAGGAACTTGAAGCTCTCAACCTGTTCCACTACAGCCCCGTCGATGAGAATGGGGGCGTGCTCAGTCCTCTTTTTTTTCCTGTAGTCCACAATCATCTCCTTTGTCTTTGTCATGTTGAGGGAGAGGTTGTTATCCTGGCACCACACGGCCAGGCCTCTGACCTCCTCTCTATAGGCTGTCTCATTGTTGTCGGTGATCAGGCCTACCACTGTTGTGTCATCGGCAAACTTAATGATGGTGTTGGAGTCGTGCCTGGCCATGCAGTCATGGGTGAACAGGGAGTACAGGAGGGGACTGAGCACGCACCCCTGAGGGGCCCCCGTTTTGATAATCAGCATGGCAGATGTGTTGTTACCTACCCTTACCACCTGGTGGCGGCCCGTCAGGAAGTCCAGGATCCAGTTGCAGAGGGAGGTGTTTAGTCCCAGGATCCTTAGCTTAGTGATGAGCTTTGAGGGCACTATGATGTTGAACGCTGAGCTGTAGTCAATGAATAGCATTCTCACGTAGGTGTTCCTCTTGTCCAGGTGGGAAAGGGCAGTGTGGAGTGCAATAGAGATTACATCATCTGTGGATCTGTTGGGGCGGTATGCAAATTGAGTGGGTCTAGGGTTTCTGGGATAATGGTGTTGATGTGAGCCATGACCAGCCTTTCAAAGCACTTCATGGCTACAGACGTCAGTGCTACGGGTCGGTAGTCATTTAGGCAGGTTATCTTAGTGTCCTTGGGCACGGGGACTATGGTGGTCTGCTTGAAACATGTTGGTATTACAGACTCAGTCAGGGACATGTTGAAAATGTCGGTGAAGACACTTGCCAGTTGGTCAGCACATGCTCTGAGTACACGTCCTGGTAATCCGTCTGGCCCTGCGGCCTTGTGAATGTTGACCTGCTTAAAAGTCTTACTCACATTGGCTATGGAGAGCGTGATCACATAGTCATCCGGAACAGCTGGTGCTCTCATGCATGCTTCAGTGTTGCTTGCCTCGAAGCGAGCATAGAAGTGGTTTAGCTCGTCTGGTAGGCTTGTGTCACTGGGCAGCTCGCGGCTGTGCTTCCCTTTGTAGTCTGTAATAGTTTTCAAGCCCTGCCACATCCGATGAGTGTCAGAGCCGGTGTAGTACGATTCAATCTTAGTCCTGTATTGACTCTTTGCCTGTTTGATGGTTCGTCGGAGGGCATAGCGGGATTTCTTATAAGAGTCCGAGTTAGAGTCCCGCTCCTTGAAAGTGGCAGCTCTACCCTTTAGCTCAGTGCGGATGTTGCCTGTAATCCTTGGCTTCTGGTTGGGGTATGTACGTACGGTCACTGTGGGGACGACATCATCGATGCACTTATTGATGAAGCCAGTGACTGATGTGGTGTACTCCTCAATGCTATCTGAAGAATCCCGGAACATGTTCCAGTCTGTGCTAGCAAAACAGTCCTGTAGCTTAGCATCTGCGTCATCTGACCAGTTTTTTATTAAGAAGCCGTGGCCTCTTACTCGCCAGTGCTATAGCAGCCCCCTTATGATAACTCAACTACACAGCTGATGCCTGCTGGACTGTTCCTTTATACGGTACCGTATCCTGTTTATGTTTAGCCTCAGCCCAAACTTTGTCGCCATTACCAGCTGTTGTCTTAGCTCTCTCGAATAACACCTGTGATTGCTTTATGCCTCTCTCCCATGTCAATATGCCTTGCTTATTGCTATTTCGGTTTTCTTATTGTACTATTTCACTGTAGATCCCCCAGCCCAGCTCAACCTGCCATAGATAGCTCCTTTGTCCCACCCCCCATACACGCGGAGACATACTCAATCGGTGCCTCCAGTGATGCTATCTCTTTCATCGTTACCCAACGCTTAGGTTTACCTCCACTGTACTCATATCCTTCCATATCCTTTTCTGTACATAATGCCCTGAATCTATTCTACAATGCCCGGAAACCTGCCCCTTTTTTTCTCTGTACCCAACGCACTAGAAGACCAGTACTTAAAGCCTTTAGCCGTATCCTTATTCTACTCCTCCTCTGTTCCTCTGGTGATGTAGAGGTT
The DNA here is from genome assembly GCF_020615455.1 of Coregonus clupeaformis. Lineage (NCBI taxonomy): Eukaryota > Metazoa > Chordata > Actinopteri > Salmoniformes > Salmonidae > Coregonus > Coregonus clupeaformis. The sequence continues at coordinate 18,057,708 of NC_059195.1, forward strand.
AACCCAGGCCCTGTAGCCCCCAGTATCACTCCTACTCCCCAGGCGTTATCATTTGTTGACTTCTGTAACCGTAAAAGCATTGGTTTCTTGCACGTTAACATCCGAAGCCTCCTCCCTAAGTTTGAGTTATTCACTGCGTTAGCACACTCCGCCAACCCTGATGTCCTAGCAGTGTCTGAATCCTGGCTTAGGAAGGCCACCAAAAATTCAGAAATGTCCATCCCCAACTACAACATTTTCCGTCTTGATAGAACTGCCAAAGGGGGTGGGGTTGCAATCTACTGTAGAGATAGCCTGCAGAGCTCTATCGTACTATCCAGGTCTGTGCCCAAACAGTTTGAGCTTCTACTTCTAAAAATCCACCTTTCCAGAAATAAGTATCTTACTGTTGTCGCTTGCTACAGACCCCCCTCAGCCCCGAGCTGTGCCCTGGACACCATATGTGAACTGATTGCCCCCCATCTATCCTCAGAGTTCGTACTGCTTGGTGACCTAAACTGGGATATGCTTAACACCCCGGCCAACCTACAATCTAAACTAGATGCCCTCAATCTCACACAAATTATCAACGAACCTACAAGGTACAACCCTACATCTGTAAACATGGGCACCCTCATAGATATCATCCTGACAAATTGACCCTCTAAATACACCTCCGCTGTCTTCAACCAGGATCTCAGCGATCACTGCCTTATTGCCTGCGTCCGTAATGGGTCCGCGGTCAAACGACCACCCCTCATCACTGTCAAATGCTCCCTAAAACACTTTAACGAGCAGGCCTTTCTAATTGACCTGGCCCGGGTATCCTGGATGGATATTGACCTCATTCCGTCAGTAGAGGATGCCTGGTTGTTCTTTAAAAGTGCTTTCCTCTCAATATTAAATAAGCATGCCCCATTCAAAAAATTCAGAACTAAGAACAGATATAGCCCCTGGTTCTCCTCAGACTTGACTGCCCTTGACCAGCACAAAAACATCCTGTGGCGTAGAATTTCAACAAGCATTTTGCTACGGCTGGCCATGCTTTCCACCTGGCTATCACTACCCCGGCCACCAGCTCTGCACCCTCCGCTGCAAATTTTATGATCAGTGTATTCTCAAGACATAGCATTATTTCAATGAGTATCTTGAGAGGAGCTTTCCATATGTTTAATGTGTTTGATACCATTCCATTTATTCCATTCCAGCCATTACAATGAGCCCATCCTTCTATAGCGCCTCCCACCAGCCTCCTCTGCTCAAGACTTACACCATTGTTTTACCTCGATTCCCAATAACGTATAGTAATGTCAAGTTCACTTATACAGTGAGGGAAAAAAAGTATTTGATCCCCTGCTGATTTTGTACGTTTGCCCACTGACAAAGACATGATTAGTCTATAATTTTAATGATAGGTTTATTTGAACAGTGAGAGGCAGAATAACAACAAAAATATCCAGAAAAACGAATGTCAAAAATGTTATAAATTAATTTGCATTTTAATGAGGGAAATAAGTATTTGACCCCTCTGCAAAACATGACTTAGTACTTGGAGTCAAAACCCTTGTTGGCAATCACAGAGGTCAGACGTTTCTTGTAGTTGGCCACCAGGTTTGCACACATCTTAGGAGGGATTTTGTCCCACTCCTCTTTGCAGATCTTCTCCAAGTCATTAAGGTGTCGAGCCTGACGTTTGGCAACTCGAACCTTCAGCTCCCTCCACAGATTTTCTATGGGATTAAGGTCTGGAGACTGGCTAGGCCACTCCAGGACCTTAATGTGCTTCTTCTTGAGCCACTCCTTTGTTGCCTTGGCCATGTGTTTTGGGTCATTGTCATGCTGGAATACCCATCCACGACCCATTTTCAATGCCCTGGCTGAGGGAAGGAGGTTCTTACCCAAGATTTGACGGTACAAGGCCCCGTCCATCGTCCCTTTGATGCGGTGAAGTTGTCCTGTCCCCTTAGCAGAAAAACACCCCCAAAGCATAATGTTTCCACCTCCATGTTTGACGGTGGGGATGGTGTTCTCGGGGTCATAGGCAGCATTCCTCCTCCTCCAAACACGGCGAGTTGAGTTGATGCCAAAGAGCTCGATTTTGGTCTCATCTGACCACAACACTTTCACCCAGTTCTCCTCTGAATCATTCAGATGTTCATTGGCAAACTTCAGACGGGCCTGTATATGTGCTTTCTTGAGCAGGGGGACCTTGCGGGCGCTGCAGGATTTCAGTCCTTCACGGCCTAGTGTGTTACTAATTGTTTTCTTGGTGACTATGGTCCCAGCTGCCTTGAGATCATTGACAAGATCCTTCCGTGTAGTTCTGGGCTGATTCCTCACCGTTCTCATGATCATTGCAATTCCACGAGGTGAGATCTTGCATGGAGCCCCAGGCCGAGGGAGAGTGACAGTTATTTTGTGTTTCTTCCATTTGCGAATAATCGCACCAACTCTTGTCACCTTCTCACCAAGCTGCTTGGCGATGGTCTTGTAGCCCATCCCAGCCTTGTGTAGGTCTACAATCTTGTCCCTGACATCCTTGGAGAGCTCTTTGGTCTTGGCCATGGTGGAGAGTTTGGAATCTGATTGATTGATTGCTTCTGTGGATAGGTGTCTTTTATACAGGTAACAAACTGAGATTAGGAGCACTCCCTTTAAGAGTGTGCTCCTAATCTCAGCTCGTTACCTGTATAATAGACACCTGGGAGCCAGAAATCTTTCTGATTGAGAGGGGGTCAAATACTTATTTCCCTCATTAAAATGCAAATCAATTTATAACATTTTTTACATGCGTTTTTCTGGATTTTTTTGTTGTTATTCTGTCTCTCACTGTTCAAATAAACCTACCATTAAAATTATAGACTGATAATTTCTATGTCAGTGGGCAAACTTACAAAATCAGCAGGGGATCAAATACTTTTTTCCCTCACTGTATAGTGTGTAGTATAATATGATCCTAAAGTCAAGGTGAGGTTTAACCTAAATTCTAATACTGCTAGAAATATGATGCATTAAAACAATGTTCATCATTACTTGTTTTATAGTCATTTTTGTTTATGGATGGACTCCATTTCCAAGCTGTGGCCGCTGACATGAATTAAGCACTGTGAATGATCCATAGCCACCTAGCCAAAAGGTTATGCTGCTAGTATGTACACCACACAATGGAGTGGATAAAGACTTTTGTCAAAAGGCCTCACACTGGGTTTGACTTCATCAAAATGTACTTTCACGAACATCACGGTACATGAGCTGTTTTCACACAGGCAACCTTAGGCTTGAAGTGGAATCATTTAATTCTGAGATAATTCATCAGTCGAGCATGAATTGTAAGACGGCTGAAGACTATGTGCTTTATTCTTGAACATTTCAGATATATGACAGATGGTGGGATTAAGGAATGCACTCTACCATACTGATCCCAGTGTAATGAGAGGTCAGCTACTGTTTTGACATAACTGTTTTGTTCTGTTTTGTTCTGACCACTGTTTATCAGAAGTATATTTACACACATTTTATGGGTCTTGGAGCTCTATCAAATTACATAAAAACCCTACACACTTAAATTTGCTTCATTTACTCATTACCTAGATATCAAACCAGCTTCCTTTGAGATTCCACAAAACACACATTTATACAATGGCAGGAACTAATGGGGATCCTTAATAAATACAAATACAAAAGTATATACGGTTGCTTGAAGGACAAGACTATAGGATTGAATGGATTTATACACTGAGTGTACACTGTATATCAAGAATGGTCCACCACCCAAAGGACATATAGCCAACTTGACACAACTGTGGGAAGCACTGGAGACAACATGGGCCAGCATCCTTGTGGAACGCTTTCGACACCTTGTAGAGTCCATGCCCCAACGAACTGAGGCTGTTCTGAGGGCAAAAGGAGGTGCAACTGAATATTAGGAAGGTGTTCCTAATGTTTTTTACACTCAGTGTATGTATTCATAGTCAAAGAGGGATCGACAGACAGACAGACAGAGAGAGAGAGCAAAAGCATGCACACGTCACAGAGTTAACTGTAAAACCAAGAATAAAGCAGACAACATCTGAATACCATAACACTTAATCTTCCAACTGTAAGAGTGAGTGCCCCAATGCTAGCTTTAATCAAGTTTGTAGCTATATGACTCCTTGCCCCTATTTTCACAACCAATCTTTGTGGTCTATCAAGGATCTTGTTTCAGAATTTTTGACAGATATGGGCTTTCATTAGCCCCCTTATGTAAGTATGGAACACTTTACCAAGAGCAATGTGTTTTCCAAAGACTGAAGAGCCTTGTTATTGGAAATGAAATTCCAAAACATTGATATCATTTCCACAGAATAGGACACTTTTCAGAGATGTGAAGCAGTACTCGAGACAAGGATAGCATTCCAGCACAATTGACAGAAAACCATTTACTCCCCAAGTGCAAGCACACACTTCATCCCTCACCAGCATCCTAAACTTTATGGAGAATTGATTCATGGCACTTCACTGCTTTGTTGATTTGTTTAAAGATTCTTCATCAAGTCCCGGCACTCCAAGAGAAATGGAGGGGGAAACCCCAGTGATAGCTGAGACTCAAATGTAATGCAGACACTCTATAGAGCTCCAGGGGATCTGAGGTGTCCAGAGAGTACTATGTATGCGGGTTTGTGTGTGCGTGCGTGCATGTGTCTGTTATCTTCCCAAATAAAAACACAATCACTTTGTACGGGCACATTTTATAGTACAGAAAACAACTCATTTAAAATAAAGATATTGAATGGCCCATATTACTCAATAGTGGGACCATAAAAAGATACCTCTTCCTTTCTGATATCCCTCATTCTGTACCCATCTCACATTGCATATTCCCTGGTGTACACCTGGCCAGATCCCTGATGTTGAGAGAATTGAAATACTAGACATCAAAATTCTAAGCATGAGGCATCAATGATATAAATTCAGCACCATCTAGATGACTGAATAATAACGGTAATGCCATTTTTACATTGACTAAAAGTCAGAGTTCCCCCTTCATTAATTTTACAGTCACTCTCTGGGATTTGGAAATGACTAGCTATAGCACAAGTCTCTTCGGTCTCATGTGCGTCAACTTTAGCCTCGCCACATCAATTGGAATTGTGAAATTGTAATTGCATCACAGGAGGTTGGTGGGACCTTAATTGGGGAGGACGGGCTCATGGTAACAGCTGGAGCGCTTTCCATGTGTTTGATGCCATTCCATTTGCTCCGTTCCAGCTATTTTTATGAGTCGTCCTCCCCTCAGCACCCTCCACTGAATTGCATACCTTTCAAAGGAAGGTTGAGTTCTCTTTCTTTCACATATTGCGCTTACAAAGGTGACATTCTTCTAGTACCAAAGGAAGAGGAAATGTGATATGCTATCTATCTATTGAATCTGCTATCATATCAGTTATCTATGTGTGGGAGTACAGTAAATCAGAATGCTTTACTGTTTCAGTACTGTATGCATAGGTGAACACTATCTTTATCACAAAGGTTACATGTTTCAGTACTGTATGCATAGGTTAACACTATCTTTATCACAAAGGTTACATGTTTCAGTACTGTATGCATAGGTGAACACTATCTTTATCACAAAGGTTACATGTTTCAGTACTGCATGTGTAACCAGTGTGAAATGGCTAGCTAGTTAGCGGTGCGCGGTAGTAGCATTTCAATCGGTGACGTCACTCGCTCTGAGACCTTGAAGTAGTTGTTTCCCTTGCTCTGCAAGTGCTGCGGCTTTTGTGGAGCGACGGGTAACGGTGCTTCGAGGGTGACTGTTGTCGATGTGTGCAGAGGGTCCCTGGTTCAAGCCCAGGTAGGGGCGAGGAGAGGGACGGAAGCAACACTGTTACACATGCATAGGTGAACACCATCTTTATCACAATGGTTACATGTTTCAATACTGTATGCATAGGTGAACACTATCTTTATCACAAAAGTTTTTGTGCCACCTCTTTGCACCGTTGAAATACTCCAAATTTAAATTGAAACTTGTTTAAAGAATGCAGAAACCGTCTGCAGGCCCCTGATATAGGGGAAATAAGTTGATAACTCAGGGTATTGATTATCAAGAGTAATCATGTGTCGGCACACAACATACATGGGATTATGATGATAGCCAATTGGTAATAATTTTCAAGCTGATCATTGTATGTTTGCTATCCAGCAAAAGACTGGCAAATAACCTGAACCTATTTCCTTTTCTGCTTATTTTGTTGACAGATTGAATATATGAATATAATATAATATGCCATTTAGCAGACGCTTTTATCCAAAGCGACTTACAGTCATGCGTGCATAATTATTATTTTTTTGTGTATGGTTGGTCCCGGGGATCGAACCCACTACCTTGGCGTTACAAGCGCCGTGCTCTACCAGCTGAGCTACAGAGGACCACATATACAGTGTCTCACAACACTGAAGAAATGACACTTTGCTACAATGTAAAGTAGTGAGTGTACAGCTTGCATAACAGTGTAAATTTGCTGTCCCCTCAAAATAACTCAACACACAGCCATTAATGTCTAAACCGCTGGCAACAAAAGTGAGTACACCCCTAAGTGAAAATGTCCAAATTGGGCCTAATTAGCCATTTTCTCTCCCCGGTGTCATGTGACTCGTTAGTGTTACAAGGTCTCAGGTGTGAATGGGGAGCAGGTGTGTTAAATTTGGTGTCATCGCTCTCACACTCCCTCATACTGGTCACTGGAAGTTCAACATGGCACCTCATGGCAAAGAACTCACTGAGGATCTGAAAAAAAGAATTGTTGCTCTACATAAAGATGGCCTGGGCTATAAGAAGATTGCCAAGACCCTGAAACTGAGCTGCAGCACAGTGGCCAAGACCATACAGCGGTTTAACAGGACAGGTTCATTTACATTTACATTTACGTCATTTAGCAGACGCTCTTATCCAGAGCGACTTACAAATAGGTGCATTCACCTTATAGCCAGTGGGATAACCACTTTACAATGTTTTTTTTATTTTTTATTCTGTTCTGAGGTTCCACTCAGAACAGGCCTCCCCATGGTCGACCAAAGAAGTTGAGTGAACGTGTTCAGCGTCATATCCAGAGGTTGTCTTTGGGAAATAGACGTATGAGTGCTTTCAGCATTGCTGCAGAGGTTGAAGGGGTGGGGGGGTCAGCGTGTCAGTGCTCAGACCATACGCCGCACACTGCATCAAATTGGTCTGCATGGCTGTCGTCCCAGAAGGAAGACTCTTCTAAAGATGATGCACAAGAAAGCCCGCAAACAGTTTGCTGAAGACAAGCAGACTAAGGACATGGATTACTGGAACCATGTCCTGTGGTCTGATGAGACCAAGATAAACTTATTTGGTTCAGATGGTGTCAAGCGTGTGTGGCGGCAACCAGGTGAGGAGTACGAAGACAAGTGTGTCTTGCCTACAGTCAAGCATGGTGGTGGGAGTGTCATGGTCTGGGGCTGCATGAGTGCTGCCGGCACTGGGGAGTTACAGTTCATTGAGGGAACCATGAATGCCAACATGTACTGTGACATACTGAAGCAGAGCTTGATCCCCTCCCTTTGGAGACTGGGCCGCAGGGCAGCATTCCAACATGATAACGACCCCAAACACACCTCCAAGACGACCACTGCTTTGCTAAAGAAGCTGAGGGTAAAGGTGATGGACTGGCCAAGCATGTCTCCAGACCTAAACCCTATTGAGCATCTGTGGGGCATCCTCAAATGGAAGGTGGAGGAGTGCAAGGTCTCTAACATCCACCAGCTCCGTGTTGTCGTCATGGAGGAGTGGAAGAGGACTCCAGTGGCAACCTGTGAAGCTCTGCGAACTCCATGTCCAAGAGGGTTAAGGCAGTGCTGGAAAATGATGGTGGCCACACAAAATATTGACACTTTGGGCCCAATTTGGACATTTTCACTTAGGGGTGTACTCACTTTTGTTGCCAGCAGTTTAGACATGAATGGCTGTGTGTTGTGTTATTTTGAGGGGACAGCAAATTTACACTGTTATACAAGCTGTACACTCACTACTTTACATTGTAGCAAAGTGTCATTTCTTCATTGTTGTCACATGAAAAGATATACTCAAATATTTACAAAAATGTGAGGGGTGTACTCACTTTTGTGAGATACTGTATATACAGTTGAAGTCGGAAGTTTACATACACTTAGGTTGGAGTCAATAAAACTTGATTTTCAACCACTCCACACATTTCTTGTTAACAAACTATAGTTTTGGCAAGTCGGTTAGGACATCTACTTTGTGCATGACAAGTAATTTTTCCAACAATTGTTTACAGAGATTATTTCACTTATAATTCACTGTATCACAATTCCAGTGGGTCAGAAGTTTACATACACTAAATTGACTGTGCCTTTAAACAGCTTGGAAAATTCCAGAAAATGATGTAATGGCTTTAGAAGCTTCTGATAGGCTAATTGACATCATTTGAGTCAATTGGAGATGTCCCTGTGGATGTATTTCAAGGCACACCTTCAAACTCAGTGCCTCTTTGCTTGACATCATGGGAAAATCAAAAGAAATCAGCCATTGTAGACCGCCACAAGTCTGGTTCATCCTTGGGAGCAATTTCCAAACGCCTGAAGGTACCACGTTCATCTGTACAAACAATAGCACTCAAGTATAAACACCATGGGACCACGCAGCCATCATACCGCTCAGAGATGAACGTACTTTGGTGCGGAAAGTGCAAATCAATCCCAGAACAACAGCAAAGGACCTTGTGAAGATGATGGAGGAAACAGGTACAAAAGTATCTATATCCACAGCAAAACGAGTCCTATATCGACATAACCTGAAAGGCCGCTCAGCAAGGAAGAAGCCACTGCTCCAAAACCGCCATAAAGAAGCCAGACTACGGTTTGCAACTGCACACGGGGACAAAGATCGTACTTTTTGGAGAAATGTCCTCTGGTCTGATGAAACAAAAATAGAACTGTTTGGCTATAATGACCATCGTTATATTTGGAGGAAAAAGGGGGGTGCTTGCAAGCTGAAGAACACCATCCCAACCGTGAAGAATGGGGGGGGCAGCATCATGCTGTGGGGGTGCTTTGCTGCAGGAGGGACTGGTGCACTTCACAAAATAGATTGCATCATGAGGAAGGAAAATTATGTGGATATATTGAAGCAACATCTCAAGACATCAGTCAGGAAGTTAAAGCTTAGTCGCAAATGGGTCTTCCAAATGGACAATGACCCAAAGCATACTTCCAAAGTTGTGGCAAAATGGCTTAAGGACAACAAAGTCAAGGTATTGGAGTGGCCATCACAAAGCCCTGACCTCAATCCTATAGAACATTTGTGGGTAGACTTATTGTGGGAAGCTTGTGGAAGGCTACCGGAAAGTGTGCAAAGCTGTCATCAAGGCAAATGGTGGCTACCTGAAGAATCTCAAATATAAAATATATTGTGATTTGTTTAACACTTTCTGGGTTACTATATGATTCCATATGTGTTATGTCATAGTTTTGATGTCTTCACTATTATTCTACAATGTTGAAAATAATACAAATAAAGAAAAACCCTTGAATGAGTAGGTGTTCTAAAACTTTTGACCGGTAGTGTATACAGTGGGGGAAAAAAGTATTTAGTCAGCCACCAATTGTGCAAGTTCTCCCACTTAAAAAGATGAGAGAGGCCTGTAATGTTCATCATAGGTACACGTCAACTATGACAGACAAATTGAGAGAGAAAAAATCCAGAAAAATCACATTGTAGGATTTTTAATGAATTTATTTTCAAATTATGGTGGAAAATAAGTATTTGGTCACCTACAAACAAGCAAGATTTCTGGCTCTCACAGACCTGTAACTTCTTCTTTAAGAGGCTCCTCTGTCCTCCACTCGTTACCTGTATTAATGGCACCTGTTTGAACTTGTTATCAGTATAAAAGACACCTGTCCACAACCTCAAACAGTCACACTCCAAACTCCACTATGGCCAAGACCAAAGAGCTGTCAAAGGACACCAGAAACAAAATTGTAGACCTGCACCAGGCTGGGAAGCCTGAATCTGTAATAGGTAAGCAGCTTGGTTTGAAGAAATCAACTGTGGGAGCAATTATTAGGAAATGGAAGACATACAAGACCACTGATAATCTCCCTCGATCTGGGGCTCCACGCAAGATCTCACCCCGTGGGGTCAAAATGATCACAAGAACGGTGAGCAAAAATCCCAGAACCACACGGGGGGACCTAGTGAATGACCTGAAGAGAGCTGGGACCAAAGTAACAAAGCCTACCATCAGTAACACACTACGCCGCCAGGGACTCAAATCCTGCAGTGCCAGACGTGTCCCCCTGCTTAAGCCAGTACATGTTCAGGCCCGTCTGAAGTTTGCTAGAGTGCATTTGAATGATCCAGAAGAGGATTGGGAGAATGTCATATGGTCAGATGAAACCAAAATAGAACTTTTTGGTAAAAACTCAACTCGTCATGTTTGGAGGACAAAGAATGCTGAGTTGCATCCAAAGAACACCATACCTACTGTGAAGCTTGGGGGTGGAAACATCATGCTTTGGGGCTGTTTTTCTGCAAAGGGACCAGGATGACTGATCCGTGTAAAGGAAAGAATGAATGGGGACATGTATCGTGAGATTTTGAGTGAAAACCTCCTTCCATCAGCAAGGGCATTGAAGATGAAACGTGGCTGGGTCTTTCAGCATGACAATGATCCCAAACACACCGCCCGGGCAACGAAGGAGTGGCTTCGTAAGAAGCATTTCAAGGTCCTGGAGTGGCCTAGCCAGTCTCCAGATCTCAACCCCATAGAAAATCTTTGGAGGGACTTGAAAGTCCGTGTTGCCCAGCGACAGCGCCCACTGCTCTAGAGGAGATCTGCATGGAGGAATGGGCCAAAATACCAGCAACAGTGTGTAAAAACATTGTGAAGACTTACAGAAAACGTTTGACCTGTGTCATTGCCAACAAAGGGTATATAACAAAGTATTGAGAAACTTTTGTTATTGACCAAATATTTATTTTCCACCATAATTTGCAAATAAATTTATAAAAAATCCTACAATGTGATTTTCTGGATTTTTTTCTCATTTTGTCTGTCATAGTTGACGTGTACCTATGATGAAAATTACAGGCCTCTCTCATCTTTTTAAGTGGGAGAACTTGCACAATTGGTGGCTGACTAAATACTTTTTTTCCCCACTGTATTTGCAGAAGACAACGTCACAACGTTTTGTCAATCATTTTTAACTTCACCAAAGGAGTTGTATGTACATGACATAATGAAAATATATGGTTGTTTGAGTTCAGTAGGATGTCTGAAGAACTGGAAATGTTGACATACCACTAAAATGTATGTTAATTAAATGAAAATCTGTGTATACAATACTGTCATTTCCATCACATGCACATAGTGTGTTCTTATAAACTCAGTAAATAAACATAATTTCCTGAGGTGAATGAGGAACTAATTTCTACACAACAAAAAAAATCCATGTCCTTGGAGCATCCTTTTCATAATGTTCAAGTGTGTTTCAATGGACAACTCCATGTTTTCATATACACATGCTGATGCGAGTTCATCTTGCACCCCACTCAAGCTCATAGAAAGCCTCTCTCTAAGTCTTTTCACAACCAAAAGGAGAAAACATTCATTTAAAAAAGGTAACCATATTTGGTATCGAGAGACCATGTCAGAGGGAAAATAATGAGATTCATAACTGACAGATACGAGACGTTCCTATTACGCATTTTCTCATTAATTTGTTAATTTACAGATGACTTTCACAAAAAGGTAACCACTCAAGAATGTTACTACTAATATGGCCAGAAAGTTCCAAGACATAACATGCAATATGCACTTCTTAAATAGGAAGACTGTCCCTTCAGTCTAGTCTTCTTAAGCCCCCAGGCTTTGAAAAAATAGATGATAAAGTCTGGAATGAAATGACTAAAACAGACAGCTTTCAGAGTAAAATGAAGTCCCACAGTATTTTCTTTCTCCGCTGGAGATTCTTTAGAAGTTTATATCCACAGCACCATGGCCATAAGATTAAGTTTTAAAGTAAATGTGCAGCATGAAAAGATGAACGGTCATTCATGAAGAACAAAAATGTCTTGGTCTCCGAGATCCTCACTTCTAGCACTATACGATTTGTTTTGATTTCAAAAGAAATCTTTTGCCTTCACTTTATCATTATGACTTCATGACGCTTTTTGATTCCACTCTTTAAGATTGTAATGTGTACATTTATAAACTACTATTTCAGAGCCAAATGGCGTTAAAGACCCTTTAATCCTTGTCTATATGTGAATGCTCTGTGGCTATTGTAGAGCGGTTAGTATGCTTAGTTCTAATCTAGAAACATTCTATATCACGGGATGAAGCTGTCTGTTCGGGTGATTGACACAAGCCCACATTAAGAGGTGGTTTTGGAAATTAGTCAGTGGAGACTCTCTGGAGCCGAGCAGGGGAATGAGAGCCGTCTCCGAGAGGAGCAATGCCTTTTTAACCCCACTCATTGGTATTCCAATGTGCGAGTGGCAAGCTGCTCTCTAAATGGCAGAGGCATCCAGCCTGGTACCCCCTCGACACGCTCCTGCGCAGACAGACCCTGTGGAGAGTTGCCAACATATGCAGCCCAGAATCTTCAAATTAAAATGGGCCCAATTAATAATCACATAGTTAGTTCATATTTCATACCTTACACAGAGCTCAACGGAACAAAGTTTGCAGCGAAAATTATGGAGTACATTTTTTTTAGCATGCCCAAGCTTTACCTTAACATTGTGAACTTTCATGTTTTCCTCTCCTCTGCATGCTGGATTTCTGGGTTCGTTAACGCTGTGGTAGAGGCAGGCCATTCTTTTCCTGTCCTTTTTATTCTCTAATATGGACAGATTGTGTAAATCCCATCTCTCTGGAGGAATACACTGCAAAAATATAAGATATATACATAGTGAAAATAAATGTTACATGTAAGTGGCTCATCTGAGATGGCACGCCAAACACGGCATTTCAGATATGCAGGATGATATATATATTTTCTTACATCATGCTTGTCACCCTCCTCTGCAAGTATTGTTTAACCTTAAACAGTCATTCTTCATGTCCTACCTCTTAAAACAGCTCAATGTAGAACCCTATACAGCAGTCTTTCTGTTAACCTTCATGTTATTGAACGCATAGGGCCTACATTAATATGTTCTCTTTATCCATTTAGTCACAGTAATTTGAAAAAATAATATATTCCCTTTGAAAATCTATTTTGATAAACTAAACTATGTGTGTATTCCCATGCCATGTGACATTAATCAGACTGTTTGTAGTTTTTCTATCATCAGGCTCAGTGTTGAATTAGTGTGGTCTTATCACTGTCACTGATGAATATTTTAAGGAAAAAGAGTTGTTAAATCAGATGTAAATATGCAAGGCATGTTCCCATGGGCTCTCTTTGAAATGCAAACAAAGGTGGGGTGGATGTAGTTCTAATGCAGCAGAATCACAGAGGTATGATACTCTTCATATCGCATTAAAATAGGAACGACAGCAGTTCCCTCAGCCCTTCATTCATGGATTTATTGCAATTGGTTTTTCATTTGGCTTTGAGGATTGACATTATCTCAGTCAATTTTTGTCATGCATGCATCAAGCATCAGTGTATGGGGATTTTAACATGACAAACACTTCCACCCAAGAAGATACAGTTGAAATGTTGAGTTAACAATACATACTCAGATTCTCTTTTAAATTGTATTATTACACAATAACGTTTTATTTTGTAAATGACAGAGGGAGAATACCACTGTAAAAAATGCAACTTAGAAAAGTCGATGGAGCATAAATATCCAAGTTGGCTGGACACAATTTTTTGGAAATTGTTGAGCTGACATGGAATACTCCATTAACCCAATGGTTTCTGCTAAATATGAGTTGAATTTGAAAAATGATAGTGTGAACTTAAATATTTTAATTAAGTTTGCAACACAAATAGCGTAGGTGATCACACAACAGAGTTTAGTTTGTTGAGACCCTCAATTTAAAATATTGTGTTGGCTTCAAATACATGTGTCTCATTAAAGTATAATAGAACTTGCCAAAAGGCACACTGGGAAATAATATTTTCCAGGTTGCCTTTTGGCATGTTCTATTTTACTTTATTTAATCAATGTACTTGTCAGAGACCAGTATATAATGATCAGAGGCTGAAATATGATGCATTAAACCAGATATAGCAAAAAAGTATGAGGATTTGTTCTAACCATTAGTGCGATTGTGGTACCTGCTTATCTGGTCTTTGGTTACTCGGGACAGATTTGATAGAACCCACTGTCTGGTCCATTAATTGAGTCACGACTGAAACTGGAAAGGAGTCGAAGGGTATTCTAAGTACAACATTAACATACTTGTCTCAACCAAAAAAAAAATATATATATAACACCCATCTGTCAATAACTAAATCATTTCCATAGCAAATATCTAAATAATAGTTCATACAACTTAAAATGCATAGTTCAGCTGATGATACCCTTACAGTACATATTTAAGTTGAGAGGACTTCAAATCAAAAGTTCAGTCAACTTTTTAAAAAACCTACGCAACCAGCTGCAATATGATTTCTAGTTTACTCAACTTTGGCCAATGTGTTGAGACAACTGAGGTGCGTACACTACTGGTCAAAAGTTTTAGAACACCTACTCATTCAAGGGTTTTTCTTTATTTTTACTATTTTCTACATTGTAGAATAATAGTGAAGACATCGAAATTATAAAATAACAAATGGAAACATGTAGTAATCAAAAAAGTGTTCAACAAATCAAAATATATTTTATATTTGAGATTCTTCAAATAGCCACCCTTTGCCTTGATCACAGCTTTTCACACTCTTGGCATTCTCTCAACCAGCTTCACATGGAATGATTTTCCAACAGTCTTGAAGGAGTTCCCACATATGCTGAGCACTTGTTGGTTTATTTTCCTTCACTCTGCGGTCCGACTCATCCCGAACCATCTCAATTTGGTTGAGGTCGGGGGATTGTGGAGGCCAGGTCATCTGATGCAGCATTCCATCACTCTCCTTCTTGGTAAAAAAAGCCCTTACACAGCCTGGAGGTGTGTTGGGTCATTGTCCTGTTGAAAACAAATGATAGTCCCACTAAGCCCAAACCAGATGGGATGGCATATCACTGCAGAATGCTGTGGTAGCCATGCTGGTTAAGTGTGCCTTGAATTCTAAATAAATCACAGACAGTGTCACCAGCAGAGCACCCCACACCATAACACCTCCTCATCCATGCTTTACGGTGGGAACTACACATGCAGAGATCATCCGTTCACCCACACCGCGTCTCACAAAGACACAGCGGTTGGAACCAAAAATCTCCAATTTGGACTCCAGACCAAAGGACACATTTCCACCGATCTAATGTCCATTACTCGTGTTTCTTGGCCCAAGCAAGTCTCTTCTTCTTATTGGTGTCCTTTAGTAGTGTTTTCTTTGCAGCAATTCGACCATGAAGGCCTGATTCACATAGTCCCCTCTGAACAGTTGATGTTGAGATGTGTCTGTTACTTGAACTCTGTGAAGCATTTATTTGGGCTGCAATTTCTGAGGCTGGTAACTCTAATGAACATATCCTCTGCAGCAGAGGTAACTCTGGATCTTCCATTCCTGTGGCGGTCCTTATGAGAGCCTGTTTCATCATAGCGCTTGATGGTTTTTGCGACTGCACTTGAAGAAATGTTCAAAGGTCTTGAAATGTTCTGTATTGACTGACCTTCATGTCTTAAAGTAATGATGGACTGTCGTTTGTCTTTGCTTATTTGAGCTGTTCTTGCCATAATATGGACTTGGTCTTTTACCAAATAGGGCTATCTTCTGTATACCCACCCTACTTTGTCACGACACAACTGATTGGCTCAAACGCATTAAGAAGATAGAAATTCCACAAATTAACTTTTAAGAAGGCACACCTGTTAATTGAAATGAATTCCAGGTGACTACCTCATGAAGCTGGTTGAGAGAATGTCAAGAGTGTGCAAAGCTCTCATCAAGGCAAAGGGTGGCTATTTGAAGAATCTCAAATATAAAATATCTTTTGATTTGTTTAACACTTTTTTGGTTGCTACATGATTGCATATGTGTTATTTCATAGTTTTGATGTCTTCACTATTATTCTACAATGTAGAAAATAGTAAAAATAAAGAAAAACCCTTGAATGAGTAGGTGTTCTAAAACCTTTGACCGGTAGTGTATGTGAGCAGAACTTTCTTGCCCTAAAGTTGAGTAAACTAGATATAATATTGCAGCTGGTTGCTTGATTTGTAAAGTTGACTCAACAGTGCATGAAAAATAATGATAAATGTAAAGTCAAAGAAAACTATTCACATTACACTAAGCACAAACATACCTTACGGCAACGGACATTTCTACCTCTCAATAAAGACACTGACATTTCATGGAGAAAATAGAATGACTACAAATGTGCAATTTCCACAAGTTGGAAGTGTATGTTGGTCATGGGTTGCCAATGGACAGGAGGATATTGTGACTTGGCCCATGTTAGCTGGTATGTTAGCTGGTCTGTGAACTGGACTAGCCACCAGGCCATCCACCAGTCCCTCGTATGAAACTGACTGACTTTATTGGCATCACACCTCAATGTCCTCACATTTCCAATTTCAGCAGCCAAATTGGGATTCCTGACTGCCCTCAGAATTGTCTGAAGCACAATTTTCTGAACCTATGGAGAGGAAAATAGGATTCAATTCCTGTTCAACGCCTTTTCATTAACTAACCACTGAATGTCATCCACAAAAAGGGCTTGAATCAAAGAACAGTGATAATTGTATATTCCCCTACATTTCAATTACAATTTTGGAGAGGACATATGAATAAAAAACAATTCCCTCATTATGTTGAGATCACAACTTACTTATCTCGTGATCACGACATAACAAAAGTGCAACCACTCTTTTACATGTCTTTAAAATGTTATTGTATTGGAGCCAAAACTGGAAGCCATCTATAACTTCTTAAATTTTATTTTTATTATTTAACCTTTATTTTGACAGGGAAGACATATTGAGACCTAGGTCTCTATTCCAAATGCGCCCTGTAAAATACAATATAGAATACACATTAAACAGAACAATATTATATACATACAGTACAAGTCAATAGTTTGGACACACCTATTCATTACAAGGGTTCTTGACTTTTTCCACATTTTGTTAGGTTATAGCCTTATTCTGAAATGTATTAAATTGTTTTTTCCACCCATCAATCTACACATAATACCCCATAATGACAAAGCAAAAACAGGTTTTTATAAATGTTTGCTAATTTATTAAAAAAAATACGGAAATATCACATTTACATAAGTATTCAGCCCTTTCCTCAGTACTTTGTTGAAGCACCTTTGGCAGCAATTACAGCCTTGAGTCTTCTTGGGTATGATGCTACAAGCTTGGCACACCTGTATTTGGGTAGTTTCTCCCATTCTTCTCTGCAGATCCTCTCAAGCTCTGTCAGGTTGGATGGGGAGCGTTGCTGCACAGCTATTTTCAGGTCTCTCCAGAGATGTTCGATCGGGTTCAAGTCCGGGCTCTGGCTGGGCCACTCAAGGATATTCAGGGACTTTTCTCAAAGACACTCCTGTGTTGTCTTGGCTGTGTGCTTAGGGTCGTTGTCCTGTTGGAAGGTGAACCTTCGCCCACCAGTCGGAGGTCCTGGGCGCTCTGGAGCAGGTTTTCATCAAGGACCTCTGTACTTTGCTCCGTTCATCTTTGCCTTGATCCTGACTAGTCTCCCAGTCCCTGCCGCTGAAAAACACCACCACAGCATGATGCTGCCACCACCATGCTTCACCGTAGGGATGGTACCATGTTTCCCCCAGATGTGACGCTTGGCATTCAGGCCAAAGAGTTCAATCTTGGTTTCATCAGACCAGAGAGTCTTTTTTCTCATGGTCTGAGAGTCTTTAGGTCCCTTTTGGCAAACTCCAAGTGGGCTGTCATGTGCCTTTTACTGAGGAGTGGCTTCTGTCTGGCCTGATTGGTGGAGTGCTGCTGAGATGGTTTTCCTTCTGACAGGTTCTCCCATCTCAACAGAGGAACTCTGGAGCGCTGTCAGAGTGACCATCGGGTTCTTGGTCACCTCCCTGACCAAGGCCCTTCTCCCCCGATTACTCAGTTTGGCCGGGCGGCCAGCTCTCGGAAGAGTCTTGGTGGTTCCAAACTTCTTCCATTTAAGAATGATGGAGACCACTCTGTTCTTGGGGACCTTCAATGCTGCATAATTTTTTTTGTACCCTTCCCCAGATCTGTTTCTTGACACAATCCTGTCTTGGAGCTCAACGGACAATTCCTTCTACCTCATGTCTTTGTTTTTGCTCTGACATGCACTGTCAACTGTGGGACCTTATATAGACAGGTGTGTGTCTTTCCAAATCATGTCAAATCAATTGAATTTACCACAGGTGGACTCCAATCGAGTTGTAGAAACATCTCAAGGATGATCAATGGATAATAATAATAATATGCCATTTAGCAGACGCTTTTATCCAAAGCGACTTACAGTCATGTGTGCATACATTTTTAGGTATGGGTGGTCCCGGGGATCGAACCCACTATCCTGGCGTTACAAGCGCCATGCTCTACCAATTGAGCTACAGAGGACCACCTGAGCTCAATTTCGAGTCTCATAGCAAAGGGTCTTATTACTTATGTATTTGTATTTGTATTTATTATGGATCCCCATCTTCCTGGGGTCCAGCAAAATTAAGGCAGTTCATTTTAAAAACATTACAATACATTCACAGATTTCACAACACACTGTGTGCCCTCAGGCCCCTACTCCACCACTACCCCATATCTACAGTACAAAATCCATGTGTGTGTATAGTGCGTATGTTATCGTGTGTGTGTATGCATGTGTCTGTGCCTATGTTTGTGTTGCTTCACAGTCCCCGCTGTTCCATAAGGTGTTTTATCTGTTTCTTAAAATCTAATTTTACTACATGCATCAGTTACTTGATGTGGAATAGAGTTCCATGCAGACATGGCTCTATGTAGTACTGTGCGCCTCCCATAGTCTGTTCTGGACTTGGGGACTGTGAAGAGACCTCTGGTGGCATGTCTTGTGGGGTATCCATGGGTGTCCGAGCTGTGCGCCAGTAGTTCAAACAGACAGCTTGGTGCATTCAACATTTCAATACCTCTCATAAATACAAGTAGTGATGAAGTCAATCTCTCCTCCACTTTGAGCCAGGAGAGATTGACATGCATATTATTAATATTAGCTCTCTGTGGACATCCAAGGGCCAGCCGTGCTGCCCTGTTCTGAGCCAATTACAATTTTATGTGGCACCTGACCACTCGACTGAACAGTAGTCCAGGTGTGACAAAACAAGGGCCTGTAGGACCTGCCTTGTTGATAGTGCTGTTAAGAAGGTAGAGCAGCGCTTTATTATAGATATTCTTCTCCCCATCCTAGCTACTGTTGTATCAATATGTTTTGACCATGACAGTTTACAATCCAGGGTTACTCCAAGCAGTTTAGTCACCTCAACTTGCTCAATTTCCACATTATTTATTACAAGATTTAGTTGAGGTTTAGGGTTTAGTGAATGATTTGTCCCAAATACAATGCTTTTAGTTTTAGAAATATTTAGGAATACCTTATTCCTTGCCACCCACTCTGAAACTAACTGCAACTCTTTGTTAAATGTTGCAGTCATTTCAGTCGCTGTAGCAGCTGACAGCTACCCTGGGGAATTCCTGATTCTACCTGGATTATGTTGGAGAGGCTTCCATTAAAGAACACCCTCTGTGTGATGTTAGACAAGTAACTATGTATCCACAATAAAGCAGGTGTAGTAAAGCCATGAGACATACGTTTTTCCAGCAGCAGACTATGATCGATAATGTCAAAAGCCACACTGAAGTCTAACAAAACAGCTCCCACAATCTTTTTATCATCAATTTCTCTCAGCCAATCATCAGTCATTTGTGTAAGTGCTGTGCGTGTTGAATGTCCTTCTCTATAAGCATTATTCTTTTTTCTTTTTTAGCAATACGGTGCATTAAAGCTAAAAGCAGATTTACCTAACTCGGTGGAGACCATATGAACCTCAAGAGTTAACCAATCCTGTGAACGGGATAGGCAATTCAGGTGTCTATATTTCAACAGTAAAGTCAGATATGACGGAAGTTTAGGAAGTAGGACCTTGTAAACAAAAACGGGATTAATGTAGAGATCTACGGGTCTCTAGCGAAGTCCAGCCAACCTCTTGATACAGAGTGATGAGTATCAAAACTGTCACCTGTAACAAAACAAATGGCACAATGGTAGATGGCATCCAAAGGTTTAAGAGTAGTAGCAGCTGCACTTTGATAAATAATATCACCATAATCAAGAACAGATAAAAAGGTTGACTGAATAATCTACTTCCTACTGCTTCGCGAAATCTGTTTCTGTAGAAAAAGCCAACTTTAAATCGTAGTTTCTTAACAGGCTCATCTAAATGTTTTTTTAAACGTCAAATCCATATCAATCCAAATGCCTAAGTATTTATATGCGGGAACACGTTCGATTGGAGAACCATCTAATGGGTGAACATGTAGTTCATCTGAAACATACTTACGAGAGTTTAAAAACAACATGTATTTCGTTTTGCCAGTATTAAGCACAAGTTTGAAATCAGCAAGGGATACCTGCATAGCTATAAAATCTGGCTGTAGTTTTGACACAGCCAGAGCAACAGTCTGGGCAATAGCATACATAATAGTATCATCCGAATATAGATGAAGTTTACCATTTTTAACAGATTGACCAATGGTGTTTATATAAATAGTGAAGAGAACAGGTCCCAGAATCGACCCCTGTGGTACACCTTTATGTACTTCAAGAAATTCAGACTTAACCCCATCCATCACGATGGCCTGAGTTCTGTCACTAAGATAATTGTGAAACCAAGAACAGGCATCAGAGCTCAGGCCTATCGAGGACAATTTATTCACTAAAATAGCATGATCAACAGTATCAAAACCTTTTGACAGGTCCACAAACAAAGCAGCACATTTCATTTTAGTGTCTAAAGTATTGACAAGATCATTAACAACTAAAGTGGTTGCTGTAATAGTGCTATGCCCAGGCCTAAACCCTGAATTGATTTACATTCAAAATACATTTCTCAGATAAAAAAAGAGCAAAGTTGTACATTTACCAAGGATTCGAGAACCTTAGCTAGACAAGGAAACCTTGAAATGGTGCGATAATTAAGATCACTACTATCCCCGCCCTTATGGAGTGGCAGCACAAGAGCTAATTTCCATACTTTTGGAATATTTCCTGATAACAATGCTAAATAAATGTGGTTATCGAGCCAACAATGATAGGCGCTGCACACTTAAACAGACTGGGATCCAATTTGTCAGCCCCTGTTGATTTCTTGTTGTCTATTGCTAGCAAAGCATCCAGGACTTATTTTTCTGTAAATAGCCTAAAAAAAGGAGGAGGAAGCAGAACCATTCAGGGATTTGACAGTTTTCCAGAATTTAGCCGGGTTGCCATTACAATTTGAAAGAGCGGTTACATAATAATCAGATTTAGCCTTTCTGATTTGTTTTACACAATGATTCCTCAGTTGCTTAAAAGCTTGCCAGTCTGGGCCTAAGTCTGTGTTCCTGGCCATGACCCAAGCATCATCTCTTTTATGAATGACTTCTGATAATTCCGGAGTGTACCAGGCATTCGATCTACCTTTAACCCTTATTTTTTTAAGGGAGCATGATTATCCACAATAGTATTAAATACATCTGCAAAGAGGCTCAAAGCTAAATCAGGTTCAGGGATAGCTGAAATAGAATCAAGGTCACTAAAATAAAGATCATATAAAAAAGCCTGATCACTGAAGTTTGTTAAGTTCCTCTTTTTGATGACACGAGGCTTAGATTTTTTGTATTCTCACATCTCTAACACAAACAACTGAGCAATGGTCACTAATGGCCTGTGGTGAAGACACCAGTAGAAACATATTTATCTTGTGTATTAGTTAAAATAAGATCAATCAGAGATTACTTTGAAGGATCTCTAGGGTTGGGCCGTGTAGGCTTAGTCACCAGCTGGGTTAGGTTTAGATCATTACATATGTTTTTTTAGATTGTCTGAAGCCTGCATTTCCCAATCATAATTTAGGTCACCCAGGATAATAACTTCTGATTTAGTAAAAGAAGACAACAAACTAGTTAACTCCTCAAGTGCACAAAGGTTACCTGAGGGAGGACGGTAGACCCCTATAACAGTTATGGATAAATTTTTCCCCAGACAAAGGCTTAAAGATAGTAGCTCAAATTTCTTGGCAAGGGAAAAAGATTTCAGTAAAGAAACAGAGAAATTATTTTTAATCAAAATGGCCACTCCACCACCTCTACCCTGTCTGTCAGCTCTGAACACATGATAACCCTCAATATTAATATCAGAGTCCAGAATGTACCCAGAGATCCAAGTTTCAGTCAATACGAGAATATCTGGATTCGTATGCATAGCCCAGATCTTGATGTAATCCAGTTTAGAAAGTAAGCTCCCAATGTTCAGATGCATCAACCCAAGACCTTTACGATTTTTAAAGTCACATGGAAACTCCAACTCAACCAATCTACGTTCAACAGGCGGTTGCAGGCCCTGTCTGATGGTTGATGTTGATATAGATGGTAAGTCTATAAGATTACATAGAACTGCACAATTTGGTCTATCCTTATTGTGAGCTAACAATAGCAGATCTAAGAGTAGAGTTCAAACAAATGGGTACAAGATTACAACTGACAACACCCCTAGCAGTATAGACCACAGTACAACGATAACGTTTAGAGAGGATGAGAGGTATTATCTGAGCGGGGCTTGGTCTGTCTCTGAGTTAATATCTTAACTCAGCCTTGCAATATGAAGAGAGGGTCCAGGCTCCTAGATGGTTAGGGTTGAGTCCATAATCCCTGTAGAGCATTTTTTGTTTCCAAAAAGTGTTGAAGTTGCCAATGAAAGTTATTCCAACAAAGAGGCAGTAGTCTTTAAGCCAGATATGAAGTGCTAAGAGCCTGCTGAACCTTTTGCAGCTGCAACCCAGCGACGGCAAGGGACCAGAGATAATTGGATGCTTTTCAGAGCCTTTTAGGGTGTTGATCAGCTCAACAAAATCCTGTTTCATTAGCTCTAGTTTCCAGTACAGGCCGGTGGAAAGCCGGGAGGGTCCAAGAGTAAATCCAAGTGGAGTTTAAGTTTGGCAGTAGTCCAAAAACATCCAAGGCACAATGTCAAGTGAAAGGATGAAAGCAACAGTAGGAAAGTGTCTGCTCAGATAATGCCCCAGTGCAGGGTAGGGTGCCCATGTATGACGGTGTAGGTCGTCATTGTAAATAAGAATTTGTTCTTAACTGACTTGCCTAGTTAAATAAAGGTAAAATAAAAATAAATAAAATATCCAAGTAGGCCTCAAGAGTTTCATAGACCTGTTTAGTATGTCTCCTTAAAACTCTGTATGCAATGTTGTCCAATGTGTTCACAGTAGACAGATGAAAGAAAGGTAAATGGAGACAAAAAATCAACAAAAAGCTACAAACACTGATCAGACAAAAAATACATGCTTGCTGCCTTCTTGAAAAGTGGGTGTGAGCAGTGAAAGACGTAATGCAATTTATGCCTGGGTTCTGCCGCCTCAGCCATACTTTCAATCTATCATCAATAAGTTCACTCCTATTTATAGATTTTATCTCGTGATCTCGACAATATAACTTTTGTTATGTCGAGATCACGAGAAAATGATCTTGTGATCTCAACAAAACTAGGGAATATTGTCCTCTCTGGACTTCTGTATTTTTTTGTATATTTTGATGTAATACAGTTATACAATTGGCTAAGTTCAGCTTTAGTAGAGCTTGACTATCTAGCCGTGCTTTGTTGGAAACGTTTGAGCCTGTCGTTAAAACAATGCAGCCCTGACCAAGGCAGCTCTTGGTGTACATCCACTTAACCAGACTCAGGGACATTAGCCACCCATGATTTTACTGCCAATCCACATCCAACACGCACTGTTCTCCCTATTAAAATGTTACAGGTCAAACATTTTAAAGGCAGTTAAAGAAATATTATTTTTCATTACAAGTGACAAAAATGAGCAGGTCAGCCTGTAGCATAATTGCACAGTAATTAGAGCCTCTCGACTTGATAAAGTGTGACTGTAAATCAATGTTAGACTAATTAATCAATATTTTAATTATTAGACCTTTTAATGACAATTTTGTCGAATTCCCTTTGATTCTCCTCTGGCTTTAGCACTGCAAAGGCTCATGGTCTTGATCCCCAGGATACTAATCTCTGAGAAAGAAGTCAACGTCGTTGTGTTTTTTTTTTACACTGTAACTCAAATCTGTACTTATTAATTAGATTAGTGCATCATTACCCACTCAACATAACTTTCAGTAGTTGGACTTAACCTATTGTTATACCAGAGCTTTCCTTAACTAAGATTTTCTTGATGCATCCACAGAGTAAACTATAACTGGTGTGGACGGCATACCTGTCCAGTTGAGTTGATTTGGACTGAGTAGTCTGGACACTTGACTAGACAGAGGGAGTCTGTGTTATCTGGCATACCCAGTGACCAGACACAACACAAATGCACCTGCCTAGACAGAAATAAGCCACAATACTTTATTTCAAATTCTTGGTAGTGTGTGTCAAACTGATATATAATGTATATTGTATTTGAACATGCTCTTTGGTGTAAGTAGAATTCATTGTTTTGAATGAAACCGACATGACATGTTCTTACCAGATCATAAAAGTGAAGTCTATTATCGTCCAACAGCTCTCTGGAAATGAGTGAACATATCCAATTATGATTTAGCAGTCAAAATAATTATTTATGGTAAATGCAATCAGACACAACCTTAAGCTGCAACAACATGTACAGTCTACATTATAATTTCAAAGCTTTAGCGAGGAGCATGATACTGTCATTACCCTGTCTGTTTCCTCTACATTCCTCAACAAAATGAATTCTTCAACAAAACACCAACATGTCCTCTCAGTACAAGGCTTTCACTGTTTCTCTGGTCTATTCATTCTATATCAGTGCCGTCCTAAATGTGTCATCAAGTATCCGAACTCTAATCAACTCAGGAAAAGTGAATCCATTAATCAAGTGAATCATTGATCAAAAAAAAATCACAGAGCCGCCGGGTGAGAGTTTTTCCCCCCTGATAGTTACATAGACTAAGCTAGATTAAATGAGAAAAAACAATCTGGAAGAGGTTAATTATAATGACAGCACCCAAGTGTAGCTATAAAGTTACTATAGTAACAAACTGATGAGTTAATCATGGACAGAGATAGACATCCTGAGGTGTAGCTACTAAAACACAATTTTGTCTATGCCCACATGTTATGTTCTGCCCACCAACAAGAAAATGATGTGTTCAGAAGAAGATTAAATATTAAATAGGCCTAATATGAGAGGGGTAGGAGAATGATGATAAAAGTCATTTCTGGCCAGAATCTTGTCACTTGTTTATTAACCCTTTGCTGATTATCATTAGGTAATGCTTACTTTTTTATTAAATTATAATGTTACAGTATTAACAAAACATATTCTTAAATGTAAAGAATGTGGTAATCCCAAGATGCATTGCTTTATACACAAGAAAACATAAGAAAGAAACCTGGACTGGGGTACCATGCGGAACGTGGGTGTAGCTATATTTTCTTAACTATCTGCCTCACTCTCTCACTCTCTTTAGTCATTCATGGGGATTTGGAGTCTTCTAAGAGTTAGAGGGGGTGTATTAGCAAGGCTATGAAGTGGAAGAACAAGCAAGGTTAATGAGCGAAAGTAGAAAGAGCAGTGCTGACATTGGTGAAAAAAATAACACAAAGAGGGGTGAAAAGGGACTGGCTTTGGTTTTATACAGCAGAAACAGGGATAAGAGATTGTCTTGTGTTGATGTCCCCTCAGCAGATCCTGCAAATATCCATTAAAACATTGTATTTCTAGAATATAATGGTTTATGTCCTTTAAAAGTTTAATTTAATTAACATGTTTAGTTACTATTTACAGTATATGTGTGCATACTGTCACCCATATATTTTCTGACACCATAGTAAAGGAAACTGAGGGCAATACAAATTGTAGATTTGTCTCAATCCATATTTTCATATGTGATAAATGCATAAATGCCCATTGTTGGATTGATGATTTGCTTATGGCTTTTTGCTCTCCCAATGTGATTATACATCTTATCTCAGAGCAACCAATGTGTCAAACTACATTTTAACCACGACTGACAAAACTGTGTGCAGCTCATCTCCGCTGAGGCAGAACTAAAATCTGGAAGTAATCAGCTAGCGGGGAACATGAGAAATTCTCCAGAAAACACTTTAATGCCACTGGAGCTCACAGCTCCTCAAGATTGGATTCAGGTACCTAATCCCAGTCGGCAGCTGGCCCCCTCCCCCGCGCCTCTCTTTCATACGGAGGAGCAGAGCAGCCACAGGGTGTCGGAGGGGGCACAGAGACCGCAGTGGCTGACACCTGCTGGGCGCTATAAATATAAAAAACTTGAGCTGCCATTGTTAGTTTGTGCTTCTCTCCCAGGCCGCTCTACCTCTCAGGCTCACATGTACTTTAATACAGGGTGAAGGCTTCTGCTAGCACCACACCATTTGATAAGCAAGGCATCCAAAGGACAGGGAGAGATTTGTACCTAGATCAGAGGCTGTTGCTACCACTGGCTACTTACCAAGCCACTTACAGAATCACAGCTATTTGCCATGCCACACATGATGTAAGCCAATCAATGCTCCTGTGAAAGTTTAGAAACCCTAATACAGCAGAAAATCTTAATGTGAATGAATAATAAAGGAGAGGGCTATTAACACTTGATATAAATTGGTTCTTATGCGTATACTTACATTCAATGGAAACATCAGGCAATTTCCTGTAGATAAGTTATCAAAAGCTAATTTGTTTTCAAATGTTTAGGGTTAAATAGAAATACAAAGGAGGGGAAGGGGAGAGGTAGGCCTGTTTTTGAACTTAATACTAGTTGTTCATCTTTGTACCCTGACAAAAATGACCTGGTCAAATTCCTGGAGGTAACGCAATTTGCCCCATATGTATTATAAATACAGGGGGGTTCTGGTTAAACTCAACATCTAAGGAGATGTCAGTGGGATTGAATGTTTCTGTTTGAAGGCTCCCTGGATGGGAACCACACACCTCTGAAAAGAGGTTGGATGTTACATGTATTTAAACATGACACAATGCATTACCTTCCCCTCAACACATACTTCACATTCTCTGGCTAAAGTGTGTCTCAATGGAAAACAGTTTGGCGTAAGGCTCAGATTAAGTATTGTTTATGAACTGTTACATTTGAGACACAAACATTTTCCAAAACCACCAGTGGACTTGCTCTTCACAGATGATCTCCTCTGGATTTCCAATTTGCAATGCTCTGACTGGAGCAGGCAGCAGCATTGCTTTAGCAAGCCATCAGAGGCTCGCTGCCCCCCCCCCAACCCCCCCACCCCACTGTCTGCAGTGTGACACCTCCATTCCCTGCTCTTGTCAGTCTACTGAAGAAAAAGCAGATTACTGTCAGTTTCAGGGAGGCGTCACAAAGCAAAGCAGAGCGCTGACCACGGCTGCTGTTTCTTCTCAAGGCACCTGGCATCTCATGGTCTTTTGTAGATTTTATGGTTGTGTGTGTTTTTTTGTTTTTTTTTGTCATTTAGCAGACGCTCTTATCCAGAGCGACTTACAGTAAGTGAGTGCATACATTTTTCATACTGGCCCCCCGTGGGAAACGAACCCACAACCCTGGCGATGCAAGCGCCATGCTCTACCAACTGAGCTACAGGGGACTACTAATAGGGGGAGGGTCTGTTTTCTGCCAGACCCTCCCCCTATTACTTCCCCTTGATTTTCCCAAGAGACACCCCGATGAGAAAACGACAGGGCAGCAAAAATGTACATAACCAGCTCTCTCCTGGCTCACACTACCTTTCTCCTCATATATAGAAAATGTGTGAGCTAGGGGATAGTGACATTTGAAGAGCAATTCTGACTCCCACACCATAATTTAGAGTCACATAACATGGCAAAACATGACTGTGCATTAAATTATGTTTCCTTGTGTGTCCTTCTCCAATTGTATAAAATGTTTATGTTGATATGTCGTTAAAGTGGGTTATTTTTTAAATGTTTTACATATGATTTGAAAAACATATTGCGATTAGTTTATATTCTTTAGGGAGAACAGA
This sequence comes from Coregonus clupeaformis, assembly GCF_020615455.1. Taxonomy (NCBI): domain Eukaryota; kingdom Metazoa; phylum Chordata; class Actinopteri; order Salmoniformes; family Salmonidae; genus Coregonus; species Coregonus clupeaformis. Next base: position 18,085,995 of record NC_059195.1, read on the forward strand.
TTCTTGTTAATGATACCAACACTTTTTTGTTGCAATCAGCACTATGAGATAAATATTTTCTATACTGGACCAAAGCCAAACCACATTCAAGACTGAGGCTAACGTCGTTATCCTTGTTTTAACATAACCACGCTAACCACGTGTCTGTTTACTGGGCTTCATTCTCTCTTAATTTTGAAAAACAAACATGGTTATAATGAACGTCTAGTGGACAAGAGCAGCCGAATTTTACATTTAAGTCATTTAGCAGATGCTCTTATCCAGAGTGACTTACAAATTGGTGCATTCAACTTAGGATAGCCAGTGGGACAACCACCCACATTTTTTTATGGGGGGTGGGGGAGGGGGGGGTAGAAGGATTACTGTTATAGTAATGAATAACATACAACAGATCAAAAGAAGCTGAGAGACGTCGATAGATGTGTATGTGGTGTTATTAGAAGCTGTGCCAATAAATATGTATTAGATTTTAAAACCCAGCTCTCTAATAGATAAAATGTGCACTTGTTTTTAGGCTCTCTCCCGACAACTTACTACATGTGGCAAGCCTATGTGACATCAGCAACAGCTGTGTAAAGATGGGGATTTATTTGTAATTGATATAACATCCATTCTGTTGTAACGTAACCTGTTCAACTCTTACACCCTCTGGTGGCAATTTCTAAACAAAGCATAATATTGTATACTACCCTCATAAAGTACATGTTTATACGTACGACAAACACATACAGTTGAAGTCAGAAGTTTACATACACCTTAGCCAACTACATTTAAACTCAGTTTTTCCACAATTCCTGACATTTAATCCTAGTAAAAATGCCCTGTCTTAGGTCAGTTAGGATCACCACTTTATTTTAAGAATGTGAAATGTCAGAATAATAATAGAGAGAATGATTTATTTCAACTTTTATTTCTTTCATCACATTCCCAGTGGGTCAGAAGTTTACATATACTCAATTAGTATTTGGTAGCATTGCCTTTAAATTGTTTAACTTGGGTCAAACGTTTTGGGTAGCCTTCCACAAGCTTCCCACAATAAGTTGGGTGTATTTTGGCCCATTCCTCCTGACAGAGCTGGTGTAACTGAGTCAGGTTTGTAGGCCTCCTTGTTCGCACACGCTTTTTCAGTTCTGCCCACAAATGTTCTATAGGATTGAGGTCAGGGCTTTGTGATGGCCACTCCAATACCTTGACTTTGTTGTCCTTAAGCCATTTTGCCACAACTTTGAAAGTATGCTTGGAGTCATTGTCCATTTGGAAGACCCATTTGCAACCAAGCTTTAACTTACTGACTGATGACTTGAGATGTTGCTTCAATATATCCACATAATTTTCCTTCCTCATGATGCCATCTATTTTGTGAAGTGCACCAGTCCCTCCTGCAGCAAAACACCCCCACAGCATGATGCTGCCACCCCCGTGCTTCACGGTTGGGATGGTGTTCTTCGGCTTGCAAGCACCCCCCTTTTTCCTCCAAACATGACGATGGACATTATGGCCAAACAGTTCTATTTTTGTTTCATCAGACCAGAGGACATTTCTCCAAAAAGTACGATCTTTGTCCCCATGTGCAGTTGCAAACCGTAGTCTGGCTTCTTTATGGCGGTTTTGGAGCAGTGGCTTCTTCCTTGCTGAGCGGCCTTTCAAGTTATGTCGATATAGGACTCGTTTTACTGTGGATATAGATACTTTTGTACCTGTTTCCTCCAGCATCTTCACAAGGTCCTTTGCTGTTGTTCTGGGATTGATTTGCACTTTTCTCACTAAAGTATGTTTATCTCTAGGAGACAGAACGCGTCTCCTTCCTGAGCGGTATGACGGCTGCATGGTCCCATGGGGTTTATACTTGCGTACTATTGTTTGTACAGATGAACGTGGTACCCTCAGGCGTTTGGAAATTGCTCCCAAGGATGAACCAGATTTGTGGAGGTCAAAAAAAATATTTCTGAGGTCTTGGCTGATTTCTTTGGATTTTCCCATGATGTCAAGCAAAGAGGCACTGAGTTTGAAGGTAGGCCTTGAAATACATCCTGCCACACAGACAGTGTGGTGAAGAAGGCGCAACAGAGCCTCTTCTACCTCAGGAGGCTGAAGAAATTTGGCTTGGCACCTAAAACCCTCACAAACTTTTACAGATGCACAATTGAGAGCATCCTGTCGGGCTGTATCACCGCCTGGTACGGCAATTGCACCGCCCGCAACTACAGGGCTCTCCAGAGGGTGGTGCGGTCTGCCGAACGCATTACCAGGGGCAAACTACTCGCCCTCCAAGACACCTTTAGCACCCGATGTCACAGGAAGGGCAAAAAGATCATCAAGGACATCAACCACCCGAGCCACTGCCTGTTCACCCCGCTATCATCCAGAAGGCGAGGTCAGTACAGGTGCATCAAAGCTGGGACCGAGAGAATGAAAAACAGCTTCTATCTCAAGGCCATCAGACTGTTAAATAGCCATTACTAGCACATTAGAGGCTGCTGCTGCTATTGAAATCACTGGCCACTTTAAGAAATGGAACACTAGTCACTTTAATAATGTTTACATATCTTGCACTACTCATCTCATATGTATATACTGTATTCTATTCTATCATATTCTACTGTATCTTAGTCCATGCCGCTCTGTCATTGCTTGTCCATATATGTATATATTCTTAAATTCCATTCCTTACTAGATTTGTGTGTATTGGGTATATGTTGTGAAATTGTTAGATATTACTTGTTAGATATTACTGCACTGTTGGAGCTAGAAGCACAAGCATTTCGCTACACCCGCAATAACATCTGCTAAACACGTGTATGTGACAAATAACATTTGATTTGATTTGATTTGAGATACACCTCCAATTACATTTACATTTAAGTCATTTAGCAGACGCTCTTATCCAGAGCGACTTACAATTGACTCAAATTATGTCAATTAGCCTATCAGAAGCTTCTAAAGCCATGACATCATTTTCTTGAATTTTCCAAGCTGTTTAAAGGCACAGTCAACTTAGTGTATGTAAACTTCTGACCCACTGGAATTGTGATACAGTGAATTATAAGTGAAATAATCTGTCTGTAAACAATTGTTGGAAAAATTACTTGTGTCATGCACAAAGTAAATGTCCTAACCGACTTGCCAAAACTATAGTTTGTTAACAAGAAATTTGTGGAGTGGTTGAAAAACAAGTTTTAATGACTCCAACCTAAGTGTATGTAAACTTCCGACTTCAACTGTATGTAGTACTGTTAGAATGGTAAGAACTATGGGATTCTGATAAAGGTGTCAGAAACAATGTGACTATTACAGAGCCCGAGATACAGCAGGTCCCCAAAAAACTGAAATGTACATGTAAATATAATGTTTTGAAAGTCTAGGTTTGACATAAAAAATGTCACCAATTACTGTCTATCTAATGGTGTAGCTCTAAACATGCCCAAATTCCCTTAAGACCACAGCCATTTTAAAAGTAGAGGGCTTGTGCAAGGTAATTTCTCCTCTTACAGAAATACTTTTTTGTCTTACAGGAATGATATACATATGAGATGAAAGCTGACATCTCTACCTATCCTTTGATGTAAATATATCCCCGGTCTGATTCCCAGTTTGTCCACTAGATTGCAGTAGGAGATCACATGAAGTCTCTTGGCCACTTGAAACCAGTTGTGTCTGGTTTGGGTAGTGAGTCACTGTGCCAAAATAGCTGAACGGATTTTCAAGCCTGACATCTTAAAATGACAATAGTAATCAGGCTTTTCAAGTTATCGAGTGAGTTCTTTAAAAATAAGACACAGACAGAAAAAACGTCAAACTTATTTTCCCATTCACTTTTCCTGTTGTAAACAAGTGAGATAGATCAACGACACATGTTGAAGATGCATCCAAAGTAATGTGGATGGAGAAGGAAATGCATTGCTTTACTTTGACCCTTCCCATGCATACCAAATGTTTGCACTTTTTGTAACTTGACTTACATTGCATACTCTATGAATATGACCATAGCGCATGATTTATGGACTTTATGGGGTGGGGGTGTAAACATTATGATTTGTTTCATCCTTCCAACTAAAAAGTCCCAATATGACATATCACTTTACATTTGTATTTTGGGAGAAATGTATATTGTATCCAAATTTGACCAAAGTTATGTAGGGAAAGTGTTAGGAAATGTGACATAAAGAGGAGCACTGAACGAGCAGGAGTGAAGCCACTGTCCACATGAGACGATGAAGACCCACATCATATGTGTCCTATTGTTTTTGAAAATATTTCGCCACACTGAATAAAGCCAACTTAGCATTTGACCATATCCTGTGATTTCTTTATTCTGTGTCAGCACAAAAATGGTTTATCACTTATACAGCTTTTAGCTTAGCCACTTTTACACCTCTGGCTTACCACTACTAGCTAACCACTAGCAGCCTTGACACACATTATTAGCGTTCCACACATCTGTTGATGGAGTTGTTGTAGCTTGCTTGCTAGCTAGCTTATTCCATCCCCAAACACCATGCTAGATCCGTGTGAGTGGGCCAGTTAGTTTTGCATGGCTCGTTGAACTTAGATAGCTGGCTATCTTCATTTTCTATAATCTACTAGTAACATACCATGACAAAACTCTTTGGGCACTTTAGCACCTACTTACCCGATTCACCTCCATCACCGAAGCCGCCCACCGTCGTGCTGTAGTAACACCGGTGGTGTCATTGGACTTGGAGTATACATTGACTGTGGGCACAGAACCGGCTTTTAGCCTCAGCTTCATGGTGAATCCACTCTTCCACTATTGGAAGTCATCGATTGGGACAAAGTGAGCCCCAGGGGTTCCCCTGACCCAGTCTCCTCACGAAGCGGTCCCACTTTCTTCCCATCTTCTGGCATTTCAGCCAAACATGCATGCTGGTAAACGGTGGTCGTAGTGCCCTGCCGCCACCACCAGGCCGTTCCCTTCTTGACGTCAAAGCCGCAATGTATTGTTGGTATATGAGTATTTGATCAATGTAATTCAAATTGTGAAAATAGAAGTGTATACACCTTTGATTTAAGATTGTTTAGATGGAATGTCATCAATCTACGTTGTTAGATTTGTGGATATATATTGTGTAACCTGCCCTTTAAGAAGGATTTCCACACACCCTTAGACAAAAGTGATATTAAAGATCACCTTATTTAATTTCAATGGATACACAACATATGTAAATATACTCAGGCATGTTAAAAATAAACAGATCAAATTAGGCAAATATACTGTAGCTCATAGTACAAGTCAAATAAATGCTGTACGCATTTTAACGATGATGTGTGTTGTTTTTTTCATCTGGAGATGCGAGGTATGTTTAGTTCTATTTCACCTGAGGGACTATGCTAGTCACTCAATGGGATAACCTTCCGCCTGGTGGCAGGATGAGTCGAGATATTCATTTCAGAGTAATTTCAGAGTAACAGCAGCCCGGGCAGAGTGTACAGTCCTTGAAAGGCCGCTTGGGCCCTGCCACAAACCAGCCACGCCCTGATCAGCCACGTCAACAGTCTCCGGGTCATCAGTGGCGCCACCACCAGTCGTCCTGATGGGTGTGGCTCCAGCATCGGCAGCTTCTCTCACGCCCATCGGGAAAAGTGGGTGGTGCTTGTGGAGTCCCCCTGGGTGCTGGATACTGTACTACAGGGGTACAAACTCTAGTTCCGATGATGGCCACCAACTTTCAGAGGGGTTTGGTCAACTACAACAGCCAACCCCCTGAAAAGAGAAGCTCTCCAACTGGAGATTGCCTCCCTGCTGGAGAAGAATATAATAAGACAACTCAAATCATCAGAACAGCACAGTGGGTTCTATGGAGCATATTTCCTAGTCCCGAAGAGGGATGGTGGCTTTCGCCCCATCCTGGACTTGAGGCCTCTCAACCGGTGCTTGAAAACCCTCCCGTTCAAGATGCCATCTCCATCCTTCATCCTACAGGCTATCAGCCCAGGCAATTGGTTCACCACTGTCGACCTAAAAGATGCCTACTTCCACATACCAATCTACCTAGCTCACAGGAAGTTCCAGTGCTTTGATTTCAACGGCATGGCGAACAAGAAAATTCACAAAGAAAATTCACAAAATGCATGGATGCCGCTCTAGCCCCCCTAACATCACAGGGGATGATAGTACTGAATTACCTAGACGATTGGCTAATCTGCGCTCAGTCAAGAGAACAGGCAGCAGCAGACGCAACATTTCTCCTGAAGCACATCTCAGAGCTAGGCCTCAGGTTGAACATGCAACAAAAAAAAAACCTGGTCCCCACACAAACTCTGACGTTCGTGGGTATGCAGAACGACTCATCTCTAATGAGGGCTTACCTCACCCAAAAGCGAGTCCAGAAAATTGTAGATCACCTCAATCCAAGACCAGTAGGTGACTGTTCTTCAGTGTCAGAGACTGATGGGTCTCCTCTCCCTCACAGTGTGAGCTCAGCTGTGCTTGGTGCTACCCTTCCCTCCCAACAGTGCCTCTTGCGCCTACAGTGCATTTGGAAAGTATTCAGACCCCTTCCCTTTTTCCACATTTTGTTTTGTTACAGCCTTATTCTAAAACTGATTTAAATGTTTTTTTCCCTCATCAATCTACACACAATACCCCATAATGAAAAAGCAAAAACTGGATTTTAGAAATGTTTGCAAATGTATAAAAGATAAACAACAGAAATACCGTATTTACATAAGTACTCAGGTGCATCCTGTTTCCATTGATCATCCTTGAGATGTTTCTACAACTCGATTGGAGTCCACCTGTGGTAAATTCAATTGATTGGACATGATTTGGAAAGGCACACACCTGTCTATATAAGGTCCCACAGTTGACAATGCATGTCAGAGCAAAAACCAAGCCATGAGGACAAAGGAATTGTCCGTAGAGCTCCGAGACAGGATTGTGTCAAGAAACAGATCTGGGGAAGGGTACCAAAACATTTCTGCAGCATTGAAGGTCCCCAAAAACATAGTGGCCTCCATCATTCTTAAATGGAAGAAGTTTGGAACCACCATGTCTCTTCCTAGAGCTGGCCATCCAGCCAAACTGAGCAATTGGGGAAGAAGGGCCTTGGTCAGGGAGGGGACCAAGAACCCGAAGGTCACTCTGACAGAGCTCCAGTTCCTCTGTGGAGATGGGAGAACCTTCCAGAAGGACAACCATCTCTGCAGCACTCTACCATTCAGGCCTTTATGATAAAGTGGCCAGACGAAAGCCACTCCTCATCAAAAGGCACATGACAGCCCGCTTGGCACATAAAGGACTCTCAGACCATGAGAAACAAGATTCTCTGGTCTGAGGAAACCCAGATTGAAGTCTTTGGCCTGAATGCCAAGCTTCACATCTGGAGGAAACCTGGCAGCATCCTTACGGTGAAGCATGTTGGTGGCAGCCTCATGCTGTGAGGATGTTTTTCAGCAGCAGGCACTGGGAGAGTAGTCAGGATCGAGGGAAAGATGAACGGAGCAAAGTACAGAGAGATCCTTGATGAAAACCTGCTCCTGAGCACTCAGGACCTCAGACTGGGGCGAAGGTTCACCTTTCCAACAGGACAACGACCCTAAGCACACAGCCAAGACAACGCAGTAGTGGCTTTGGGACAAGTCTCTGAATGTCCTTGAGTGGCCCAGCCAGAGCCCGGACTTGAAACTGATCGAACATCTCTGGAGAGACGCTCCCCATCCAACCTGACAGAGCTTGAGAGGATCTGCTGAGAAGAATGGGAGACACTCCCCAAATACAGGTGTGCCAAGCTTGTAGCGTCATACCCAAGAAGACTCAAGGCTGTAATCAAAGGTGCTTCAAAAAAGTACTGAGTAAAGGGTCTGAATTTTTATGTAAATGTGATATTTCAGTTTTTTATTTTTAATACATTTGCAAACATTTCTAAAAACCTGTTTCGATTTGTTAATATGTGGTATTGTGTGTAGATTGATGAGGGACGGAAATAATGTAATCCATTTTAGAATAAGGCTGTAACGTAACAAAATGTGGAAAAAGTCAAGGGGTCTGAATACTTTCCGAATGCACTGTATAGTAGTGATGTGTTGCTCTAGGCCAGTGGTCACCAACAGGTCCATTGCGATCGACTGGTCGATCTTCAAGACATATGATTTTATTCATATTTTATAAACAATACAAAACATACACATAAAAACGACAACATCATACAAACATCAGTACATCACACTGCCCAGACTCACTAGCCCCACCCCTATCTCCAGTGCCTTTGTCACTTTCTGCCACATGGCCTCAAACTGCACCATTTGGTTTCTCTCCATCTCCCACGCTCTTAAAATTTTTAGAAAATTAAGCATTTGACCTTTACATTTTTTTGTTTTGTTTTACACTTCAGACATGACTCTACCGTTGTGCTGTAAAGTCTCTTGTATAATACATTTTATACATTCATTTATACAGGATTAAGAGTACATTTTTGTTAACTGTAATCTAGTTAGTTATGTTCCAAGACATTCCTAGTTGATCGCCAAACATTTACAGTGGGGAAAAAAAGTATTTAGTCAGCCACCAATTGTGCAAGTTCTCCCACTTAAAAAGATGAGAGAGGCCTGTAATTTTCATCATAGGTACACGTCAACTATGACAGACAAATTGAGGAAAAAAAATCCAGAAAATCCCATTGTAGGATTTTTAATGAATTTATTTGCAAATTATGGTGGAAAATAAGTATTTGGTCACCTACAAACAAGCAAGATTTCTGGCTCTCACAGACCTGTAACTTCTTCTTTCAGAGGCTCCTCTGTCCTCCACTCGTTACCTGTATTAATGGCACCTGTTTGAACTTGTTATCAGTATAAAATACACCTGTCCACAACCTCAAACAGTCATACTCCAAACTTCACAATGGCCAAGACCAAAGAGCTGTCAAAGGACACCAAAAACAAAATTGTAGACCTGCACCAGGCTGGGAAGACTGAATCTGCAATAGGTAAGCAGCTTGGTTTGAAGAAATCAACTGTGGGAGCAATTATTAGGAAATGGAAGACATACAAGACCACTGATAATCTCCCTCGATCTGGGGCTCCACGCAAGATCTCACCCCGTGGGGTCAAAATTATCACAAGAACGGTGAGCAAAAATCCCAGAACCACACGGGGGGACCTAGTGAATGACCTGCAGAGAGCTGGGACCAAAGTAACAAAGCCAACCATCAGTAACACACTACGCCGCCAGGGACTCAAATCCTGCAGTGCGAGACGTGTCCCCCTGCTTAAGCCAGTACATGTCCAGGCCCGTCTGAAGTGCATTTGGATGATCCAGAAGAGGATTGGGAGAATGTCATATGGTCAGATGAAACCAAAATATAACTTTTTGGTAAAAACTCAACTCGTCATGTTTGGAGGTCAAAGAATGCTGAGTTGCATCCAAAGAACACCATACCTACTGTGAAGCATGGGGTTGGAAACATCATGCTTTGGGGCTGTTTTTTCTGCAAAGGGACCAGGACGACTGATCCGTGTAAAGGAAAGAATGAATGGGGCCATGTATCGTGAGATTTTGAGTGAAACCCTCCTTCCATCAGCAAGGGCATTGAAGATGAAACGTGGCTGGGTCTTTCAGCATGACAATGATCCCAAACACACCGCCCGGGCAACGAAGGAGTGGCTTCGTAAGAAGCATTTCAAGGTCCTGGAGTGGCCTAGCCAGTCTCCAGATCTCAACCCCATAGAAAATCTTTGGAGGGAGTTGAAAGTCTGTGTTGCCCAGCGACAGCCCCAAAACATCACTGCTCTAGAAGAGATCTGCATGGAGGAATGGGCCAAAATACCAGCAACAGTGTGTGAAAACCTTGTGAAGACTTACAGAAAACGTTTGACCTGTGTCATTGCCAACAAAGGGTATATAACAAAGTATTGAGAAACTTTTGTTATTGATCAAATACTTATTTTCCACCATCATATGCCAATAAATTCATTAAAAATCCTACAATGTGATTTTCTGGATTTTTTTTTCTCATTTTGTCTGTCATAGTTGACGTGTACCTATGATGAAAATTACAGGCCTCTCTCATCTTTTTAAGTGGGAGAACTTGCACAATTGGTGGCTGACTAAATACTTTTTTTCCCCACTGTATGTCGAAAAGCCAATGATAAAGCCTTGCACTCCTTTAAAAAGCGGTAGGTGCACTTGATCCAGAAGCCCTGCACGCCGGGTAGGCAAAGTCTTTCCATTTTGACCCATTCCATTTGTCTGAAGGGAGCTGTGGCTAAATCAAGTGTGCCTACTGCGCTGGCCAATCAGATAGCTCAAATCACGTGCCTATAGCTACAAGGACACAAAGCAAAGTTTGATACAGATATAGCCTACATGAGATTTTATTAATTGTAAAACCCTGACCAGAGAGAGACTGTCAAAGAATGCAGCAAAGAGCTGCTATTTTTATGAGTGAATTCATGTTTAAGGTTTTATTCAGCACTGTCAACACTGTTTTTATTCAACACTTTTACAAAACATGAAAAGCTCTTCTCCCTATTTCCACTCGCGCTGCAGCTGCAATGAATGAGTAGCCAAGTGTATCGATAGGCATGTGTTTTTATTTTTAGCAGCTCCTCGTGTCTATTTTAATATTGTGGAATATTTCACTTTCTCTGTCCTCTCTCAGTGCAGTAATATAGTCACATCATTTGTCATCCCCACGCTGTGTAGGAAAGCATTAGAAGAGCTCGATTTAACAGTTCAAGGGAACACGGACTATAACATATTCAAAATGGTCCAGAGCAAGGTCAGTGTTACAATCCCTCTCCACATCTATGTGCCATTCGGCAGGCAAGGATGCAGCACATTTCATTTGGGACTGCCAGAGAAGTCAATGTAGAGCCATGACTTGTCTAGACACCTGACACTCGTCCTTAGAGCAACGGCCAGAGACTCAAATAAATCTACGCCGAAGTCTGTGGCTGTGTACGAATACCCATACTAGCGTACTACATACTTAAACAGAATACTATGTACTCATTGTCACATACTATTTAGCACATACCTTTTAGTAAAAAGTATGCAGTATGCCACGGCTGCAACGCAGTAGAAGCTCCTGACTGGCTGAGTAGGTGGGGCAGGGCTGAGTGCAGGTGGATTCTTCCAAATTCAACAGACATGCATCACATTAACCAACAGACATACATCGCACCTCTATGGGATCGGTGACCCTATACTGGGACAGTTGCTGCTCAATATGCGATATGTGACAAGAATGGCGTTGTAAACAACAGCCAACTTTCAGGGACATAGACATGTCTTATATGGGGAGAAAGCTTAAATTCTTGTTAATCTAACTGCAGTGTCCAATTTACAGTAGCTATTACAGCACAAAAATACCATGCTATTGTTTGAGGATAGTGCACAACAACAAAACACTTTTATCACGGCAACTGGTTTGATACATTCACCTCTGAAGGTAAATAATGTACTTACATTCAGTATCTTGCTCTGATTTGTCATCCTGAGGGTCCCAGAGATAAAATGTAGTGTAGTTTTGTTTGAAAAATCAATGTTATATTCAAATGTAGGAACTGGGTTCTACAGTTTGACCCCACTGCTGTCTCTGGCTCCACACCCACCCCCGCCCGGCCATCTAGAGGTGTGAAGTTTAATGTATTTTCTGTAGGGAAGCTAATGATCCATCATGTATGACATTCCTGGGAGTGTATAAATTTGTATTACCATAGCATTTTTGTATGTAGTTATGTACATGAACATGTATACATTTACCAATTCGGCACATATGGGAAAACTCCTGGCAGACGTCACTGGATCAGTCTGAAACTTTGCACACACACTGCTGCCATCTTGTGGACATCATTTAAATTACACCTATAATCCTACATCACTGTCTGGCCTTTCTCTTGCATTTCAAAGATGATTCAACACCAACAAAAAATAGAAAACGCATGTTTTTTTGTTTTTATTATCTTTTACCAGATCTGATGTGTTATATTCTCCTACATTCATTTCACATTTCCACACATTTCAAAGTGTTTCCTTTCAAGTGATATAATTCAACCTATACCGTAGCCCATATAGATAGCTCATCTATCCTATTTAAAAAGGTCTGAAGACAGAAACAGATCATTTGGTTCCATTTCAACATATTAGTGAAACCAAAGTGCTGTAACATATACATTCAATCAAATAGCCTAGTATACACACCAAAACATTTCAAATGTTCAAATCAAATGGTTATTGCACAAAAAAACATGGACAGTCGGGTGCATCGCAAATTCAGAACCACTGGACAGCAACATAATAAACTAAAGCACTGATCATTGGGAACGTGATCAGAAGGACTGCTAAGGCTTGATCCATAAATTAAATAGGTAGCCTAGCCTATAAAACTAAAACAATCCATATGTTCAAATCAAAAGGCCTGATTAACATGACATCAATAACACAGCCACATCCTGAGTCCCCCGTGCCGACACATTCAGAAATCAAAAGATGGTTTAGTATTTAGTTTAAAAGCTCAAGGCCAAGAGAACAATATACACATAAATGAGAAAACAGAAATCCACAAAAAAAAATACTTCTATTTTCAAAGAAGTCGATGCAATACTCGTGATCATTTTAAGGAGAACAAAAAAATACTTTACCTACATTTGAACACCACTGCAGAAGCTTCACTATTGTTTGGCTACTTGAAGAGAACTAGGGCCTATCACTCGCAGCCCACCTCTTCCAATGCATTGTGGAAGAGTGTGCATCGAATTCTACTAGATGAAGAGCCTAAATTAATATTACATCCTGGCATTTAAACCGTACTCGATTTTCGAAAATTCTCATACTATAACACATTCTAGTTTTGCATACTGAGAATGCATCATGCGCAATTGCGTTGTTTCCCGCTATTCGTTGATTTTGGTAGCGCATCCCTATATCTAATTGATCAGCTGTTGTCAAATACGAAATTAGTATGACATCCAGGCATTTGAAGTATACTACATTTTCGAAATGTCGCATAATAGTAAACCTTTTCTTTTTCTCACATACTCAAACGGCCTACTATTTAGGACGCAAGTATGGGTATTCGGACACTGCCTGTATCGGCCTGTGTCTAAATCAAAAGCCCAGCGATTCTCCCCCAGTCCGGCTGCTAGAGCATGGACTTCATCTGCAGTGTAATACATACACTTATATACATTGGGAGATAATATTGGCTTAGGCTTGGCTGATTGACCTGCATTCTGGAATCAACCCCCTCTGCCTGTCCACACCTGGGGCCTGGGGCTGGTGTGGTGGCTTTCACTGACCATAGCCACGGAGCGGGATTGATGACAGCCATTCACTGATGAAGCTGTATTCATCATTCCTGTCCAGGGCTGCACTGACCAGATGGACCCTGACCATCCATCCACTGTCAGGGACACATCTGTTCCCGTTGTTGCTTAGAGTACTAACAAGTCACTGGCTCCCTGAAAGCCTGGTGTCAGCCAGAGAAGGAGGGACATTGATGCATGCTGCCTGTTAAAGGCATAGCAGTGCTTCACAAGAGGCTTAGGGAATCATCAGATCCCTCTTCCACACTGCTGGGAGAGCTTTATCCTGCATAATCGCTCAGCAGACGCCTGACTGTTTAGTGCTCACTGTGCTGTTGTGTTTAGACTCTGCTAGCGCTTAGAATAGATGTTTCACTCTTTGTTTTTTCATGTTTTGTGGTGTCTGCCTTTAAAATCATCTGCTCACAATGGGAGTTTTGGCAAGGAGTCCTTTCTTGCTGGCTGACAAGGACACACAGACATTCTCCTCTTCCTCTGTCGCTGACAGGCAAATAAAATACAATTGTTTTTGTCAGATGCTTTGTAAACAACAGGTGAAATGCTTACTTACGGGCCCTTCCCAACAATGCAGAGAGAACACATTTGAAAAATAATAAAACAAAGAGTAAATACGCAATGAGTAACGATAACTTCGCTATATACTGTACAAGAGGTACCAATACCGACTCGATGTGCAGCGGTGTGAGGTAATTGAGGTAGATATGTACATATAGGTAGGGGTGCAGGCACCACACAAAGCGACATTCGCAGAGAGATCTCTAATCTCACAACCACAAATGGTATCAGTGGAATTTTCACTCAAAATCTCAATTAGTATTTATTTTCTTTTTTTTTGAGAAACATATTTCTACCTGATTTCAAAAGCACACAACAACACCGCAACCTTGACATAACTGCCCTCATTTGAGTTTCTCAAAATCTAGGTGCATTTGTTATGGATGGTCTAAATCAGGGGTCTTACACTACGAGGTCCGGAGCCTGCTGGTTTTCTGTTATACCTGATAATTAATTGCACACACCTGATGTCCCAGGTCTAAATCCCTGATTAGAGGGGAATAATGAAAAAAATGCAGTGGAACTGGCTTTGAGCTCCAGAGTTGAGTTTGAGGAGTCTAAATAATAAAATGGTTTATTGCCTTTAATTAAATTCCAAAATGAATGCGGTGAAGGAAATAACACCTTTCCTTCCATCATCTCCTGCTGCTTCTGCCCATCCAACCTGCCTCTAACACATAGCATCCCTCTCCAAACTCCTCACACTAAAGAGAATGGGATATTAAAGGGCTCGCTGTGAGTTTCCGATGGGAATCTCTGCTGTTGATTATTAATCCCTCTGTGTTGTATAATAAAAGCTTACAGCTCTGCTGCTCCTGGTCTCTGTGTGTTTGTGTGTGTCTGTGTGCAGGTGAGAGGTAGGTAGTCTGCTCTGCAGGACCGCGCTCTCTGCCAGTGTGTTGGGCAGTTGGGCTGCCCACTTAGCGGATGTGAGTTCATTAGGCTCCCCACAAGGAGTCTGCGAGCGCCGGGAGGATGCCCTGTTAAGTTATTCATTGTCTTAAGACTAAATTCTAATCACCTCACTCAGCGTGACTGACAGGGCTGCTCTCCAGTGTGATTGAGAGTATTGATCTCTCCGTCGAGTATCTCTGGCCACATCGGGGATGCACAGTCAGAGCCTTCACTTTCAAAAAAATCTCTTCATCTGCCTTAATCATCTGATCAATAATTAGCGTCAGGACAGTGGGGCTTTGGCAGAGCGGTGTTAGGGAGTGTTTTTATTCCCTGCCTCTACTTTTCTCTCCTCCTGTACATTCCCACTGGGAGCTAGAGGAATGTGCTAAGTAAAGCTGATCTGTTAGACTGGGGCAGTAAGGGCAGGATGGTGGAAGCCTTAAAAGCGTTGAGTTTTAGATCCCCTAGCTCCTCCTCCCTGTGTTGTGTCCATCCCCCTTTCGTGTCGTGCAAGTTCTGCAAGATTTCTGTCACCTTCAGAGATGGCAAGGGGCCAAGAACTCTTGGAACTGTAATCCATTCTCAAAGCATCCCCTCATAGCAGCTTGAACTTGTTCATCTTTCGATAATTGCAGTCTTAAAGGAATATCACAACTCTGCTGGCGGAATAGTGGGTGTGCGATTTTTGATCGCACTGTGTCATGTTGACATGATCAACATGAATTTGGTCCTACTGTATCTAGCCATACTGAGTATTCAGAGTGGAAATTACAGGCAGTCTTGCATTGATTAATGGGATAACAAAATGCCAGTGTCCAGCCAGTGGTTTTGTCCTTCTACTCTATCCATATTCACGTGGTAACGTGCCAGAAGTCTCCAATCACATGCTCAAGTTAGCAGAGCTATACTACTGGTTGAAGGACCAAGCAATCTGCTTTCTGGATCGGTCATGAAAAGTATTTTTCTCTTTTCGGGTCAAATTGATTCAGATCCAAGAACTGATGATGATGCTTTTTCTGTCTGCATTTTCTGAAAACGCTGTCCATGCTATCAGAAAAAGTTAGCTTGCTGGCTACGTCTGCTGTGTTTATCTTTTACACGCTGTAGAAAGTTACTTCCCTCTTCCTCTCTCTCTCTAGCAATGTCATTTGAGTGGGCGGGATTTAGCACAAAGACACACCTTGCCCAAAAGGCCAGCCCAGAGCGGCTCAGGGCCCAACCCCCATGTTTCATTGACTCTTTCACTGGCTGACAAACACTACAACATGCACAGTCAGTACTGTAGATTTGCCTCTCTCCACTAACTGCCTGATGTCCTCATAGTGTGACTGATCTAGTACTAGGGGACAGCACAGCACAAGGAAATCTGCAATCCGTTATCAATGGCTTTGTAGCGGCACTCGGTCCATTTGAATAAAGCTGGTCAACTCTATTACAAACTCCTAATCTCTTGTGTAGATAATGATGGGCACAACTTGTGGGGTGCAAGCCTGTTTGTTGTTTCACTGGCTCTCTCTCTCTCACTCTCGCCCTCTCTTTCTCTTTTTCCCTCTCTCTGCCTAGTGGCCAGGCATCTGGGAGTAAAATGATTGGGAAAATTCTTCAGGAGGGAAACAAAAGAGCCTCATGGCTTGTGGTGTGGTGGTTTTGGACAAATGGCTTCAGTCTGAGGGTCGACTCTCTCTCAGAGCCAAAAAATCTCCTTCCACCATGCATCTCCAAGAAACCAAAACATGTTCCAATGGACAGACAGAGTGAGAGAGATCCATAGATCTGTCAAAGAGTAGCCTGTCAGAGATGATCATTTCAATTATTATTTCAAAGATAATTTTGAAAAGTAGAGTTCAGAAATATATATATTTTTGAATCAAGAGTATTATTACTAATTATACTGGTGGGTCGTTGCAAATCTAGCTTTTTGTTTGTTATATGCCTGTCTTTCATCAAAAGCCATTTAATTATTGTATTGTAATTACTGAAAAGTAGCCTACTAAGGCAAGGATTCCTAAATATCTCAATAGCCCCTCTTCTCCAAAGCCTCAAAGTGTTTGTGTTGATTACAGCCCTATAACACTGACCCAGTCCATAGAAAAACCCATCAGCTAATTGATGTGAGTATATGTCCAGGTCACCAAACAATTAAGTCAGATTGAACCCCCCAATTTGCTGTGACAACATCTACAGTATGTGTGACTCTTAAAAAAGGCTATAAGCTAGATCTTAGAAATTGAGAAAAAGAGAAGCTGCCAGCTAAAGCTTAAATCTGTCATACTTTCCTGAAGATTACACCATTCTCTGGCTTACGAAATAATACTTGTATATCCCTCAGAGATAGTGTTGGCATTTTGGGTAAGCTGATTTTTGTTTGGAACAAGGAGGAAGGACACGTATGCTCCATTAGTCCTATAGAGAGCTGAACACAAGTCACGCTGCGGAGGCTACAAAAGCAGCTCTCGCCCGCACAATGGATATTCTGGTTGAGATTGTACTTTACGCAGAATGTTTTATTAATTCACAGTATAAATCCTTGTCACTTTGTGGTGAACACAAGAATAGCATTCACCTCTCCACAGGGGCATTCAACATCTCAGTGGGATGAGAGAGGCACATAGCCAGAGCCGCATCTTCCTATATGCAGACTACGCTCTGAGCATAGGGCCCCGCAGCTGTGCATAGGGCCCCCCCGACCAAACATGTTTATAATAGTTGGGGTCTCAACTTATTGTTAGTAGTGCAATGTCGAAATTTGGTAGTGCATCAGCAGTTTTCCAGTTGTTATTTCAATCACTTCATTAGCCCATGTCAGCTAACATGTTTTAGATTGTTAGGTATGGTATAATGGCGCCGGAGGAGATGGCTGTTGTTTTACGGGCTCCTAACCAATTGTGCTATTGTGTGTGTCTTTTTGCGTTATTTGTAACTTATTTTGTACATAATGTTTCTGCCACCATCTCTGATGACCGAAAACAGCTTCTGGATATCAGGACAGCGATTACTCACCTCGTACTGGACAAAGATTTTTTCTTTAACGAGTCGGACACAAAGGATTTACTTCAGACACCCGACAAGGCCCAAATCCCTGTCATTCGCAGGAGAAAGAGACGGAGATATCGGGGATGTAGGTCGGGGTGCCTTGTAAGGATCCAACTGCGAGTGGGTAATCTGCCTCTACCATCAGTCCTATTAGCCAATGTACAATCA
Organism: Coregonus clupeaformis; assembly: GCF_020615455.1. Lineage (NCBI taxonomy): Eukaryota > Metazoa > Chordata > Actinopteri > Salmoniformes > Salmonidae > Coregonus > Coregonus clupeaformis. The sequence continues at coordinate 18,103,935 of NC_059195.1, forward strand.
TTGGATAACAAAATAGACAAGCTACAATCAGGAATATCCTACCAAAGGGACATTCAAAACTGTAATATCTTATGTTTCACCGAGTCGTGGCTGAACGACGACATGGATAACATACAGCTGGCGGGGTTTACGCTGCATTGGCAAGATAGAACAGCTGCCTCCGGTAAGACAAGGGGTGGCGGTCTCTGTATATTTGTAAACAACAGCTGGTGCACAAAATCTAATATTAAGGAAGTCTCAAGGTTTTGCTCGCCTGAGGTAAGCTGTAGACCACACTATTTTTCGTAGCTGTCTATTTACCACCACAAACCGATGCTGTCACTAAGACCGCACTCACTTACACTTCAGTGTTGTGATGCAAAAATCCTAGCAAAATGTATAGCGCATAGAATTAAAAAGGTATTGTCGGATATTATTCATTCTAATCAGACAGGTTTTTTACATGGAAGATACATTGGAGATAATATAAGGCAAGTATTGGAAACAATAGAACACTATGGAAAATATGGGAAACCAGGCCTGCTATTCATAGCAGACTTTGAAAAGGCATTTGATAAAGTTAGACTGGGGTTTATATATAAATGCCTGGAGCATTTCAATTTTGGAGAATCTCTTATAAAATGGGTCAAAATCATATATAGTAACCCTAGGTGTAAAATAGTAAATAATGGCTATTTCTCAGAAAGTTTTAAACTGTCAAGAGGAGTGAAACAAGGTTGTCCACTATCGGCATATCTATTTATTGTGGCCATCGAGATGTTAGCTATTAAAATCAGATCCAATAATAATATCAGAGGATTAGAAATACAGGGCTCAAAAACAAAGGTGTCATTGTACGCTGATGATTCATGTTTTCTTTTAAATCCACAACTAGAATCCCTCCACAGCCTCATAGAGGATCTAGATATATTTTCTAACCCCTCTGGATTACAACCAAATTATGACAAATGTACTATATTACGTATTGGATCACTAAAAAATACAATTTTTACATTACCATGTAGTTATATAATAAAATGGTCTGATGGTGATGTGGATATACTCGGAATACATATCCCAAAGGAAATAAATTATCTCACTTCAATCAATTTTAATAGAAAGTTAGCAAAAATAGATAAGATCTTACTACCATGGAAAGGAAAATACCTGTCAATTTGTGGAAAAATCACCCTGATTAACTTTTTAGTATTATCCCAGTTTACCTATTTGCTTATGGTCTTGCCTATGCCTAGCGAACAGTTTTTTAAATTATATGAGAAAAAAATATTCAATTTTATTTGGAACGGCAAGCCAGACAAAATTAAAAGGGCATATTTATATAATGAATATGAATTCGGAGGACAGAAATGATTAAATATTAAAGCATTAGACCTATCACTAAAAGCTTCAGTCATACAAAAGTTATACTTAAATCCGAACTGGTTCTCAAGCAAATTAGTAAGATTGTCTCACCCAATGTTCAAGAAAGGCCCTTTTCCCTTTATTCAGATTACAACAACTCATTTGCAGTTATTTGAAAAGGAAATAATCTCCCAAATATTACTATTTCTAAAACAAGCCATAGAAAGTTGGTTGCAATTTCAATTTAATCCTCCAGAAACGACAGAACAAATAATGCAACAAATATTGTGGTTAAATTCATATATACTAATTGACAAAAAACCTTTATTTTTTGACAGAATGTTTAAAAAAGGTATAATCTTCGTAAATGTTATCATCGGTAGGACTGGTGGAGTTATGTCGCACATACGCAGCTAACAAAAACATATGGAAATGTCTGCTCTACCCAAAATTACAACCAAATAATTGCAGCCTTAAGTGGAAGGGGGAGAAAGTAAGGAACTTGTCTGTCGGCCTTGCATTAAAGAACATAATTGGTTAAGGAAAACTGTGATAAATAAAAAAGTATATCAGTTTCACTTAAGGACCAAAGGATTGACAGCCGTCCCATATAGATTGCAAAATAGTTGGGAAGAGATCTTTGACGTACCGATCCCATGGCATAGTGTTTATGAACTGACACGCAAAACGACACCGGATTCAAAAATTAGAATCTTTCAATTTAAATTATTATATAAAATTCTTGCTACCAATAGAATGTTATTTATATGGGGGATACAATCTTCCCAGCTCTGCAGATTTTGCTGTGAAGAGACAGAATCATTAGATCATTTGTTTTGGTTCTGTCCATTTGTAGCTTGTTTTTGGACACAGGTCCAGGAATGGCTAAAGGATTGCAATATTTACCTGGAGCTAACCTTGCAGATAGCATTACTGGGTGATCTGAAAAGTCATAGTCAATCGATCAATAATATAATAATACTTTTAGCAAAAATGTTTATTTTTAATTCACAATCTGTAGAAGCAATGAGAATAGAAAGGTTCAGAACTTTTGTAAAACATCACAGTACGGTTGAAATATATATGGCAAATAGAAATCCTATATGGATGGTGTTAAGAGATAGATGGGAGGTATTTAATAGAGTTGAAGGATGGGACTAATAACAAATAGCAACAAATAATAACAAAGATAGCTAATAATGTATGAATACTGTGTCCATAATAAGTATATAGGTTGTATGTTGGGAGCTTTTGGAAAAGAGCACAGTTAGAAAGATATGGCATATAGAAGCAAACCGGATGGACATCATGAAAATGTTCGGAGAGGTTGAGAGTAGAAGAAGTTCAGGAGTAAAAAAAATAATATATATATATATATATATATATATATATATATATATATATATATATATATATATATATATATATATATATATATATATAATAGAATTATTGTAAAATTAACTGTGTCCATAAGGTGTCGATAGTAAGTATAGACCGGAAGTAGAGGCCTGGGCATTGTTGTTCACTAATTTACTCCAAGTAGGGAAAGGATGGCAGGGTTGAAAAGTAATAAAGGGGAGTATATATATAAAAAACATGGGGGATTGGAAGTGATGCAGACAATTACATTGATAGAAGATACAATCTATCTGCAATATTAAGCTGATCCACCCCCCCAAAAAAAAAGACCACACTCAATGAGCTGTATAAGGCCATAAGCAAACAGGAAAACGCTCATCCAGAGGCTGCGCTCCTAGTGGCCGGGGGCTTTAATGCAGGGAAACGTAAATCCGTGTTACCTAATTTCTACCAGCATGTGCAATCAGAGGGAAAAAAACTCTAGACCACCTTTACTCCACACACAGAGACGCGTACAAAGCTCTCCCTCGTCCTTCATTTGGCAAATCTGACCATAATTCTATCCTGCTGATTCCTGCTTACAAATAAAAACTAAAGCAGGAAGCACCAGTGACTCGGTCAATAAAAAGTGGTCAGATGACGCATATACTAAGCTACAGGACTGTTTTGCTAGCACAGACTGGAATATGTTACGGGATTCTTCCGATGGCATTGAGGAGTACACCACATCAGTCACTGGCTTCATCAATAAGTGCATCGATGACGGCGTTCCCACAGTGACCGTACGTAGTTAAAATGGTGCCGACAGAGAGGGCTGCCTTGCTTCTAGCTCTTAGGATTTTTTAAATGTATTATTTCTTACGTTATCAGCCCTAAAAATTGTTTGTGTTATTACATACAGCCGGGAAGAACTATTGGATATGAGAGCGGCGGTAACTCACCAGCACTACCAGCATTACGACCAGGAATACGACTTTCCCGAAGTGGATCCTTTGTTCGCACCCCCCAGGGCAATTGAACTGATTCCAGAGGCCGACCCAAAACAATGCCGGAGGAGAGGTACTCGGAGTGGTCTTCTAGTCCGACTTAGGAGGCATGCTCACCACCCACCGCTTCCTAGTATATTACTCACTAATGTTCAGTCTCTGGATAATAAAGTTGACGAGCTCAGGGCGAGGGTTTCTTTCCAGAGAGACATCAGGGATTGCAACATACTCTGTTTCACGGAAACATGGCTCTCTCGGGATATACTGTCCGAGTCGGTCCAGCCAGTTGGGTTCTCAGTTCATCGCGCAGACAGGAATTAATATTTATCCGGGAAGCAGAAGAGTGTTTAACGACTCATGGTGTACATGTGATAACATATAGGAACTCAAGTCCTTTTGTTCACCCGACCTAGAATAACTCACAATCAAATGCTGACCGTATTATCTCCCAAGATAATTTTATTAGGTTATAGTCACAGCTGTTTATATCCCCCCTCAAGCCGATACCACGACGGCCCTCAAAGAACTTCACTGGACTCTATGCAAACTGGAAACCATTTTGTGAGGCTGCATTTATTGTAGCTGGGGATTTTAACAAAGCAAATTTGAGGAAAAGGTTGCCGAAGTTCTATCAACACATCGACTGTAGTACTCATGCTGCTAAAACACTCGACCACTGCTACTCCAACTTCCGGGATGCATACAAGGCCCTCCCCCGCCCTCCTTTCGGCAAATCTGACCACGACTCCACTTTGCTTCTCCCTTCCTATAGGCAGAAACTCAAACAGGAAGTACCCGTGCTAAGGACTATTCAACGCTGGTCTGACCAATCGGAATCCACGCATCAAGATTGTTTTGATCACACGGACTGGGATATGTTCTGGGTAACTTCAGAGAATAATGTTGACGTATATACTGATACGGTGACTGAGTTTTCCAGGAAGTGTATAGGAGATGTTACCCTAACCAGTAACCGTGGATAGATGGCAGCATTCGCTCAAAATTGAAAGCTCGAACCACCACATTTAACCATGGCAAGGTGACTGGGAATATGCAGAATAAAAACAGTGTAGTTATTCCCTCCGCAAGGCAATCAAACAGGCAAAACGTCAGTATAGGGACAAAGTGGAGTCGCAATTCAACGGCTCAGATACGAGACGTATGTCTACAATCACAGACTACAAAAGGAAAACCAGCCACATCGCGGACACCGACATCTTGCTTCCGGACAAGCTAAACACCTTCTTCACCCGCTTTGAAGATAATACAGTGCCACCGACGCAGCCCGCTACCAAGGACTGTGGGCTCTCCTTCTCCATGGCCGACATGAGTAAGACATTTAAGCGTGTTAACCCTCAAGGCTGCCGGCCCAGATGGCATCCCTAGCCACATCCTCAGAGCATGCGCAGACCAGCTGGCTGGTGTGTTTACGGACATATTCAATCTCTCCCTATCCCAGTCTGCTGTCCCCACATGCTTCAAGATGGCCACCATTGTCCCTGTACCCAAGAAAGCAAAGGTAACTGAACTAAATGACTATCGCCCCGTAGCACTCACTTCTGTCATCATGAAGTGCTTTGAGAGACTAGTCAAGGATCATATCACCTCTACCTTACCTGCCACCCTAGACCCACTTCAATTTGCTTACCACCCCAATAGATCCACAGACGATGCAATCGCCATCACACTGCACACTGCCCTATCCCATCTGGACAAGAGGAATACCTATGTAAGAATGCTGTTCATTGACTATAACTCAGCATTCAACACTATAGTACCCTCCAAGCTCATAATTAAGCTCGAGGCCCTGGGTCTTAACCCCGCCCTGTGCAACTGGGTCCTGGACTTCCTGACGGGCTGCCCCCAGGTGGTGAAGGTAGGAAACAACACCTCCACTTCGCTGATCCTCAACATTGGGGCCCCACAAGGGTTTATGCTCAGCCCCTTCCTGTACTCCCTGTTCACCCATGACTGCGTGGCCAAGCACGCCTCCAACTCAATCATCAAGTTTGCAGACAACACAACAGTAGTAGGCTTGATTACCAACAATGACGAGACAGCCTACAGGGAGGAGGTGAGGTTGTGTGGTGCCAGGAAAATAACCTCTCACTCAACGTGATCAAGACACATTGTGGACTACAGGAAAAGGAGGACCGAGCACTCCCCCATTCTCATCGATGGGGCTGTAGTGGAGCTGGTTGAGAGCTTCAAGTTCCTTCCCCAACAAACTATCATGGTCCAAACACACCAAGACAGTCATGAAGAGGGCACAACAAAGCGTATTCCCCCTCAGGAGACTGAAAAGATTTGGCATGGGTCCTCAGAATCTCATAAAGTTCTACAGCCACACCATCGAGATCATCCTGACTGGTTGCATCACTGCCTGGTATGGCAACTGCTCGGCCTCCGACCGCAAGACACTACAGAGGGTAGTGCGTATGGCCCAGTACATCACTGGGGCCAAGCTTCCTACCATCCAGGACCTCTATACCAGGCGGTGTCAGAGGAAGGCCCTACAAATTGTCAAAGACTCCAGCCACCCTAGTCATAGACCGTTCTCTATGCTACCGCATGGCAAGCAGTACCGGAGCGCCAAGTCTAGGTGCAAAAGGCTTCTTAACAGCTTTTACCCCCAAGCCATAGGACTCCTGAATAGCTAATCAAATGGCTACCCGGAGTATTTCCATTGTCCCTTGTAGTAGGCCAAATTACCGACCAGGCACGCAGGGCATGTGCCCAGGGGCCCTGACATCCAAGGGGGCCCCCATTGATTTTGTTAGTCACTCTCACACAGATATCATATGAACATGGCATGAGTCATGAAAAAATGTGTAGAATTGCAGGATATTAACTTTAACACTGCAAAATAAATGATCCACTGCCTGGAGTGGGAGGGCACGTTTTTGCCCGCTTAGGCTCCCCCCCCAAAAAGAAAAACTGATAAGAAATGTTAAGAATGAAATGTCTCCATTCCAATGGATGTGTCCTTTAATCATGATCTGTAAGAACAACCTTCAATGTTTTGTGTATTCATTATACTTAGCTCTCCATAAAACTGTTGAGAAGTAAAATCACAATGGGAAAATCAAGAAATATCAAAATAGTGGCTCATACAATCTTCACATTGAGGGATACCGTCTATCAAATATTGTGGCATTTTCACATCTCATCCACCTATAGTAAACTTAACATTGTCACACTCACAATACTTGAGGAAAAATACAAGGGACGTGCCTCTTTTCAATTATTGCCAATTATACTTCCAACATCAAGTCCTGCTTTTTGAGAGCCATACACTCCAAGCACTTACTCATACTTGACGGAACATTTCAATTTAGTAAGAGCCTGTTCAAGTTAGAGAAAATCAACTATTCAAGCAATTGATTATGTAATGCTAGAATCCATGAAGTCTCCTATTTTCTCTGCATCCATCCATCACACATCTCAGCTGGCCCCTCCTCCTTTTAAGGTAAATCCCAAATGTTGAAATAGGCTATGTGCATTAATGAATTTTACAAATGCATTATTTACATGAGAGTTGTGCACACATCTGAAGTTACTTTTCACATGATAGATCTCAATAAACAGAATATAGCAGACAGCTTTGCACACTCTTGGCATTCTCTCAAACAGCTTCATGAGGTAGTTACCTGGAATGCATTTCAATTAGCAGGTGTGCCTTCTTAAAAGTTAATTTGTGGAATTTATTTCCTTCTTAATGTGTTTGAGCCAATCAGTTGTGTTGTGACAAGGTAGGGGGGGGGGGGGGTATACAGAAGATAGCCCTATTTGGTAAAATACCAAGTCCATATAAGGCAAGAACAGCTCAAATAAGCAAAGAGAAACGACAATCCATAATTACCTTAAGACATGAAGGTCAGTAAATCCGGAACATTTCAAGAACTTTTAAAGTTTGTTTAAGTGCAGTCACAAAAACCATCAAGCACTATGATGAAACTGGCTCTCATGAGGACCGCCACAGGAATGGAAGACTCAGAGTTACCTCTGCTGCAGAGGATAAGTTCACTAGAGTTACCAGCCTCAGAAATTGCAGCCCAAATAAATGCTTCACAGAGTTCAAGTCACAGACACATCTGAACATCAACTGTTCAGAGTGGACTGTGTGAATCTGGCCTTCATGGTCGAATTGCTGCAAAGAAACCACTACTAAAGGACACCAATAAGAAGAAGAGACCTGCTTGGGCCAAGAAACACGAGCAATGGACATTAGACCGGTGGAAATGTGTCCTTTGGTCTGGAGTCCAAATTTGAGATTTTTGGTTCCAACCGCCGTGTCTTTGTGAGACGCGGTGTGGGTGAACGGATGATCTCTGCATGTGTAGTTCCACCGTAAAGCATGGATGAGGAGGTGTTATGGTGTGGGGTGCTCTGCTGGTGACACTGTCTGTTCAAGGCTAGCTCCATTCAAGGCACACTTAACCAGCATGGCTACCACAGCATTCTGCAGCGATACGCCATCCCATCTGGTTTGGGCTTAGTGGGACTATCATTTGTTTTTCAACAGGACAATGACCCAACACACCTCCAGGCTGTGTAAGGGCTATTTGACCAAGAAGGAGAGTGATGGAGTACTGCATCAGATGATCTGGCCTCCACAATCCTCCGACCTCAACCCAGTTGAGATGGTTTGGGGTGAGTCGGACGGCAGAGTGAAGGAAAAGCAGCCAACAAGTGCTCAGCATATGTGGGAACTCCTTCAAGACTGTTAGAAAAGCATTCCAGATGAAGCTGGTTGAGAGAATGCCAAGAGTGTGCAAAGCTGTCATCAAGGCTATTTGAAGAATCTCAAATATAAAATATATTTTGATTTGTTTAACAATTGTTTGGTTACTACATGATTCCATAAGTGTTATTTCATAGTTTTGATGTCTTCACTATTATTCTATAATGTAGAAAATAGTAAAAATAAAGAAAAACCCTTGAATGAGTAGGTGTGTCCAAACTTTTGACTGGTACTGTACATACATATATATATACATATACATATACACACACATTAAAATACAAGAACACAGTCAATGGAAGAAATAAAACCATTAAGTGATAGATTTTAAACAAATACATTTCAATCATTGAACAACCATGCCATGATTACAGTGAAAAAACACACAAATCTCTTCAGAATTTCTTTCAACAATAACCTTTCTGATGATGGATATATAGTGTTTTAGAATTAAACTCTTCAAGTGTCTATTCTCATTTATTACTAATGGATATGTTGTCTCCTATCCTCTACTTTGTTCATTTTGATTTGATGGCCATAGGCTTTTGGAGAAGGTGACGCCATTTCACGTTAGCTATTTGCTAGTTCGTATTGGTCTTTTCTTCAAGTCATTGTCATCTTCAGTAACCAAAAACCCTAAATGGGGCTCTTCATTGTTTTGAGCAACTATTGCAGACATACTTAGCAGCAACCTGTGATTACATAGACAAAGGTTTTATGACATCATTTTCATCAGCAACAGGAATTAGAGGACTTGTTTGACTTGTCTGTGTTGATAATACCTCAGTCAGCTTGACTCTATGGACCAACATCTTTATGTCTGTGACTGAGGGCCAGTGCAGAGGCACGGCAGGAGGGTGGTGGTGGGGAAAGGGGGTTGATTCCTGCTCTGTGCTCTCCTCCTCATGCACAGGCACTCCAGAGATGCGGGCAGTAATGGAAGCTGCAGCTGTCGTGGCTGTATTGATTGCTCAGACCTGCAGATTATTGCTGTGAAGAGTGACTAACAGCAACAAAAAATAAAATAAAGTCTGGCTACCCTGAAAAGCAACATGTTTAATTGTTTGTGGTGTTCTCCAGTCCCTACCACTGGAGGCCCTTAGGGACAGGGGCCAGTTCAGGCCCTGACCTTTTCCTTTCCACAGCCAGCCTCATGCACAGATAGACCAGGAAAGATATCAATGCTCCTCACCAACATTCCTCCAATTACCAGCTACAAACAAAGATGGAGCTAGCTAGCCCTCATGAGTTGAAATGGTGCTGGAGTTGTATTGCTCAGCATCTGGATTAAATGATGTTACATGTCAGATATGATGTAAAGCATTTTTTAAGTGTGCATTCCAAGCTGATAATTAAACGTTGCATTGTAAAATAATTGTTATGCGTGAAATTAAGGTAAATATTCAGAAGTCAACATGTAAACATCGATTGATTAGTAGGCCTCCTTGCTAGTGTGTAGAGGGTTAAATTGAATAAAGGCGAAATCTGTTAAGATTCTAATCACCTCCCTTAACACTTGCACTAGCAGCACTGCTGTTCTGGAGGTGCAGAGAGAAATACATTAAAAACAATATCAGCTCTCTGCTGGCATCCACAGACACTCAATCTGCATTCATCTCAGTGTTTTGCAATCATAATGAATATTAATGGCTGTTTTTCTGCTCCATAATAATCTCATAATGACCCTACAAAGTAAATGTAGATACCCTAAAACAACCATTTATCATCACTACATCCCAAAGCACCAATACTATCATCTTCTGCTAAGACGAGGCCATCAGTGGGTTTCCAAATCATTCCAGTCTAGCAGGAATAGTACTGAGAGACAAAAATTAAATTAAGTTTATGTGTGAATACATTTTTCTTTGGGTTTGTCATAGTTGTGAATGAGTATCATCCTACTACAGAGTCTTCATGTAGAGCATGGCTTTTCATCCTACAATTTTGATATGGGTTTCTGTTGAGCTATTTTGTATTGTATATTTATAGGGGTGCTGGTGTTAGTGTGGAACTAAATGATTAATGTACACAGCATCCATTCCATTGTTCAATCATTCAAACCACAATATAAACATTCTTCAACTGTCCAATGAACAAATGCATTTTGGCAAATAGAACAAAATGAAATTGAGCTTTGTGTGTGCTTAATAGCACTTCTTTAGTTCCCATCAAATGCCTCTCCCATGGGTCTTTACCACATGGCCGAGGAGTCCAGCTCAATCCACACAGATATTATCTGCGAACGTCTGGACTCTATTTGGGAATTGGTAAAGTGTACAGAGAAATAGACTCGGATAGAACACCCTGGCAAATTCCATTTCACATCTGAAGTGGTTTGCTTGTGAAAGATCATTTGGATTGGAGTGAGTAAACAGAGAGGACTCTCTGTTGAGTTATGTGTGAAAGCTGGGGATTAGGGCTTGATCAGGAAGTCCTGGAGATTGTTTGGAGAAGCAATGCCGCCTCGCAAAATGAGACTCCAACTCCACTGTTTCACAAGAAGCCCTCTTTCTCCTCTGATTATTGTCACACTTTGATACAGTGTGTAGCTTTTGTGGATTTGCTTTCCATTACGTGATCATCATGTATTGCCAATGATGTAACCATCTGGCTTCACATCACATCCCTCATTTCCGGCTTGAGGAAGCTTATTTTTTTCTTTAGCGTCTATAGTGCTAAATACTAGGAATTCATTAATAGGAATGACTGCTTTTTGTTTCGGCTTTCTGAGGCAATATCCTTACTTTTATGTAGAAATAATACAATTTATATTTTTTTCAGTTAACATAATTATTGACACAATCAATTCCTTGCGTCCATCAATTTCTTATACTGTATACATACGGTATTCCCTTTATATATGTCACTTCTCCTCGATAAAAGTACATAATTACTCATATAGATAAAACATACATGAATATCTTAAGTTACTTTAATAATTTGAATGCAGAAGAACTAGAAAAACCACATGGACTCATCATGGTGGGCTTCTTTCTATTATGGACAGAGCACTTGAGTGTGATGGGCAAATTGTGGCTCCATCACAATGGAGTTACTAAAGCTGATGAAAGGCACAGACATTAATTGAATGACCTTGGCATCACAGGTTTTAATGAGGAGATCCACTTTAACGTAAAAGGCATACAGAAGGATATTTTTTTATTTTAGTGGGCATTTCAACATCTCCATCTTTGACCATGTTTCTCTGAACACAGACAACTGTTGCCCTAAATAACATTACACAATTAACTTTGGTGACCTTCTTCACAGTCCTGCTCCTATGGAGTTTGAAATAAATTACGCCACACTAAGCAGGTAACAGTCAACAAAGAACTGGTTGGTAAGCCTTTTAGGGCAGGTAAGTGATGTCCTTCCTCTGTGAAAATCACAGACTACAGGGATTCTTTCAAGACGTCTTCAAAATGTATCTTTAGTCATAAGATGTTTTGAAAAGTTTCTATGTCTCAAAGTCTCTTAAGATGTCTCAACGTTATGTCTCAATATGTTTCAAGACATCTTAAGACAAAGGGGAGGGCTGAGTATGTACTGCATATTGCACAGTTTTTGTTTGTCTGTAATGTAAACAAAAAAACATATCACAATACACTGTAGTACCTAGCAAGATGGAGATCACAGAGGTTATTTTTCATGAGGGCATTTCACAAATGGCATCAACTACCTTAACTACCACTGCAAAGGTTTTGCTTGAGAACTTTGGCTTTTGAATCACGACGTTCTGGTACTGTATGTCTGCCTTGTGATTTATTGGGAGAGTCCCCGGAAATATTTTTCTTTTTCTTATTGACGTAGCCAGTGACATAGTTCCTCAAAAGAGTCCATTGAAACCAGACCCTAGTCACTGTATTGCCTAGGGTTGGGTTTTCAAGACTATAATCAATGTGGGGGTCTGGGGGCTTATGCCTCCCTCTCAAGACACATTTACAACATAATGTACTTATGAGTAGTATCCTACTCTGCCACTCAGCTACCATCTGACCGCTACGATCTGTCATAAACTTCAGACCTTGTTTGTTGTTTAAAGTGAATATAATGTCACTATTCTCACTTTGAAACCAACAATGTATCCCAATGAAGGGTTATCAACATAATGGATGCACATTTTCTGTGTTGGTGAACGTGATAAAAATGTATAGGAAAATGACTGAAATACCGAGTTTTAGAGGAGATGGGGAAGGAGATGGTCTAATTCCCCACCCTGCTTTTTTATGATGTTTTAGTGGTGGTGGTGGTGGATACCTGACCTACTAAGAGTAGGGCCTAGTCTACACAGTGACAGATCCATCAAAGCAGTGGAGGCTGTCTCACTTGATGTGGAGTCAGGCATGGGGTTCTGCCTGGCACAGAGAAATGGGTGCCAGACTTCACTCTCCACTGGCACCCAGCCCTCACTATTATTGTCCTTCACTCCTCAGGCTCATGCTGAAGCCTGCTATTCAATTAGGATACTATAACTTTCTGTTTCATCACTGTATTTGAAGTTCAAAGAAGATGTTAAATAGAAATGACATGAATTGATATGTAGAAAATTGCTAAATAATATCAATGTATATTCATATATTGACTTCAATTAAGTCAATGTCAATAGTGACAACAGCATATTTTCTTGAAATGGTCATTGTCACGAATTCTCAGACATCATATGACACACTGTACTGTGTGTCTAGGACAACGCTGTCTGACATTGTTGTCACCTTTGAATCGTCTGGAGTATCTGTCAGATATGCACTAGAATTATTACTGTTTAATTCACAAGAGCGACTGTGTCAGGGTTCTCAAAACCAAACAGATGGAGCTAGTCTGGAACAGAAGGTATGTAAATCTTGGATCACACCATTGGAATTGTCATTCAATTATTTCTCCAAGTGGCCATTTTTGAGATGTCATGAGTGCTGTTTACTGTGTGTGTGTTGGCAACTTTTTATGTTGAACCTGACACATACTGCTTGTGAAATTCACTTAATGATCGACTGATTAGATCGGTTTTGAGATTGCCAGAATGGTTGATACCTATTTTTCCCCCTTCTTTTTTAAAAACAATTATCTGGATACAAACATATTTATTTGCAATAGTACCACAGCCACTACTCCTACGGTGATGACAAACACTGACCAAAAAAAGAAGAAAGAAATTCAAAGACAAAGATAATATCTAAATAGAACTGATGCTTTTGACAAGTTATCAGCTATCCAGTCTGAAAACAGTATAGGAGATTTACAGTATGTCACAAATATATACTGAACAAAAATATCAACGCAACATGCAACAATTTCAACGATTTTACTGAGTTACAAATTCATATAAGGAAATCAGTCAATTGAAATAAATTCATTAGGCCATAATCTATAGATTTCACGACTGGGCAGGGGCGTAGCCATGGGTGGGCCTGGGAGGGCATAGGCCCACCCATGGGGGAGCCAGTCCCAGCCAATCAGAATGAGTTCTTCCCCACAAAAGGGCGTTATTACAGACAGAAATACTCCTCAGTTTCATCAGCTGTCTGTGTGGCTCGTCTCAGAAGATCCCGCAGGTGAAGAAGCCGGATGTGGAGGTCCTGGGCTGGTGTGGTTACGCGTGGCCTGCGGTTGTGAGGCCGGTTGGACATACTGCAAAATTCTCTAAAACTGACAGGTGGATGGATTATCTTTGGCAAAGGAGAAATGCTCACTAACAGGGATATAAACACGTTTCAGCACAAAATTGGAGAGAAATAAGCTTTTTGTGCAATCTTTTGTTTCATGAAACATAGGACCAACACTTTACATGTTGCAATTATATTTTTGTTCAGTACATATATATACTGATACTATGAGAGCCTTCTGCTACAGTGTATGTTTAAAAATCTGTCAGAAGCTTTAGAGCCCCAGTTGAACATTTTACTCCTCAGAGCTTAGATATTTATTTCATTGAGTCCATCCAACTGAAGAGCTATTGAATCTAGTCTAAACCATGGGGATTTTGTCCAGCCAAGCAATATTCCCCTCCACCTTGCCACAGTTACCCCCTCAGTAGAACCATGATTGCTGTACCCTGCTGGAGTGGGCAGAAAATAGCAGAACATCTTTGAACTTGTGGTATATAGACAAATTCTATATTATCTGCATTTCACACAGAAACATGCTGTTCTTTGTAGATCTCCCCAGTGCTTTTTAAACCGACCACTTATGTCTATAAGTGAATGCATTACCAGAACTATTGTGTTGTTCAGATTCATTCATAGTTGATCATTTGGATAAACACTACTCAGGTAAAACATTAAAGCAGTGATGTAGGAGAGGAGATGACCAGATTTTGTTCAAGTGTGCATTTGATTGAGGACCTGATGGCTACATTGCAGAAAAGAGAGAGCATACTTGAATTTCAACCACAAACAGTATTCCCTTCATCACAGTAAACCTCCAATATCCCTACTACAAACTTCAGCTGTCATTTTCATTACATATAGGAATTTTAAACAGAAGTTAATGTCAGCTGGTATTTATATTCAGAGAGTGAATGCCAGAGAGGCAAATTATGATGACAATGTTTCAAAATGTCAATTAAGTAGAACAAGTACAAGGATTTAAAGTAGAAAATTGAAGGGATTGTGGCATCCACTGGAATAGTTTACAGCAGCAAACAAAATGTGTTGTAGTTAAGTGACAACTGCTTATCTCCATGGAGATCGGGTACAGGATCATTGTGTAAAGTGTCTGCAGGTTTAATGCAGATAGGATGTCATTATTGTTTTTGTTCTCCTAATGACAGTCATTATGCACGGACACTGATTGAATTCCATTTGTTACCTGCGCTTGAACCTGAGTGGAATAATTACCATTTAAGTATCTCCATTAAAATTCATACACGAATGTTCATGCCCAGACCTCCTGTTAAAAATAACTAAAATATTATTTGAATCTGAATTGGATTATTACCCCAGCCCTGTTTTAAATACCTGATTAATGAATAACGTCTAACTGTACAAAATGTGTTGTCGATGTGTTGCTTTTTTGCTGTGTGTCATTTCTCAGAAGATGCACAAACAACAACATGAAACCACTTTTAGCTATCAGCATCCTTCTCAGCATTCTCACCTAATATTTAATTAAAATGTATCTGCTGGTAAATGTAATCAATATCTAGCTCCCAGTCTAAATGTCATTTTCAACCTCTTGTGCCACATTCCAAATAAATATTGCTTTTTCATTGTAACAAGCATTTGACAGGAATTTTCATATTGCATTTTTTAAAGTTCAAATGAGCCCCATGATACATGCATGATATGTTTCAAATGTAATACAGTATAGAGATACCACTGTTGGCTAATCCTAAAGCAGATCCCATATAAATCAGGTGTTCCAATAATTCTGTACAACACATACATTAAACAATGCCCTTCGACAAAGATTGCTGTATATTTGGGAATTTAATGTGGTTATGTTCCATTATGATAACAACCATAGCCAGTTTATATGCTGTCCATTTAATGCTGCTGATACTGGAACACTGGTCAATTCAACATTACAATGCTGCACAGGGATGACAGCTGAAATAGTTATTTTAAACATCTTGGAGTCATTGGTCTATAATAATGTGTTTGTTTATCCCTGGGTGCATGCATTCAGCACCAACAGGGACATGTCACTTCTCGTTTCCTGTTTTATTGGCATTCACCCTGCACATATTTACCCAAGTGGAATTAAGTGTGTTTGTGTAGCAGTAAATAAGGCATGCACTTCCCTAATACAGCCATCCTGCTACTGTATAGTATTCACAGCTGTGGCTGAACATTGAGGCTGCAGTGGCAAATAGGGTGGGGATCTGGTGAGACCCAATCAATCACTGACAGATTACTGGTAAAGCCACTTCCAGACCCATTAAAGAGGGACCAATGCAGAATTGCAACTGAACAACTTCTAGTTTTAAGCCAACAGTGGACTTCCTGGTTATTTATCAAAGTCATTGCTGATGAGCAGCACAGCTCACTGCGCGACTGTAGTTCACAGCAGATAGAGCCGAGTGGCAGTGCAGCATTGAAAGGAGTGTTTATACCCTCAGCTGTGGCGCTGTCAGCCTTGTAGAATTTACTGTAAATCACATTGCTTTTATTGCAACATTTAGTAGCTTATCCTCTGTGGGCTCCATTCACGTCAAGCTTGTCCCCATTAGGATTTTAGCCCCAGTCCATAAAGGGACTTGGCTACACATCAACAAATAATGTGAGAAACCAAACCTTTAATTTGAATTTATTTGGGTCCCTTTCTGTTCTTTTCTACCTGGACTCTTCAGCCATCATGGAGTTTCATTATGGAGGGTGCTATAGACTTATTCTTTACCAAGCCACTTCTTCTGCCCAAACCCCCCCCACAGTATATCAACCCTCCAGAGGGCTACACAATCATCGTTACTTTTATTTATATTCATGGGCTTGGTAATTTGCACTAGCTTTATTTGTTAAGATGCACCTGAGGACCCCCCTCCCCTCACTACCCCAAAAAAATATAAAAGGCAGCTAAATATTTAATTTAAGGCAGAATATTTTGTCTGCAGTCTAGACTATAAAATGAAAACATCTTCATGTGTGTTTTGCTAGATGAATGTGAAAATATGTTCTCATCTCTATTAATAGATTGATGTTAAGTTATAGATCTCCTGCATGTCCAAATAAATGTGAACAACCTAAATACAATGAACATAGAACGAGACAATTATCTTATTCCACAAAGCAGGGATCTAGAGACTAAAGTGTTTCCTATTTGTTTACAACATCTCAAATGACACAATCACTCCCTTTGAGAGCAGCCATAGTTTGTCTTTCTCTAAAGCTAGTGTTTCATGGCAGACAGCAACCACTGTTGAAGTGATCAGAGGTGACACAAGAGTCTGTAGGCAGAAGGTTAAAAAAACAGCCAGTTACGTGCCTCTGTAAACCCCTAACCTTGTTCCTGAGGAGATTTTCACTTTGGGGGACACATGAGCAAACATTCTAGCCACACTCATTGCATCAAAGACCTACTGCTTGTTACAGATATAGTGGGCTCAGATCGTAACCTCAGATTAATCTAAAATGTACTCTGATTATCATAATGTAGTTACCTATAAAGTGCATAATATTATTAAATTATGTTAAATCTAACCTGTTGTCTATATTATGTAAGAGACCATGAATGAACTATTTAAATAAAAGTAATTAAGTCAATGTGTTGTAGTTTAACATACAAAGGTGTCTGAATTGCAACAGCATTACTCCTCACCCTATTTGTTGAAAACACTGAATTCTGAATAGGGAAAAAAACATGCTTAAACCACAGTAACATCAATCCATGGCATGTGATAGTAACATATAGAAATACAGTTATAATACCACATTTACTGGGTTTTGTGTATTGGATTTTGTGAGAATAATACATTTTCTTTACATTAATTAATGATCTCTGGGTAATTAATGTTAATTTGGTCAATCCTAATGAACGATTAACAGTAACAGTCATACACGTGAGCAAAGGTGAAAACTGAAAAAAATATGCGAATTCCTGATCAATGTTCCTTTTTGTCTCATAACTTGATCACTCACTGTAGGAGCTTTCAGGTGGGTGATATGATAGACATGAAACTGCAGCCCTGATATGTGGGGGAGTCTAGATAATGTGTGTATTGACGTGCTGTAGCAAGAGTTCAGGGAGGCAGCTGAGCAAAATCATCTAGAATGTCCTGCCTGCTCACACAAGGACAAAAGGCACAGACAGAACATTTTCATATGAGGGAGGAGACAATGAACGTGTCTACACCTGGAAATGCACTGCGGTTGTTTTCTCCCTGACCTCTAGAGCACACTGAGGCTATGTCTCAAATGGCACCCTATTTCCTATATCGTGCACTACTTTTGACCAGAGACCTATGGACCCTGGTCAAAAGTCATGCACTATATAGCCTAGTGATAGGGTGCCATTTGGGCCGCAACCTGATCTTTTTAGAGGCTGTTTTTAGGAACAGACAGAGTCTGGTAGCTATAGTATTAACTGGGCATTGTTACACTCAGCTACTAGCACTGTTGAACAGCAGCGTGTCCTCAATTAATTCCAGGGCTGGAAACATCTCAAGCAGGAGATTAATACCTGATCTGATTACATCTACTGTACTCTTGGTCTCCTCCTTTGATTTCACCTTGTCTGATCTAAATTGAAGCAATGAGCCTTCTAGAGCCTTTTCTTCGTCAACATATTACCAATTTATCTTCCTCATCATTTTCTATCAAATAAACAATGCCATATTACCTCGCATAAACCTTAAGAGATGGAATAAGGAGGGAATGATTGGAAAAATGACAAGCAACACAGAACAATCGAAGTAGGCTATTCTTTCCCACAGGCTGCTAGCTATAGGTATCCACTGTGCACCGCTGAATCAGTGCAGTAATTATTACCTTGGAGTGTGTGAGCTGGAGCTGGCATTGGTCAGAGCTGCACAGCGGTTGAGTCTTGTCTGCCTATGGGTAGGAATTCTCTGAAGAGCTCAGGATCTGCTGGAAATGTCATGGGGGGTCTGTGGGGAGTGCTCAAGGCTGAATCAATGCATCACTCCAAGGCCCTCGCAAATGAATTTGAGAGGGCATTGTGGGACTAACGGTGCCAGGATCCAGATCATGTGTCTAACTGGGGTTCCTCCTAGCCTGCCATCCCAATTGGCTAGAGAGATAACCTCCTCCCTTCAAGGAGCTGAGAAATGATAAAAAATAAATGGAATCTTCAAAGTAGCCACCCTTTGCCTTGATGACAGCTTTGCACACTCTTGGCATTCTCTCAACCAGCTTCACATGGAATGATTTTCCAACAGTCTTGAAGGAGTTCCCACATATGCTGAGCACTTGTTGGCTGCTTATCCTTCACTCTGCGGTCCAACTCATCCCAAACCATCTCAATTGGGTTGGGACCGGGTGATTGTGGAGGCCAAGTCATCTGATGCAGCACTCCATCACTCTCCTTCTTGGTTAAATAGCCCTTAAACAGCCTGGAGGTGTGTTTTGGGTCATTGTCCTGTTGAAAAACAAATGATAGTCCCACTAAGCACAAACGAGATGGGATGGCGTATTGCTGCAGAATGCTGTGGTAGCCATGCTGGTTAAATGTGCCTTGAATTCTAAATAAATCACTGACAGTGTCAACAGCAAAGCACCCCACACCATCACACCTCCTCCTCCATGCGGTGGATACAACACATGCAGAGATTATTCGTTCACCTACTCTGTGTCTCACAAAGACATGGCGGTTGGAACCAAAAATCTCAAATTTGGACTCATCAGACCAAAGGACAGATTTCCAAGTGTCTAATTTCCATTGTTTGTGTTTCTTGGCACAAGTAAGTCTCTTCTTCTTATTGGTGTCCTTTAGTAGTGGTTTCTTTGCAGCAATTCGACCATGGAGGCCTGATTCACGCAGCCTCCTCTGAACAGTTGATGTTGAGATGTGTCTGTTACTTGAACTATGTGAAGCGTTTATTTGGGCTGCAATTTCTGAGGCTGGTAACTCTAATGAACTTATCCTCTGCAGCAGAGGTGACTCTGGGTCTTTCTTTCCTGTGGCAGTCCTCATGAAAGCCAGTTTCATCATAGCGCTTGATGGTTTTTGCGACTGCACTTGAAGAAACTTTCAAAGTTATTGACATTTTCTGGGTTGACTGACCTTCATGTCTTAAAGTAATGATGGACTGTCGTTTCTCTTTGCTTATTTGAGATGTTCTTGCCATAATATGGACTTGGTCTTTTACCAAATAGGGTCATGAAGCTGGTTGAGAAAATGCCAAGAGTGTGCAAAGCTGTCATCAAGGCAAAGGGTGGCTACGTTGAAGAATCTAAAATCTAAAATCTATTTTGATTTGTTTAACACTTTTTTGGTTACTACATGATTACATATGTGTTATTTCATTGTTTTGATGTCTTCACTATTATTCTACAATGTAGAAAATAGTAAAAATAAAGAAAGACCCTTGAATGAGTCAGTGTGTCCAAACTTTTGACTGGTTCTGTATATTCCCCAAATATATATTTGTCTATTTTTGTGACGATCCCGGCTGTCTGAGTCGGGTCCTGTCTGGTGACTAGTGTTCCTGCTCGTATTCTCCAGTTTCCCGAGGGTTCGGGAACGCTCCGGGGAGCGCTCTGGTTTTCCGCACCTGCATCCCATCAGCAATCTGCACACCTGGTCCTGATCATCACCCTTCTTAGGCTCTGGCCCAACATCCAGTTCCTGCCGGATCGTTAGCCATGAACAGTATGTTGTCAGCGTATCAGTCTCTGAGCCAGTTGTGTTAGTTTTGTTGTTTTGCACCTTTTTTGACTTGCTGTGTACTGACCTCCGTTTTGTTCTGTCTGCAGTCTCTCACCCGGAACCTTCACCCAACCTCTGCCTGATGGTCGGCGGCTGCCGAGCCAGTACCGGACCAACCACTGCACCCTCAACAACCCATCCACGCCACCCGCTCTGTTCCCTGGATTATTCAGCTTCACTCGGACTCTATTAATAAACACTCACCTTTGTCTCACGTACCGTGTCCTGGTCTGCTTCTGGGTTCTGGCTTAGTTAACCGTGACAATTTTAATAATGTAGTAAGTAAGTGATGTTGTACACTAAGAACCTTCTACACAAAGTCTTGAATGATAATAATTATTGTGTAATAATTGTTTCATTACACTCACCAGTGCATTTGACTGGGCCTATTGTCTTATGTATTTATAGCCTAATCATTAGCCTTGGTTTTATATTGAATGAACTAATCAATATATTCGTTCTTGATACTGAAGCTATACACTGAGGGCACAAAACATTAAGAACACCTGCTCTTTCCATAACATAGACTAACCAGGTGAATCTAGGTGAAAGCTATGATCCCTTATTGATGTCACTTGCTGAATCCACTTTAATCAGCATAGATGAAGGGGAGGAGACAGGTTAAACAAGGATTTTTAAGCCTTGAAACAATTGAGACATGGATAATGTGTGTGTGCCATTCAGAGGGTGAATGGGCAAGACAAAATATATAAGTTCCTTTGAATGGGATATGGTAGTAGATGCCAGGCGCACAGGCTTGCGTGTGTCAAGAACTGCAACACTGCTGGGTTTTTCATGCTCATCAGCTTCCCCTGTGTATCAAGAATGGTCCACCACCCAAAGGACATCCAGCCAACTTGAGACAATTGTGGGAAGCATTGAGTCAACATGGGCCAGCATCCCTGTAGAGTCCATGCCCAGACGAATTGAGGCTGTTCTGAGGGCAAAAGGGTGCAATTCAATATTAGGAATATTTTGTACACTCAGAGTATATTCCATGTGAAATGTAGCCTATAGTTCATAATAAAAAGCAAAGCAATTCTCCAATGTAAACGCAACCTAAAATTGTCACATCTATGGAAGGAAGGGCTTTGAATTGGCCTCCTCCGACAGAATACATGCGCAGTGCGCCTCCATGCTGCCTTCTGTAGAGCAGCTGTCCAGGGTTTGGAATTCCAACATGGCAGAGGCTGTGGTCAGTCTTCCTCTCACTAACTTGGAATGGTTTCAAATCGCAAGCAGTCGCGCTTAACCCGAGCACCCATTCATCAAGCATATCCACTGGATCGATGTTACTATAATCTCTGAAGCTACCCTGTCATATATACAGGTAAGAGTTAATGTGTCTCTATTTTAGATATGAACAATTAAAAAGAAGCGAGGCTGCAATACGCAAGAGTAAGCGCTTTTTGTGGTATACCCCTTGAAACGTTCTCACGCATCACGCATCATGCAGCGTAGGACCTATCCAACTATAATATATTAAAAATGTATATATAGGCATTGTCAAATGCGAAAGTCGACTATAGCTACTGCGAGGATGTGAAGTTTATGGCACGGCTGAGAATCACTCAGGCGTTCGAGCAATTAATGATTTAAGAATCAATCATTTTAATGAGAAAGTGACGAGGGCGATACAAATTGTTGCCAAGTAACTTTCAAGTGAAAACATTATGATAATCTGAAGATACACTTGGTGCGATAACTGGTGGCAGGTGGCTAATAAATACGTTGTCATTGCGCTCTTCATGGTAACAATTGGCTGTTTGTAGTATATTTTAAAAGTAATGGGACAACATCATTCATGCTGCTTTAGCCGCTTCCCCTAATGGGGTTGCAAGAAAATGTGTTTTTATATCGTCGTAGGGAGCGTCAGCAAGGAACAAGGAGTACTGATCTAGGCTTAACATTCATGGTCATGTGTTTTGCCTTTCTCTTCACATGTTATCCAAGAGCTTTTGTTGTTTTTTATTTCTTCTTAGTTATATGCATGTAGGTTAAAATGAATACCTGACGAAAGGACCCACGTTTCAAGGCAGTGAAATTCGATAGCTTAAAGGAAAAGTGCCTGTAATGAGAAGCAACCTTTGGAATTCCTCCTCGTGAAAATTCAGATTCTGCTGTTTTCCTTTCCCCTTGTTTTTAGGCGTAAGAAGACATGATCACTAGCACCAGTATTTATGGTACGTGGGACTATTTAATGTATTGATTCATTATAACTGGGAGAGTTTTCCCGGTGCGTTTATGTTGTGTATGCATGGCTCATCTTAATGTTGAAAAGTTAAACATTGAGGTTGCAATTGCAGCAATAGTTTGTTATAGAAATACCAATAATAGGTTAGTAACAATAGTTTGTTAAATGCACATAGCTGGTTGTGAATAGCATGTTTACCATGTGGATGCATTTTATTTGAGATATGCTGTACTGTGCTATTTTAGTAGAGTATATTGATTCAAAACTAAAAGTTAACTACTACTAATAATGATAATAATAACAATAGTTACTGTATAGCATATTACTGCCACTAGCCTAATAATGATAATAATGATAGTTAGGCTATTATCAGTTTTACATGGTCAAGAACAAGTTAGTGCGTAACTTCAGTCTTTTGCATTCAAATTTCGGTTCACACACTGTACATATTATTTATTTTTGCATGTGTATGAAATGTATGTATTGTCATATTTTATGCGTCAATTTATCTTTACCAGACGGGATCTGCTTCCCCTATCTGCATTAACTAAATGTTTAGTGGTGGTTTTAGCATAAACATAATGTAAAAGTAGTATTTGGGAATGGGAGACCAGCTCCCATGTCATTGGGGAAGTGATTGCTAGATGAGGGATTTCTTCCATGTATGTTATAAGCTCTAATGTATTTTCTCTCTACTGTTTTGCCTGTCTCCGATGTTCAGAAATTCAACCAATATATTAGACCATTGGCATTAGCTCCAAATTGCACTGTCATGCATCCAGTCGAGTCCAGGGGCATTTACGACGTTCATATAGACTTTTCTTATGAGCATGAAAGTGTATGGGGCATTAACTCTGTTTGTGTAGTGAAATGAATGGGTAAGTGGCCCGTCATGTTTCGACCTATGCATGTTTTATTTATCAGATATTACTTTGTATATGCCATTTATGCTATGGAGTTAATACATTGAAGTAATTTGATACCAGTAAATAACATGCCACTTTAATGGGTTCAGTCTGCCTTTACAGACAGCAAAAGAGTAGAGCTAGAATAACAATTTTTGTGAACATTCAGTAAAGCTGTGTATTGTAAAGTAGACCAATGTGTGAGTTAATCAATAAGGACAATGATCAGCAGCCCAACTCCCACATTCTAAAGTGCTGTCCTTTTACTTTCACTTTTCAACATTATGGGAAACTTTGCTCATTCTTTATTTTAATATCAGAACATTCACATTCAACATTTTCACATTATTTGTCTCCATCAGAATTGGTTACCCTCTTTCTATAGCCTACAGGGGCACATATTATGACCCGTTGCAGTCCACAGCCCACCCCACAAGTGTTAGCAGTTGTTCGGGGTGATAAATAGATTTACTACAGATTCGTACTTAACATTATAATATTGACACATAAGAAATTCAGTTTCAGAACTTCCCCACTGGGCACAGACGTCAGTTCAACGTCTAGTTTTGATTTACATTTGGTTGAGTTTTCAACTAACGTGAATTCATCATGAAATCAACAAAAAATGTCACCATGTCAATGGATTGAGGTTAAAAGTTGGGTGAAAAAAATACGAAATGGCCTTAAGTTGATTCAACGTCATCACATAGATTTCTTTGGTTGAAATGACATGGAAACGACGTTGATTCAACCAGTGTTTACCCATTGGGTCTTGTTTAGCTGTATGAAGTTTTGATCCTCAAATTGAACACTTATTTTCTCAATACAAAAATCCAACATATTTTTGTTCACACATCTCATTTTAATTTATATGCGAGGGAATTAAATAATTAACAGAGAGCTGAAGTGTGTTTTCATTCCTCTTCAGTAAAATGTACATCACAACCACTAAAATCAAATCAAAGTTTATTGGTTGCATACACAAGTTTGCAGGTGTTATAGCAGGTGCAGTGAAATACTTGCAGCATTGAAGGTCACCAAGAACACAGTGGCCTCTATCCTTCTTAAATGGAAGAAGTTTGGAACCACCAAGACTCTTCCTAGAGCTGGTCGCCCGGCCAAACCGAGCAATCGGGGGGGAAGGACCTTGGTCAGGGAGGTGACCAAGAACCTGATGGTCACTCTGACAGAGCTCCAGAATTCCTCTGTGGTGATTGGAGAACCTTCAAGAAGACAACAATCTCTGCAGCACTCCACCAATCAGGCCTTTATGGTAGTAGAGTGGCCAGACGGAAGCCACTCCTCAGTAAAAGGCACATGACAGCCCGCTTGGAGTTTCTGATTATTTTCAGAATGCACTGTACGTACACAGTGAGTAAACAACAGTATATAAAAAATAATATGAGGTGACCAGCATTCAATGACTACACTGAGTGTACAAAACATTAAGAAAACCTTCCTAATATTGAGTTGCACCCCCTTTTGCCCTCAGCACAGCCTCAATTCGTAAGGGCATGGACTCTACAAAGTGTCGAAAGCGTTCCAAAGGGATGCTGGCCGATGTTGACTCCAATGCTTCCCACAGTTGTGTGAAGTTAACTGGATGTCCTTTGGTTATTGGACCATTATTGATACACACGGAAACTGTTGAGCGTGAAAAACCCAGCAGCATTGCAGTTCTTGACACACTCAAACCGGTTTGCCTGGCATCTACTACCATACCCCATTCAAAGGCAATTCAATATTTTGTCTTGACCATTCACCCTCTGATTGGCACACAATCTATCTCTCAATTTACTCAAGGCTTAAAAATCCTTATTTCGCTTGTCTCTTTCCCTTCATCTACACTGATTGAAGTGGACTGAACAAGTGACATCAATTAGGGATCATGTTCCTAATGTTTTGTACACTCAGTGTATATACATGGGGCATTAGTCTCAAGATGCAGGGTAGAGTACCGGGCAGGTAGCCGGCTAGTGATGTCTGAAGACCTAGAGATATCAAAGCTGTTTTTCACTCTCTTGGTCCCGGCTTTGATGCATTTGCCTAATAGAAGGTAGCAGAGTGAACAGACCGTGGGTCAGATTCTTGATGATCTTTTTTGCCTTCCTTTGACACCGAGTGCTGTAAAGGTCATGGAGGGCAGGCAGGGTGCCCCCGGTGATGCGTTGGGCTGTCCGCACCACCCTCTGGAGAGCCATGCGGTTGAGGGTGGTGCAGTTGCCATACCAGGCGGTGATGCAGTCCAACAGAATGCTCTCAATGGTGCATCTGTAAAAGTTTGTGATGGTCTTCGTGGCTAGCCATCTGAGGTTGTAGAGGTGCTGTTATGCCTTCTTCACCACGGTGTCGGTGTGGTGGGACCATTTCAGTTCCTTGGTAATGTGCACACCAAGGAACTTGATGCTTTTGACCCTCTCCACTGTGGCCCCGTCAATGTGGATGGGGGCGTGCTCCCTCTTCTGGCTCCTGTAGTCCACAATCAGGTCCTTTGTTTTTCTGACATTGAGGGAGTGGTTATTTTCCTGGCACCACTCCGCCAGGACTCTAACCTCCTCCCTGTAGGTTGTCTCGTCGTTGTTGGAGTGTTTTGCTGTAATGTGTTTTCATAAAAGCGGACATGATCATACATGTGTTTTAAGGCACTTTGTTTGTATTTCTCAGTGCTTTTTCACATGCCTGATGGTTTTAGGTGAAACTAACTAATTGCATTCAGCACTCACTCTCAAGATGTTGCTGTGTGGTTTAAAAACATAATGCTTTTTGAAATACATGAACATCTTACATTTTAGATATAGTTATGAGTACAGTATTCTTAACTTTAGTTATTAGCAGCTGATGATACAATAGATAAGAATAGAGAACATGGACCTAGTCCCGTTAGCGACCATGTCCTAACGTAGCGCCGGGTCCATAGGCTGCTCATAGGTGATTTTCTTTAGTCGTGATTTAACCTTTTGGCTTCTCCAGTGTGTGTGGTAAATACCCTGACAGCTCTATTTATTCGTCATTTGGTTGCACTTCTGATTGCAATCTAAGCTGTGTGGTTGACATGGATCCTCATCTTGGATTTTGTGGGGGGCTTGATGACAGATGCTGACCCCTCCCCTTTTCACCACCCTCTTCGCCTGATGCCTGGCATGTTGACATGTTAGCAGAGTACTTACAGGCAAATACTGTTGCTTGATATATCATAGGTTTTGATAATGTGACTACACTCTACTACAGACTTGTTGCAATTGTTTTTCATTGCATCCACATTTCTTGTAACACCCTTCATAATTGTTGGTTTTATATTGGGAAATACAGTATGTAATTGCTGCAATTAGGCAAACAAATATTTTTGAAACATATAATTAATGGCTTAATCATAAATAATCCGAATGTAATGTACATGCACACACTCCTAAATAGTTTAAATATACATATTACCATCTGCTTTTTGAATTGATTAAACAAATGGATGTAATTTTAGTTGTTTCTTGTTTAACTTTTTTTTGTTTAACTTTTTTCCTACAATACAACTATATACATTGTATACAGTATGCATAGGAATCATATACCTACAGTTAATAGTGCTGCTGTTAAAAGAGGAGTGAATCCAGAGAACATCTTTGAAGTCCTAAAAAGGGTTAAGCTGATAAAGCTGTAAGATAGGACATGCATTTGATCTGAATGCTGCTGACCATTTATAGTACAATACAATTCAAATTGTTCTCTTCAGCAACCCTTGAGTGAAGAACATAGGCTATATATGCATTCTGGATGGTATACGATACGATACCACCGCATTTTCTTCTTATTGGAGCAACAAGTCCTCGCAAAACATAAAAGTCACAGAGACTAATGATACACTACATTACCAAAAGTATGTGGACACCTGCTCGTCGAATATCTCATTCCAAAATCATGGGCATTAATGTGAAGTTGGTCCCCCCTTTGCTGCTATAACAGCCTCCACTCTTCTGGGAAGGCTTTCCACTAGAACATTGCTGTGGGGACTTGCTTCCATTCAGCCACAAGAGCATTAGAGAGGTCGGGCACTGATATTGGGCGATTAGGCCTGACTCGCAGCCGGCATTCCAATTTATCCCAAAGGTGTTCGATGGGGTTGACGTCAGGGCTCTGTGCAGGCCAGTCAAGTTCTTCCACGCCGATCTCGACAAACCATTTCTGTATGGACCTCGCTTTGTGCATGGGGGCATTGTCATGCTGAAACAGGAAAGGGCCTTCCCCAAACTGTCGCCACAAAGTTGGAAGCACAGAATCATCTAGAATGTCATTGTATGCTGTAGCGTTAATATTCCCCTTCACTGGAACTAAGGGGCTTAGCCCAAACCATGAAAAACAGCCCAAGACCATTATTCCTCCTCAAACAAACATTACAGTTGTCATTGGGGCTAAGCCCCTTAGTTGGAGCAGGTAATGTTCTCCTGGCATCCGCCAATCCCTGATTAGTCCGTCGGACTGCCAGATGATGAAGCATGATTCATCATTCCAGAGAAGGCGTTTCCACTGCTCCAGAGTCCAATGGCGGCGAGCTTTACACCACTCCAGCCGCAATTGGCATTGCGCATGGTGATCTTAGGCTTGTGTGTGGCTGCTCGGCCATGGAAATCAATTTCATGAAGCTCCCGACGAACAGTTCTTGTGTGGCCCACCGCTTCGCGGCTGAGCCGTTTTTGCTCCTAGACTTTTCCACTTCACAATAACAGCACTTACAGTTGACCGGGGCAGCTATAGCAGGGCAGAAATTTGATGAACTGACTTGTTGGAAAGGTGGCATCCTATGACGGTGCCACGTTGAGTCATTGAGCTCTTCAGTAATGCCATTCTACTGCCAATGTTTGTCTATGGAGATTGCATGGCTTTGTTCTCGATTTTATACACCTGTCAGCAATTGGTGTGGCTGAAATAATGAAATCCACTAATTTGTAGGGGTGTCCACATACTTTTCTATATATAGTGTATTTCAATTCCTATCCCCTCTCAGTAAATGGAATGAAATAAACCTCAACATTCACTGGTCAAACGTTTGTTTTTTAGACAATATTTGTGTTAATCTTCACTCTAGCATTTTCATAACCAACATCATATATTATGATTTATCATACATACTGTATATGTATACGCTTTTATAAGTAATGTAGTTGTATCGTAGAATATATGTGTTTTGAAGATATGAATTCCACCATGTCAGATCCTAGGGATCCCAACCTGTCCTTCAGTAAATCATTAGCAGAGAGAGGTAGCGTCAACATCTGAAGTAGAGTCCAGGGCCATAACATACAGTGCCTTCAGAAAGCATTCATACCACTTGACTTATTCCACATTTTGTTGTGTTACAGCCTGAATTTAAAATAAAATCTCACCCATCTACACACAATCCCCCATAATGACAAAGTGATTTATTTTTTATTTTTATGTTTGCTAATTTATTGAAAATGAAATACATTAAAAATAATTTACATAACTATTCACACCCCTTTGCTATGAAACTCCAAATTGAGCTAAGGTGCATCCAATTTACTTTGATCATCCTTGAGATGTCATTACAACTTGATTGGAGTCCACCTATGGCCAATTCAATTGTTTGGACATGATTTATAAAGAAAGGGATTTTGGGGATGGGGGAGGGTCTATTAGAAGTTAGTAGGGCTCTTTTTTATTTTCTCAGAAGCACTGAATTAGGTAGGAGGATTTAGAAATGTTGTAAACCGTGATTGACCACACACTCCAGCACAGTAGGTGGCGGCATGCACCTTTAACGTTGGTTTGCGGACCGCCATTATATCATAGAAGAAGAAGAAGTCAGAGCAAAAACTATACTATGAAGTCCAAGGAACTGTCCTTAGATCTCTGAGATAGAATAGTGATGAGGCATATATCTGGGGAAGGACATAAAACAATTTATAGGGTGTTGAAAGTTTTCAAGAGCAGAGTGGTCTCCATCATTGGGAAATGGGAAAAATATGGAACTACCCAAACTCTGCCTAGAGCTGGCCGTCTGACCAAACTGAGCAACCGGGCAAGAAGGACCTTGGATAGGGAGGTGACCAAGAACCCAATGACCACTCTGAAAGAACTACAGAGTCCCTTGGCTGGGAGATGGGAGAACCTGCCAGAAGGACAACAGACTCTACAGCATTTCACCAATCTGGGCTTTATGGGAGAGTGGCCAGACGGAAGCCACTCCTGAGAAAAAGGCACATGACAGTACGCCTGGAGTTTGATCTGATGAGACATACATTTAACTCTTTGGCCTGAATGCAAAGTACTATGTGTGGAGAAAAACAGTTACAGCTCAGCACCCATCTAACACCATCACTACCGTGAAGCATGGTGGTGGGAGCATCATGCTATTGGGATGCTTTTCAGCGGCGGGACTGGGAGACTGGTAGGGATAGAGGGAACAATGAATGGAGCCAAATACAGGCAAATCCTTAATGAGAACCTGCTTTAGAGTGCAAACAAACCTTAGACTGGGGGGCGAAGATTTATGTTCCAACAGGACAATGACCCCAAGCATACAGCCAAAGCAACGCTGGAATGGCTTCAGAACAAGAATGTGAAAGTCCTTGAGTAGGCCAGCCAAAGCCCAGACTTGAATCCCCTTGAAAATCTATAGAAAGACTTGAAGATTGCTGTTCATTGCCGCTCCCCATCTAACTTAATGGGAGAAAATCCCCAAATCCAGATGTGCAAAGCTGATACAGACGTACCCAAGACAACTCAAAGCATAATGAAGTAGTGGATTTTAACATTGTCTGTAGATAGCATACCTTCCTCCCTCCCTCAGCGAGCTACAGTAAAGGGTGTGTTATGATAAGTGAGGGCTAGAATTGGCTTCAGTGGAAGATGTGACCAGAGCCATTTCTTGTGGGATGGTGTGAATGAATAAGACTGACAGTTTGTATTGTCCTCTAATGGTGACAATTAAAGCAAGCTTGTGACTAACTTAAGTTACTTCTGTGTAAACACCTCCTGGGAGGTCTGTGGGGCTGTTGTAAATTGATGAAACACTCATCCGTTCAGACAGATACATTTGTCAGTAACTGTAACAAATCCCATTCAGTCTCTCCCATCTCAATTCTAGACAAAGCCGTGCGCAAATGAAATCAGTGCAGGCTTGTCATCTTTAAGCAAAAATGTTAAGTGTTGTCTTTCGTGCTTTTCATCTGAAAAGCGAGGGAGACCCCAAGGGAGTGAGACATGCAAATAGAACAAATCCCATCTCTTCTCAATGCAGCATTCCCCCTTTCCTCTCCAATGCCCCTCTCTCTCTCTCTTTCTCTCCCTCTCTCTGTCTCTTTCGTCTCCCTCATGGCAGCTTGCTATGTTATCTTTGTATGTTTCTCGGTGCGCTGACAATTCCTCCAGTGATCTAAGTTGGGTTGCTTTAGAAAGTGGAAGCAGCTGTCTGTTGCTATACTGAGAGACGTGTGTGCTCCACTGCAAAGATGAAGGACCATGTATCCTTGACATCCTCCCCCCCTCCTCCCCTCCCACCCCCTATACCATGTCATTTAGACACAGGGACTGTCGGCTCACTGTTTTTTTCTTTTCTTTTCTGACTGACAGCATATAGCATAGACATTTTATAAAATGCATGTGTGTCCATTACCTGTTGCTTGTGGTAGTGGTATTAATTTGAGTTTAAAAAGCGCTAAGATCATTTCCGTCCGTCTCTTGAAGCCCTTGTCTTTAAGAGGTTTAACCTCAACTAACATATCTGCTTGACATTTACTGTACATGTTGTAGAAAGAGCAGCGTTTTTCAAACACTTGCTTTATTCAATCTTTCTGAAGATTACAGTTAGGATTTGACTGTTGTGTTTAGTGTATTTAGAGCCAGATTACCTCTAACCTTACCTTCACCTTAACCCTAGCCATCACCCTTAAAACCATAATCAGTGGATATAGAAAATAGTAAAATAATGAACATTTGCACTTAACATTGTAATATGCATCCTTCGAGAGAATAGTAAAAAATACTATGTTTTTAGGCATGATACCAGGTAGCAGTCAACCCATAAATTGTTTGACTGACCAACATGTTAGTCTGCATATCCTCATCCATCCTTTTAAATAAATCTTACTGTTGCATAGTGCATTGAGCTTACTTAGTGATAACCTAAAATACTTTCAAAATTCATACAGCAAGGGTGGTTAATTCAGGCCATGTATGTCATACAGGTAATTCAAAATGATTTAAATGGAGTGTAACTCTGTGTTTAAATCCATTTTCTTGCCATTTGAAACAATGGTTTTGTTTCATCTCCTTTACATAATCCTCTCTGCACTCATAAAGAGTGGAGGCAGCTCAGAGCCTGTTGGGGATTGGCTAGAATAGACAATCCCCAGGTGTACAAAACTAGGTTTAGTAGTAATGCTTTAAATCTGGATTTGTAGAAGATTCATGTGCATTCATAGATTTTATTCAGTAATTATCATACCCCCAGTGGCAGCAAGAGAGACATTTGCCTAAATCACTGATGTCCTCATTACACTGTTTACATTTTAATTAGATTTGCTAAACTTTTGATTTCTAATGGCCATAATGATCTTTAGTTCAAGGGAGGTGGAGGCTCCATGCTGATCATACAGTTATACTGCACTGCTAGGAGGAGCCTTTTTCTGTTGACACCTCACCATGCTAGGAAATAGTTTGGTCTTTTACGTGTTTGTGAGGATATAAACAAATACCTTTTGCAGGTTTAATCACTGACCCCTTAGCAAGACTACCTGCTTCAAATGTCAGTTTTATGCCTCCCATAGAGTACTCTTATCAACATGTTTAGGCTAGGGGAATGATTGTGAAATTGTTACCATATCGAAAAAATTTAAAGAAGTTTGATATTTTGAAATAACAGTAAATTGTTTTGCACTTGCATGGACATGTATAGGTTGCTGAATGTGGATCCTTAAAGCAGATCTTGCCATGTGAGGTTGCCTATTGTACAGAAGGAAATGTCAGACACTCGAGGATTCTATTCAAAACATTCTACAATTTCATGATTTTCAAACATCAGAGACACTTAGAAATTGTTGAAGTTCATCATTCTGTTCTTGTACGTAGCTTATCATTGAACAACCTTGAAAAGAGAGGCACTTTTTCCTGCTGCAAGGTGTTTCCTTGCATAATGCTGTTAGAGTTTTCTATAGCGATTGAAGCACCTCACAAGAGAATAAGCGAAAACGCAATATGTTACTGTATTGAAATTCCACTTGTCTTCTCACAAAGCACGTGTCTAATCTTTCGAGCGAGGCCACCATCCTTGGTAGCTTCCAAGCTCATGCATTCAACAAGTCTGGAACAGAACACATACTCGACTCGATTCTGGTCAAAGCTTATAATTAACATTTAGTCTCTTTTCAGAGCTAGGGTAAATCTAAACTCACACAATAGTTGACATAATTTTATTTACAATAATATCCTCCATCCTTTGAATGTGAAATGTGAGTGTTTGAAATTCATTGTATTATTCAAAGTTCATATTATCTTCTCTTCATCTTAGTCAACTTTGTGTTGAATTGCAAATGGAAATTTGGAAGGAGTCTACTGTAATTCAGCCTCCATAACCATAAAAATGCCAGGTTGATTTATTTTGATTAGAGATTTTACGACAAAAGGCATCAGTAGCTATGTGTAATGCTTCTTACTGACTATATTAGAATAGATTCGCATAATGACACCATAGTTTTGTAATTACTGTATTGAAATTAGTGTCTCAATAAAGATCTACATGAATATTCAAGAGACCAGGCATGCGTTTGTGTGAATCTGAAAGTCAATGTTTTGGCTCCATTTCTGTCTTGGAAATTCCTTCTGGAATGATGAATAGAGTCATCACGTTGACTGGTTAATAGTCTCAAATTGATATTTTGATGTTCCACTAAAGATCACATAAAAGAAGTCAGATCTTAATTAGGAAGATGATCATAGGGAGATGCTTGCTATCAGGGGTGCTCGATAACTTCCCAATGATTCATTCATCCTCGGCGGAGCCGTGTGGCTGACAGGTTGGCTGGGTGCCAGGGACTGGCAGAGATAACCTTGAGTGCCTGGGAGAGACTGGGTCTGAGGCCTGTCTGCAGGAGAGGAGAGCCGGTGAGGGGAGAAGAGAGGAGAGGGGCTGGTACACTACCATGGAGGTTTAAGGCGCAGGCTGCAGCGGGCAGGCTGAGTGTGTCTGCAGTTTCACAGTGATGTGATGATATCAACCACTGCAGGGGTGAGTGAGTGCTACTGGCCCTGGCGGGGGCAGGGGAGCTGCTGCTAATGATGCTACGTAGTGTGATTATCTCATCCTGCCTTCTGCACTTAGAGCATGGCGCTGGGCTCTTTAAATGGCCAGGGGACATACTGCAGACAACCCTGGTTCATCCTAGGCTTTCAGGGAACATTTCATACATCCTGTTTTTCCTTTAGACTTTAGACTTAGTTCAATCCCATAAAGCACTAGGAGATGTATGCTTGTGTCTAAAGTTATAGAGTGTTTTTCAGATGAATAGATGAGCACAGCGAACAAAGTGGTTTATTGCTCACATTGTTTTCATAGGTAGAAAAGCACAGCAGAACAGTTTTGCATGAGCAAATGAAAAGCTGCCTACTTGTTGCCTGTTGATTGATATTGTTTATTTGGTCGACCAACAGCAGCAATATATTACTGGACAGTATAATTATCATCCCCAGAGGACTGGACATATTTTTTAAAGATGTTGCAAACCACCTCCTTCTTACCAATCACCTTCTTCACCCCGTTTAAATTACCCTATTTTTAGCGACAAAAGTACAATCAGTTTGGTTTCAAATTAGCTTGAAAGTTTCCAGAAAGTTCATTTGAGTTTCTACACAATACTGTTGCACAGTGATATTTGTTTGTATATGTATATAATTAATAATCTCCCACTTTGACACTGAAATGTATTGTGCAATATAACATCTTTAACCCTGTCAATGTCCTATGGTTAGATTGTGTGGACTAGGTGTGGATAGACTCAAAGCCAATGTTTATGATCAGATTTGAACAGTTCTTAGTAATACCAGGTGTATGGGGTCTTTGTCTCTCTCAGACAGACTAGTAGAGTATCCCATGTCTGTTATAGACAGATCACCATGGAAAGGCTTGTTTTGTGTGTGGCCTATTTGAGGGCCCCTCTTAGTGTCCACATGGAATTAGATTAATTTAAACCTGGAGAAAAAAAAGAGTCCTCATAAAGAGTTCAGCATCATCCTGGAGCTTTATGAGGGTTGACACTTCTTCTGTGTTCATTATCAGGAAATCACCTCAGGGAGTAGTGTTGACTTTGCATGGTCTAAAATAGCTGTTACAGAGCACTGTTCCATGCTCTCTGGTTCACTTAGATTCCGGGGCTCGGGGGAGGGAGGTGGAAATACCCAATCAACGTTTTGCTGAGAAATCTTAAACATTGTTTTAATTCTCTCTCTTTCGAAAAGGGAATCAAGTCTGCTAAAGCCTATATTGGCGGTCTATCCCTCTGAAGTATGTTCTGTGTTCCAACCTTTATTCTAGTTAAGTTGGTGCCTGGAGGAAAGTATGCACTCTGAGTAGACTAGGGGACAAACTAATGCCCCCTTTTGGAGTGTAGTTACCCATATGTGACCCATATGTGGATTCGGTCCTATGTAGCAACATACATTTTTTTTTTTTTTTTACATGGGATAAAAATTGAGACAAATGCTAGAACATTGTATATCATATACTGCAGTTGAGGAACAATTGGAAAGTAATTCTGCTTTGAAAGTTGATTAACTTCTAACCTCACTTTTGAGAAAATGGCCCGTGAATGTTTTGGTACACCTACTGGAGAGCTCTTCCTTGTCTACACCCATTCAGCATCATTCACATCCTCTTAAGACTTAACCCCACCCATCTCTTGAAGGATTCACAGTGTAGTAAACAACCAAAGATTTAAAGACTAAAAGATTAGTAAAAATACACTTGATCTAGTCCTTGGCCTATATCCTAATCTGACTTTGGTGCAGGTCATGTTGTTCTTCACATTACCGTCTCTGGTAAAGACACACTATATCAAATAAAATAAATGTTTATTTGTCACATGCACAGCATACAGAAGGTGTAAATGGTACAGTGAAATGGTTACTTGCATAGTGGAGTCTTTTGTTTAGACATATAGCTAGCTAGCTAAACAATTAACCATAATCCCAACTCTAATGCTGCGTTCAAAACAACTGGGAACTCGAAAATCTCTGACTTCCGACTTCAGTGCGTTCAAAACAACTGGGAACTCGGAAATCTCAAACTTCTGACTTCAGTGCGTTCAAAACAACTGGGAACTCTGAAAAAAAAACTAGCTCCGACTGGGAAAAATCTATTTGAACGGTCATCCAACTCATAATTCCAACTCAGGAACTTGGACCTCTTTCTAAAGCTCCGACTTTCCGACCTGAAGATCACTGACGTCATGATTTGAGTTCCCAAATCGTGGCAATACTACCATGCATGAATCTGCAGGTAACTAAAGCTAACAAACTAGGTTCAATGTTCGCTAGCTAGCTAACATAAGGCTATAACTAGCAATGCAAATGTCTTTCTGAGATACAAATAATATTACTACACAGATCATACATGTAACGTTAGCTAGCGAGCCAGCCAGCGAACGTTAGCTAGCTAGCTAACAGTGCGCTTTAACTTGCAATGAAAATGACTTTCTGACAAAATTAGAAACTTGTAGCTAGACTCTTACCCGTATACATGGATGAACGTTTCTCCCTCTCTGTCATGGATGCCATGGTTTCCCTTAGTTTGAAGATGTAATCCAGAGACAGGTGTTTTATACAACAGCCTTCTATGTTCTCTTTTGGACTCTCTACGCATTTGGCAATCATCTCTCTGCTTCCACTGGGTATTCCACTGATTTCAAAACTCGGTCAACTTCTTCTGTGACAACGACACCGTTTCTTCCCCACCAATGTCATCAGAAGACTCTACAATGTCTGGATCAATGAAAATGTTCTTACCTAAATCAGGGATTTCCTCATTGTCTGATTGATTTTCAGAATCAGAAAGAGTCCGCATGGCACGGTCGTCCTCCGGAAAGTAGTCCAGCAAAACCTTTTCAGTTCTTCAAGATATCTTTCAAACAAAGCCGCAGTAGAAAGGATTATTCACACATACTGAGCAGCTCATGTTATAGACAGAAGCTGCAACTCCCGTACGGACATCGCCATGCGTCCTCCGAAACACGACCCTGCCAAGCTGCACTGCTTCTTGACACACTGCCCACTTAACCCGGAAGCCAGCCGCACCAATGTGTGGGAGGAAACACCGTACAACTGGCGACCAAAGTCAGCGTGCATGCGCCCAGCCGCCACAAGGAGTCGCTAGAGCGCGATGGGACAAGGACATCCCAGCCAGCCAAACCCTCCCCTAACCCGGAAAAATAAAAAATATAAACGTTATAATGCCTCTCCTGTGAAGTAGTGACGTGCAACATACACCTAGCTTCTTGAAACGAGTCACATATTATACTGACCTCATGTACTCTGATTTGTTCATATTCTGTGTTTAATCAAAAGGAGCAACATGGCAGATATTGAGACTGGTTGGTTGACTAATCAGCTGATTACTGTAACTGACCAGTTGTCAGTGCTTTGCACCCAAAAGTCATCAGTACATATTGCTATACCAAAAAGCTAGCTTCCAATCCGGGGGCTTTCTTTGTCTTTAAATGTAACATATAAATGTAACAAAGGAAAGAAAAGTGTTAAAATTAGGTAGTAAAACAGGAATCCGTCATCTAAGGGAGGTTCTTACACAAGCACCATTTATAGCCAAAATATCATAATGTTAATATTAATGGAACATTATTCGATTTTTATCAGCACACTTGGCACATGTAGATATAGCCCTATGTCAAACCCTGACTGCATCTGCTCTCCCACATCTTCCACCATATCCCCAGAGCCTTCAGCCAGCCCTGTTGTTTCCATTATTCATTCCAAAAGTTTCATGTAGTATGGGAGCCTAGGGGGGGTGATTTTTGGGGGGGAGTCTGACAAAATGTATGTAGAGCAAAGTCACCGCTTTATGCAAAATATGCTCTGCCTTGGGAGGCAGTGGTCTCATGTAGGAGGTGCGAGTGCTTGGACAGGGGATGAGGCATGCATGGTGGCAGCCTGTGTGTGCCTGTCAGTCTGTCACCCAGACCTAATGTTCCTCCCTAGAGGTACCTGAGGGAGTCCCGACCAGCACCCAGTCTGCCTCAGCTGCCGGCCATTCGGTGACAATGGTTTCCCACAGAGAGGGGAAGTGTCATTGTATGTAGGTAAACTAGTGACATATGACTGGAAACATGCAGTTCGTAGACACTTGGGCTGAAAGTAAAGTAGTCTTGCTTCTTTGCCTTCTCCCTCTTTCTCCCTCTCTATACTGGACTAGAGAGAAAAAAACATCAAGCTCCACAACCTTGGTGGAATACATTGACAAAGTCAAAGATATGAATAAAAAGGATGCAAATCATTTGGCATAAAATAGGCATACTATATGTAGAAGGTTGTGTACCTTTTTGAAAGGCCTTTGCTAATAATTGCAAACGAGTGAAGATTTTGTGCGTAGGGCTTCAGGCAACTTTTCTAGGTCAGAAGTCATGGAGGTCAGTGTTACACTCCCAGCAGCCTCAGTTCAACCCTAGCTCTGGAAATAGAACATGCAACGTCATTGAGCCAGAAGGGATGTGGATTCCAGACCTCAGTGGCCAGAGGCTGCACATGTGGAATCTGCTCATGTATTTGACGTAAGTGTTTGAAACTTGGAATGCTCCCAGTTGGTTGTTGTCATTTCATGAATACCCAAATGAACAGCTCGGTGATAGCCTTGCGCAAAGCATTCACGTATTCTAGAGACTTTCTGTTGACTATTCATCAAGGGGACTCGTAGGCCTACCAGCTAAAAGCAGATTTGCTAAACATTATGCACACTACCTGCAAGCGAGACAAAATGGAATGAATAAATCAGAAATGTGTTATGAGGGAAATATATGATCTGTAAAACATTGCCCTATTTTAGGCTAGTCATCAGGATCTAACAGTGTTTTCTCTCCATAACGAGCTTTCATTCTGAACAACAGAAGGTGAGCTTTTAAGACTGTTTATTGCCCAGTGAGTGCTGGGTCAGGGATGATGGTAAATACGGAAGAGGATAATGGACATAAATCTTCTTGATAAAGCAATAAGGCCCGAGAGGCCATGGTATCTCGTGAAAATGGGTATTGCTAGGGGGTGCTGTTAGACACTGAGTAACATTAACAATATACTGTATCACGGGCCCCAGTGCATTATCTCTTTATTAAAACACATCCACCCACATTTTCATAAAAGAAAGATGATCAGATGTTTCACGAAGATCCTTCCTCAAATCACTGTTCAGTTACTAAGCAACGCTACTAACAATACACCAATGTAGGAAGGCAATACGAAGGAGCGTAGAGTTTAAACAATTCCTCATGAAACACCTCATTTCTCCAACCAATCTAATCAATCAGTAGTGAACTGTTCCAATATTGTGAATATTCTCGCAAATAACTTATTTACAATAAGGTAAACTGCTGGTGCTGTTTTTCTGTCAGCTTGATATTATAGTTCAGAATTAATCACCATTAATGAGCAGACCTCTGTTGCAACCAGGGTGGGGGTAGATCAGCTTAATATTGCAGATAGATTGTAACTTCCATCAATGTAATTGTCTGCATCACTTCCAATCCCCCATGTTTATATATAATATATATATATATATATATATATACAGTGGGGGAAAAAATTATTTAGTCAGCCACCAATTGTGCAAGTTCTCCCACTTAAAAAGATGAGAGAGGCCTGTAATTTTCATCATAGGTACACCTCAACTATGACAGACAAAATGAGAATTTTCTTTCTCCAGAAAATCACATTGTAGGATTTTTAATGAATTTATTTGCAAATTATGAGTGAAAACCTCCTTCCATCAGCAAGGGCATTGAAGATGAAACGTGGCTGGGTCTTTCAGCATGACAATGATCCCAAACACACCGCCCGGGCAACGAAGGAGTGGCTTTGTAAGAAGCATTTCAAGGTCCTGGAGTGGCCTAGCCAGTCTCCAGATCTCAACCCCATAGAAAATCTTTGGCGGGAGTTGAAAGTCCGTATTGCCCAGCGACAGCCCCAAAACATCACTGCTCTAGAGGAGATCTGCATGGAGGAATGGGCCAAAATACCAGCAACAGTGTGTGAAAACCTTGTGAAGAAAAAAACTTTGTTATTGACCAAATACTTATTTTCCACCATAATTTGCAAATAAATTCATTAAAAATCCTACAATGTGATTTTCTGGATTTTTTTTCCTCATTTTCTCTGTCATAGTTGACATGTACCTATGATGAAAATTACAGGCCTCTCTCATATTTTTAAGTGGGAGAACTTGCACAATTGGTGGCTGACTAAATACTTTTTTCCCCCACTGTATATATATACATACACACATACATACATATATATACATATATATATACACATACACATACACATACACATACACATACACATACACATACACATACACATACACACATACATACACATATACATATACAAACATACACACACACACACATACACACCCACATACATACATACATACATACATACATACATACATACATACATACATACATACATATACATACATATCCTTAAAAAATATATATGTATTCCCCTTTATTACTTTCCAACCCCGCCACCCTTGCCCCACTTGGAGTAAACTAGTGAACAACAACGCCTAGGCCTCTACTTTTTATGGACACAATCAATTTTACAGTAATTACATTTTGTTTGTTCTTTGAACTTCTTCTACTCTCAACCTCTCCGATCATTTTCATGATGTCCATCCGGTTTGCTTCTATATGTCATATCTTTCTAACTGTGCTCCTTCACAAAGCTCCCAACCTACAACCCATACACTTATTATGGACACAGCGTGCCTACATTATTAGTTATCTTGTTATTGTTTGTTGTTAGTTGTTATTAGTCCCATCCTTCAATTCCATTCAACACCTCCCATCTATCTTTTAACACCATCCATATAGGATTTCTATTTGCCATATATATTTCAACTGTACTGTGATGTCTTACAAAAGTTCTGAACCTTTCTATTCTCATTGTTTCTACAGATTGTGAATTGAAAATAAACATTTTTGCTAATAGTATTATTATGTTATTGATCGATTGACTATGACTTTTCAGATCACCCAGTAGTGCTATCTGCAGGGTTAGCGCCAGGTAAATATTGCAATCCTTTAGCCATTCCTGGACCTGTGTCCAAAAACAAGCTACAAATGGACAGTACCAAAACAAATGATATAATGATTCTGTGTCTTCGCAGCATTTGATCATTCTTAAAATATGATCGCACCGCATGTAATGGCTCGGGCTCACAGACTAGGAGCCATGTGTGTGTACTGTATTACCAAGGTATGTTTTCTGATGTGACTGTCTGTCTGCCGGTGGAAAAAAGTCGATCAGATCTGATGAGATCCTGAACCTTATAGCATGCCCATGCCAAGCTATTTATATACTGCTATTGTGCTATTTTTAGGTCCACACGATGCAAAGAGACAATTCACATTTGAGCAATGGGTGACTGTAAGTTGTGTATATTGATGATTGGGATTTGTTTCTTAATAGAATTGTGTCTAATTAATTAGCTTTTAATTGGGAGAAGGCAGAACATGCAAATGCAGCACACTCTGATTCAATCGTTATTTAAACTGCACAAATAACTGTACATCGGCATCTACTTAATGGAATATCCTCGTTCTTTGTAGCATTTAGCTTTAAGTAGTAATCAGAACAGGTCATTCTGTTGTGTGGAAACGATACATCTAATGGATTAAGGATAAATAAGACAGAAAAACATCAGAAATGAGAAAGAAACATTTAGGCTCTCAATTATTATCGTTGACCATTATTTATTTTACCATATCTGTTTTAAGTCCAAACGCAGGGATTATAATCAAAGTTTCACCTCGATCCATTGTTCCAAATCCTCATGTCAGAAATTAACTTTCGCCCCAGTCATTTCACAATGTGTAAAGGAATGTTCTGGAACATTTAATTCTACTGAAGCTTCTTGGCTCATTACCTCCAAATCACTGTCCTCTCAGTGGGATGCCCCCCCCCTGTCATCAGCACTGCCCACACTGGTTGACATTGGGCCTCACTGGACAACAATCAGACACAATCAGCTGCCACCAGCAGCCCAATCAGCAGTTTATTTCCAATGGCCTCCATTTCTGGCTATTAAGCTGACCAATGATCAATGTAAACCAGTGAAGCCTATTGTAAATATGTTCCATGGGTTAACTTTTCTCACTTTTATTGTCTGAGATAATATTGAAAAGCCTGCAATGCTCTTGATTCTGGATTCACTTGAGATTTCATAGAAAGCTTTTGTCAAAAACACCCTCATTTGTTTTGATTGGCCACTTGATGAATTTAGATTGATAGCGTTCTAGCGATGACAAGACATTGAAGACGAACAGCACTGATGTACCCATCATGCATTGGACGTTTAGTCCACATAGTGCACCTATCAAAGTCAAATGGGTTTACACTGCTTATCACTGCATGTTTGTCAGTTTATTGTTTTCTCCCCTTCTTTGCTCAACTAAATGTTTTTCTTCACAATTGCATAGCTTAGAGTTATGTCTTTTGTCTCTGTTGCCAAATCAATACTTGGATGACAGCTGAATCCAGGCAGTGAGAACTCATGCACAGATAAATAGAGCTGTCTTAATCAGGAGGACCATCCAGCACAATGGGAAGTTTTACTGAGGCTATGATGTTTTTTCTCCATGAAACTTCTGATTAGCTTTGTTAGTAACTTTATTTGTCTCTCCACCCCTGAATAACCATGACATATTCTCGGCTGTAGGAAATTAACTATATCCACAATAAAACACCAGGGGAGATTGACAGACAAAATTACGTCAATGATAGGAGGTAAAAACAACAGTGAACTGAGTGACACATGGTACACATAGTAATCAGATTTGTTGGTACTGTAACTGTACTCCCCTCGCCACAGAGCACTTACTGGGCAGTGTTTGCCGGTGGGCGAACCAATCTCCCAGACAGAGCTCTTCTTGTAAAAGTTGCCCTTTATAGCTTCCCTACTTCACTTCAGTAACTTTATTACAGTATAGCTGAGCAAGTTCTATTTCATATTGACCTAAGATTGCTTCATTTCACCCTTTGTCTGGCCTGTGTTGGAGAAATGACCTTCCTCCAGACCGGCAGTCGATGGTGACCATACAGTAGAATGCTTCAGTGAAAGTTAGTTGCGGCGACAGACAAAGTTCCTTTC
Organism: Coregonus clupeaformis; assembly: GCF_020615455.1. NCBI lineage: Eukaryota > Metazoa > Chordata > Actinopteri > Salmoniformes > Salmonidae > Coregonus > Coregonus clupeaformis. The sequence goes on from NC_059195.1 coordinate 18,147,169, forward strand.
TTGGTCCGTTTAATCAGATATTTTCAATGAGTCTTCTATTTAAACCCATAATTGTCGTATAAATAGGAGGTCATTGAATAAAACAATAGCCTTGACTTCTTTTGTATAAAAGACACCCATTTAATTGTTACCTTTAGTACTGGCCCGTCTATATCAATTTCAGTACAAAGGCCTCTTGATTGATGTACTTTCTGTAATTTCTGCATGAGTTGGATAGCAGTAACTCCCCCCTACAAGTGAAATGTGCTGAGTTGTATCGTTGGCATAGCTAAGTTTAATTTGTTCTGTCCTTCATAGAAGATAGGATCTATTCCAGCATTATCAAACTACTTGGATGCCTTTTCCTTACGCAGAGTTCACTTTAAACCCCCTAAGGTCGATGTCCGATATCTGTTATTCCATGTAGTGAATCTATTATTCAATGCATTTGTATGGGCTACTAGCAGTAAGACCAAAAATACATTTTCATCAAATAATCTTTAAATATTTGTTTGGATACTTCAAGGGGTCTTAAAATTCAAAATCAAATAGAAAAATGATCCTTGATATTACCTTCTTAAAACAATTCCATATAGCTTAGCCCCCCCCCCGGCTTGGATAGGGCTTAGACTCTTATGGGTTAAGAAAACCAAAAAGAGGAAAGATGAGTTAGCAATATTGTGTTACACAGTGTGGATGGGATGTGTAGCAGAGAGAAAGGGAGCTGCTGTCCATCGTTACTTTACTCTTTAAAGTGAGTTGTGTTTGCAGAGCACCTAGCAGAGAAATAACACACCCCAGTCTGACACTAGAGTGAGGAGACGTCCTGAAATTCAGACATCCACTGCTGAAATGTCTGTCACAATAGAACTACGTGGACACTGAGTACTCAGAGTACACACACTGGGAATTAGATATATAATTATTGTTTAAAATTGTTTGAATAACACAAGTAGATTAGTAATTTGTTAGTCTGCCAAGACCGCAGATAGATGTTTTACATCAACGTTGCGTTAGCAGGAATAAGATTATCATTACCGGGGAGATCCCACGTCTCACCAACAGTTTTAGTCTGTTGTAAAGTCTAATGGGTGGAAGTGTGAAGTAATCACAGTAGTGAATCGGACCAGTGAACAATGTAATCTGTTAATTTCCAACGGGGCCGGCCTATTGGTTTGTGAATACAATGACTGGCTCCTCGTGCCATTAAACAGCTGAAAGTGGTAAATGTGATAAGCTCCCAGAATGCCTGCGTTCGTCCACCTAATTTTTCCACCAGTTCACAGCTCTCTTTATTGGACGCATCCTTATGGGGATAGGACTTTTGGGACTGGGTATGGGGGCGTTGGTGAGAGAGTGGATTTTGGTCAATGAGCCTTAGTGTAGCAAGGTCGCCTTCCTCAGCTCCTCTCCTTTGAAGTGTGTAAGTGATCCCTTAGGAGGGATGAAGTACCCATCCTCGAACAGAGTTTGCGGAGACTTGCAAAACCATTGCAGAGTAAATTTTAAACAATAACTACCATTATATTATTCTTCAGCTAACAGGCCATTTGAGTATTGAATTGTATCCTACTGTTAGTAGGCCTTATTGTATTATTCTCCGTACAAGAACATTGCATTGTTCTCAGTTTCTGTGTTGAGGGCTGTTGGTTTTGCTTGTCTGAGGATTTATCTGTAGAGGTTGCCTTGCGTGTCTCTTGGCCTCAAGAGTCATGGTTTAATGAGCATCTCTGACGGCTCAGAAACGCTCTCAACCCATGATTTTGTACTAAATCAGAAAATGTAGATACATGTAAGCAAACTAAAACACTCAAAGAATGAATTTGGAATCAATACATTTTAACATTCCTTCCTTCAGAGTAGAAGTAGTGTTCGCACTTGGTACATTGAACCATCCTCTGCTCTCGTACGCTCTAACAGCACATTTGATGCCTCTAAGCTCCGGTGAGTTTGTTTACAAATGACAGATCAATATGTTATTATTATACTGTCTGTAGTTCAGATGTCAGCCCAGATAAGTTTCTCCTGGGAATCCCCTCTAGTATCTGTTGTTAACAGAGAGCTTTTCAGCTGTTTCTTATTCAGACAGCGACACTAATGTCTCTGTGGCTCAGTAGAAAAGTTTACTGATACATGTTACCAGTGGCGATTTTAGCATGTACATTTTGGTGGGGCAAACTCCCAATTCTTTTTTGTTGATGCAGGCTAGCAAAGCCACTACACAACACAACACTACATTAATTGCACTATAACAGTGACAAACGGTGCCCAAAAACTGTTAGGGACTACATAAAGCTGTCCCAACAGCAGAGCTTTCTTTTCCTTACCACTGCTACACCTGGCTATCAGCGGAGCCTTGTCTGGCAGCGAAACAATTCATTCAGCCTCATTTACTGCCTTAAAAAAAAACATAGCTGATATGGCTGACTTGCTTAAACAAATGTGGTTTCTACTGACAATTGAGATGTACAAACTATGGCATAAGGGGATGACGAGCGGATAAGAGGCAATCCGTAATTTCGATTAAGACACGAATGAGCGAGCTAGGATGGACATAGTCAATATAACTATTTGTTCATCAGTTTTGAAATGTACAGCGATAGAATTCAGAACATGGGCCTTTCTTAAAGTATTCTCCCTGTACACCAAGTCAGAACCGTAGGATAAATAAAGGGGACATATAAGCAGACAATGAAAGCTCTTACAATATTCAATGATTACATTCCTCTAAAACAGGCTATAGGCTACATGTGCACCACCAAGTCAGAACAGTAGGTTAAATTATGAGGGAGAAAGTGACCAAATTATTAGGGTGAGGCACATGGGCTACTAACAGCTTACTACACAACATACACTTAGTATTATTTTCTTAGCTACAGTATACGTATCTCCCTGGCATATTACATAATTTCTACAGCAGCATACAATCAATTTTTGGACTCACCTTGTTGTGCTGTGCTCACTTGAACAAGAAGGTGGCGTGGCAGTCCTTCTTGTGGGCTCTAGAAAGAGGCCCGAAATCCCGACTTGGAATTCCGAGTTGGATGACCGTTCAAAATTATTTTCCGTATTTTCCCAGTCTAAGCTAGTTTTATCCGAGTTCCCAGTTGTCTTGAACTCACTGAAGTCTGAGATTTCCCAGTTCCGAGTTTCCAGTTGTTTTGAACGCGGCAGAAGTCATGCTGGATTGACTGCATGGCCAATGTATTCAAACTTTTCTGGCCAATGGCGTTACCCCCTTTTTCGTGATATCTAATTGGTAGTTACGATCTTGTCTCATCGCTGCAACTCCCATACAGACTCGGCGAAGGTCGAGAGCCGCACTGCTTCTTGACACACTTAACCCGGAAGCCAGCCGCACCAATGTGTCGGAGGAAACACTGTCGAACTGATGACCGGAGTCAGCTTGGAGTTGCCCAGCCCGCCAAAAGGAGTTGCTAGAGCACGATGAGAAAAGGACATCCCTGCCGGCCAAACCCTCCCCTAACCCGGACGACGCTGGGCCAATTGTATGCCGCCTCATGGGTTTCCCGGTCACAGCCGGCTGTGACACAGCCTGGTATCGAACCCGGGGCTGCAGTGGCGCCTTAGCACTCATTGTTGAATTTGCGATTTCCAACTTGTTGTGTAATGTTATGTCCAATGGCCAATGAGCACCGATACGTTTTAACTATAATTTATCTTCGTATGACAAGGATTGAAAAGGATTTGCCAGTAGATTGCTGACTTGATGCATGAAGATGACTCCTTGTCTAGCTTGCTAGCTAAGATTTTGAAAGTATGATGTTGACATGATCAGTCCAATCAAAGCTACCGTAGATATAACATGATTTGACATCATTTTATCTGTGGCCAATGACCTTGAGCCTTCTTGGATGGGCACTTCTAATGTAAGTCTATGGCAGTACCCAAGGGGCTTGAATGTTCAAGCTCTACCCGTAGATTTTGCAGTGACGTAATGTCCCCATGAGTGACAGAACACTGAGGCAATCACGACGCAACTAGAGAACATTACCAACCTCTACGCTCCATATTTTCCGCTGGCTGACCCACCACCACAGAAAGCACTGAGCTAGGCTGAATCACCTGCATTTTGGAGCTGTCTTACTCAAGAAAGCAAAAAAGAGACCATGTTTGTAAGCGGCTTTTTAACTCAATGATTCATTTTATTTTATTTTTACATTGTTTGCAAACTGATATGTGACACATATTAATGCCAAAATAACATGCAAAACAGGTGGGGCTCAAAACAGGTGGGGCTCTGCCCTGCCCTGAATGACACGTTGCCACTGCATGTTACATAATGATAACAATGTGGTATATGTCAACACAGAATTGTAGAATGTAGAGTAGCCTGTTTGACAATGTGTTGTCGTATATATTTATAACAGGATTCAGTTGATGTGTGAACATTTAAATCTTCTCATGACAACTACAGAGGAAGTATTCACAGCATCGACTGATCTGTGACTTTGAGCGTCCAAACTAGCTTTATAGAGATTGGTCCTAATGTGAGGACAAACTTAAGCTTCTGCTGGGTTCTGCACTTCAGGGCCGTGCACAGACCTTTCAGGGGTAATATTTATTTGAGCAACAACACACTCACTCATCATCCCAAATTGTAAGCAAGCTACTTACAGTGACTCCTAAAGACATTATTGACATCGGGAAAAGAGGGTGGGTTATCAGCTGATCATTGATGTTGATGATTGATGTAAATCTGCTAGTTAGCTAGCTCGATTTATTTGACTGATTGTGATTTACCTCTCTGTCTTTCTGCCTCTCTCTGCTGCGCATATCAGCCAACCAGACCGAATATTGATGATGATGTAGGCTAAATCAAGGGTTATAGTGTTGTCATGATACCAGAATGTTGTCTTCGATACCGATACCAGGTTTAGTATCACAATACTCGATACCGAAACGATACCACTGCTAAAAAAATAATGCGTATTAGCTGAAGTTACAGAATAACCACTGGGCTTTATTTTTTAGACTTTGAACAATATGTAGATAACTGGTAGAACTACTAAAATAACAAATAGAATATATTATATTCTATATTGCATTTCTTTAATATATCTTACATTTTCCATATTCAAAACCACATCTGAGACTCAGAGCATACAACATAATTGTACAATTACATCTAAACTGTTTTAAAATTAATTTGATACGTATCAGGGTTAATTTGCTAATCTACTGCCATAATATTGGGTCAAATGACATCTATTAAACCTATGATTTATTATTCATAACAGTTAAATCATTTAACATATTAAATGAATAGTTTAGTTCCAAAACGACATAAAATAACAATTTGAAGCTAATTTCTGAAGCTTCTATATTGCAATAGTTTCTACAATGGATCTTACACAGCATGCTACGATTCCCAGAGTGCATTTCAACTCCCAGGGTGCAGTGCTCCGCCCAAGGCTGCTGGACTGGCTGGCAACTGTTAGCAAGCCCAGACAAACGCAAAGATAATTAGATAGTTGCTAGTAGAATAACGTTACAATGCAAATGTCATGTGTAAAATAGTTTTTATGTCGTTTTGGAAATAAACCTCTCTTGCACTGCACTGCTTTGTAAAAACGTTTGCTTAGTTGTTTCGGTGGGCTGGCCGGGAGCTGGACAATGGTGACCCTGGCCATGACCCCACTCCCTGCGAGTGTCTCAGGGGGAGTTGGGATATGCAAGAAACACATTTATATTACACATTTGTGTGTAACAGGACAAATATAAGCAGCCCCCAAATTATTATTATTATTATTATGATCATCATCTGCTCTATAAGCAAAGTATTCCCATAGGTGTTGCCTACGCCTAGCAAACAGTTTTTTAAATGATATGAGAAAAAAATATTCCATTTTATTTGTAACGGCAAGCCAGACAAAATTAAACGGGCCTATTTATATAATGAATATGAATTAGGAGGACAGAAATGATTAAATATTAAAGCATTAGACCTATCACTAAAAGCTTCAGTCATACAAAAATTATACTTAATTCCGAACTGGTTCTCTAGCAAACTAGTAAGATTGTCTCACCCAATGTTCAAGAAGGGACTTTTTCCCTTTATTCAGATTACAACCCCTCACTTTCAGGTATTTGAAAAGGAAATCATCTCCCAAATATCACTATTTCTAAAACAAGCCATAGAAAGTTGGTTGCATTTTCAATTTAATCCTCCAGAAATGACAGAACAAATATTGCAACAAATATTGTGGTTAAACTCAAATATACTAATTGATAAAAAAACTTTTTTTAAAAGGTATAATCTTCGTAAATGATATTATCGGTAGGAATGGTGGAGTTATGCAGCTAACAAGAACATATGGAAATGTCTGCTCTACCCAAAATTACAACCAAATAATTGCAGCATTTCCGCAAAAATTTAAGAGGAATGTGGAAGGAGGAAAAAGTAAGGAACTTGTCTGTCGGCCTTGCATTAAAGAACGTAATTGGTTAAAGAAAATTGTGATAAATATAAAAGTTTACCAGTTTCATTTAAGGACCAAAAGATTGACAGCCATCCCATATAGATTGCAAAATAGTTGGAAAGAGATTTTTGACATACCGATTCCATGGCATAGTGTTTATGAACTGATACGCAAAACGACGCCGGATTCAAAACTTGGAATTTTTCAATTTAAATGATTATATAAAATTCTTGCTACCAATAGAATGTTATTTATATGGGGGATACAATCTTCCCAGCTCTGCAGATTTTGCTGTGAAGAGACAAAATCATTAGATCATTTGTTTTGGTTCTGTCTATTTGTAGCTTGTTTCTGGACACAGGTCCAGGAATGGCTGAAGGATTGCAATATTTGCATGGAGCTGACCCTGCAGATAGCGCAACTGGGTGATCTGAAAAGTCATAGTCAATTGATCAATAATACAATAATACTTTTAGCAAAAATGTTTATTTTCAATTCACAAACTGTAGAAACAATGAGAAAAGAAAGGTTCAGAACTATATGGCAAATAGAAATCCAATATGGATGGTGTTAAGAGATAGATGGGAGGTGTTGAATGGAGCTGAAGGATGGGACTAATAACAACAACTAATAACAACAAGATAACTAGTGTAAGACATGCTGTGTCCATAATAAGTATATAGGTTATATATTGTGAGTTTTTGTGAAAGAGCACAGTTAGAAAGATATGGCATATAGAAGCATACCAGATGGACATCATGAAAATGATCGGAGGAAGTTCAGGAGTAAAAACAAACAAAATATAATTATTGACTGTGTCCATAAAATGTATATAGTATGTATAAGCATGAAGTAGAGGCCTAAGCATTGTTGTTCACTAGGGATGGTGGGGTTGGAAAGTAATAAAGGGAAATATATATATTTTTAAAGGATGTGTATGTATATATATGTATGTATATGCGTATATGTATGTATGTGTATGTATGTGTATATATATATATCTATATATATATATATATATATGCGAAGAAAAATAAGAAAAAAAAACATATGGGGGATTGGAAGTGATGCAGACAATTACATTGATGGAAGTTACAATCTATCTGCAATATTAAAGCTGATCTACCCCCTAAAAAATTTATAAAATAAAAAAGTATTCCCATAGTTCGCTTCTGGAGCCATTTTTGTCAACAAGCTGCTGGCGTGGAGGTATGATGTTTTCGTTAGAAGAAGACATGCTGTGTACATTTTCTCTCCTCTCGCTTGCTTCTCAAAAGTGGCTTGCGCTGTGTCAGCTGCATGAGCAAGCGCAAGTAGCTTGGCTAGCTTACTACTGCCCACTTTAGAAGATTCAGACATACAGTGGGGGAAAAAAGTATTTAGTCAGCCACCAATTGTGCAAGTTCTCCCACTTAGAAAGATGAGAGAGGCCTGTAATTTTCATCATAGGTACACGTCAACTATGACAGACAAAATGAGAAAAGAAAATCCAGAAAATCACATTGTAGGATTTTTAATGAATTTATTTGCAAATTATGGTGGAAAATAAGTATTTGGTCAATAACAAAAGTTTCTCAATACTTTATTATATACCCTTTGTTGGCAATGACACAGGTCAAACGTTTTCTGTAAGTCTTCACAAGGTTTTCACACACTGTTGCTGGTATTTTGGCCCATTCCTCCATGCAGATCTCCTCTAGAGCAGTGATGTTTTGGGGCTGTCGCTGGGCAACACGGACTTTCAACTCCCTCCAAAGATTTTCTATGGGGTTGAGATCTGGAGACTGGCTAGGCCACTCCAGGACCTTGAAATGCTTCTTACGAAGCCACTCCTTCGTTGCCCGGGCGGTGTGTTTGGGATCATTGTCATGCTGAAAGACCCAGCCACGTTTCATCTTCAATGCCCTTGCTGATGGAAGGAGGTTTTCACTCAAAATCTCACGATACATGGCCCCATTCATTCTTTCCTTTACACGGATCAGTCGTCCTGGTCCCTTTGCAGAAAAACAGCCCCAAAGCATGATGTTTCCACCCCCATGCTTCACAGTAGGTATGGTGTTCTTTGGATGCAACGCAGCATTCTTTGTCCTCCAAACACGACGAGTTGAGTTTTTACCCAAAAGTTCTATTTTGGTTTCATCTGACCATATGACATTCTACCAATCCTCTTCTGGATCATCCAAATGCACTCTAGCAAACTTCAGACGGGCCTGGACATGTACTGGCTTAAGCAGGGGGACACGTCTGGCACTGCAGGATTTGAGTCCCTGGCGGCGTAGTGTGTTACTGATGGTAGGCTTTGTTACTTTGGTCCCAGCTCTCTGCAGGTCATTCACTAGGTCCCCCCGTGTGGTTCTGGGATTTTTGCTCACCGTTCTTGTGATCATTTTGACCCCACGGGGTGAGATCTTGCGTGGCGCCCCAGATCGAGGGAGATTATCAGTGGTCTTGTATGTCTTCCATTTCCTAATAATTGCTCCCACAGTTGATTTCTTCAAACCAAGCTGCTTACCTATTGCAGATGCAGTCTTCCCAGCCTGGTGCAGGTCTACAATTTTGTTTCTGGTGTCCTTTGACAGCTCTTTGGTCTTGGCCATAGTGGAGTTTGGAGTGTGACTGTTTGAGGTTGTGGACAGGGGTCTTTTATACTGATAACAAGTTCAAACAGGTGCCATTAATACAGGTAACGAGTGGAGGACAGAGGAGCCTCTTAAAGAAGAATTTACAAGTCTGTGAGAGACAGAAGTCTTGCTTGTTTGTAGGTGACCAAATACTTATTTTCCACCATAATTTGCAAATAAATTCATAAAAAATCCTACAATGTGATTTTCTGGATTTCTTTTCTCACTTTGTCTGTCATAGTTGACGTGTACCTATGATGAAAATTACAGGCCTCTCTCATCTTTTTAAGTGGGAGAACTTGCACAATTGGTGGCTGACTAAATACTTTTTTCCCCCACTGTATTACTAGACAGACTCGATCCTCTCAATCCTTATATGACGTGAGACACATTTGACAGAAGTACCGAAAGTAAAAAAAATTATAGTACCGAACCGTTTTTCATGTTCTAGTATCGCAAAAGTAACAATGTTTCGGTATACCGTGAAACACTAATCAAGTGTTAATCAAATGTTATGCTGCTGTGGCAGTACTGTTGATATATAAACTAGGTAACTAGCTACACAAACTCGACTGGTGACCGCATCTCTCAAGCCATACGTGTTTGGATACCGGGCACGCGTAATCTCCATACAGGGCAGACTAGGAAAAATGTGCAACTGGGCGTGCGCAAGCTCCATACAGGGCATACCAACGGACGGGGTGGGGGGTGGTGAACTTGACGACAACTTGCGGGCAGTCGGTTCCAAACAATAATGACAAAATCAATTTTTTTTTTATATTGGGGGGAAATTATACCACCCCCCCAATAGGGCACTTTGGAGATTGGAAGGGAAATAGGGGCATGTGCTCTGCACAGGTAGAGCCCTATCTGTGCACGTTCCTGCTGCCCTGCGATATTCAAATAGTTTTGATATTCACATTTTTTGGTGACAAACTTGCAGGTACAGTCTGACACGCTTGGTACTGTAGTTCATTTAGATGACTTTACAGTATTGTCTTATTTAATAGCATACCCTATTGCAATTGTGGAGAAAATCTTAGAGGTCCCCATGCAAGTTTCACTCAAATTAATTATAATAATAGTCTACACAGGCAGGTAAAACAGGACAAGCGGTATTATGTGTAGGGGATTTGCATAATGATGATGATTCATTGCTGTTCTTCAGCATTTCTGTATAGCATTTGATATACAGTAGAGGTCGAAATGTGTGCAGTATTTTATGGGCATACATATAAAGTGTGGAAAAAGGAAGCTTTGTGCAAATTCTAAAAAAGAATCATCGTCCATGAAAATGCAATGCTAGAAGATTTGAATGGAGATGGTGCCATAGATGCATGTGTTTCCTTGTTTTGTCAGGTTGAGAGAGTGATGGAGAGTGATGGGGAGAGAGAGAGAGAGAGAGAGAGAGAGAGAGAGAGAGAGAGAGAGAGAGAGAGAGAGAGAGAGAGAGAGAGAGAGAGAGAGGAGAGAGAGAGAGAGAGAGAGAGAGAGAGAGAGAGAGAGAGAGAGAGAGAGAGAGAGAGAGAGAGAGAGAGAGAGAGAGAGAGAGAGAGAGAGAGAGAGAGAGAGAGAGAGAGAGAGAGAGAGAGAGAGAGAGAGGGAGGGAGGGAGGGAGGGAGGGAGGGAGGGAGGGAGGGAGGGAGGGAGGGAGGGAGGGAGGGAGGGACGGACGGAGGGAGAGTGAGAGAGAGAGGGATGGAGAGAGATAGAGAAAGAGATATATAGATATATATATATATATATATGAGAGAGAGAGAGAGAGAGAGAGAGAGAGAGAGAGAGAGAGAGATGGAGGGAGAGCTCCCAGACATCTAGTAGTGTCTGTTGTCTCTAGCCACAGGATTAGTATGCTTTGTGCTCCTGATACTTTTCAGAACTGCCCCAAGTCAGACTGCAGAAAATGGAACATTTTGACATCAAGCAGTTTCAATTATTATGATGTGGCTATAGTTTTCAGTCAAACCAAAAGGCCTGTTAGATTTTTTTCTTTTTTGGTTGGAAGTCCACATTTCGTTCGTTTGCGTTGATATGGTTTGCATCTTATTTATATTTTCAATAAGTTATAGTTTTAGTTACACAGTATGTCTTTCCTCCAATATTTTCAGTGAAAAAATTACTCTGACTTCAATTCTGGTAAAGACCTTTAGATAGTGATTTTGGACTGTCTTTGTCCCAAGCCTCTACTAGACCAATCTTCATGAAATAAGAGACTTTAAAATTATTATTACAAGCAATATAAGATAATAGATAGTCATTACACTCCCTGCTGTCGTGTGCACATATATCCTATGCTCTTGAAATATGATGCATCCACTGTACTTATCGGTCACTTAATATCAGAAAACACTGTGTAATGATTTATAATTACTACAATTGAATGTGCATTGTGTCTTGGTTGTTGGATCAATAATTACAAAATGTTATTTGTACTGATAGATGACAATGCAGGAGGTGAAAGGCCTTTCTTGCTCTATTAATGTCATTGGGGAAAAGAGACAGTGGAACTGTTGAGATAGAGAGCAAGAGAGAGAGAGAGAGAGATTTTCACAATTATAATTCAATCCTAAATATTTTTCTAGTGCGGTGTCTGAGTTTTATTTATTTTTCCCGCCTCCACCTGATATAAAAGGTCAACTATTCATTGTTGTGTCTAGAAAAGAGGGCAGAAAAGATTGATTCTCTTAAATAATCAAAGGATATTGTGTGTAATCCAATTCAATTAAATAACAGACAATAAAGCTTTGTTTGGTAGAATAAGTAATGACACTGGTAGAATAGATTTGAGCAAAGTTATTTGATTTTCCTAAAAAACAATGTTAACATTTCCCTATGTCATACATCGAACACAATCAGCTGATATAAAGCAGTCGTACCTGACGGCAGCCTATGTATTAATAAAAGTGGTTAGATCAAGTTGGGTACAACTGTGTAGATTTGGAGACTTGGAGACCTGTTTGTATTTACTGTATTTACAGGCCCACATGTGCTGCTGGGTAAATGCCACAGTGAGATACTCGTCTCTGCTCGCGTTCCCTCAGGGATATATTGCAGGAGGTAAGAGTGCTTGTGCTTCCAGGAAAAGGGAAAGGAAGAGGCACATTGTATCACTGAAGGAGCTGGTTGCTTTGAAAGGAACAATCTGTGTTTACTAGATTGAAGTGATTACAGCTCTGTCACAGCGGGCTGGGTCTGTGCCGTGTGTTCTCTGAGAAAAGCATAATGAATATTACTGTGATTACAAAAGAGTGGCCTTGTCACAGGAAATGTACTGTTTGATTGACAAGCCAACTATATTAAAGATAAGTGCGTCATAGATTTACACTCATATCCTGCATGAATTGCCTTGGAATCGTCTGGAATCTGTTAGCTAGCTTCCATTCTCTTAGTCAGTGTGAAACTTACAATTAACCACAATACTATGATGTTGACTGCTCTCTGACCATATTCAAAGGTAATTACTTGATTAATTGTGCTTTGAATATTTAATTTGATTACCATACCGTGGAGGTAAATTGTTATGAGTGTATAGTTCATTTGGATCATCTGATGCCCTAGCCAGAATAGATTCCGACCCTACGCTTGCTTAAAGCTGCACTGGGGTCAGACAGGCTTCCTGTTTAGATTAAGACACCGTGGAGCCAGAGCGAGATATGGCTCGGAAAACGTACCTCAATCCAGGGATGTGTTGTACCTTCTGCTACCTAGCATGAGGACAGAAAGGGCAGTTTCTCTGAAAAACTAGCAGTCGTTCTATCTTCTCAGTGTAATAGTTGCGATAATGGGACAATTCTGAGTACAACGCAATTTCTCATCGCTGGATTGAGGTACGTTTTCCGATCCATATCTCGCGCCGGCAGTGTCTTAATCTAAACAGGAAGCCTGTCCGCAAGCGTAAGGTCGGAATCTATTCTGGCTACTGATGCCCAGCACCAGTGACAGACAAAGCACACTGCAAAACTCTCCTGCATCAAATTAATTGACAGTGTAGTTGAGAAATGTATGGGTTGAAACAGTGAAAAAGACAGTGGCTAAAGAAGGCATATCTTTACTAAATAAGGGGTTAAATGCCCTGCGGTCTATAGATTCATCGGAATTACTGCCACATGGACCTCTAAATTGAGTTTAAATAGTCAACTTGATATGTGAGATGAATGGGCTTCAGTTGCCATACCGATTACCACTACATATTGCAACAGAATTCTCTCCCCCTCAAAATATCTTGAGTGAATTTGAATATGAGCTTGTTTTGATTTATAAATGTAATTGTCTGTCGACAGTATTTGCACGCTTGTCATATCCAGTGGTCTGTGTGTGCAATATAAAAGCAAAAGCTCTCATAATTATGTTTACATCCACAGATGAAAATCCCAGGGCTGTAATGATCAGTAATTATACACATTTTTCAGCAGATCTACTGCCTCAGCTGTGGCTATTGTGTGCTGTGGAGTGCAGAGTGTGTGCAGATTAATTATGACATTGTACACGACTAAATGTACCAGTCTGCTTCAGCCCTGCAAAACACTTCCAGTGCATAATCACGCTCAAGTCTGACTTTAAAGAGCTCATTACAGTTCATTTTCTAAAAAGTGGCTTATTAAACACAGTTACCTAATAAGCATCTTTGGTGGTGAAAATTGCTGGAAATGGTAATGAGTTTGATTAGGCCACGTTTCAATTACGACAGCTAGCTACCTCAACCCTCCCCCACCCCAAAAGAGAGTCCAGCTCGCTATGCTTGGGAATCATCCTAAAAGACATTGCCCTTTCTCTCTCGCTCTTCTCTCCCTCTCTCTCTCTCTCTCTCTCTCTCTCTCTCTCTCTCTCTCTCACACACACACACACACACACACACACTCAGAAAAAGGAAAAGAAAAACGCTCTGCCACCTCTGTGCTTCCTTTCAGCAGCTCAGTAATGAATAGAGAATTGTGCAAGCGGTGGTCCAATTTACGCACTGGGAAATTGGATTGACAGAGCGGAGGCCCAGTTCTGTTTGCTTAAAAATGGCCAAGGCTACCAAGATTAGTAGTTCCCAAAAAGGTCAGCGTCTCTGTTTCATTGGAGATGATCACAGTAGCAGAAATTAAACATCATGCAATATCAAGTCAAAGTGTTTTGTCCTTCCTCATGTATTTTTTAACATTACAAGTGCCATATTGAATAAAAACAAATAAATATGTAACTAACTAATGACATGTATTCCATTGATTTGGAGGATGCTGTTTTGAATTTGACCGACAGAGGAGACTGCTAAGTTAAACAAAGAGCTTTTTGTGAGATACTAATCAGTGGAATTTTAGCTTAAGCCCTCAGGCTGTCTGAAAACATGACACTAATGGAACAGTCAGTAGTTACACCAATTGCAAGACAGAAAGGAAGCTGTGGAGGTTGTTGTATTTGTATTTCTATACAGAAGGGATCTTATGTCTATGGGCTAACACAAGATCTAGAGAAATTCGCCATTGTTGCCTGATTTGGTTTGAATTGGTTTGTGTGGCGTGTGTGTGTACTTTACTGATCCCCTGAATGTTTAACCTAAAGCTACTCCCTTAAACATCCCTTTTAGATGTTAGGAGATAAGTGTTAGGAGAAGTTTTCGTTGATATTTTTATGACGCATGGATACGCTTTAAATTAACACAGTTGTCCATGCTAATGTCATCCATGAAGTGTGTAATCACATTTCATGTAGTTATTGGGTCAGCTCAACGTCTTTCAAGTGTCCTCACATGTCTTGACTGAAAGCCATGGCTAGGCAAGTATATAGTCTACTATGTTGGGGAAAACCAAATTTTCAAACCAAGTTTGTTTATAGTTTGTCACAAACCTTTCAAAGTGAAGTGCTGTGCCCCTTTCTACAGAGAGCGGGATGGCTCTCTGTGTTAGCCCTCATCCACAGTTCAGTGGGTTTTCACTGACTTGCTGTATTTAAATAACTTTCTTTTCTTGCTGGCTTTCCATTTAGTTAATGGCCAAGTGCAGTCAAAAACGTGATTTTCCTGTATTTTATATACACCCCCCCCACACACACACACTCAGACCACTCCAAGGCAGTCCTAGCAAAATGCTTGCTTGAGAAATTGCTCTTTGCTAAGAAGCATTTTTTCTATATATTTTTTACCATTTTAATTCAAAACAATCACAGTATGATACTTAATTATTACCCAGGAATGATTTGATATTGAGATGCGTAAGTACACTTTGCAAGAAGCGCCTCTCGGATTGTCTAAAGTGCCACTTTGTGCAGAGAGGATTTCAAAGAAAAAAGTATCTTTCTGCACTATGTGCATTGGTGACATTGAAAATGATTTATGTTAAATGTGATGGACAACAATTGTAGAAGACAGTCTCTGGTGCCCAAATATTGATTCTATCCAATCTCTTTGCTTATGCAAAGCTAGAGCTTTATGTGGTAAGTGTACAGATAATGTAATAAAAGCCATTAAAATGAGAGGCGGAATATTGTTTGAGGCCCTTATACATTTGAATGTGTTGTTGCAGAAAAAATGTACCACTTCAAATATCAAACTTTTTTGTATTGCTACGTACCACCCACATGCATCAAGAGGACTTTACTAAGAGGACTAATGACCTAGAACATAAAGGATGAGTAATGCTAGAAATATGAAAGGTCTAAGGGTACAGTAATCAGTGAAAGTAACTTTTTGAATTCCCAAGACAGCCACAAGCAGTCCCCTGGAACACCTACAGCACAGTATGGAGCCTATTCCTCCACTGATACTTTTTTTAAAGCATCTATCATCCCATGATTTAATGCTAAGTGTTTTTATATTGCCGCTTCAAGTACACTGTTACTTGGATATGTCTATCTGTATTATTCTCTGTTTCAAATGGTACAGACTTGTCTCTCAGATCATTGTCTTGTTCTATAGATTGTATTTACTGTGAATAGACTTGCCGCTAGCTACGGTACATTATGGCTGTTGTGAGTGATAGGGCTCTTTGCCATGGGCTTTTCTTAACCATTAGCTTGGAAGGCTGACAGCCGTGTGAGCCATAGCATGGATCTCTTTGACTAAAACCTTGTAAATTAACACAATTAGCGCAGCAGCATCCTGCTAATTAGCTCCTGGTGCCTGTTGTGGCGGCTGGGCAAGCGGCTGGAAGTGAGTCATGAGGGCAACCACATGCTTCTCTGTTACTAGACAAACACTACGCTGTAATCCGCCGCTGGATGCTCTCTGTTTGTTTCCTAAAGATTTGGATGGGGACTTAAGCTACTGGGCGATGTCATATTGTGCTGCTACACGTGTGGCTGGTCGAGTTGGACCAATAAACCAGGAATGGATGGTTTTGCATTGTGATTCAGTGTTTACTAATAGAGTTTCAAGTCAGATTAACTTTGATAAGGACTGCTTGTGTGTGTGTGTGTGTGTGTGTGTGTGTGTGTGTGTGTGTGTGTGTGTGTGTGTGTGCCGTGTCAATGTTTGTTTTAATACTGTAAACACAGCGGTCTGTTTCTTTCTTGGGTATATCTTTCTTTGATAATCCCATGCTGAGTCTAAGATGACAGCATATGTAATGACTTGTGTTTGCAGATGGAGTTTAGGATTAAACTTGATCATGCCTTTTGAGCCCTGGAGGCAATGAAATTAAGTCTGGGAAGAGGGAAAGACAAGTGAAGCACGTTTTTTCCCTCTCGCTCTGTAGACTGGGAAGGAGCAGCCAGACACAGGGCTGTTGTAATTCATGCCGGGCAGCAGGGTTGGTGTGATGAAAGCGACAGAGCGCTGCCTGAGAGATTGCTTTGCTGCACTCCTCAAAGCAGATTTGAAACTATCTCGGAATGCCTTAGATGAGAGTTGGATTATATACTGACCTGCACTGTCTATGACATTCTGTTCTGTGCAGGGTGCATTATACTGTGCTAACCAGGTTTTGCGTCCCAAATTCACACACTGCCAATGATGTAACCGGTCAGCGGAGCCTGTTTTGCAGTAGAGGAAGTTAGTTGTATGAAGGTATTGGGAATTTTTTTAACAAAGTAATTTGTTAGTTCATTGCCACAAAGACCACTTTTCCACCATGTTAAATGTACCAACTTTTTTCTAGACACAAAAATGCTGACAACTACTTGAGAAAACTGAGAATAAATAGAAACTGCTATCTGATAGTCATTTTGACCCATCTCTCTCTTTTTGTCGGGTGTTTAGGCCTAAAGATGCAGTGGACCCCAGAGCATGCGCAGTGGGCCGAGCAGCACTTTGACATCTCCTCCACCACCCGCTCCCCTGCACACAAAGTGGAGGCCTACCGGGGTCACCTGCAGCGCACCTACCAGTATGCCTGGGCAAACGACGACATCTCTGCACTCACCGCCTCCAACCTGCTGAAGAAATACGCAGAGAAGTACTCTGGGATTTTAGAGGGTCAGAGTGAAAGAGCGCTGCTCTGCTCATATTCCGATGGCACTCCTGGACTCCTGAATGGACGTAAGTCAGAGAGTGAGTCCTGGCAGGAGGGGATTTACTCAATGAACTGCGCTCCAGATGTTATATCTGTGAACAAAGCTGGAATGACAGCTGCTCTTCCCCCAACAGACGTGTCGGCCAGCATAGGTAGCTCCCCAGGGGTGGCCAGCAGCCTGAACGAGCCCAGCTATTCCAGCAGTAACTGTGGGAGTCACACAGCCACCAGTCTACACTCGGGTCTGTCCTCTCAGGAATACTCTACAGGCTACAATGGCTCCTACCTGCACTCTAGTTACAGTGGGCAGACCACCCCAGGCCTCCCCTCTCAACACCCCTCTCCTTTGCACAGTACTGGTCTCATACAACCCCCTGCTCCACCACCTCCCCCTACTTTAGTGCCCAGCTACAACGTGGGGTCTCCCAACCTCTCCAACTACAATTATCCTCCGACGGGGTATCCCTCACAGACAGTTGTTGCCCCTGGCTATAGCCCTGGTGGGGGCCCCCCTCCCTCTTCCTATCTGCCATCCGGCATCGCAGCTCCCACGCCCCTACCACCCACTACACTCCCTGGCTATACCTACCAGTCCCATATCCATGCACCAATTGCACCAACACCTTTGAATGGCAGCTCAGCCAACTCATTGAAAAGAAAAGCTTTCTACATGACGGGGCATGGAGATATGGACTCCAGCTATAGTAATTTCAACTACAACCAACAGCACTCCTCACAAAGCCCTATGTACAGAATACCAGACAACAGCATCTCAGACTCAAGCAGAGGGAATGGATTTGACAGGAATGCTGATGCGTCATCTTTAGCGTTTAAGCCTACGAAGCAGCCAATATCCTCAGATCAGCAAAGAAAATTTAGCAGTCAGTCTGGCAGAGCACTTACCCCTCCCTCCTATGGATCAACCAAAAGCTCTGTGGGAAGCCTGAGATCGGTTGAGTCCTTTGGAAAGTTTAGATCCCCCATCACGAGTGAGCAGAGTGAAGAGCGCAGACAGCGCCTCTCCCATTCCATTGCAGGGTCGGACATTGGCAGAGCTACCTCATCCAGCCACACTGCAGAGGAGCAGCTGAAGAACAGCGATGCCAACGTGGTGGAGTTGGTCACCACAGAGATCCTTCAGCCCGGTCCCCCAGTGGACTGGAGTGACATAGCTGGTCTGGAGCTGGCCAAAGCAGCCATCAAAGAAGAGATTCTGTGGCCCATTTTGAGGCCAGACATGTTCAGTGGACTTGCCACATTACCTCGGAGCCTCCTTCTCTTCGGACCTCAGGGAACAGGCAGAACACTGCTGGGCCGCTGCATGGCCAGCCAGCTGGGGGCTGCCTTCCTGCAGCTCAGTGGCTCAGCCCTGGTGACCAAGTGGCTGGGGGAGGGCGAGAAGATTGTCCAGGCATCCTTCCTGTTGGCTCGGTGTCGCCAGCCCTCAGTGGTGTTCATCAGTGAGGTGGACATGCTTCTATCGGCCCAGCTCAGCGAGGAGAGCCCGGTGAACATGATCCAGAGTGAGCTTCTCATGCAGCTGGACAGTGTGCTGACCACAGCCGAGGACCATGTCCTAGTGGTCTGCTCCACCAGTAAGCCTGAGGAGATCCACGATTCCCTGAGGAGGTACTTCACCAAACGGCTCCTCATCCCCCTACCTGACAGCACAGCACGGCGCCAGATAATCAGCCAACTGCTCTCACAGCACAACTATTGCCTCAGTGACAAAGAGGTGTCACTGCTGGTCCAGCGGATGGAGGGCTTTTCAGGACTGGACGTGGCCCGGCTGTGCCAGGAGGCAGTGGTAGGACCACTCCATGGCATCCCAGCTTCTGACCTCTCAGCCATCCATCCCAGCCAGATGAGACCAGTCTCCTACCAAGACTTTGAAAATGTATTTAGCAAATTCCAGCCCAGCATATCACAAAAAGAACTGGACACATACACCGAATGGAATAAAATGTTTGGTTGTAGTCAATGAAACTGAAGCATTAGAATATGTGGGCAGGAAACCCTTTTAGAGGTATACCATTTAGAATTCTCTCCTCAGTAAACTAGGCAAGTGAAAATTACAGATAGTGGTGACCTTAACACCTGCAGTACAGTAAAGGCGTAAGGATAGTCCTGAGAGAAGCAAAGGCACACTTCAGACAACAGCTGGCAATCTGCACACAACACAGAGAAATATTATTTTGATGCTTGAAACTGCTGATGCCAAGTGGGTACGTTTTGCATTACATTTTAGTCATTGAGCAAAGGCTCTTATCCAGCTACATAAATTTTTGTACTGGTCCCCCATGGGAATTGAACCCACAACCCTGGCGTTGCAAATGCCATGCTCTACCAACTGAGCCACACGGGAGCTAGAGTCTATAGGGTAGAGTATAACAGCATGGAACCTCTGTGTGTATATGTCATTCTGTTGTTGTGGAGATTTAGTTGCTATTAAGTGCCTGAAGTGGTGCTCTTTTATTTAGTGTTATTATTTCTTTGCCTCACAATCTACATTTGTGGCATGTGCTAATATAAAAAGCTTTAATATGAGACAAAAACAAAAAAATGGCTTTTTTCCATTGAAACAGTATTCCTCAACTGTGTCTGCTTTGCGGTCTCTGTGGACAGGAGAAAGTATGTGGTATTGGTAATCTGAACCCTAATTTATATACATAATTTCTTTTGAAAACTCAGGAAAGTGATTGTGATATGTATAGTACCTCAAAAGATTTTGTCAAAGCACGACAAACTGCTAAGAGCATTTGGCTTGCTTTTGAGGGTTATGGTACCTCAATAGGCTAAAAATGACAAGAGTATGACTTTGAATGTACCAGAGGAATTCTGCAGTATTTGGAAGACAAAAGGAGGAGTATTGTGTTTTTCTTAGCGATTTTCTAAGCGAAGAATCCCATTGTGAATATAGTTTTATTTGAACATTTCTTAAATTCTATCAACTATAACACATTCGACTGGCCTTGATCCAGAGTACATGAACACGTTTTAGTTTTTTTCTTAAACTTCATTTGTAGGAGAAAGCATAACATATGTATTTCTCGAACATTATCAGCAGCTTAATTGTGTATCTCATCTGCAGATTAAACTGCCAAGCCTCTTGTGGCAGAATAATGGCAAGATACATTTGCTGAAGACAAGCATCATGAGGTTGAAACAGACAGCTTCCCAAGGTATTTAATTCGATCCCGCTGCTGTTTTATTATCATTAAAACCTAAGAATAATGTATGCCATAAGTTATTTTCTACCTCAGTTTATTAGTTTTCTCTGAAAGCAGAATCTAAGGGGATGGCTAGATGACAGAGCCTATTTCGCTTATTAAACTATGAAGCCTATTGAGGGAACAAAAAAGCTGCCTATCTGTCAACAAAATCAGCTTGAGTTAGTGTTACACCTTCAGTGTAGTCCCCATTCATAGACACCTATGTATTAATTTCTTAGAGTAGGTTGGTCTTGAAAAGGGGTCTGGGGACATGTGTGGCCATTAGCCCTGTCTTTGAGCCCTTCTTCAAGTGTCACTTCTTACAGCAAAGCTTTTTTATTATTAACTATCAGTGTTTAGTAAAATGCCAGAACAGGGGCAATGTAGACACAGAGGTCTGACAACTGCATGAAAGAGCCTTGCATTTAATGTATATTTTTTCTCATTTTATTTTATTTTACTAAAGCAGTATGAAAACTATTGCAAGGCACTAGTACAGTGGAAGGGATGCCACCAGATACAGTACCACTAAAAGTGTTAGCAGTACAGTGAGGGAACTTGCGTTTATGTTTACTAGCATTTCAATGTGGTATTTCCCCAATTTGTATTTCTTATATTTACATATTTCTCTGCTCTTACTCAGCTTATTTTGTTTACTCCAAAACATGCACTGTTACAATTACAAAAGTAATTTGTTAAATGACTGCACTTACTGAGCAACAGGAGGCCATAGAATCACTGATTGTCCATGACAGTTCCCTGTTCTAGTGTAGTCTCAAGACACCTGGCTTTGTTAAAAAGCTTTGAACTGCTTTTTCATTAACACTATTACAAAGAATAACAGCTGCACAAAGAAACAACACTGCAACAAAAAAAATAGCTACATTGATGTCCCCAAAATCTAAATCTATACTAAATCTGCTTGTTTTATTGTATTTTATCTTTGTATCTTATTTTGCTATATGGCTTTTATTGCCTTAGATAAATAGGATAAAAGTCCCCTGAAGTTCAAGTGTAGTTAACCAAATGAACTTTTCATGCTTTGTTCTGTCATACAAAAATGTGTTTGTAGGTCTCCCTTGATGCCAAAGTGAAATCAACAGTTTTATTTTGACATAAGCTCATTGAACTCAAAATGGCAATTATTTATTTAACAGCGAGTTAAGCAGATTTTGCATGTGCAAGTAGGACACATTCATGAATTTAAGGCAAATAAATTAAACGTAAAGGAAATAGCTTTTGAACAAGTTATACATTATTAAACTACATTACACCAACGATAAGAGCAGTAGAACAGGAAAAACAAAGCGATCAACTAAAAAAATGGCACCACATTCAAACACAAATTCTTCTCTTTCCTGAGTGTAAGGATGTTCACTGAAGTAAGTAATTCAGTCTGGAGGACAACAATGTGAAGAATCGGCCTATATAGTAAAATACGTACAACAAACTAGATAGGTTGATAAGCACATCTATTCTCCCTCATTTCTGACAATGTTAAAACAAATTCACATAGAAGTATGAGTTATAGATCTGTCATTCTAAGAAGTGGTATATCTGTTCTATGCGCGCTATTTCTATGCTTCCCGTGCTTAAGTTTAGTTTTTGTGTCTTTTACTTTCGGTTTTGTACACCAGCTTAAAACAGCTGAAAATACAATATTTTTGGTTATGAAAATTATATTTTACAGCGGTTTAGATGGTACAATAATTATCTACACTATACTTGCTTGTTTTGTCACATAAACTAAAATTAGGTGAACTACTAGAATTTTAGCAACCAGGAAATGGCAGAGCGATTTCTGCATAGTGCATCTTTAATCACTTGAATTCAGTGTCCCCTCTGGGTGGGTTTTGTACAGAACTGCTATAAATGTTAGCTTCATCTTTATGTAGTCTTATCTGTTTTATATTTGAAGGTTGTTCTTTATAACCATTTCTACCTCATTGCTACATATTGTACATGTAGTACTTATGTTCTGTCTTTTTGAATGTCATGCATTTGTAAAAAAAAATATATACAAAAAATACAAAGAATATTAAAAAATAACAAAAGTTATAAAAAGTATCAAAAATGAACAGCTTGCCCTTGAATTCGAACAGTCTACCTCAGAAAGACTGAACAGTATTAGCAGCAAAACTGATGACACATTTATGAGTGTGAAGGTGACGATAATGCACACATACTTGAGATACTGACTTCTATGGGCTATATAAGTACTCATAATGCCACATTTCTGCAAGAATATTGTGGGCTGTATAGGTATTCTCCAAGGTCTGTAATGCAAAATCTGTTTTTAAACTATAATGACTCGCTTTAATCCTTTGTGAATTGTTGTAGTGCGCATGTTAATGTGTATGTGTGTGCACTTACAATTGAACGTGTAAGTGTGAGGGGGTTAACATTAAGATATGTGAAATTCAAATTTATACATTTCATACACATGTACAGGAAATAAACTTGCACATATGTGTACTCAATGTACATTTCCTATTGATATATACATATTAAAATGCACCACATACATGTTTATATGTGTGTATGTATTGCCATACCTGCAGTCAATGTAAATGTATTTTCATCTATTCCAAGGTACAGTACAAAAAAACAAAATACTGAATAAAGATGTTTTTTCTGGAAACCAAATGTGTTTTCTTATATCTCCACTCATTGGTTAGACATGATTGTTGTGCATGTTTGCAATGTGTGTTTACAATTTCAGTTCTGACATTGATAGTGTTATTCAAGAGATATAACATTTGGAAACGTAAGTTATTTCCTCTGAAAGACCTATACAATGCACAATACAAATGATGCTCTCTGAGACGGTCATATCTGTCTTCAAGGCTTTGTCTTATTAGAAAATTGCTTTGACTGTATAATTGTGATCCTACCATTAACCAAATGTGTTGTTTTTACAGTCATTCAAATGTTATGATCAAATGTTATCTTTACTAAAAACAACGAGGGAGGATTATAAAATCACACACCTCGGTTCACAGCTCCACATTGCCTCTG
Source organism: Coregonus clupeaformis (assembly GCF_020615455.1). Taxonomy (NCBI): domain Eukaryota; kingdom Metazoa; phylum Chordata; class Actinopteri; order Salmoniformes; family Salmonidae; genus Coregonus; species Coregonus clupeaformis. The sequence goes on from NC_059195.1 coordinate 18,170,871, forward strand.
ATTCTCTTTATGTAAATTGCACATTTATGAGTAGATTTCCTTTTTTTTATGGTATCAATATATAGTTGATGGTATGTGCGTAGGAAGCTGCTGTACAATTAACATTAAGGAAAAAAGTCCCAGTGCATTTTATTCCCAGTGCTGTTTCATTTGTAATGCTGTGTGTCTCTTTTTCTGCAGTATGCACATATAAACAATCTGTGATTTATGGATGCATTCCAACAGGATTTCTCTCCATTATACACAGAACAACCCTGGGCCTAATCACAACAATGAAGGTTATCAAAAGCAGAAACAAAATGTGAAATATTTTTATTAGCTGTTTCCACGTGTTGACATTTGTAATTTATGTCTATGGTACTAATTGTGGAGGACAAAGAGAACAAGCATACCTCAAATAAAAGTCTGAATTAAACCTTTTACCTAAGTTTATGTCCATTATCTTGTTTTAGTAAACATGTGTGGAATGCAGTTACTATACATGGATATATTGCTACCTACCTTTCCTTTTGACAACCATGATTGTTATACGTGTTCAAGATAGGTAAGCTATGCCTTTGTACTTACAGTGCTACTGCAGACCTTTATTGGAGTGAAAATTATCATCCCTTTTATAACGCATCATTTTCTATGTTAGGTCACTTAACCTATTGGCTACACATTTTCCTTTGGCGACCGTGCTAACCTAAGTCAATGTGGAATCCCCCACTTTGCCTATCTTGAAATGGGTAAGTTTCCATAGTACTACAATAAAGATTTGAGTATGTCTTCCATATTGTAGCTGGGCAATTGCTTGTCAAACCTTCTGCAATAATAGTAATTATAGTAGTAATAATTTATTATTGAAACATTTTTTAAATCTCATTTGCCACTTCACTATCATGCTACTATCTCAACTTATCTAAATAATAGTCTGTTTATTTATCCTGTTTGTCACCCACTGTGCTTCTCTAGCCATTCCCCTATGTGATGCAAAACTAGGACCTGGTTATCTACTGCTACACCTTCAATGTAATAATTATTTACCGATAACTTAACACATTCACATTTTGGTAGAAAGTCTTTTTTAAATAACCTTTTAGAAAAATGTTTACCTATACAGACATTTTGCATTCTACTCTTTTGTTTCCCTCCATTCGGGGGAAGGTAGCCGAGCGTTGGGCCAGTAACCAAAAGGTTCCTGGTTCAAATACCCAAGGTGCAAAATCTGTCAATGTGCCCATGAGCAAGGCACTTAACCCTAATTGCTCCTGTAAGTCGCTCTGGAAAAGAGTGTCTAGTCAAATGTCATTGCATTTTTTAACAGGAGCATTTGACGAGGAAAATAATTCAGTGCTGATAAGAGGAAAATAAAGTTGCGTCAAACGAAGTACATTGAAGTTATTAGTGGGTATTTTGTAAATATCAAAGATCCACTTGTCTCAGTGTTCTGTGGTTCATTTGCATTCTGATGAAACTGTAGTGGATGTGTGTGAACTCAGGGGTTATCTGCGGCGCTGCAGCACTGAGCAGCCGAATCAGACAGCCCAACAACCGCCTGGCTCAAGAGGATGAGCCACGGACCTTTCTCAAATCACTTCCTTCATAACAATTAAAATATGCAAAGTGATAATTTTCCTTAAGTAGTCTTAAATGTGCAATCTATTTAGATGTGAGGGAAATTGGCTAAAGCTTGTGGTGGGGGTGGGGGGTGGTGGGGGTGAATAAATTATGCAAATAACAGAATGGACTCTTGAAAGCCAAATGTTTCTGTAATAAGCATACTGTTTCATTTAATATTTAGCCTCTTATTAAAAGAGACAGTTCTTTTGCACTGTCTGATGGCTATATCTGACACAAGCTCATGGAAATTACTGCTAGACTAAATGCTGAAGCATTTTGGTAGCTTTTAGATGATGGTTACATTCACAAAGTAATTATGCGCTGGAGAGTCCAGAAATAAGGTTTAATTACACAGTAATCTCCTCTGATGGACACTGGGAAGTGTAAGCACTGCCAGACTGCAATCCATCAATGACAAACCCCTGGCCACTTTTAATTCCTCCTCATTTGCATCATAACCTCCGCACCAAGTTGCACAAATGCTGTTAAATGTTAATAGGACCTGTCTCTCTACTCAAAATGAATGCTTAAGCCATTACATCTCTCCCCCTCTCTCTTTCTCTCTCCTCTCCCTCTCTCCCCTCCCCCTGTCTGTTTTTCTCTCTACCCTCCCCATCTCTCTCTCCCACTCCCACACTCTTTCCATTCTCACGAGCCCCCACATAACTAGCTCCTCTTCAGGAGGAACGTTCAGCAGATGAGACAGTGCATGGTCAATGCTGTGCTAATTAGGAGCAGCATGTAAAGTTTTATCTCTCAAGTGCTAACAAACTGTAGAGACAAGTCTAATGCCGGGGCTGCGTTTGTGTGTGTGTGTGTGTGTGTGTGTGTGTGTGTGTGTGTGTGTGTGTGTGTGTGTGTGTGTGTAAACACACTCATAGAGCAGTAAGTGTTGTCCACAACGTGGTGCTGTGTGTGATTTGGCCCTGAAGTCATATTTAATCCCTATCCTAAGGGACCAGGCAAAATTACATTTTTATTAATTGAAAATTGTTAGTGGTGCTGTGTGTGTGCAGCAGACACATTACTGTTCCTCTTTAGAGCTCTGTGGGGTTGATTAGAACTAGGGTGTCTCATTATCAGCATGTCTCAACCATACATTAAAATAACACCATTATATTACGGACTACCCAGTGTACTGCTTGAAGCATAGCTCCCAGGGAGGTGGCATTAACCCCCTAGAGTCGATGTCTGCGCCCCTGTGGAAATCTAATTAGCGTAATACAAAAGTCAGTTTAAGCTAGAGATATGTTTTTTTGCATGGGCTGCGTCTCAATCCACCGCATCCGCCAATGTCGTGCCTTCCGCAGCTACAGAGGTGTTTCTCAGACCAGGAGACATCCCGAAAATCTGTCTTTTAACTGTAGCATCTGAACAGTTTGGGCTACACTAATATGACCTCTCTATGGAAAGGTGAGTATATTGCGAAAACGTACATGTCGGTTGTTTTGCTCTAGGATGCTCACAAGCCTCACAAGACTGGTCTGAAGGTAGCACGGTACCAGTTGAAAGAGATTATGAAGTATACACTCAGTGGACAATTTATTTGGTACATTTATTTAGTACCGGGTCAGACCCCCTTTGCCTCCAGAACAGCCTGAATTCTTTGGAGCATGGAAATGTTGCTCAATTGGTATCAAGGGACCTAATGTGTGCCAGGAAAACATTCCCCACACCATTAAACCACCGCCACCAGCCTGTACCGTTGACACCAGGCAGATGGGACGCAACAGGAACCGGGATTTGCCAGAGTAGGCAATGTTTTTCCATTCCTCAATTGTCCAGTGTTGGTGATCGCGTGCCCACTGAGGCTTCTTCTTCTTGTTTTTAGCTGATAGGAGTGGAACCCGGTGTTGTCGTCTGCTGCAATAGCCCATCCGTGACAAGGACCGACGAGTTGTACGTTCCAAGACGCCGTTCTGCACACTACTGTTGTACAGCGCCAATATTTGCCTGTTTGTGGCCCGGCTGTTAGCTTGCAAGATTCTTGCCTTTCTCCTTCGACCTCTCATCAACAAGCTGTTTTCACCCAGATGACTGCTGCTGACTGAATGTTTTTTGTTTGTCACACCATTCTCGGTAAACCCTATACTAGCGGTCACCAACCTTTTCTGAGTCAAGATCACTTTCTGAGTCAAAATGCAAGCCGAGATCTACCGCTCAGATTTTTTTAAAAACATGACTTAAAAAACGTAAGCCTATGTAACATTAACCAATTAAAAACAGTTCTGTAGCAATGAGGTTTGTGCAGTAATTTATAGGCCCAATACATTATCACAGCATATTGGCTATGCTTGAATTGCCCTGCCAATGTTGTTCTTCTCAAACTATTTAAAAATTATATTAAAAAATGTAGGTATATGATCACACTGGTAATACATCATTTGTTGTATTACTTGTGAGGCACAGCTGAGTGAGCATGAAAAAAAATATATATATATATATTTTTTTTACTGGACTGATGGCCTACATCTGATGGTCAGTCTGAGGGGAGGGAGGGAGCAGCGGTGAGGCTGCCTCTCACCCGACTCACTAACACCTTCCCTCCGCTTTCCCTCCATCCGCTGAGAAATGGGGACACAGTCTTCCAGCTGATGGCGAAACTCAAGTCACACTGCATTATTTCTGCCTCATGCACCAATTCATGTTGTTACTCCAGCTTTTCGGAACACAGTACTCATTCATTGCTGCTGCAGTTCTGGTTGTAGCGTGAGCGGAGCTAGGGAGAAGGCACATTTTATGGCTTATAAAAGTGTTGACAGTGCTGAATAACAACTGAAAAATTAACTTACTCATAAAAACAGCAGCTCTTTGCTGTATTCGTTGAGTCTCTCTCTTGTCATGGTTTTAAAAGTTTTGAAATCTCACAGTATCAACTTTGCTGTGCGTTCAAGCTTTCTTTTTACAGTCTGGCTCGAGGAAACTGTGCAGACACAAAGATCTGAGCTACCTGATTGGCCTGCGGTAGGCCTATAGGTGCACTTGATTTGCTCTCTGGGCCTGCCGGGTATGCAGAGTTCTAACTTGAGACACATGAAATGGCTCAAAATGGGAACACTTTGCCTTCCCGGCGCTAGGGCTGCTGAATTAAGTGCACCTACACTCTACAAAGAAAAGGTTTCTGGAGTATCCTTTAGGGGTTCTTCAAATTGAAACTGTGGGGAAACCCCTATAAGTACTTCAAAGAACCCCTTATAAAGGATCCTCAAATAACCTTTTGAATAACCTTTTGGGGTTGATATTTGAACTACCCCTCCTCTATTATTTTTATTAATAATAATATGCATAACAAAAACAACACAATATTTGAGTTCTCTGTGTTTATTATGATTTTAGTGGCAAATCAGAATAAAAAAATCTAAATATGAGGTAAACTCCCAGCAGAGCCCCAAGTCCAATGGGTATATCCTCTGGCATGTTGATGTTAATGTGTTGATGTTCTCCGTATCCATAGCCAGAATGATTTTGTAGTGCATGGTGATCGAACAGGTTTCCTGTTATATTCATGTAGGGAGGTGTAGGGAGGGTGAAGTCTGTGAATCCAAAAAATAGTAATTATTCAGATGATTAACAAAACATGCACACGTCAGAATTCTACCTTGTTTTTGTGGTGAATGTGAATGAAAAAAACTGTTTTGGTAATAATAATAATAATAATGGTTTTCATACACATAATGTAGAGGCCTATGGGATATTCATTGAAGAGGTAAGGGAGGAAGATGGTACATGTGATCAGCATAACATACCAATACCAAATGACATACCTTTGTATGCCTCCTCATCTGTATACCTGCAGACACAGACACAAAAGTGAGCAGTTCCGTCATCTGCACCTAATACAGCTAGCCTTCAACATATTCTTATAGCCTACATATTCTTACCTCTTTGTTGATTGATATCCATTGAATTGTGTCCATTTTCAGTTTTAGAAAGATTTGCACAAATATGAAAAGATAGATGGTATCATCATAAAACAATATCAATTTAGATCATACAAGGGACAAACCTTACCTTAAATTGATCTTTCAAATCCAAATGTTTCAGTTGGGCAGTTAGGTTCCTGCAAGAACCCCCACCAACTAAGGAGGTTCCTCAATGAACCCCACCTCCTATGGGGTTCTTGGAAGAAACCATTTTCAGTGCCAAGAACCCTAAGGTTCTTCACAGAACTTTGAGGACCTTAGAAGAATCCTTGTTGAACCCCTAATTTTTATAGTGTACCGCCAGCAGCGTGAAACCCCCCCCCCAAAAAGAATTAGGAACGAAAGGCTTTATCGGTGAGTTTCTTACAGAAATGTTTGGTGATCGACTAGGAATGCCTTGGAGACCAGTTGGTGACCACTGCCCTAGACACTGTCGTGCGTGAAAAGCCCAGGAGGCCGGCCATTTCTGAGATACTGGAACCGGTGCACCTGGCACCGACGATCATGCCACACTCAAAAGTCGCTTAGGTCACTTGTTTTGCCCATTCTAATTTTAAATCGAACAGTAACTGAATGCCTCAATGCCTGTCTTCCTGCTTTATATAGCAAGCCACGGCAACATAACATTTTCGTGAACGGGGTGGTGTACCTAATAAACTGGCAACTGAGTGTATATGGAAGTATCTGTGCTATTATGGCGTGAGTGACAGCAACGGCAGCACCTTTGAGGCTATCTCCATTTTAAGCGCCATTCTCTACCAACTGAGCTACAGCTGACCACCATGTGGGTAGTGGACAAGTGCACACATCAGGAAAAAGTGTAGAGTGTTGAGACGCATAGTCAGCAGGGGCTGCTCCAACTCTCCAAGAGCCCAAATATTGACATATATTTGGCCCAAACACAGACTTCTATTATGTGCTGTACTATACTGTACTCTACTGTGCTCTACTGTACTGTACTGTTCTCTACTGTACTATACACATAAGGGATAAACCCTGGCGTTCTGTACATTACCTTGGAAATAATGGATGAGTCCCTTAGCGGAGTACATTTTTCCAAGGTAATATACAGAAAGGAGGTGTTTATCCCGCTTATACGACAGTTGCCAAAGAAAACAATATGAAAGCACACATTTACTGGTATAAATACTTTTTGTTGTTGTTTACATTTTTATTTTTTATAAGCAAATTCATACTTTCTCATCTTTTGGTTGCTAGAGTCGTTCATTCGATTAGTTCGATATTTACGGACGTGATCCAGTCGTTCATTCTTTATGTTCCGTTGCCATTCTCACTGGCAGCGTTCTTATCCCTTGTTTGCTGCTAGCTAGCCAGCTAGCTACGGCTACACAGTCACGACTTCTGCAGCCAGAATAACAACAAAGTTTCTTCCGATGCGTTGAAGCTGTTTATCCCGCTTATACTGTACCACAGTTGCCAAAGAAAACAATACAAAGCACATATTTAATGATAGAAATAAAACATTTTTGTTGATATTTTCATTTATATAAGCAAATTCATACTTTCTCATCATTTGGTTGCTAGAGATGTGAGCGGCCCAGTCGTTCGTTCGATTAGTTCGATACTACTGGATGCAACCCAGTCGTTCATCTTTATGTTCCGTTGCCTTGCTTGCTCATCACTCACCACGTTAGGTCATCAGATGATCCAAAAAAATGTGTCTCTGAAAAAAGAAATCAACGCAAGCTAGCTAGTTAGCTAAGTTTTTTTCCTCGTTGGACCTGCGTTTACAAAGTATCCAATTTCAGTTTGTGTAACTGTTGGTTTAGCGTTCTGTAACTTTGTAGCAAGTACGGTCTGCATGTGTAGGCGCATATTGCGTCATGATTGCAAGATATCCCAATACCTTTTGCAACTGTCCCGATATCTTTTCCAACTGTCCCATTATCTGGTTTTAATGTCCATTCTAGAATGCACTTCTAGCCAATCAGAAACGAGTATTCAACAATGCTGTGGTATAATGTACTCTACTGTGCTGTACGCCATTGTTCTCTACTGTACTCTACTCTACTGTACTGTACGGTTCTGTATTGTACTGTTCTGTATTCTTCATGAATTTACTCTACTTAAGTTTCTTTCAATTGAAGAAAGGGCCCAGGGAGTCTTGATATAGTGGTCTTGGTCTTGAGATCACTCGAGTCCATGTAAATTCGGGCTCATGGTCTCAACTGAGACTGGATCTTGGGTCCAATGTCCTGGTTTAAATCTTGTTCTTGGCTTTTGAACTCAGAAAATACCTTAGTCTTTGGTTTACAAACCATAGGCAACCCAATTTGAAGAAGAAATTGCTCTCTGATCATTGGCTTATCGCTACCAACCCATAGGAATGGCCACCAAGTTGACTATAAAATGGTGGAAGCCCTCAATGGCACTATCCACACTAAAACGGGTTACAGTTGAAGTCGGAAGTTTACATACACCTTAGCCAAATACATTTAAACTCAGTTTTTCACAATTCCTGACATTTAATCCTCGAAAAAATTCCCGGTTTTAGGTCAGTTAGGATCACCACTTTATTTTAAGAATGTGAAATGTCAGAATAATAGTAGAGAGAATGATTTATTTCAGCTTTTATTTATTTCATCACATTCCCAGTGGGTCAGAAGTTTACAAACACTCAATTAGTATTTGGTAGCATTGCCTTTAAATTGTTTAACTTGGGTCAAACGTTTCGGGTAGCCTTCCACAAGCTTCCCACAATAAGTTGGGTGAATTTTGGCCCATTCCTCCTAACAGAGCTGGTGTAACTGAGTCAGGTTTGTAGGCCTCCTTGCTCGCACACGCTTTTTCAGTTCTGTCCGCAAATGTTCTATAGGATTGAGGTCAGGGCTTTGTTATGGCCACTCCAATACCTTGACTTTGTTGTCCTTAAGCCATTTTTCCACAACTTTGGAAGTATGCTTGGGGTCATTGTCCATTTGGAAGACCAATTTGCGACCAAGCTCTAACTTCCTGTCTTGAGATGTTGCATCAATATATCCACATAATTTTCCTTCCTCATGATGCCATCTATTTTGTGAAGTGCACCAGTCCCTCCTGCAGAAAAGCATCCCCACAGCATGATGCTGCCACCCCCGTGCTTCAAGGTTGGGATGGTGTTCTTCGGCATGCAAGCTGCCCCGTTTTTCCTCCAAACATAACGATGGTCATTATGGCCAAACAGTTCTATTTTTGTTTCATCAGACCAGATTACATTTCTCCAAAAAGTACGATCTTTGTCCCCATGTGCAGTTGCAAACCGTAGTCTGGCTTTTTTATGGCAGTTTTGGAACAGTGGCTTCTTCCTTGCTGAGCGGCCTTTCAGGTTATGTCGATATAGGACTCGTTTTACTGTGGATATAGATACTTTTGTACCTGTTTCCTCCAGCATCTTCACAAGGTCCTTTGCTGTTGTTCTGGGATTTATTTGCACTTTTCGCACCAAAGTACGTTCATCTCTAGGAGACAGAACGCATCTCCTTCCTGAGCGGTATGACGGCTGCGTGGTCCCATGGTGTTTATACTTGCGTACTATTGTTTGTACAGATGAACGTGGTACCTTCAGGCGTTTGGAAATTGCTCCCAAGGATGAACCAGACTTGTGGAGGTCTACAATTTTCTTTCTGAGGTCTTGGCTGATTTATTTTTATTTTCCCATGATGTCAAGCAAAGAGGCACTGAGTTTGAAGGTAGGCCTTGAACTACATCCACAGGTACACCTCCAATTGACTCAAATTATGTCAATTAGCCTATTAGAAGCTTCTAAAGCCATTACATCATTTTCTGGAATTTTCCAAGCTGTTTAAAGGCACAGTCAACTTAGTGTATGTAAACTTCTGACTCACTGGAATTGTGATACAGTGAATTATAAGTGAAATAATCTGTCTGTAAACAATTGTTGAAAAAATTACTTGTGTCATGCACAAAGTAGATGTCCTAACCGACTTGCCAAAACTATAGTTTGTTAACAAGAAATTTGTGGAGTTGTTGAAAAACGAGTTTTAATGACTCCAACCTAAGTGTATGTAAACTTCCGACTTCAACTGTATATCCATCTAGAGTTTTCTATATATCTTTATGATTGACACTTGATTGTTATTTAGTCCTCTGTCTATTTCTTTGCACTTATCGGGGGAAAAATATTTTAGCGATTGTGATAATAATATAATCATGTGCCCCATTAGATATGGTATAAGTTAAGTTCTGAGTTTATATGCCATGTCACTACCGAAAGGCCTGTACTTTTTCCAAAATAAACACAGGAAAAGCAACAATTTAAATATCTAACATAATTACAATGAACAGAAATATAAACGCAACATGCAATAATTTCAGATTTTACTGAGTTAAAGTTCATGTAAGGAAATCAGTCAATTAAAATAAATAAATTAGGTCCTAATCTATGGATTTCACATGTCTGGGAATACAGATATGCATCTGTTGGTCACAAATACCTTTTTAAAAAAAGGTAGGAGCGTGGTTCAGAAAACCAGTCAGTATCTGGTGTGACCACCATTTGCCTCATGAAGCGCCACACATCTCCTTCGCATAGAGTTGATCAGGCTGTTGATTGTGGCCTGTGGAATGTTTTCACACTACCCTTCAATGGCTGTGCGAAGTTGCTGGATATTGGCGGGAACTGGAACATGCTGTCGTACACGTCGTTCCAGAGCCTCCCAAACATGCTCAATGGATGAGATGTCTGGTGAATATGCAGGCCATTGAAGAACTGGGACATTTTCAGCTTCCAGGAATTGTGTACAGATCCTTGCGATATGGGGCCGTGCATTATCATGCTGAAACATGAGGTGATGGCGGCAGATGAATGACATGACAATGTGCCTCAGGATCTCGTCACGGTATCTCTCTGCATTCAAATTGCCATTGTTAAAATGCAATTGTGTTTGTTGAGCCTGCCCATACCATAACCCCACCGCCACCATGGGGCACTCTGTTCACGTTATCAGCAAATCGCTCACCCACACGACCCCATACACGCTGTCTACTATCTTCCCAGTACAGTTGAAACCAGGATTAATCCGTGAAGAGCACACTTCTCCAGCGTGCCAGTGGCCATCGGAGGTGAGCATTTGCCCACTGAAGTCGGTTACGACGCCAAACTGCAGTCAGGTCAAGACCCTGTTGAGGACGATGAGCACACAGATGAGCTTCCCTGAGATGGTTTCTGACAGTTTCTTATTCAGAAATTATTCGGTTGTGCAAACCCACAGTTTCATCAGCTGTCCGGGTGGCAGGTCTTAGACGATCCCGCTGGTGAAGAAGCCGGATGTGGAGGTCCTGGGCTGGCGTGGTTACACGTGGTCTGTGCTGAAAGTTTTTGAAAAATAGAACCCCCAATTTGCACCACTTCTGTAGAATGACCCATACATGAATTTGATTGGCTAATCGTATCTAAATATCCTAAAGAAATATCTTAAAGATAATAAGTGTATTTCATCAGATTCCATCCCCCCCCAGAATGAGATTCAGCATGTTTCGCCCTGACTTGACCCCGTTTCCCCCAGACAATTCTAGCAATTCTTGATTGAAAAAATAATCATATGAGAGGAAGCAAAGATCATCACTGATCAGAAATACTGAGGTAATTTATGGAGACAGTATACACAGAGGATGATAACTTTAAATGTTATGATTTTTTTCATTTCATATTTCACATTATTATTTTAATTTTTTGAATACACGCTGAATCTGTAAGTAAAACAGAACAAATGTGTATCGGTAAACATGCATTTTTCAATACATGAGATTATATTTGAAACATACGCCTTTGAAAGGGCCACATGTTCACTATTACTCAACTCCACTGAAGAAGAAGAATGTATTTACACATTTTCAACTCAGCTTTTATATGTATCAAACAATTCCAAAAGCAATCGATACAGCCTAGCTTCTTCAACCCCCTACTGTATGATCTGTGAGTTGAGCTGAGCTCCTGGAGCTGTAGAGCTCTATAGCTGCATTCCCTTCTGACTCCAGGCTAGACGGAGAGAGAATCACAGAGGCTTGATGACTCTGATAGCCTTCAGTGTGCCTGCCACTGCCCACCTCCAATTAATAGTCAGGTGGGCCGCACAGAGTTAAGGATCCACAACTTTTCCCTCTCCATCTGCCCATCACCAAGGAGGATAACTGTCTGACTAGGGGTCCAGGGGTCAGCAACGCCAGGTTTAGCAGCCCCAGATAGGGAGAAGTGAGGGAATCACAGTGTATCACCTGTAGTTTAAGCTCTACTAAGGGTCAGTGTTTTTTCTCTGGATGCAGAAATGGGAATGTCCCCGTTTCTCTGATACGATAACAAGCAGGTGATGATACCCATCCAAACGGAATTGTCCAGAGGTCAAGCTGCCACCACCCGCCATGTCCTATATATTTCCTATATTTATGACCAATTCTGGGTTTGGACACTATGATTATAGCCTAAAAGTGTATACATACAGTGGGGAAAAAAAGTATTTAGTCAGCCACCAATTGTGCATGTTCTCCCACTTAAAAAGATGAGAGAGTCCTGTAATTTTCATCATAGGTACACGTCAACTATGACAGACAAATTGAGAAAAGAAAATCCTGAAAATCACATTGTAGGATTTTTAATGAATTTATTTGCAAATTATGGTGGAAAATAAGTATTTGGTCACCTAGAAACAAGCAAGATTTCTGGCTCTCACAGACCTGTAACTTCTTCTTTAAGAGGCTCCTCTGTCCTCCACTCGTTACCTGTATTAATGGCACCTGTTTGAACTTGTTATCAGTATAAAAGACACCTGTCCACAACCTCAAACAGTCACACTCCAAACTCCACTATGGCCAAGACCAAAGAGCTGTCAAAGGACACCAGAAACAAAATTGTAGACCTGCACCAGGCTGGGAAGACTGAATCTGCAATAGGTAAGCAGCTTGGTTTGAAGAAATCAACTGTGGGAGCAATTATTAGGAAATGGAAGACATACAAGACCACTGATAATCTCCCTCGATCTGGGGCTCCACGCAAGATTTCACTCCGTGGGGTCAAAATGATCACAAGAACGGTGAGCAAAAATCCCTGAACCACACAGGGGGACCTAGTGAATGACCTGCAGAGAGCTGGGACCAAAGTAACAAAGCCTACCATCAGTAACACACTACGCCGCCAGGGACTCAAATCCTGCAGTGCAAGACGTGTCCCCCTGCTTAAGCCAGTACATGTCCAGGCCCGTCTGAAGTTTGCTAGAGTGCATTTGGATGATCCAGAATAGGATTGGGAGAATGTCATATGGTCAGATGAAACCAAAATATAACTTTTTGGTAAAAACTCAACTCGTCGTGTTTGGAGGACAAAGAATGCTGAGTTGCATCCAAAGAACACCATACCTACTGTGAAGCATGGGGGTGGAAACATCATGCTTTGGGGCTGTTTTTCTGCAAAGGGACCAGGACGACTGATCCGTGTAAAGGAAAGAATGAATGGGGCCATGTATCGTGAGATTTTGAGTGAAAACCTCCTTCCATCAGCAAGGGCATTGAAGATTAAATGTGGCTGGGTCTTTCAGCATGACAATGATCCCAAACACACCGCCCGGGAAACGAAGGAGTGGCTTCGTAAGAAGCATTTCAAGGTCCTGGAGTGGCCTAGCCAGTCTCCAGATCTCAACCCCATAGAAAATCTTTGGAGGGAGTTGAAAGTCCGTGTTGCCCAGCGACAGCCCCAAAACATCACTGCTCTAGAGGAGATCTGCATGGAGGAATGGGCCAAAATACCAGCAACAGTGTGTGATAACCTTGTGAAGACTTACAGAAAACGTTGGACCTGTGTCATTGCCAACAAAGGGTATATAACAAAGCATTGAGAAACTTTTGTTATTGACCAAATACTTATTTTCCACCATAATTTGCAAATAAATTCATTAAAAATCCTACAATGTGAATTTCTGGATTTTTGTTTCTCATTTTGTCTGTCATAGTTGACGTGTACCTATGATGAAAATTACAGGACTCTCTCATCTTTTTAAGTGGGAGAACTTGCACAATTGGTGGCTGACTAAATACTTTTTTTCCCCACTGTATATACAGCTACAGTATATGATGCGCCACATTTCGGGAAGTTGCCAAAGTGTCATGAAATGTGGTGCTGAAGAGAGATTTAATGATGTGGTGATCAGAGAGGATACCTGCACTAATGCTCCTATACAGTAAATACCCTCATTAACATCAGCGAACAAACCCAAGAATAACCCATTATTTAAAAGCAATGTTTTAATAATTCATTTTGGGCTATCAGAGTAATAACATCATATTAATGTTCTAATTTGGTGGCAATTACATTTTTTTGGGGGGTGCCGAATATCCAAGTAACATTTTAATTAACAACAATAAATTAAGATGTTACACTAGAGTGACACAAAAGTCTGACAGTTTGATTTCTTAGTAATATTTTAATTACTATTTGGAAATCCTTAATTGACTGTAATACTTAAAGCTGTTATTTATTGCAGGTTGTCTCAAATGTACTCCTGAGTGGAGCAGTGGTCTAAGGCACTGCATTGCAGTGCTAACTGTGGCACTAGAGATCCTGGTTCGAATCCAGGCTCTGTCGCAGCCGGCCGCGACCGGGAGACTCATGGGCGGTGCACAATTGGCCCAGCGTCGTCCAGGGTAGGGGAGGGAATGGCCGGCAGGGATGTAGCTCAGTTGATAGAGCATGGTGTTTGCAACGCCAGGGTTGTGGGTTTGATTCCCATGGGGGGCCTGTATAAAAAATATATATATGAATTCACTAACTGTAAGTCGCTCTGGATAAGAGTGTCTGCTAAATGACTAAAATGTAAATGTAGTCATCTGAAAAAGTGGGAATAATTGATTATTGTTCATCTTTCTAATGTATTTTCCTTCTGGCTGAAATGCCATGGCTGAGGCTGACATGACCAGCTCTTGGCACTAGGACCCAGGCTTCTCTTTAGTCTGTCTTAACCCTTGACTGAGTACAAGTGGTGCTAATGGGGAGCAAAGACAGAGGAGTACATGTCCAATAACCACACATCCTGTATCCAAGGCAATCATTGGAAACACAGAGCGTCACTTTCAATTTCATCCTTTTTCTGCCAGAAAGCCTCTCTTCTATAACGTCATTATCTGCACCAGATCAGCTGGCTCTTTTGACAGGGGCCATGGTATCCAGGCACTAGGGAAATGCAAATTGATTTTATATCGGCAATGGCATTTACATATTACACAGACTGTCATTTCAGGCCTAGATATGAAACTCATAGGGAAATAAATGTCAGAGCATGGGAGGACTCTGTGTCCTGGGGTTTGTGTTTACTGTGATCATCAGCTAGTGAAACAAGCCACTTTGAGATGCTTCATGTTACAGTAGACTGCTTAAGAGGTCTCCCTTATTCCTTTGACCTCTATAAGAGTGGGTTTCTCACATGCACCATAGCTGACTAGAGCGCCTGTCATACAGACCTATGGAAAATACTAAATGTGTTGGAGTGTTCCATCCAATTATATGAAATTCATGTTTGTCAAAGGACATTACACTAAGGGACAGACTTCCAATGGGCCCTATTCAATCAAAACTGGTTTTCAGGTTGGTTCAACTATGTCATTATTTAACAAATGCTCTGTTGAAGCATCTGTATGCTATGGTATACAGTAAGGCACTCATTTTCATTCCCAACTGGCAAGTACTATGTGTATGTTTTATAAATAGGATGCAGTTACTTTTTTAAAGGTGCAGACAATCCTTGCAAGCACTTAGGAGTAAGGGGATTTTGCAACATTCATCTCAAAGGATCTGATAGCAGGGGAAGGAAAAGAGAGGGAAAATAAATAGTGGAAAGCAGATGGCTAAAGATAAAGGTCGAATCCGATTGAGAAGTTTGTCAAAATGTGATGACATAAGCAATCTGTAAACTGCTATTGCACGAAGCTTGAGGTGCAGAGAAAGATATTGAAATTACAAAAAACACTGCAGCTGCCAGCATACTGCCAGGAATGATTGCCCCAAGTGTTGTTGTTTTTTGCCTCCCTCGCTCTCTTGCACACGCATGGCTGACTGCCAGATGTGAAGAGAAGCATATCTGGATTTAATGATATTACAAATGCCTTTCTTTATGCTCAATAATAACTCAATTATGACTGATACTAAACTGTCAACACATCTAATACAAATGGACTTGTCTGTCACCCTGTATTGAGTTATCAACTTCCAGTGATGATGAGGCTTGTTTGCTGTACCTAATCATGTCTCGTTGGGATGCTCGGAGGCTGATCAGATAGCACTTTTGAATACTGGTGCAACAGCCGTGACAACAGGACAATTCTCTGGAGATTGAGAGGGTCCCATTATGGTTTTTACTCGTGGCAATGTTGGAGCTTCCTTTGTACATAAAACATTGATTCATATAAATCACTCAGCACAGCCACATTGTTATTGATTAAAGCCACTTCCACGTCTCTGTCTGGTGAGTTCTCCACAGAATAAAGAGCCCGCTTTATATTTTCTCCTGTCAAAATGTTAGGGCTCTCTATCAAGACCAGTCTGAGCCACACAAGCCCTTCGTGAAAAAAGAATCAAGCACCAGATTGCAAGAATAAGTTGCTCTATTTTCAAAAACTGCATTGTGAACCTGTCATTGAATTGCCTCATTGGTTTACCGTAATTGTTGAAATGAGTCTAAATAATCTGCAGAAACAAATATATATATTTTTTTTATGTACAACCCTCATAGGGAGTCCAACAACATAGCTACCCTGTTTATTTTTCTATAACTATATTTTAGCAACAAAGTATTCATTTATTAGTTTATTCATAGAGCTTCACTTTGTCACTTAAAAAACCCAAGAGGAAAAGCTGGCAAAAAAGAGGCAGAAGAGCAGGCGTCCTGGTGAGACTAAGGCGAAGGGAAAACTGGCCACCACTTCCCTCCATTCTATTGGCCAATGTACAGTCACTTGATAATAAGATGGATGACCTCCGATTGCGGATTTGCTATCAACGGGACTCTCGTATCTGCAATATTCTCTGTTTTTCTGAAACATGGCTTTCGGACAAGATACCCCCCATGGCTATCCAACTCAATTCCATTCACCGAGCGGGCAGGACATCTGATTCAGGAAAATCCAGAGGGGGAGGGGTATGTCTCTTCATAAAAAACAAATGGTGTGCAGACTAGCGGAGTGGAAGTCTCAACCTATTGTTCACTCGTCTTGGAATACCTGATGGTCAAATGCTGACCCTTCTACCTCCCGAGAGAGTTTTCATCTGTTATCGTGGCTGCTGTATATATTCCACCACAGGACAACAATTACAAGATTGAACTTAAAGAACTATACGGGGCTATAAACAAGCAGGAAATGACAATATCGGAACAAGGTGGAATCCTATTATACCGGCTCCGACGCTGGACGCATGTGGCAGGGGATACAGTACATTACAGACTACAAAGGAAGAACTAGACGTGATCTGCCCAATGATGACTCTCTGCCAGACAAACTCAATGCCTTTGATGCACGCATCGACAAAAACAACACAGAGCCCTGCATGAGGGCCCCTGCTGATACAGAGGACTGGGTGATCTCTCTCTCTCTCTCTCTCTCTCTCTCTCTCTCTTTCTGAGGCTGACATGAGAAAGGTTTTTAAATGGGTCAACACTGTCCACAGGGCCAGACAGTATTCCAGGGCGTGTCTGCAGAGAATGTGCAGACCAGCTGGCAGGCATCTTCATGGATATTTTCAACCTCTCCTTTTGTAATTCCCACGTTTCAATCTGACTACCTTCATTCTTGTTCCCAAAAACTCTAAGGCATCCTGCCACAATGACTACCATCCTGTAGCACTCACATCTGTAATAATGAAGTGCTTTGAAAGGCTGGTCATGGCACACATCAACTCCATCATCCCAGACACCCTGGACCAACTCCAATTTGCATACCGCCCGAACAGATCCACAGATGATGCAATCTCAATTGCACACTGCCCTCTCCCACCTAGAAAATAGGAATACCCATGTGAGGATGCTGTTCATCAACTACAGCTCAGCGTTCAACATCATAGTACCCTCCAAGCTCATCACCAAGCTCGGGACCCTGGGACTCAACACCTCCCTCTGCAACTGGATCCTGACGGGCCGACCACAGGTGGTAAGAGTTTGCCTACGGAGCTGTGAGGGGAACGGCACCTCCTTACCTTCAGGCTCTGATCAGACCCTACACCCAAACGAGGGCACTACGTTCATCCACCTCTGGCCTGCTAGCCCCCCTACCTTTACGGAAGCACAGTTCCCGCTCAGCCCAGTCAAAGCTATTCACTGCTCTGGCACCCCAATGGTGGAACAAGCTCCCCCACGACGCCAGGACAGCAGAGTCACTGACCACCTTCCGGAGACACTTGAAACCCTACCTCTTTAAGGAATACCTGGAATAGTATAATAGTAATCCTTCTACCTCCTCTATACTACCACTGTCTTTTGTCTAAACGAACACCTGACTTATTTCACCTGCTAGCACTGACTTGTTTAAAGAAATGTATTTATTGTGATCGAGATGTAGTTGTCCCTGATTGCACTGACTTTGCTCACAGCTGCTTGTTTGAAGAAGTGTACTTACTGTGATCAAGATGTGGTAGTCCCACTGGCTATCCTAAGTTGAATGCACCAATTTGTAAGTCGCTCTGGATAAGAGCGTCTGCTAAATGACTTAAATGTAAATGTAAATGTAAATGTAGGAGTTGGCAACAACACCTCTGTCATGCTGTCCCTCAACACGGGGGCCCCAGGACGTACATGCCAGGCGGTGTCTGAGAAAGGCCAGAAAAATTGCCAAAGATTCCAGCCACCCGAGACATAGACTGTTCTCCATGCTCCCGTCCGGCAATCGGTACCGGTGCATCAAGGCTCAGACCAACAGACTCCTAAACAGCTTCTATCCCCTGGCCATAAGACTGTTATATGGCTAACAACTACTGCTCTTCCACAGACTATCCCACTGACTCAATGCCCATCCACATGTCTCTACCCACTCAGACACGCACACCTTCATTGTCACTCTTACTCACACGCACAAATACTCACATACACACACCCTCACTCACACATTCCTTATTGACGCCACACACTTAGACCCACACGCACTCACCCACTCACACCTACGCTGCTGCTAAAATGAGTATTGATTAGATTTATTACTACCTCTAAGCTGCTGTTCATTGAATACTGATTGCCATTACCATTAGTACATAATATCTATTTATCCTGCTACTTGTCACTATTACTCCTGTTTACATGTACAGTGGGGGAAAAAAGTATTTAGTCAGCCACCAATTGTGCAAATTCTCCCACTTAAAAAGATGAGAGAGGCCTGTCATTTTCATCATAGGTACACGTCAACTATGACAGTCAAATTGAGAAAAAAAAAATCCAGAAAATCACATTGTAGGATTTTTAATGAATTTATTTGCAAATTATGGTGGAAAATAAGTATTTGGTCACCTACAACAAGCAAGATTTCTGGCTCTCACAGACCTGTAACTTCTTCTTTAAGAGGCTCCTCTGTCCTCCACTCGTTACCTGTATTAATGGCACCTGTTTGAACTTGTTATCAATATAAAAGACACCTGTCCACAACCTCAAACAGTCACACTCCAAACTCCACTATGGTCAAGACCAAAGAGCTGTCAAAGGACACCAGAAACAAAATTGTAGACCTGCACCAGGCTGGGAAGACTGAATCTGCAATAGGTAAGCAGCTTGGTTTGAAGAAATCAACTGTGGGAGCAATTATTAGGAAATGGAAGACATACAAGACCACTGATAATCTCCCTCGATCTGGGGCTCCACGCAAGATCTCACCCCGTGGGGTCAAAATGATCACAAGAACGGTGAGCAAAAATCCCAGAACCACACGGGGGGACCTAGTGAATGACCTGCAGAGAGCTGGGACCAAAGTAACAAAGCCTACCATCAGTAACACACTACTCCGCCAGGGACTCAAATCCTGCATTGCCAGACGTGTCCCCCTGCTTAAGCCAGTACATGTCCAGGCCCGTCTGAAGTTTGCTAGAGTGCATTTGGATGATCCAGAAGAGGATTGGGAGAATGTCATATGGTCAGATGAAACCAAAATATAACTTTTTGGTAAAAACTCAACACATCGTGTTTGGAGGACAAAGAATGCTGAGTTGCATCCAAAGAACACCATACCTACTGTGAAGCATGGGGGTGGAAACTTCATGCTTTGGGGCTGTTTTTCTGCAAAGGGACCAGGACGACTGATCCGTGTAAAGGAAAGAATGAATGGGGCCATGTATCGTGAGATTTTGAGTGAAAACCTCCTTCCATCAGCAAGGGCATTGAAGATGAAACGTGGCTGGGTCTTTTAGCATGACAATGATCCCAAACACACCTCCCGGGCAACGAAGGAGTGGCTTCGTAAGAAGCATTTCAAGGTCCTGGAGTGGCCTAGCCAGTCTCCAGAGCTCAACCCCATAGAAAATCTTTGGAGGGAGTTGATAGTCCGTGTTGCCCAGCGACAGCCCCAAAACATCACTGCTCTAGAGGATATCTGCATGGAGGAATGGGCCAAAATACCAGCAACAGTGTGTGAAAACCTTGTGAAGACTTACAGAATAATTTGTGAAGACTTCCACCATAATTTGCAAATAAATTTAAAAAAAATCCTACAATGTGATTTTCTGGATTTTTTTTTCTCATTTTGTCTGTCATAGTTGACATGTACCTATGATGAAAATTACAGGCCTCTCTCATCTTTTTAAGTGGGAGAACTTGCACAATTGATGGCTGACTAAATACTTTTTTCCCCCACTGTATATATTACCGTTAGTATATTACCATAAGTATTTATATATTCCTGCTACCAGTCAATTTTCAGCCCTGTTTACATGTATATCCATCCACCTATCACGCCTACACTGACACTCTTGCATACACAGACACACTCACACTAGCACACACACACTTACACTTACATACCTACAGCACCCGATGTCACAGGAAGGCCAAAAAGATCATCAAGGACCACTGCCTGTTCACCCCGCTATCATCCAGAAGGTGAGGTCAATACAGGTGCATCAAAGCTGGGACCGAGAGAATGAAAAACAGCTTCTATCTCAAGGCCATCAGACTGTTAAATAGCCATCTCTAGCACATTACAGGCTGCTGCTGCCTATTGAAATCACTGGCCACTTTAAGAAATGGAACACTAGTCACTTTAATAATGTTTACATATCTTGCACTACTCATCTCATATGTATATACTGTATTTTATTCTATAATATTCTACTGTATTTTAGTCCATGCCGCTCTGTCATTGCTTGTCCATATATGTATATATTCTTAAATTCCATTCCTTACTAGATTTGTGTGCATTGGGTATATGTTGTGAAATTGTTAGATATTTCTTGTTAGATATTACTGCACTGTCGGAGCTAGAAGCACAAGCATTTCGCTACACCCGCAATAACATCTGCTAAACACGTGTATGTGACAAATACAATTTGATTCGATTTGATTTCATACACCCACTCACCACACACACACCCACCACCACTTATGCTGCTGCCATACTTATAACTATTATTATTATTTATCCTGCTACAGTCACTTTCTCCTAATCCCTGTCTACATGTACATTTCTACTTCAAATACTCCAGTATCCCTAAACAATGTAAATGTGATACTGGCACTGACCTTGTATATACTGTAGCTTCCTCTCTTATTTCTCGTGTTTTTGTTGTTGTTGGGTACGGCTGGCAAGTTAAGCATTTCACTGTACTTGTGCATGTGACAAATAAAACGTGCAACATGGGAAGCCCCAGTCCTCCCAGCTCTGTTTCAGGGTACAATAGAGCAGTGAAAATGTGACAAAGAGAAAATGAAAAGCCATGAATGATTAGAAAAAGAGTATTGAACCCCAACTGTAGGGCAAATACATTAATGTATCGCCTAAACTGGGGTCTTTCAATTTCAGATTTTGGTGTCCCAGTCTTGGATGTTGCTATTAGATAGACAGGCAACACCGCAAGTCCACATTACAAATGCCTTTTCAAATTAATACTGGCATTCACTCAAATCCTAATCACAACTCAAATGTAAAAACTGTGTCCAAACTGGAATATACATTTCCATACTACTCAGCTGTTTATCGATCAGTAAACTGTAAGTTTTACTGGGGTTTAGCTGCATTCTCACAGTTAAACTGAGGAGTGAAGAGGGTGGATATGTTCTTGCTTGTGTATTTCAATCTATAAATGCAAATACCTCTTCCCCTCATTTGTGATGATAATGTTTGGATGTAGGTAGTTTGAGGGAGAAAAACTGACTTTTTTAAACTGGTGGGTAGAATATATTGATTGAGGATTAATGCAGCCTGCAAGTAATAAATATTAATCATGGAATATGATTTAGAAATCGAGATGGGGATGGATCTGTTTTACCTTGCACTTATATTTAGAAAATGTTCTGTTTTAATAAGACCAGATAGTATGTCTAATGCATCTCTTCTGATGACATATTGTATGTATTCAGAAGTTACACCTGGCAAATTCAGTGGACGTCTCTCTCATGACAAGCAATCACCCCTAATAAGATTCCTCTCCTCCTGACAGATTCTCAGGGAAAGATTATCTGAATCTATTCTGAGCACATTCAAAGGCAAGGGACCATGCACTCCCCTTGTGAGTACATTATCATTCTCAGGTTATCCCAGGCCAAGCGAATCTGGAACGCAAATGAATTAGTGAGAATTAAGAAGTCTCTGTGGTCTGAATCCTCTCCAAATCTTCTCCAAGATGAAAGCTACATAGCCATGGCTCATGCACTATCGCCTGCCTAGCCTGAGCCCCCGTAGAAGTCCTCTGTCTACAGATCTACCCCTTATCCCCCATTCCCCCAACCTCCTAAAACGACACAGACAGTTAATGTTGCCTTACATCTCCTGACTGCGGGGTCTGTCGTGAGGGAGAAGTTGTGCAAGGCTGCAGGACCAAGCCTGAGATCACCTGCGCTTAATTACAGCGCCATCTGGCATGAAGGCATCACTGATCCCTCTGCAGGCAGGCCTAACTGCCTCTCATCTTAGCCTCTATGGAGCTATCAGAGCTTGGTACTGCCTGGATGCCATTGACTCAACCTGGGCCTGGCAATGTAGACGCCATGGCTGTGGCATTTACAGTGCCTTCATAAAGTATTCATACCCCTTGACTTATTCCACATTTTGTTGTGTTACAGCCTGAATTCAAAATGGATTCAATTTATTTTTTTCTCACCCGTCTACACACAATACCCCATAATGACAAAGTGAAAACATGTTTTTAGAAATGTTGGCAAATGTATTGAAAGTGAAATACAGAAATATCTAATTTACATAAGTATTATACATGTTAGAATCACCTTTGGCAGCGATTACAGCTGTCAGTCTTTCTGGGTAAGTCTCTAAGAGCTTTGCATACTTGGATTGTACAATATTTGCACATTATTATTTTAAATGTTCTTCGAGATCTGTCAAGTTAATTGTTGACCATTGCTAGACAGCCATTTTCAAGTCTTGCCATAGATTTTCAAGCCGATTTAAGTCAAAACCATAGCTAGGCGACTCAGGAACATGCAATGTCGTCTTGATAAGCAACTCCAGTGTATATTTGGCCTTGTGTTTTAGGTTATTGTCCTGCTGAAAGGTGAATTTGTCTTTCACAACATTATAAGGCTGCGTTGACACAATTACTTATCAATGACCCAAGCCCAGCTCAGTTAATCCCTACCATTATGTCGCTGAGTTGTCATAATGCTTCACAAATGTACATTATCCCAGAGGCGTTAGAAGACACAATGTAAGTAACCTAATTTATGTTGTCTATCAACAATGACAAGCCACTGGGGTCTGACAACTTGGATGGAAAATTACTAAGGATAATAGCGGACGATATTGCCACTACTATTTGCCATATCTTCAAACTAAGCGTACTAGAAAGTGTGTGCCCTCAAGCCTGGAGGGAAGCAAAAGTAATTCCGCTACCCAAGAATAGTAAAGCCCCCTTAACAGGCTCAAATAGCCGACCAATCAGTCTGTTACCAACCCTTAGTAAACTTTTGGAAAAAAATGGTATTTGACCAGATAAAATGCTATTTTACTGTAAACAAATTGACAACAGACTTTCAGCACACTTATAAGGAAGGACATTCAACAAGCACGGCACTTACACAAATGACTGATGATTGGCTGAGAGAACTTGATGATAAAAATATTGTGGGAGCTGTTTTGTTAGACTTCAGTGTGGCTTTTGCCATTATCGATCATAGTCTGCTGATGGAAAAACGTATTTGTTATGGCTTTACACTCCCTGCTATATTGTGGATAAAGAGTTACCTGTCTAACAGAACAAAGAGGGTGTTCTTTAATGGAAGCCTCTCCAACATAATCCAGGTAGAATCATGAATTCCCCAGGGCAGCTGTCTAGGCCACTTACGTTTTTCAATCTTTACTAATGACATGGCCTTGAGTAAAGCCAGTGTGTCTATGTATGCGGATGACTCAACACTATACACGTCAGCTACTACAGCGAGTGAAATCACTGCAACATTTCAAAATATTTCAGGACAGTTTTACTTTAGTGACTTATTGCAAACAGAATGCATGTTTTGGAATATTTGTGTTCTGTAGAGGCTTCCTTCTTTTCACTCTGTCATTTAGGTTAGTATTGTGGAGTAACTACAATGTTGTTGATCCATCCTCAGTTTTCTCCCATCACAGCCATTAAACTGTAACTGTTTTAAAGTCACCATTGGCCTCATGGTGAAATCCCCGAGCGGTTTCATTCCTCTCCGGCAACTGAGTTAGGAAGAACGCCTGTATCTTTGTAGTGACTGGGTTTATTGATACACCATCCAAAGTGTAATTAACAACTTCACCATGCTCAAAGGGATATTCAATGTCTGCTTTTAATTTTACCAATCTACCAATAGGTGCCCTTCTTTGCGAGGCATTGGAAAACCTCCCTGGTCTTTGTGGTTGAATCTGTGTTTGAAATTCACTGCTCGACTGAGGGACCTTACAAGATAATTGTATGTGTGGGGTACAGAGATCAGGTAGTCATTCAAAAATCATGTTAAACACTATTATTGAGTCCATGCAACTTATTATGTGACTTGTTAAGCAATTTTTTACTCCTGAACTTATTTAGGCTTGCCATAACAAAGGGGTTGATTTTTTTTGTTTGGGGGGGAATGGATCAGCTTAATATTGCAGATAGATTGTATCTTCTATCAATGTAATTGTCTGCATCACTTCCAATCCCCCATGTTTTTTATATATATATATATATACTCCCCTTTATTACTTTTCAACCCCACCATCCTTTCCCTACTTTGAGTAAATTAGTGAACAACAATGCCCAGGCCTCTACTTCCGGTCTATACTTACTATCTAGGGGTTGAATACTTATTGACTCAAGACATTTCAACTTTTCATTTTTAATTAATTTGTACATTTATGAAAACATAATTCCACTTTGACATTATGGGGCCAGTGACACAAAATCAAAATATAATCCATTTTAAGTTCAGGATGTAACACAACAAAATGCAGAAAAAGTCAAGAGGTGTGAATACTTTCTGAAGGCACTGTGGCTCTAGTATTATGCTTCATACTCCTGTAATAAGACAGTGTGCTCTCACTATTAGACATCGCCAATGCATGCAATGGGTCGATAAGATGTCTCTATCAACCAGTAGGGCATACAACTAGGTTTTTGGAACAGAGATTATAAAATATTATAAAATACCAACTTTTAAACTGACATATTTTCAAATAGCCATAAACTGAAATAGAGTTTAGGAATTTACCTTGATATTCATAGGTTTCTGAAAATGGACACGGCTACAGTCCTTAAAAAACTGTCTCTGACAAAATCTCAGAAATACAGTAATGGTCTGTCTATGCTGAGTATTTATTCCCTTCTCTGCCTGGCTGCCAGGCGGCCTTTGTAACAGACTGCAGAGAGAGGCTGCCTCTCTCCCTAGATCATTCAGCATCACACCCTTCCCTTGTGCTGTACATCAAATGACCAGCCGACCCCCTGTAGAGCTCTCAAGTTTCTTCATTTCAGCAGCCACTCTGCTCCCCTCCTGGCCTTGGTCAGCAGCCCCTCCACTCGGCTCGGGGACATCTGCCTGTCTGAGGATAAGGGACAGACTGGCCCCCTGTCCGTCTGTCACAGGATCAGATTGGGCCCTCACGTTATCTCTCCGACTCCTTATTATTCACACGAAAATGTATCTGATATCGGCTTTTGTTTGTGCCTTGTGCCAGACTGCCCAGATAAAGACAGAGGGTAGCTAACTACCTGCACAACAACCTCCCCAAATTGACCTGATAGACATGATTGAGATTTGGTTTAGAAGGTCATGACTGATCTCAAATAATATTGCTCTACAATATTACGTGCATTTCAAACTTGTATAATTTTCATTTAAAAAATAGGTTACAGGGTCACCTATTGGGTGGGACATACCTTGTCAAATACAAACACAGACATACACAGCAAATTGGGCAGTGTTGATTTTTCAGTGTAAAATGTATAGTGTTGATTCAGGAAATTAACACTCATTCGTGTAAAAAAAAACAGCGTTGGTGTTAAAAACAAGAGTTATTGAAACAGTCCCATCAAAACCATGACCATCATTATCATATTTCCCAGCATGCTCTACTGCAGTTAGATTTTTTTGATTATTTTTATATCTGTGTTTTTGCATGTACATTGATTGATTAATCTTATGCTTCACAAAGATAAATAACATACATTTTTCTCAACTAATCCAATCACTTTTATTGCACCGTTTACTGAAATGGTTGTTCCAGTTTAAATGGTTTAGGTAATCTTCTTATAAACTTTCCCAACCCTGACAGTCATTCTGAATGCAGGTTGCGGGTGAATAAAAATTCAAACTGTTGGATATCTTAACTCTAGCTGGATTCCAATAGGAATTACACATCCCGTTGCAAGAAAGCATAATGTGACTTGCAGGCCTGATGTGGCCTGTAAACCAGGAGTTTCCTAACACCACTATTAGGGTAAGACTAGGCCATCAAAGCAAGGCCTTATGATATATATATATATATATATATATATATATATATATATATATATATTGTATTGTATATTCATTTTAATGATAGCATTCGCCTAGGTACAGCCACAGGCCTTATTTACTCGAAAATAAAAGGCACCCTGGGAAATATGCAAATTAAGCTTTACACTATGGCTGTTACGGTGACCATATTACTTCTCCAAGCTCTGATGCTGCTGATGGTCATTAGTAACCTACCAAACTTGCTAACTGCCTGGTACTCAGCACTATATTGTCCCTCTAATCACTCTGACATCAATGCAAATGTAATAAAAAATCTAATCAAACACTTCATGAGATCCCATGAGCTCATGTTGCGCAACATATCTATAGGCTATGCAATTGCGTGAGAAAACAGAGTGATGGCCTCTATTAAAAAGAGGAGGATCCCATCAGCTTTCTATAGGCTAGGCCTAGTATATTTATTTCTCAACTTTCCTAATATTAAGCACATTGCTTCTCTTTACAACAGGAGTATAGCCTACCTGGCTGGCATGAAAATGAACCATGGGAAAAGCATCCTCCATTCGCTATTTAAGTGCATAGATTACATGTATTTTTTCCCACTGCACCTGTTTTGAGACAGGTGCATGATAATGGTCCATTCTAAATCAAAACAAATTTCACACATATATTATTTACTCTATGTAAAGACAAGATTAAATCATGAACAGTCTGACGGGTGACAATATTAGCCTATCACTTGTGAATTATATATTATCACTTGTGAATTATATATTATCACTTGTGAATGATGACCAGCTTGTGTGCAATACGTCAAGAAACAGCGCATGCCTTTTTTTGGCAACTTTTCAAATCATAGTCGCACACCTCATGAAGCCTAGCCCATAGGCCTATATGTTTTGATAAGGTTTGTATCACAACTAAAGTGACCAAATAACTTCTTAAAATTAAGCACATGAATCTGCTTTACAACGGGTGTAGAGCCTAACCGGCATACATATGCAGCGTGTGAGTTTCAAGTTTGGGGACGATCATTTTCACGATACAAAATGCACCTTTATAATAAAAGCATTACATGAGGGATAGTAGATTGCCTATGTCAATCTAAGGTTGAAGTCGGAAGTTTACATACACCTTAGCCAAATACATTTAAACTCAGTTTTTCACAATTCCTGGCATTTAATCCTAGTAAAAATTCCCTGTCTTAGGTCAGTTAGGATCACCACTTTACATTAAGAATGTGAAATGTCCGAATAATAGTAGAGAGAATGATTTATTTCAGCTTTTATTTCTTTCATCACATTTCCAGTGGGTCAGAGGTTTACATACACTCAATTTGTATTTGGTAGCATTGCCTTTAAATTGTTTAACTTGGGTCAAATGTTTCGGGTAGCCTTCCACAAGCTTCCCACAATAAGTTGGGTGAATTTTGGCCCATTCCTCCTGACAGAGCTGCTGTAACTGAGTCAGGTTTATAGGCTCCCTTGCTCGTACATGCTTTTTTAGTTCTGCCCACACATTTTCTATAGGATTGAGGTCAGGGCTTTGTGATGGCCACGCCAATACCTTGACTTTGTTGTCCTTAAGCCATTTTGCCACAACTTTGGAAATATGCTTGGGGTCATTGTCCATTTGGAAGACCCATTTGCGACCAAGCTTTAACTTCCTGACTGATGTCTTGAGATGTTGCTTCAATATATCCACATAATTCAAATAATCTCATGATGCCATCTATTTTGTGAAGTGCACCAGTCCCTCCTGCAGCAAAGCACCCCCACAGCATGATGCTGCCACCCCCGTGCTTCACGGTTGGGATGGTGTTCTTCGGCTTGCAAGAAACCCCCTTTTTCCTCCAAACATAATGATGGTCATTATGGCCAAACAGTTCTATTTTTGTTTCATCAGACCAGAGGACATTTCTCAAAAAAGTACAATCTTTGTCCCCATGTGCAGTTGCAAACCGTACTCTGGCTTTTTTATGGCGGTTTTGGAGCAGTGGCTTCTTCTTTGCTGAACAGCCTTTCAGGTTATGTTGATATAGGACTTGTTTTACTGTGGATATTGATACTTTTGTACCTGTTTCCTCCAGCATCTTCACAAGGTCCTTTGCTGTTGTTCTGGGATTGATTTGCACTTTCCGCACCAAAGTACGTTCATCTCTAGGAGATAGAATGAGTCTCCTTCCTGAGCAGTATGACGGCTGCGTGGTCCCATGGTGTTTATACTTGTGTACTATTTTTTGTACAAATGAACGTGGTACCTTCAGGCGTTTGGAAATTGCTCCCAAGGATGAACCAGACTTGTGGAGTTCTACAAGTTTCTTTCTGAGGTCTTGGCTGATGTCAAGTAAAGAGGCACTTAGTTTGAAGGTAGGCCTTGAAATACAACAACAGGTACACCTCCAATTTACTCAAATTATGTCAATTAGCCTATCAGAAGCTTCTAAAGCCATGACATCATTTTCTGGAATTTTCCAAGCTGTTTAAAGGCACAGTCAACTTAGTGTATGTAAACGTCTGACCCACTGGAATTGTGATACAGTGAATTATAAGTGAAATAATCTGTCTGTAAACAATTGTTGGAAAAATTACTTGTGTCATGCACAAAGTAGATGTCCTAACCGACTTGCCAAAATTATAGTTTGTTAGCAAGAAATGTATGGAGGGGTTGAAAAACAAGTTTTAATGACTCCAACCTAAGTGTATGTAAACTTCCGACTTAAACTGTACTATTCCCCATAGTACAAAAGTTGACAGGTAGTGCTTTTGCTATTCATTAGCCCTACTCATCTTGTTGGCTGACGAAAAGTAAATGTAGACAGTTCTTCCAATATCTTCAATGTGCGCCTTGGATTTGGATAAGGACTCGCGCAGTTGTGTCCCCGATGTGTCTGTCGTCACTTGTAGCCTGTGAGAAAGACCTGATCACATAACGGGCATAGGCAAATATGAATTGAGCTATCTGAGAGAGCAATGTGAGTGAGAGGTGCTTCAGAGCACGCAGCTGGGAGAAGGGAATTATAATGATTATATTCAGCCCAAGGGCACAACGGCCACTGACCACAAAAGGCATGGATTTTTGTAGGGGGCATTACGACCACACAAAGGGGTTGCGAATGAGAGACTGATGAAATGTGTGCAGCCTGCGCAAATAACCAAGCAGAGCTCATGCCTTTCCTGCAACTTTTTTCAAATCATCATTAGAGTCGCATCATGCAGCCTTAGAATGTATTAAAAATCAAAACATATAGCATAACGTTTGTATCACAACTAAAGTTGCATAAATAACTCTGAATTAAGCATAGGAGGACCTGTTTCTTTGTTAACCGCTCAACACAGAATAGCCGCATGTGCACTCTCCCTCAAATCGTTTGGAGAAAACATCCTTTCTATTTTATTCAGCTATGTTCAATTGTATTCTTCATACTATAAAATAATATAAAATAATGCCACAGAATTCTAAGCAAATCTTGTCCATTAAATTAACTAGTGTAGCCCACAGCCATATGGCATAGCCAGATCAGGATCTAACATAAGGACAACTCAGAGTATGTTATTCTGTTCTTCTGAAATAGACTACATTTTCTTAATATCATGACCTGTCTAAAATAAATAATGGATATATCGTGATGGTGTAGGCTATATTACGTGGATTGATTAGACTTTTTAAAATGTAGATGTTCCAAAGGTCTGCATCAGTGGCTTGTAGGCTATGCATGGAAGCCAGGAGATGCTAAATGTGTTTATGTTAATTAACGGTCAATTACCGTGAGACCGGCAATTATTTGCTTGACAATCACCGGTTGACTAAATGTAATGACCGCCACAGCCCTACTTTACACCATACATTAAAACAACACCCCAAAATTATTTACTGTAACACTACAGGTGTTCATTTCTTACAATGAGAAAGTGTAACAGCATCAGCACTAAGCAAAGTGAGTCAAGGTTATTAGCTGTGCCACTAGAGATCCTGGTTCGAATCCAGGCTCTGTCGTAGCCGGCCGCGAACGGGAGACCCATGGGGCGGCGCACAATTGGCCCAGTGTCGTCCAGGGTAGGGGAGGGAATGGCCGGCAGGGATGTAGCTCAATTGGTAGAGCATGGCGTTTGCAACGCCAGGGTTGTGGGTTCGATTCCCACGGGGGGCCAGTATGAAAAATATAATAATGTATGCACTCACTAACTGTAAGTCGCTCTGGATAAGAGCGTCTGCTAAATGACAAAAAATGTAAATGTAAATGTTATTCTAAATCAAGTGTTATGTTTCACACTGTAGGTGTTGGTACAGTAGAGATATACAAACACCACGATCAAGTTTCACGTTTGAACACTTTAAGAGTTGAATGGGGAACACTGCAACAGAATTAAATATTTAACACTTTTCAAATGTGTTATTTGAACACCAGTTCAGTGGGACTCATATGTTCACTGAAAATAGTGTATATTTAACACTTTCAGTGTTAAATGTACACCATTGATTTTGCTGTGTACATACATAAATCAAAGCGATGTACTTCACATTGGACATAGGTAGTCTCTCTCCATGTTTATTTTGTAATGATTATCTCTTGTCAGTGATGCTGTAGGTGGGTGTAGTGGTGGAATCAAGCGCAGGACACCGAAGTACAGTCCAAAAGACTTTAGTGAAAATCCACAAGGGAAAATGAACAAACTTGCCCGAAGGCGAAACTCCGCACATAGGCGACAAAACAAAACGGGCGCACTACACAGGTGCGTCAAACGCTCCAACACAGTGGAGAATAGCTCAACCGAGCGATATAGTATACACGTCCAGCAACGCACGACAGAAATAAAGCAATCACACACAACACTAGACAAACACCACGAGAACTTATAGGACACTAATTACACTAAACGATAACAGGTGTCACAACAAACAGACAAAAGCAAACGAACATAGAAACATGCAACGGTGGCAGCTAGTATTCCGGAGACGACGAACGCCGAAGCCTGCCCGAGCAAGGAAGAGAGGCAGCCTCGGCCGAAACCGTGACAGTACCCCCCCCTTGACGCGCGGCTCCAGACGTGCGCCCGACTCGGCCTCGGGGGCGACCAGGAGGACGCGGAGCAGGGTGCGTCGGGTGCCCACGATGGAATTCCGTCAGGAGAGACGGGTCCAAAATGTCTCTCCTCGGCACCCAGCACCGTTCCTCCGGACCGTACCCCTCCCACTCCACTAGATATTGGAGACCCCCCATCCGACGTCTCGAATACAAGATGGACCGCACGGAGTACGCCGGTGCCCCCTCGATGTCCAATGGGGGCGGAGGAGTCTCCCTGATCTCACTTTCTTGGAGTGGGCCAGCTACCACCGGCCTGAGAAGAGACACATGGAACGAGGGGTTAATACTTTTATATTCAACAGGTAGTTGTAATTTGTAACACACCTCGTTCAACCTTCTCAGGACTTGAAATGGCCCTACAAACCGCCGACCCAGTTTCCGACAGGGCAGGCGGAGGGGCAGGTTTCTGGTAGAGAGCCAGACTCGATCACCAGGTGCGTACACCGGTCCCTCACTGCGGTGGAGATCGGCCCTCGCCTTATGACGACGGAGGGCCCGCTGCAGGTGGACGTGTGCAGCGTTCCATGTCCCCTCCGAGCGCCGCGCCCACTCATCCACCGCAGGAGCCTCGATCTGGCTCTGCTGCCAAGGTGCCAGAACCGGCTGGTAACCCAACACACATTGAAAAGGGGTTAGGTTAGTGGAGGAATGGCGTAGGGAATTCTGGGCCATTTCGGCCCAGGGAACGTACCTTGCCCACTCCTCCGGCCGATCCTGGCAGTATGTTCTAAGAAACCTCCCCACATCCTGGTTCACGCGTTCCACCTGCCCATTACTCTCCGGGTGGTAACCCGAGGTGAGGCTCACCGAGACCCCCAACCGCTCCATAAAAGCTCTCCAGACTCTGGAGGTAAATTGGGGACCTCGATCAGACACAATATCCTCGGGTACCCCGTAGTGCCGGAACACATGGGTGAATAGTGCTTCGGCGGTTTGCAGGGCAGTAGGAAGGCCCGGCATAGGGAGCAAACGACAGGCCTTAGAAAACCGGTCCACAACGACCAGTATAGTGGTATTCCCCTGTGAAGGAGGAAGGTCAGTGAGGAAATCCACCGAGAGGTGAGACCATGGTCGTTGTGGAACGGGCAGGGGTAGTAACTTACCCCTAGGCAGATGTCTAGGCGCCTTACACTGGGCGCACACCGAGCAGGAGGAAACATAAACCCTCACATCCCTCGCCAACGTGGGCCACCAGTACTTGGCACTAAGACAGTGCACTGTCCGGCCGATACCAGGGTGTCCAGAGGAGGGTGACGTGTGAGCCCAATAGATCAATCGATCCCCGAACCTCGAGCGGAACGTACTTCCGACCCTCCGGGCATTGCGGTGGACTAGGGTCGGTGCGTACGCCCGCTCGAGTTCAGCATCGACCTCCCACACTACCGGTGCCACCAGACACGACTCCGGCAGTATG
Organism: Coregonus clupeaformis; assembly: GCF_020615455.1. NCBI lineage: Eukaryota > Metazoa > Chordata > Actinopteri > Salmoniformes > Salmonidae > Coregonus > Coregonus clupeaformis. Next base: position 18,203,997 of record NC_059195.1, read on the forward strand.
GGAGTGGGCTCCACGGACCTCTCCTCCGTGTCATACCGCCGAGACAGTGCGTCTGCCTTACCGTTCTGTGACCCAGGGATGTACGTGATCTTAAATGTGAACCGGGTCAAAAACATATTCCACCTCGCCTGGCGAGGGTTCAGCCTCCTCGCTGCCCGGATGTACTCCAGGTTACGGTGGTCCGTCAAAATGAGGAAAGGGTGTTGAGCCCCCTCAAGCCAGTGCCTCCACACCTTTAGGGCCTGTACTACGGCTAACAGCTCCCTGTCCCCCACGTCATAGTTTCGCTCCGCCGGACTGAGCTTCTTGGAATAGAAGGCACAGGGGCGGAGTTTAGGTGGCGCGCCGGACCGTTGCGACAGCACGGCTCCTATACCGGCCTCTGACGCGTCCACCTCTACCTGAAATGGCAAAGAGGGATCCGGATGCGCCAGCACCGGAGCTGAGGTAAGCAGGTCCTTCAGCCTCCCAAACGCCCTGTCCGCCTCGGCTGACCACTGCAGACGCACCGGACCCCCCTTCAAAAGAGACGTTATGGGAGCTGCCACCTGTCCAAAACCCCGGATAAACCTCCGGTAATAATTCGCAAACCCCAAAAACTGCTGCACCTCCTTCACAGTGGTTGGCGTTTGCCAATTACGCACGGCCGACACCCGGTCTACCTCCATCTTCACCCCTGACGCAGACAACTGATAACCCAAAAAGGAGACCGACTCCTGGAAGAACAGACACTTCTCTGCCTTGACATACAGGTCGTGCTCCAACAGCCTCCGCAACACTCGGCGCACCAGGGCCACATGCTCAACTCGGGTAGGCGAGTACACGAGAATGTCATCGATGTACACGACCACCCCCTGCCCCTGCATGTCCCTGAAGATCTCATCCACGAACGATTGGAAAACTGAAGGAGCGTTCATCAACCCGTATGGCATGACGAGATACTCGTAATGGCCCGAGGTGGTACTAAAGGCTGTCTTCCATTCATCGCCCTCCCTAATGCGCACCAAGTTGTACGCGCTCCTGAGATATAATTTAGTGAAGAAACGCGCCCCGTGCAATGACTCCGTCATGGTCGCAATCAGCGGGAGTGGATAACTGTACTTCACCGTGATCTGATTGAGACCACGGTAATCAATGCACGGGCGTAATCCTCCATCCTTTTTCTTCACAAAAAAGAAACTCGAGGACGCAGGGGAAGTGGAGGGCCGTATGTATCCTTGTCTCAGAGATTCGTCTATGTATGTCTCCATAGCTCTCTTCTCCTCCTGAGACAGAGGATACACATGGCTCCGTGGGAGTGCAGCTCCTGCCTGGAGGTCTATCGCACAATCTCCCTGCCTATGGGGAGGCAACTGCGTCGCCCTCGACTTACTGAACACAATAGCCAAATCCCCATACTCAGGGGGAACGTGCAATGCGGGCACCTGGTTTGGACTCTCCACCGAGGTAGCCCCTACGGAAACGCCTAAAACATCGACCCACACACTGGGCAAACCACTCCATCAGAGCCCTCTCCTGCCACGAAATAGATGGGTTATGGGTACTCAACCAGGGCATGCCCAGCACCACCGGATACGCAGGCGAGTCGATCAGAAATAGCTGGATCATCTCCTGATTACCCCCCTGCGCACACATCCTAAGTGGCGCAGTGACCTCCCTGATCAAGCCCGCACCCAACGGATGGCTATCTAGGGCATGAACGGGGAAGGGGACGTCAACAGGAAGAAGGGGAATCCCTAAGGCTAAACAAAACTTCTTATCAACAAAATTCCCAGCCGCGCCTGAATCTACCAGCGCCTTATGCTGGGAATGAGGTGCTACCTGTGGAAAACGCACAGGTATACAGAAATGTGCAACAGAGAGCTCTGGGTGAGTGGGGCGCCTACTTACCTGGAAGGACTCCCCAGTGCGGGACCTGTCGTCCTCTCCCCTAGGAGGCCATCCCCAGCACCTAGCCGCGGTGTGTCCTCCCCGACCACAGTTGGTGCAGGAGATGGACCCCCTCATAAGCCGACCCCTCCTCTCTCTAGCGCCAGCGCCCCCGAGCTCCATGGGGCACGGCTCGGAGGCGCTGGAGGGTGAAATGGACGGACCCCCCTCGGGACGTCCGCGGGTAGCTAGCAGGTTATCCAGCCTGATGGACATGTCGACCAACTGGTCGAACGAGAGGCTGGTGTCCCTACAGGCCAGCTCCCTACGGACGTCCTCGCGTAGACTACATCGGTAGTGATCGATGAGAGCCCGCTCATTCCACCCTGCATCCGCCGCTAGAGTACGGAATTCCAAGGCGAACTCCTGGGCACTCCTCTTCCCCTGCCGGAGGCAGACCAGACGCTCCCCGCCGCTTTCCCCTCCGGGGGATGGTCAAACACCGCCCTGAAGCGGCGGGAGAACTCGTCGTAGGTGATGGTGTTCGCGTCGATTCTCCTCCACTCTGCGTTGGCCCATTCCAACGCCTTCCCGGAAAGGCAGGAGATCAGGCGGACACGCCTCGTGTCCCGAGGGCGCCGGGTGCACGGTGGCCAGGTAAAGCTCCACCTGGAGAAGGAATCACTGACACCCGGCCGCGGTCCCATCGTAGGGCCCTCGGGAGCGAGAGTCGAACTCCTCTGGGTTCCGGAGCGGGAATGGGCTGACTTGCCGATGGTGCTGGCAGGGAGGATGGCGGTGGAGAAGTCCTCGGGTCTCCTAGCCTCGGATGGTGGTGATCACCTCCTGCAGTGCGGACCCCATCCGCAGGATCTGGTCACTCTGTTCGCGGACCCTGTCCTCCAGCGTCGCCTGTGCTGCTGCGGCTCCTGCTGATTCCATTCTTGAAGGTGTGTGATTTTGTCAGTGATGCTGTAGGTGGGTGTAGTGGTGGAATCAAGCGCAGGACACCGAAGTACAGTCCAAAAGACTTTAGTGAAAATCCACAAGGGAAAATGAACAAACTTGCCCGAAGGCGAAACTCCGCACGTAGGCGACAAAACAAAACGGGCGCACTACACAGGTGCGTCAAACGCTCCAACACAGTGGAGAATAGCTCAACCGAGCGATATAGTATACACGTCCAGCAACGCACGACAGAAATAAAGCAATCACACACAACACTAGACAAACACCACGAGAACTTATAGGACACTAATTACACTAAACGATAACAGGTGTCACAACAAACAGACAAAAGCAAACGAACATAGAAACATGCAACGGTGGCAGCTAGTATTCCGGAGACGACGAACGCCGAAGCCTGCCCGAGCAAGGAAGAGAGGCAGCCTCGGCCGAAACCGTGACATCTCTATCTAATTGCAGGCAGATCTCTTCTACAGCCCATTCTGTCGATGAAAGCAGCTATGATCGATAGAAACATATTTGCATAAAAATCTATTTCACACAGTGACATGCACCCT